>NC_137627.1:6061528-6749028 GCF_963383615.2 Lipophrys pholis
TGTGTGCGTATGGGTGTGTGTGTTTGTGTGTGTGTGTGCGTGCGTGCGTGCGTGTGTCCGTGCGTGCGTGTGCTAAGGTGATAGGTCTGTCCACTTGTTGGTACATTTTTAGCCATGTGTTTGTTTGTTTGCATATGCTCTCTGGTTCTTCTATTCTCTCTCTCTCTCTCTCTCTCTCTCTCTCTCTCTCTCTCTCTCTCTCTCTCTCTCTCTCTCTCTCTCTCTTTGCTAAGCAGGTCATAGTTGTTTACTACTAAGGTTTATCTTTTTTTCCACGTCTCGTGCAGTGGGATAGTGTTGAGTTCTGCGTTTCGCCCCAGTTTGCTTCATTAGCTCTTTAATATAAAGAAATACAGAGAAAGAGAAGAGAACATCCTGCAGCTGGGCGAGGGAAGACTGCAGGATGCCCGGGTAGCAAAGAACTGTATGTGTGCGTGTGAGGGAGAGGGAGAGAGAGCTGAAACATCGTTAACTCCCCTTCAGACGGCAACACATTAACGCTCGGTTTGTTCAATAATATGAAAACTTTGATCCTCTTTCAACTCGGCATACTGAGCACAGTTTGCACGGATCAAAGACCCCAAACCAATCAAGTAGCGTTTTATCTGCTATTCGGAGCTCTTTTGTTTGACATTTCACAAAATGTCTGAAGAATTGCAATCATTAACCGTATTTGATTAATGTGTTTTTTAATAGCGCTTGGACCTGATATGCATCGGCCTCTTTTGAATGTGCATTCGAGTGCAAAAAATAGTTTTTCTTTCCTGATTTGGGCCGTCATAAATGCCGTCTGACTTTGTCTAACGGAACAAACATTGTTCAAATGATTTTCGGGATTAAAGGTAATTTGCCATTAAGAGGTACCCTCAAAAGGCGAAGGATTTGTCGGGCACACTATTCACAAATTTGACCCTTATTATGACCTAATTAATTGTTCTTCTTGAATAAAAAAGTATTTTCTCTTCCATACCTCTCAACGCAGATATAATTGATGCAAACTATTCTTGATTACGCTCACATATAGGGTTATTAGAGCAACACACAGATTCTCCCCTGAGACTTTCTTTGCATCAAACACTTGAGCTGAACCTCCTGGGGAAATCGTGTTGAATCCTTCATCATTCTTAAAGGCGTCTTCATCATTTGTTCTCGAGTCTCATTGAGCTGTTTAGATCTTGACACGATGACGCCTCACTTCAACAACATAGAGACCGGCGGAGGCTAAGTGTCAAGATGATTACTCTGTTTGTTTGATTCACTTTAAATGCTGTAAACAAACACAAAAAGTGTCAGTTCCGAGTTTCAGTTCGACAGTGTCTCAGAGAAGATGGAAGTGTGATGGATGAAATGTGTCAAAGCAAAAACAACTGTTTTCTGCTTAATAAATCATCTCTGCATGTAAGCTTTTTCAGAACATGTGTTCATCTTCTTTATGCACGCTATCCAACAAAGAGTCACCGGGTCTAGAACCAATCCGAGCTGATATTGGGCAAAATGCGGCGTCCACCCAGGCTGCCTGGGAATCGCACACAATTTCACATCAATGGACAATTTGAATTCATATGACTCAGCATGACTTTGGCTTGTGAGAGAAAGTTGGTGTCCTGGAGAGGAGCCCAAACAGACAGAGAAGGAAAAAAAAAAACTCTCACCACTTTCAGGCAAGGAACCATCTTGCTTTTGGTGCCAAAAACTGCTCCATCCCAAACCAATCAATGCAAAGAGATTTCAAGATCAGATTCTGCATCGGCATCTGCAATGGCTCCCATTTGATCAATAAATAAATAGTTAAATTACCTACATTACCTTGCATTTTTTTAAGTTTACTGAATATTTGACACCAAAATAAACAGAAGTTGCTGTTTTGCTCTGCTGAGCATCACACAAATGTGGCACCATTTCCAACCAAAATCAATAATGACATCTGCGCCTTCATTCTTCCCTTAAGAATGTATCGTTCATGAATGTTTTATAGAAACTCCAGACAAAAAGTAAGGCAGTTTTTCTTGGTGCAACATTTCATTCCTGTAACAAGATTTCTTGGCTCGTTGTGAGAATCCTGTAGGCTCAAGATCCATGGTCCAAGCACCCTGAATTCCTCCCATAGTGCAAAAACATACGTGTGAGATTACTTGATGACTTTTCTGTCCGTGTTTTTCACACTTCTCTGTGTTTCTCTTGTGGTGGTTTGGCGCCCTGTCCAGGGTGTTCCCTGCCTTCGCCCATAGTTGCCTGGGACTGGCTCCAGCTTGTTGAGACACTAAACTGGACAATGGATGCAATCTGATACAATTGGAGAGCCTGACTGTCACCTACCGAACTTAAATCAAAGCTACATGCTTTTGGTGGTGTTTGTTTGCTTATGAGATATTAGCAGCCTTCTCCCCTTTTCTCATCTCCCATGGTTTCCTGGCGAGTTCACCATAGGTTTAAGAGCAGCCGTCAATTATCACTACTTTTACTGAGGCTCGCACTGTCAGCCAGCTCGTCAGTAGTCCTGTTACTTGAATAAAACAAGCCATTATCATTCCTCAGCAGTTGGTGTGGCGAAGTAACAAACATGTCCATGCATCACCCGAGTCCTTCTCTCACAAGCTGCCACTGTTTCAATTACAAAGAGATGACTCAATAGTTTTTGACTTGAGATGTGTATTCTTCACTCATAAAACGTCAGGAAGCCATAGATCAGAACAGCTGAAGCAACATCCATCAGATCCGATGCCTTAAATGCAATATAAGTGCATTTTAAAAGCAATGAAAGCAAAATTGACCCTGCATGGGAGGCATGCCAAGAAAAAGGCTTTGCTCCAAAAAACAGAACATCAGAGCCAAGCAGCAGTTTGTCAGTTATACAAGGCAGGTCTTTCAGATTAATGTGCTTTGAACATTGGGGGGTTGGTAGAAGTGCTCTGTTTGGGAGTTTGTTGCCTCAAGGACAGGACAACTTGTAGTCTTTGATTCAGCTCCGCATCACATGAACAAGAGCTCTTAGATGAAATCTGTTCCAAAGCTGCAGTTTGCTGAGCTGGAGAATCCCATGGAAATGCCGTGAAGGGGGTTGAAACCATCAAACTACTGTAAGGGCAATATCAGATAATATCAAAAAAGTGGTGGATGAATATGCAAAACACTTAAATATTTCCCCTACAGCAGGGGTGTGAAACATTTCTGCACTATTTCCCAGTCCGGCCCACTTGAGAAGAGTTTGGGCTGAATGTTGACCCTGAACAAAAAATGGAACTCTCTGATTTAAATGTAGTCATTTTCACTTCTCTTTATAAACCTCAAAGTTGAAACTAAATCGCATCATTATCAGTGCTCTCACTTGGAATCTGAATCTAATTTGGATTTTAATTAGTAATAGTCTTTCACTCTGTGGATCACTCGGTTGTTTAAGTGAAATAGAAATGGTAGGCCATCACAAGTTTTAGCTTGACACACTCTTTTACTATGTATTAAAAATGATGTCTACAAACAAGGCGAACATATTTGTTTTGTTTGTACATGAAAGACTGGTAGTCTTTTAGATGGAAATAGCTTCAAGGATACATTGGTGGGACTTTATTATTGCTCTCAGGTATTTTCACTTCGGAGCCTTAGGCCTAAAAGTGCTTTGTCTTCTCTTGTTTACTCAACAACGGAAAAACGTAAAACTGTTATTGTGTGTTGGGTGTCCGGTGCTCGGATCCACTGAAAAACAGAACGTTTTGAAAATGCTGCTACTCTGTCTCCATGTAGATACGCTGTTACTGCGCATGCACACCATGACCACAGCAACTATTTCTTCTGCGTGTAGATGGACAATAACAACAATGGCGGCCTCCAGAGTTACATGACTCCCAGTTTATATTCTCATGGGACTTAGTAGTTTTATAGTTGAGAGTCGCCTCGAACAGCATTTCAACTTCATTGTCTTGTCATCAGTGTTTCAATGACAAACTTTGATCGATGGTTCTCGGCCCATTGTTGCATTTTCATACAAGAGTAAGCTCTAAGAAAAGAATGTGGAAAACCTTCATTTGAGGATCTGGTTATAATAGCACTTGTCCTTTACTTCTATTCTTCAGATGAAAACCTTCCATTTCCTCGCATCCAGAATAACACTGTTGGAGGATGTCATCAACTTGTCAACCTACACACACTCACATTAACTGACCCCCCCCCCCCCCCAAAACGACGGCCCCCGGGTAATGGTTGCTACCTGTTCATTCAGCCTAAATCGAATGCAGACTGCTCTTCTTTCATCTAATCTGGCTCCACATCTGGATGCCATCACTGACACCTCATCCAAAACATATTGTGTTTTCTTTTTTGTGGTTTTTATATCTTCCCCTGTGTCTGTCTTTCTAAGGTTCCCAGCTACTCACTGGCCATTAGAGCTCTGGATAGTGGAATCCCACCCATGTCTTCCACCGTGATGGTCAACATGGACATTTCCGACATCAACGATAACCCACCCACTTTCTCCCCAGCCAATCTGACGACAGTCATACAGGTACGCTTGATGATTTACTCATGTTGCAGGCAGTGAAACACAATGATGAGAAGGTCATGTATTTGTTTACCCAATTAAATGATAATTCATCATTTCTTCCTCCTTCTTGTTTGTACCTGGTTCTTCTTTTTCATGGTTGAGTTTTAGTCAAGTTTAGTTATTTTTTGGATCTGCAGGCAATAGATTGTTTTGAAGTATCTCTGAGTCTATGCAATGATGCACAACCCTGCCTGCTTCCATTTCGTGTGGTCTGAGAGCTCAAAAATCAAGGGTATCCAATACTGTCGGTGGATATGTTCAAGTCTTCATTTCTGACTCATCTCAACGTAGTCTGATGAAACCATTCTCTGAGTGACCAACTCTTTTTATTCCTATTTTTCTTGAACAATTGTTCCAGCATTTTTACCTGTCTCAACATTTTTTGTTTTTTTAACATGACTCTGTTGCACATTTAAAATACAAATACAACTTCTTGAATCGTTACAATACTTTATCTCATGGATTTTCACAGTTCTTTTGCATTTTGAAGAAAGAAACAGCAAAAACCTTGTAATATCTCTAGAATCAAGGTTACCCGACACAGATTGTGCACAAAAGCCTGAATGGTTGAGTCTAAATCTTGTATTTCCTTGGACAACTTACAGTATCTGTCCGCCTACAAGAGCCACAGTAAATCCTCTTTCTATTCTGGCCTCTGTCAGGTCAAGACCTGACTCTATTATGGAGAGAAATTCAACAATTCCCCCCCGAGTAGTACCGGGTGACAGTGGAGAGAAGAAACTCTCTTTTAACAAGAAGAAAGCCCTGACAGTACCAGATGCATGCGTGGTTGTTCATCTGTCTTTTACGATATGAACCCTTTGGGACTCTTCGCTCATCATGCATATGGATGCTAACTGCTCTCGGAGGGACTGCTAAAACATGGCTGCAGGTTTCCAGACAAGCTTCCACGGACCTCCAGAGGGCCATTTACACTGCCTTTAAGTCCTGTCATCGGCTGAGCTATTAACGGTGGTAATGACTCATTATTTGGCCTTTCCCACACCAGGAAAACAAGCCGATCGGCACCAGCATCCTGCAGCTGTCAGTCATCGATCAGGACTCCTCCCACAACGGCCCGCCCTTTGACTTTCGCATTCTGCTGGGGAACGAAGGCGGCGAGTTCCTGCTGGAGAAGGACGGGACGCTGGTTGCTAATCAGGTTTTTAGAAGAGACCTGGCAACTGAATATGTCGTTCAGATACAGGTACAGTTAAACTGCCGTCTCGTTGTTGATGTTGAACTTGATCTATAATGTAAGAAGAAGTTTAGATCGGTGATCACAATTAGAAGATGTAATGGTTGGCTTCTTTTGTGAGACCTGCTGCCACAATCGGCGATCTAATGAATTCTCTTTAGGTGACCGACTCTGGGAAGCCGCGTCTCTCCTCCACCTCCATGCTCACAGTCCGGGTGATTGAGGAGAGCCTGCATCGGCCGGTGGCGCTGCCGTTGGAAATTCACATCGTGACTATGGAGGACGAGTTTCCTGGCGGTGTGATTGGTCAACTCCATGCCACCGATGCTGACCCCTACGATGCACTGACCTTTGGACATGCCCCCCCGGCCCAGCGCAGCCTCTTCAAGATCAGCCCCCGCGATGGAAAGATCATCGCCCTGGGTGGTTTGGATGCAGGCAGGTACTCCCTGAACGCCAGCGTGAGCGATGGCCGCTTCGCCGTGCCCGTGCCTGTGAGCGTGCACGTGGAGCAGGCGACCCCAGAGATGCTGCGAGAGGCGGTGACGGTCCGATTCGAGAGTGTGGCGCCGCAGGACTTCGTGGCGTTGCACCTGAAGAGCGTCTTGAAGGTGCTGAGGCAGGCGGCAGCATCACAGCAGCAGGACACCCTGCACCTGCTCAGTCTCCAGCCAGTCGGCGGCACGCAACAGCTGGACATGCTGGTCACCGTGGAAACGGCCGGGGGCGGGTATTACAAAGCGGCCTACCTCACCCAGAAACTGAGTGCGTCCCGGCGGAAGCTGGAGGAGGTACTCCGGGTGTCGGCCATACTGGATAAGAACTGCTCCGGGCTGGAGTGTCGCGGTGCTCAGTGTGAACAGAGCATCGTCTTGGATTCGCACAACCTGGCTACGTACAGCACGCCACGGGTCAGCTTTGTGTCCCCACGCTTCCACCGGACGTCACGCTGCACATGCAACGGTGAGTCACAGACCTCCAGAGGGTTTCTCCTCACTTTTAGCCTGATCCCAGTCTTTGAAAAAAAACAAAAAACATTTTCTAGTATTCTGATTGATTACAGTCAGAAAACAATCTTGATGTATCTACATTTGTTCCCAGAATGTATGTCTGCATGAGTCATAGAAATAGTGCAAAAATTCTACTATTTTACAATTTTCAAATATGATTAATGCTGCAAAATATTGCAAATTTATTTACACAAGCAGACAGCATGGCTTTGAGGCTAGTTTGACAGCAATGAAGTCGCTATCTTTCATGGCGGCATCACCGACATCTCAGCTCAGGTCTCAGTGTTGTTTTATGTCCACAACTCTGCAGACATTTGTTTAAAAATCTATATTTCCTTTAAAAATGTAACATTGGTTCAGTGGGTCAGATTGGAGCCTCCTGAACAACGGTTTTGGCCCACGATCTTTATGATTGACACCCCTGCACAATTCATTCGTGATCTGCAAAAATCTAAATATTGCAATTTTAATAATGAACAAGCAAAAAAAACCTCCACAAAGACGACAATCAGTTAAGAACGGTTCCAAATCTAAAATGCAGCTGGTGGGAACTGCAGACCCACATGTTATTGAAATATATGAAAAGTAGAAACTAGGCCCACTCACAGCTGATGTAACTTAAGGGCAAGAGAAGAGGACATGTCACACCCAGCCATGTTGAAAACTGAACTCTAACTTCAAACTCAGAATTCGGACTTCAGGAGGATCTTTAACAACTTCTGTTCTGCAGTTCAGAAAACAGCTCAGAGTATTAAACTCTTTTAGTGACTGGACTGCACTGTTTCTCTGAAGTTTTACTTTGAAGGTGTACGTTACAATGGGCATAGCACCTCATAAAATCAAGAGTTGCAAAAGATGACACTTCATTACTGAGCTGTACTTTCTGAAACCGTCATTCTTTCCTCTATTTGGCCGATTTCTTTGAAAAGTGTTTCATTACTTGACTTTGTACATCACGGTTGCATTACTGTGCCATGTTTGAGATCCACAGAATCACAAGATGATAATATAAGGTTAAGATCATCTTCTTGAAGTGCTTTGCGTGTGGTTGTGAGGTGTGTTTAGGGAATATTAGCTCATGAGAACAAAGAATTTCTGATGTATGTTGGATAAGAAAGCCTTGCACCTCCACACCATCCATCCATCCATCCATCCTTAGTACAGTTCCGAAGCTAATTCCAGGAATCGGCAATTAGCTTCGAATGTATGTCTTTTGTCTATCACAGAAAAGCAGAGTGCCATTCAGCTCTCCCAAACTGTTCCCACAAAGTCAGAGCCAAAGATTTGTCCAAAATGCCTCGATAAGCCGAAGCATTAAGATTTACCTGCGGTGGAACTAATAGGCCGACGCCAGCCCCGGAGAGCCGGTGCTCTAACGAACGCTACGGTGCACACAGTGCAGTCAGGCAGGTGAAGTTCTCCTGGCGTTCGTCTCGCCCAGATTCATCAGGAGGATTCATTACTCCCCTCCACAGAGCTCCAGAGTCCGGCGGGGGCTTGTTCTACACCGCTCGATCCTAACGCTCCGCATTGAATCGTGCATGAGGCCGCTCTGCCATGGAAACCTCCGGCCATGAACCTTCCTGTACAGTTGTTGTGCCGACGGTCACGCCGGAGGTTTTATCAGTCAACACAGTGTTGGCGACTTCTGTGCACTTGGCGTCTCAACGCTGCGCCGCTTTGCTCTTTTTTCCCCGCCTCGTCTGACTTTGCCATGGCTGCTCAACACCGCCACTTTACAATAAAACCACTTACAGATGATTGTGTGAATGCACTTTACACACCGACTTGTTGCCGCAGTAGCATCATATTACAGTGTCACACTCAAGTTCAGCGAGCTCTTTAGAACGACAAATGTTTTTCTCAAATGTTTGAACAGACAGCTCAATTTTATACTCCGGCACTGAACAAAACGCTGCAATTCAGTGAATAAAAGGGTACCGCTCAATGCTTTCATCCATACTGCGCATGCAGGCTCTGATTTGTGGCTTTTTCTCCCGATTCTTCTCTTCTTTTTTTTTTTTTTTTTTTTAAACGACAACAAGTTAAGTTTAAAACAGAAAGAATTTAAAACACACATTTTAAAACTAGAAATTAAGTAAAATCGATGAAGATAAATGGTAATTAGAAAATAAGATTTTGTGTAACAGGTCAAATAGCTTTATTTAAAGATGCATTTAATTTTGACAGTAAAAATCTGACTTTTTTTTTCATGGTTTATGGATCGTAATGACCATACTTTCATCCATCTATCTTCTATATGAGGTGGAACTTTTCAAAAATGCTCTCCATGTAATTTGGTGGAAAACGCAACTTTTCGGAAAACGCTGCTACAGTAACGTGGCCATAGTAAATAGTTTTCTGTACATGCTCAAGGAGATTGGCAATAACAACAATGGCGGGCCCTAGAGTGTCATGACTCCCAGTTCATATTCTCCTGGAACTTGGTAGTTTTATAGTTGAGAGTCACCTGGAATAGTACTCCAGCTACGTCATCTGTACATACGAAAGCCCGTGGACTTGCCATTGTTAAAGTTTATAGCGTATTATTCACTGAAGGAACGCGTTTGTTGTTCCATTACGACAGGCATACATCGCCATCTTGTGGCCTGGCATGCCAACTCCATCGTTTTCAGCGTTTCGGCTGGATGTCGACTGTAACATTTTTAATTTATCTAAAAAAAAAAACATTTTTCAAAATGGTGAATCGCATACAGATTTATTTATTTGCATAGAGTAAGGCACTGCTAGAAAATGTGACAGCCTTACTCAAATGTGACATATGCACTGAGTTAGTCCCAAAGTGGTTTCTGCATTCTGCTTTCTGCAGTCATAAAGGTTTTATAATGAATACCACATGCATACATTAGAAATCTTATATTTGGTTCTCTTAAACTAGGCTGCCCTGATTTTATTCCTCATTTTTATGATGTTTGTGTGCACTGATTTCAAGATGTACTGCAATTTTTAAATATAGATATATTTTAGTGCCAGATGTGTTTTGTATATTATGTTTCCCGTCTTTGCAGTTTTTCTTTCTTTCTTTCTTTCTTTCTTTCTTTTTTCTTTCTTTCTTTCTTTTTTGAGGCCCTCTTGCTGTCAGTTCATGTTCCTTTTGACAGGATGTTTCCTTTGTGTCCCCCGTACGTACAGATGCCAGCTGTGCCGTCCTGTCAGAGCAGTGTGAGGACCAGCCGTGTCCGGCAGACATGCAGTGTGTGTCCGTGGAGGCCTCTAGAGGGCGCTACGCCTGTCAGTGTCCACCGGGCAAGCTGGGAGAGTGTGCAGGTCAGTGTTTCGGTGAAAAGAAGTCCTGAGTTGCTCCGGGGACGGACAGCGGTGTGTAACGTGCTGTCACTGTGGGCGCAGGTCACTCGTCTCTGAGCTTCTCGGGGAACAGCTACATCAAGTACAGGCTGTCGGAGCAGCTGCAGAGCGGACTGAAGCTCAGTCTGAGGATCAGGACGCTGCAGAGCCGAGGAATCATCATGTACACGCACACCGAGCCCTGCACCATGCTCAAGGTACACACAGACACACACATACACACACACTTGTATTTTTAAGACATCTCGCTATTTTTAGACCTCGTGTGTCAAAGACTGAATTGACCCTTTGTAATTTCAGATTAAGTCTTGACCTTCCAATTTATGAATCCGTAGTAGTGGGAGGTGTTTAGTGTCAGCAGGGAGGACGGGTCTCCGCGCTGTGATGCGTAAACACATTTCATGGTTAACACAATTACACACACACACTCACAGGTGCTGGTGGAGACAGTCACGAGGGGTAATTAGATCAGCGCTTGATCACAAAGGACATCAGAGAGTTTCTGTGCTTTCTGAAGCAAAATGCTTGAATGGACAAACAAGCTGAGGGAAGTTAAGAATGAAACTTAAAGAGGAGCAATGATTTCTGCCCATTTTAAGTTATATCACCTTAAAAGTTTAGGTTATTGTTATTGTCGGGTTGTTAAAATTATTTTAATGTACTTGATGTTTAGAGAGAGTGTTCCAGAATACTGCGGCTTCATCAAAGAAAAATCGAAATGTCCTGAGCGCCCCCCGGTGGTAAATCCTGACATATCCATCCTCCTGAATGGGATGAAAAAAATCCTTGGATGTGGGTTCAGTCGTTTTGGACTTTTCATATCACACGCCACCGATAAGTTACCCATACATGGAGGCAGTGTCATACCGCACAACTTAAAAAAAAAAAATATGGATTACAGATTTATTATTCGATGCTTCACAATGATTATCAACACGGAGATGCTGTACTGCTGCAATTCAAAACTTCGAATTATGAAACTCAGCTATGAAAAAAAAAGCTTAATTGTCGGTCTGTTTGATGAAACCACCAATTAAGCAATCTAGTCGTTTAGACATTTTATGACAAGAGACATAATTTTGGTTTGTTTGTGTTGAATACCAAAAATACATTCACCATGCAATACTGAAGCTTTTGTGTGTCTGTGTGTGTGTGTGGTGGTCAGCTGGAGGAGGGAAAGCTGTGGTTCCAGCTGGCCTGTGGCCTCGGTGACGGAGGCGGCGACGGACCCGACATGTTGGGCATCTCCGGGCGTCGCATCAATGACGGCAGCTGGCACACGGTGGCGCTGGAGCTCAATCGCAACTTCAGCAGCCTGGCGCTGGACGACAGCTACGTGGAGCGACGGCGCGGGCCGTCCCTGATGCAGCCGCTCGCTCCGGACAGGACCATCTACTTTGGAGCACTGGTCAGTCTATTAGAGTGACGACAAGTTATAGTTGTATTGAAAACAGTATCGGGGCACATTCAAGGTTTTCCATTGGCGAGCCGGATTAGAGCGTTTTGCGGCCCAGGTTTGGCCCACGGGCCTTATTTGTGACCACCTGCTTTGAACTGTTATCCGAAAATGTAAGAAGAGCATTGAAGACAGTTCAAGTCCTCACACATGACCTCCCAATGTTCCCCCTGTCAGGTGCAGCCTCCCAACTCCCGCAGCCTCATGGACTCCCAGAAGGACCCGCGGGTGCTCGGGGGCTTCCAGGGCTGCCTGGACTCGGTCACGCTGAACAACAACGAGCTGCCGCTGCAGAACAAACGCTCGCGGTACGCCGAGGTGGTGGGACTGACGGAGCTGAAGCTCGGCTGCATCCTCTACCCTGACGCCTGCCTGCAGCAGCCCTGCCGCAACGGGGCCACCTGTACCAGCCTGCCCTCCGGTGGTGAGTACAGAGACAGGCAACCACTGCAAAACAAAAGGTCTGTTATGAGGGTCCATCCATTTTTGCTGTAATCCAAATTAATGTCATGTCGTAAGGGCTAAAGCAGGTTCAAACTAAGTTGGTCAACAGATAAGATTTTAATTATTTCTCTAATCATTTTGATAAAGTTATATTTGGTCATAATATCAGACTACATTGAGCTATTTGGATTATTTGAGTATCACTTATCAGTTTCAAATACAGGATGCTAGTCGTTTCAATGATATTACCAATAATGTCAATGAATGCAATAAAGTAGATGAAGCTGTTTCCATACAAGATGAAATTAAAGGAATGAGGGATTTTATTTTTTAAGGATAAGTGTCTCATTGTCCATCTCGACTTAATAGAAAAAAAATCTAAACATTTTCAAGAATGATGTCATATTCCAAGAGTCATCTGCAACTCTGTTTGGAAAGCTTAAACTTGTACCACTTGCATCTGTTAATGTAAATGATTCTTTATCTCCTGGTGCATCGGCCCTGTTAACAAAAGAATGGTCAGCTTCAGATTTCAGTCTTGACTTTTGATCCAACGCTGCCTCGACACAAATCGATCTTTCTGTAACAAAGTTGTTCTTTAAAGATGCTCTGTCATATATTCTAATCAATTTTAAAAATGGATTGCCAAGTCAAGATTGGAATTATCAGATGTCATCGATTAAAACCTTCAGTTCTTTGTGCTGAATTACTGTAACATGAGCTTTAACATTTAGCTTTTTATGTAGCAAGTCACCATTGTTGTGACTGCTTTCATTTACTAGTGTTGCAGATTGACTCACTACACCCCCTCAACATGTTACAGGAACCTAATCACGAACCTCTGATTCTGATGGATTTCAAACAGTGATAATATTAGGAGTGCATGTACTTTATTGTGATTTAATTATGTGACTCAACGGGTTAATGCCCCTGTAATCAAAGAACTTATTCTCTTAATGCGCATAACTTTGTCAAACTTTGGATTTACCCAGAATATTTTGCCACATGCGGCTATAGGATACATTATGTCAAGCATATTCAAGGTCGAGTTAATTGGGCCGCGACTTCAGATGAATTTCAAGCCGCTCTGAAGCTCTGACTCACCTATCACTAACAATCAGGACCGAGTCTTCGGCTGCTGCGAGGCAGAGCCGCGATTTCTCACGCAGTGTAAAGTAAACCCACCGGCCGCAGTGTCGGCACTGGGAGTCCTCGGCTGAGTGAAGTGTTTGCTGTGCGGCCACTGTACCGGCAGGCCTCGCTGCACACCGCCGTAAAGGCTTCCCACATGCCACATGTTCCTCACTTACTCTGTAATGAGCAAAAAGCACCCAGGGAATAGTCGCAGCACACTGTTGTCATTTACACAGCGGCGAGGAAAGGTTAATGCTTGTCTCTGATGTATTGTGCACACACACAATAAAAATGCAAATTCAACAGGATTTTCTTTCACATTGGTGTTTGTCATTTTTAGCTGGTCTGCACGCAAATTTATTCCTTTATTTATTTTTTTTCCAGATGTCTTGCTTTCCATGGCACTTGTGTGACTGTGTGTGTGTTTTGGCAGTGCAACTCTAAACACTAGACTCATTGCTCTGCATTTCTAATGAGGTCCCCCCCCCCCCCCCCCCCTTGTCTCTATCTACTCGCCTGTCTGCCAGGCTTCTCCTGTAGTTGCAACCCGCAGTACACCGGCGCGCGCTGTGAGATGGAGATAACGGCGTGCGTTCCCAACCCGTGTCAGAACAGCGGCGTGTGCAAACCCATCGGCAACGCCTTCCTCTGCAGCTGCAGGAGAGGTTTCAGGGGTCTGACGTGAGTTCCAGTTCGAACACCGCCTGTCATCCCTGCCACCGGTTGTCTTTTACTACCACAGTCAGCTCTGCTTTTGTCTGGACAGGTTTTTCACATCCCGAAGTGGCTTGTTTGTCTTTTCAAAGTATCTCCGGTAGTGTAATTCAACCATTGTTTAAGTTATTTGCTTATAGACTAAGAATTAGTCTCTATAGCATTTAATAAGTACTCATATTTGTACTCGGTCTCGGCAAGTAGCTAAAGGATATTACTCGTACTCATCCTTTGAAAAGTGGTATCAGCACATCCATAGTTTTGAGAACTATTTTCGATCAGACATAAAACCTGACAGGATTTCAACAAAATTGCACTTCAGTATGAGTACCACGCAAATATAAGGGCCGACTTATTAGGAACTGAAAAGAAGAAAGCTTGATTGCATGCATACTGATATAAACTAGGGGTTAATTAGGTTTTTGTTTTGTTTTTTTGCCTCCACCATGGAGAGTCTGGGTGAAGAGCTGAGTGCCCGCAAGCACAAATTAAAAACTGGAGAGTTACATTGAGAAATCCTAATTTGGCTGAAAAAAAAAAGCATGGGAAACGATCTGTCACAAATTTCAACACTGTGAGACAAAACAACCAGAGTTGTGAAGAAAAAGATGGCAAAAGCTTAGAAGAAAAACATATAGAGAGGGAAATTGTTGTGTTGGGACCGAGTGAGAAAATAAAATATGTTAAATACATACTGTCATAAATAACATAATAGCTTTTGGGTGTTGTAGATCACACTGTGTGGTAAACTAATCTATCAGCATGTCCTCCTCCCAGTATCTTCTGTGCTCTGGTTACATGCCTGATATTACATATTCATGCACTAAATTGATAATGTGTGTTATTTCGCATGTCTGTCAAACTCCCAGTCAGTATTACAGTTTCCACATGTTTCCACATCTGTGCTGTCTGCATGTATTACTACACATGCAAACCTTTAGTAAATGCGACTGTTATTTCAGTGTTGAACAATCCTTTATTCCCAACAGTCTGGGGCAAGACACCGCCACAGTAATATTGAGATTGCCACAAACGCAGCGAACTCTTCCTGATAAATCTGTCAGTGTTTAGCGTCTGTCAGCAGAATGGAAACTTTTGACAAGTCTATGAGGAACAACTTTAGGATTTTTCTGTAATAGCTACCTTTCCACACCATTCATGGTGTTATCAAACACCAGGACTGGGCCCACACTCGCTGCTCATCCCCCACGGCCTTCTTACACTGATCGCTTGGAGACCGGTGCAACACAGAAAGGGGTTATTGTGCCGCTGGCTCCTTTTACACCGCTCCCCGTTAATTTTGGATCACCTCTGGTCTGGTGGCCACTGCAGCCTCCACTGAAGTTATTTTCCTACTGAAACTCCATAACAGGCACACCGGGTCAATATGGAGTGCATATAACACGCTGCCGGCACAGTTTTTACAGGTATTTACAAGTGATTACAGATATATGATGAGGAGAAGGTGTACCACCTGCTCTTGTTGGTTTATATTTTGCTGTGCTCATGGCAATCAGATAGAACATTTAAAAACTGAGTTGTACACTGAGACATGAGCTGAGATATGGTGACGTGAGCATTAACACCAACTACCGAACTACCCCAGCATCAGCCTCGAGGCCATGCTGTCAGGGTGAGTTTGTCAAAACATGTAAAAACAACAAGTAGACAGTAGTAGTAGTAGTACAACAAGGTATCGCTAAGATTGGTTAAATGGTGAGATTGTTCTGTTTTGTGAAAATATAGACAATTTTCATTATGTACACTATGTCACAACAAAGAAAAACTTAAAAGTTTAAATTTAAAGGGTGTTATGGTTCTATTTTACCAGTCCGTCCCACTCCAGATGGAACTGGGCTGTTTGTGACCCCCGAACTAAAATGAACACTATAAAGTTTAAAACTGTTTCAGTGACACTAAAGAGAAGTTCAGGCTTACCCATATTGTGTTTTCGGAATTCTTCTATCTCCATTTCTCCACCCTGCAGGTGTGAGGAAGATGTGAACGAGTGTGACCGCAGCAATCCGGACGGCGAGTGTGAGAACGGCGGCGTCTGCGTCAACACCCACGGCTCCTTCTACTGCAACTGCACGGCGGGCTTTGTGGGCCAGCGCTGCAGCCTGCGGCCCGTCGTCGTCCCCGACATGCAGGCCGGCCACGCCATGGTCGGCAAGGAGGAGCTGATCGGAATTGCGGTGGTCCTCTTCGTCATCGTCGTCCTCATCATCCTCTTCATTGCGTTCCGCAAAAAAGTTTTCCAGAAGAACTACTCCCGGAACAACCTGTCGCTGGTTCAGGACCCGGCCACCGCCGCGCTCCTCAACAAGGCCAACGGAGTCCAGTTCAAGACTCTGCACTGCACGCCGGGAGACCCTCTCAATCTCTACTCGGAGCCAGGTCTGGGGCCCACCATCATGGGAGGTGGGATGATGGGGCCGCCACAAGTCCCGGTGAGGCCCATGGCGTACACGCCCTGCTTCCAGGGGGACCCGCGGTCCACGCTGGAGAAGATGGCAGACGGGCGGAACGTGGAGCACACCGAGATGAGTACCTTTCACCCGGAGTCACCCAGGATCCTGTCAGGAACCACCAGGAGGGGGGTGGTGGTGTGCAGCGTGGCCCCCAACCTCCCCCCAGTGTCACCCTGTCGCTCCGACTGCGACTCCATACGCAAAAGCCCGTGGGACAGCGATGAGGGTGAGTATGACACCTCAAGTAATAGATACATGGCTCACAGTGTTTTTGCCGTTTTGTTGTGCTGCAGTTGTGATATTTGGATTGAAACGCCCTGATTCCTGCTAAGAATGTGCACATGTGACCCAAGCAACAATTGAGACAAAACAACACAACCTTTAGGTGTTAACTTTGACAAAAAGCTTTCCAAGACATTCATTTTTCCTTTAACATGATGAGCTTTCTTGTGACAGTTCCACTTTATCATTTGGCTGACCATTCTTCCTAAGGATCTTTTCCTTCCAGAATTACTTATTTCACATGTTCAAGGTGTACTTTCTGTCTGTGTATGTTCATTCTCACTTTCAGCACACAACTGTGCTTCTAGTCCCACAAAACTTTCGTTTCTGAAACGAAAACACAAAAGGGTACGTTTTCACCTGAAACTTTGTGGCGTGAACGAGGCCAAAGTGCAACACAGATGAGCAATGACTCTCAACCGGTGGGTCGGGGACCAAAAGTGGACATTTGCCTGGTCAACAGCAAAGTAGAGTAATCTATTCACGTGGATAGTATGTTGGTCAAGGATATTTTGACTATTGCGGGATCAAACTGCACTCCATGAACTTGAAAGGGTGACTGTATTTCAACCAACAACCATCTGGTACAAGGCCTCAAGGAGCAACTGAAGAGATTATTAATCCAGACAGATTCCCATGAATTATGTGTTGCAGTCAGACACATTGCTGGTACTTTACTGTCTTGGGATAATAGAAAGCAGACGTTATTGATCCCCGTGGGGAAGTTATTTCTCTGCATCGAACCCCTCCTATTCAGAGTTAACATGAAGTATACATACTAGGTGCAATGGACTGTCGCAGTCAAGCATCCAGGGAATTGTGCCTCCAAACCCAAACCTACTGCTCTGGCCCTGAGGCCACTGCTGTCCTGATAGATACTGAATGTGCAAATAAAACCAGGTTTTAAGTCGATAGTGCGGTGTTGTTGTTTTTTGCTGTACCCTGACTCATAAATGTTGAAAAGAGTCAATATTCCTTACAGGATCAGGACAAGATCAGCCCTGATCTGACTGCAGAGGATATTTGATTTACTGGGTTTCTTCTGGGCTCATATGTACCATCACACTGCAGTGTTCTGTTTAACTCCTCCACTTTTCGTCCACCCTTCCTGACCCCCCTCATTTGTCTCTTCAGGCAAGATGGTTGACATGGGCGAAGAAGTCACGTGTTTCTCAGGGAGCAACAAAGGCAGTAACTCAGAGGTCCAATCACTGAGCTCCTTCCAGTCCGACTCCTGTGATGACAACGGTAAGACCCGCCCACCACAGCACTGAATACTCAAGATCTCTAATGATTTAGATTGTAAAACTGGGTTAGTTTATCATACCTTAATGGCGTCTTACTGTTCTCTGAAAGATGCTGCTCACTCGATGTCCATGCAAAGCCAGACTTCGCTGTCAGATTTGGGTTTTTACATTTGTGACGGTTTGTTGGTGAATTAGTCGGATGCATTTCTGCAACATTTACCTCCTAAAAGGTCCCAAGTGAAAAATCAGAACGTCTCTTCCTCTGACTGGTTCTGCAAAGGTTACGTCCGGTGAAGAGAGGCGCGTTTGCCTTTCCACTATAGTTAGATTTTTGTGCCTTGAGGGCGACTGTTGTATTTGGTGCTTTCTAAATAAAAAGTGATTAGTTTGTCCCTTTCAGCTTAACATTAACAAAGTTGCAATAAATCAAGATTTCCAGGCCAACATATCTTTTCAACATTAAAGATTTAATGTACACATTTGCATTTTTTCCTGCAGTGGTTTAAAAAAAATTCATATTTTTAAACAAATGATATACTTTTAATGTACACATTTAAACTTGATAGTTTTGTGCCATAAATGAATGAACTGCTGACTCACCAATTTTTAAGACTTTAAAAAAATGTGACACCCCCCCGCGTATGAATCGTTGGCATCTTTTAAGAGAAGCAGACTTGGAGACTGGAGACTTTCTGCAGACCCAGTCTCAGAGGAAGAGACTGTTCTGGTTGGGGTTTGGGGATAGAAAGAGAGAAAAGGATTGAAATTCCCGTTCAGGTAAAGGGGTATGGATTGGTCCAGGGTGGCCTGAACCAGAACGAACTATATTCTGTGTGCAGCAATGCATTCCCATGGGTTCACCAACTTTTTCCTCACAATGCAGCCCCTCTCATGGCCCTCGCAACAAATTCATGGAACGCATCTCGTAGAGGTTGATGGGTTTTCGGCAGCTTCACAGTGTGGTGTTTATTGGTGGTCGTGGCCTGTGTGCAGAGTCTGTGTATGTGTGTGTGTGTGTTATCGTTACGTTTCATTCTCATTGCCTCCCACCTGCACTCTGTGGATTTTGTTTGCAGTCTTTTGAGCATCACCGTTTTTTCCGTTGCAGAGCGGTCACGACTCGCGGCCGCCAGCTTCTGTGTTGCAAATCATCGGTTATTTCATGCGGCCATTTTATTTCACCGTCAATGTTGTCATTTGTGCACTTGTTAAAGTCTGATCGGGCAATGTCTCTGCACTAAAATGACAAAAAAAAGAAGCAGTGCTTTTGTTTTGTTTTCGTTTTTTATTTTACTGTATTTTGTTCTCATCTGGCTTGTTTTGTATTTGTGAAGTTCATTTTCTTTATTTAAGAGCATTACCTTTGCTTGTTTATAGCTTTGTTGTATCTAAACTAGACATTTATGTCCAGATTTGTGTGCAAACTCCCCTTTAAAGGCCAATGTCACAGCAGGAAGTCCTCTCTGCAGACAGTGGGGCAGTTGTAATGCCGCAGGTGTGAGGGGGGGGGGCAACACCAGGATGAGCATTTTTTTCACAGTTAATGCCTGTTTTTTTACTTTTTTTTTTTTTTTTACTTTTTTCAAAACTTATCTGCTCCTTTTTTCCCTCCACAAGCCTCCATAGTGACCGTCATTCGACTGGTCAATGATGCAGTCGACACAATCGAAAGTGAAGGTACCATGTCTCATCCACTCTGTGTCTCTTTCCCTCACGCTTCCACTCCCTCGCCTACGTCAGTCCTTTCATTGCTCTATCTCTACTGGGAGATGTATCTTCGGCTCTGCATAACGAGACTTGTTCTCTCTTGTCTAATCCTTCCTCACAGTCAGTGGTTAGTCGTGACGGCTCACTTCCAGGTTATCATGAGAGCCTTTAACAGACCGACGTCACCTGAGCAGATTAATTCCTCCCTCCTGTTGTAGTCCTTCATGGAGTGTTTCTCTGTACGGTGCAATAACCTGAACACTTGTTAATTGGTGGCGGCAGAATCAGCACATGTGCAGAGTCGTTAACTGGAAGTGAGCTTTTGAGCACAAATTTGTATGACTACAGTCTCACCGAAGAGAATCTATATGATATTTATTGGAAAACAAAACAGCTGACGGATGGTGTAAAGCGAAATCAATGCAAAATGCATCTTTGTTTGTTTTCTCATTCTTCCATCGGACAGTTTCAGTTATGGACCAAGGTCAAACCTACAATCGAGGTGATTACTCCCCTCAGCTCTCCTCCACTCCCCTCCTACCTGCCTGTTTCATTCCTCCCTCCACTTATCTGCAGCAAGTAGACAAAATAACACCTGAAAATTACTTCTGATGTGCAATAAGAAGATTTTTGAATATTATATTTATATTAAGTGTTACTTTGCAACATATTACCATTGAAAGAGATTTATATCTACAGTATTTCAGTGCTTCTTTATTTTAATAATTTAGATTTGTCCTTTTTTTGGGGGGGAGATGCAGTGTCTCTTTTTTTTTTCATTTTTCTTTCAAAATTCAGTTGATTTGATTTGATTATGTTGCCCAAGTTGCACAGAACAAAATATGTCAATTCAATTTCGATTCAGTGCAGATCAGATTTAAACACCTTTTTTCGCAGCGCTACCAACAAATTGATTTGCATGTATTATAGATGGCGGGGTGTCTAACACATTTTAGTTCAGGGGGGGGGGGCCACATACAGACCAATTTCATATTCAGTTGGCCGGCCCAGTAAAATAGTGCCATAATAACCTTTAAATTTCAACTTTAACAGTTTTCGTTGTAGAGTATACATGATGAAAATGTCACAAAACCAAACATTCACTACTGAAAATGACGCCACTTTTAAAGCTTTCCGATCCGCAGTGTGTCGTGCGTCGTCTGTAAAACAAAGTGTGTAACCGCATACAAGGCCAAAGTCAGAAGTGACTCGTAAGTTTGCCCTGCGGCACCGCACAGAATTGATTCTGACACTTTTCAGGCTCATTGCGTGTCTCATGTACTCCAGTTTCACAGTTCTCACGCAGCAGTGCATGTGAACGAGAGCACCCAGGAGATGATGAACAACTTGGGAAGAAACAAAGAACAAATTTTTGTCTTTTTTTTTTTTTATATCATAAAACTAGTTTACGTGTCACTATCCAAAGAAAAACGTTGCAACGTTTTTTGAAAAGTTTGCAAATATTGACATGGATCCAGCAGACACTCTCTAAGAGATGGAGGTTTAGTGGAGGGTTCATGTAAAGTTACCGTCACCGACGTGCTACACCAGGATTGTGTAACTGATGTGTTGATGAAATGAAAGTCTGAGTTCTACTTTCCTAATTAAACACATTGCTTATTTATTAATATCAAAAAGTTAGAATATCCAGTGGGACCCACACTCATCTTTCCTAAACATCCAGATGTGGACTCCAGTGGTTTCCCCCCAAGTTCCAATAATACACAGTGTCGTATAGTTGAATAAATATACTTTCTGCTCCTACAGCCCTGAAACAAATAGTTCAGTCGGTAACTAGTGATAGAAGGAGAATTCAGTCTTTGGAAGCAAAGACAGGTTTTTTTTTTGTTTGTTTTTTTTACATTTTCTTGATTGAAAGATATTTGTACCTTGTACATTATTTGGTCTACCTGCTGCTACTTCCTCCTGTCCCTCTACTCTTGTGCATTCCTCGCACCATACTTTCACTGGACAGCTCTCCTCTCATCTCCCTCCCTCCCTCGTCAGAACTTTGTAACCCCTGTTACCCAACGGCTTGTTTTGTGCTGTGCTGATTTATCAGGCCAGGGCAGCCATCACCCCTCCCCCCACCCTCCCCCCACCGACTGCACCAGCGGTTGCGTGACGACGTGTTCGCAGCCTCAGTCCCCCCATGGTTTGTGTTCTTGCTCCGAAGCATGGAAATTGTTTCTACTTTTGCCGTTTGTTTTTGTTTGGCATCGCTTTTGTTTGAACTCCACTCACCATTTTTGGCTGTTTTAAGTGAAATCTGCCTTCAGTTGACTTTAACTGCAGTTTGCAGTAGATTGTCCTCTTGGTCAGCAAAACGTATGTCATCGTCTTTTGTGGCGCGTCAGAAGACCACTGACCGGAGCAAAATATTAATGAAACCCACCCATGCAAGGTAAGCGTAGCCTGTGGCTGGTGCTGCAATTTAGAGAACGCGTCAAAATTTACTGATTTGCCAGTACAAATGTGGTTACTGTTGTCTTTTTTTTCCGTCCTTGGACAAGCAAAAAATCTGATCATTATAAGAAGTGTCAGGCTATTCCATCACGATTAAAAAAAAAAAAAAGTCAGTTGTTTCAGGTTTCAGTAGCAACAATGACCAATTAAAGCAGAAATAAGTGAAACCTCCAGTCACACATACAACGGATCCATAAGTTCCAGGTGGCACTTGCTGCACTATTCATATAAACTCCTTCCTCTGGTGTGGCTATTTCATGACCATGACATTAGAAAAGCCACACTGAGGCCACGTTCACGTTTCAGAATAGTTTTGCTTTCACATGGCGACATTTTGCCTGGTTTGTTTGTTTTTAACTTAAATGTCATTTTTTAACTCCTGGAAGCATTCTGGCTGTAGCTGTGATAAAACAACTACGTCCTTTATTGATCCGTCCAGAAGTATTTCAGAAGACCCGCAGTTTGCTGTGAGGTTCTCAGTAGACATTCTATTTTTTGGGGGATTCAGTAAGTTAAGTAAGTCGTAGGTCAATGTGCCGATACATAAATCCAATCTCTGTCTGACTGTGAGCAGATGCACTGTGAGCTGCTGCTATTTGAGTTTCTAGCCTATATATATATATATATATATATATCAGTCACTGTGCATTTGAGTCATCAGTCTTGAAAAAACAAAAATTGGCTCCACATTGGCACTACTACTGAATGTTTTTTTTCCTTCAATGGAGTAATAGACATGAATGTCAGGCATGTGAGGTATGTCGATGCATTGTCCCTTTTGTCCAGGTAGGAGGCATCTAATAAACTAATAAAGAACTAATAAAATCTGATCTACTGCACTTACTCATGTGCTTTTGAAGACCTTTCACCCTTTACCCAAGTACCGTCATCATACAGTTCCATTGACTAGAAACAGCACATCTTCCACAACCACGACCTAATTTAGTTACTTTCTGAGCCAAAATCTTCGAGCTCCACACAAGGCTCTGTTAAATCAAACCGAGCCTGGAACAAATTATCCTGTTGAGGAGTGACAGATGTAGTCACCTCAGGCAGATTTCTATGAAGCAGACAGGATTGAATGTTTGCTATGTCCAAACGAGCCAACCATTCTGGAGTTTTGATATTTTTACTCTGTTCTGCTGACCAATAGGAACATCTGCCTCATACGACTTCACTTTAACTGAAATGAATGAATGAATGTTGTTGTTTTTTTTGAGCCTCTCAACTCGTTTTGAATGCTGCCACTTCTTCATGGAACTCAGCATGCCATGACACCTGTGAAACCAGCCTTCCAAGACCCCTACTGTGCATGTGACATACCCTCTGAACCCCTAACGTGTTTTCTGTACAGGTCGTGCCTTGTCATGTGCTCGACCTCCAACCCATTCCTGTATTGTTGTTCTCAAGTCTAACGTTCCCCTTGCTTTCTGAAGGCATGTGAAGCGCAGAGCTTGGGTCAAGTTTGCTGATGCAAGTTCAATGTGAAACTCGTCTCGAGGAGATTGTCGCTAACTTTCTCCCCTTCTGCTGTCCAGCATATCACTGGGACACGTCAGACTGGATGCCAAGCACCAGGCTGTCAGACATTGAAGAGGTGCCTGGCTACGAGGCAGGACCTGGCAGCGAGGCAGTTGGTTCGGCCCCTCGCCTTGCAGGAAGCACCCGTGAACTGGAATCTGACTATTACCTGGGGGGTTACGACATCGACAGCGACTACCCCCCTCCACACGAGGAGGAGTTCTTAAGCCAAGACCAGCTGCCGCCTCCACTGCCTGCAGGCGAGGACTACCCTGAACCGTACACGCCACTGCCCGCCAACCCGCCTGTCTCCAAGGAGAGCACGCTGAGTTCTGGCAGCACCGGGCGTCAGCATGCCCGGCCGCACTTCCACCCCAGCCAGTACCTGCCGCCCCACCAGCTACCTGTTGGGGAGGCGCCCCATGGGGACTTCAGCACTTCAGCAGGCGGGGTTACACCAGGGAACGGGGATACGGATGACTCTGTGTCATTAAACATGAGACTGTCTGTCGGGGCGTCGTCGGCCTCGGACATGTCGACCCCCTGCGGGCTTGACGACTCTGAACACGGTAGTGACTTTGACAGTATTGACGAGCTTCGTCGAGGAGTGACCATCATCACCGATTCACAGCAACAGACTGAGGTGTGATGGATTGACCATTGCAGGGACGTTTTGGGGCATTTTATGGGTCAGAAGGAGCAGCGGTACAGATAGAAGATGCACAAACAGATGTTATCTAAAGGGGAAGGAAGTCCTTGACAGCACTGCTACAACCATATTCTATGTCAATGACTTTAAAAAATCATGTCCCAAATACTATCCTCCCATAAAACCAAGCCCACAAATGGAAACACGTTTGTGGGTTTCATGAGAAAAACAAGCTCATTGTGTTGTCAGTCCTGTCCCCCACTGTTCAGAACAGTCAGAAGTGTCCTTCCTGTTCTCATAACAGAGATTTTACATGTGATGTGAAAAGAAAGGCAGAGGGAACGTGTAAACAAGGTTGATTTGGAAGACGGTGATAATTACAGATGCGGCGGTGAGAATTTGACGAAAACAGAAGGGACAATCATGTAAGTGAGAAGGTTGTCTGTTTTCCCTGCTCCTTCACCGAAGCCCCACCGGACCACTACTTTTTAAGAAAACAAAAGAAACTGAACAAAAAAAAAAGAAAAAAGAAAGAAAGATACAAAACACCACTTTATTCTTTCCTCCTGGATTTGTAAACTTTGTAGTGCTCCGAGCTTGTACAGACTTTGTAAAAGAACCGCGTCCTCACAGATGACGAGTAGGTAACAATGTTTCGGGAAAGCCATTTGTTTGTTTTAATAGGGAATGTGCTTGCTCCTCCAGTGCCCCACCGCCTCAAACAGAAAAGAGGTGAAAAGAAGAAGGAAAAAAAGTTTGATATTTGTGCCACCCTCTAAAATAATTTTTTGATTAAGTTGCGAGTGAAATGCTCAGAGCTGCTCTTGTTGCTTATATCCACTGAACTCTGACATTCAGGCTTCGCATTGTTGGTTGCTGGGAACAGCAACGGTGGGATCTACAGCAATTCTCTTCAAATGTTCTTCGCATATTTCAGTATACAGCTTTAATTAATTCATTTGAAATAGATTTTCCCCTGAAGATACAGACCTACAGTGCTGTGAAGAAGTATTTAACCCCTTTCTCATGTTTTGTGTGTATTTCACTGACCACCATTTTCAAATTTAACAAATGCAATTAAATAGGGTTACATGACAATGGTACTCGGAGTCCCTGCAACCGTCACTTTTTTATACCGGCTCCCAAGGTGGAACTTTTCAGTCGTTTTTTTAGTTGAGATTGAACCCTAATAGCATCCAATTCATCATGTTGGATATTCTCGATTTTGTTAACGTTTAGAGGACATTGTTCTCTGCACACATTTGTCTGCGGTTTCATTACAAAGACATGCAACAGTGCCCTCTCGTGGCCAGGCATACTAACTACATCATTGTCAGTGCGTCTGCCGCTGCAGCGTAAACACAACTCTTTTCTTTTTAACAGACAAGTTGTTGTCACTTAGAGCGTCGTGGTGTAAACGGAGCCTCAGAGTTTCTTCATGTTTAGCAGGTACCATGTTGCACTGCTTTGTCGGTATCTGGTTTAGATGAACTCATTGGGACATTCTAACTTGGTTCACCACCAGATTTTGCCAGACATGTTCCTAAAAGCTTACTTCCAACTGATGAGGCACTTTCCCTCTCCATAACAAGATGTACTAATTAGACAAACATTACTTGCTCAAGTTTGCAATAGTACACTATGAAAATACAAACATAGTTGTTTTTTTTGTCTCTATCCATGTTGTTTCTTTCATTCGATGCGATGCCATTTGAACCCATTAACACTAGAGGACCAAATGCACTAAGAAGGGACCATGAAAAAAGCACATGACTGCTGCGTCAGGGAGCAAATTACAGTGGAGACTGACAAGTTCAGGCTTTGGAGAGCTGTTTTTTTTTCGTATATGAATATATTTTCTAAGTTACCCTCTGGTTCATTAAGTCCTGTGAGGGATGCCTGTGGATTGTGGAGTTACAGAGTTGATATGTGACAGTTTCCAGCTTTATAATTTTATTTTTCAGCTGCAGCTAGTGATTATCAAAAAAAATACTTTTTTTAATGTAACAAAGGGAAGAGAAACCTTTTCACGTAATTCTGTGAAACATAAACAAAAATGAAGGTGGGGTTAAAGACTTCCCAGCACTGTGATTTACTAGCCCATGTTAGATATAGAACAAGACAGGCAACTTAAAACACATGACATACTTAAAGCCAAATAGGACTATTCAATTTGAATAAAATTCCGACAATTTAACATCTTGGGGTACGTCTGTGAAGCCCGCCATTGTCAATTAGAATAACATACCCACATTGTACAACTAGTTTCTTAAAAATTCCTTAATTAATCCATGACCAAAGAGAAAATGTAAGTAAAAATTCAGATAAAAGTGGATTCTGGCAACAACAGTCGCTCTTTGTTTTGTTCCGTAGATTGCTTTTCTTATGTTGCACTAGTGATTGAGTTATCTTGCACCTGCCCTTTGGCTTGTCACCATTTTGATGAGCCATATACTTTTCAAGGGCGTTTGTTATGTTAAATGTTAGTTGCTCCTCAAATGAGGAATGAAACGCCATAAAAGACACAGTGGCAAGGCAGATTTTGGAATATTCGGCAATTCGTAGCTAAAAGGAAGAACGAAAAAAAAAGGGGGGGGATCGCCCATCATGTGTTCCGTCCATCGGTCTGATCTGGTCACTCGGTTCCCTTTCAAAAAAGCCACGTGGAGCAAACACATTGTTGTAGACTTTGCATTCCAGTGTTTTCTGGTACTTGGTAGCATGGTCAGGCAGGCAGAAGTCGAAGCCTTATCCAGGTCACTATTGTCCGGAACGCTTCACATCGTCAGCGAATTCCATCACAAACTGCCTGAAGTGCTCGGGCGAGCCGCCCCACCCCCCACCCCCCACCCCCCACCTTTCTTTGTTAAAGATGTATGTTTGTGTTGGAATCTCTGTACAGTGTACATAGCTAGGTTGTTAAAATGCAGATTTTTGTAGATATGGAATTGCAATTCTGAACTGCCTTTTGGGTGTGTATTCTTTTTTTTTTTGTTGTTGTTGGACTGTTTCATGTAAATGTGGAGACTTTGCAATATCAGCCACGTTGTTCTTCCTCTGCCACTTGACTCTTTGCTCCATGTTATTTTTATTTTTTTTTAGCATCGCTTTGTATTTCCACCTGAATGCCAATTCAATATTTTAGATGAGTTTTGCACAGTGACGCATTCAGACATCACAGCCAATGTTAGGTTTTTTTTGTTGTTGTTTTTTTTTTTAATGTTTACAGTAATGCTCTTTTATACATCATTGTTTTTCATCTGGAATGTTATAAGAAATTGCTAATGTAGTTTTCAGTTCTGTTTGATTTTTTTCTGTCTTCAAACTCATGAGGCAGTGTCCCTCGATTCACCGAAACTGACTGTACAAAGAGAGCGGGGGCTTTTTTGTTTCTTTTCTTTTTTACTTTCTTTTTCAAAATCAGTTCAGAAAATAAAACTGTTCTTGCTCACTATGTCACTTGTGTTTATTTGTGAGGTAAGTCGTGAAATAAATCTCTGCAGTGCATCATTTTCTATAACCCACATCACACCTCAGCATCATTCATCCAAGAATGAAACAAGAAGCAAGAAAATGTAGAGTCTGTTCAGTGATCCTGCTTCTTGACTCAGTGTCGAAATCCTAAATGGGATCATTAATAAATCAGAAAAAAAAAATATATATATATATAAAAAATTGCAGGTCTACTGGGAGCTCACAAAAGACGTACATGTGCAGTATAAGCAAACCACTAGAGGGAGTTGTTGTTCAGGCTTCAGTTTGACACTAATCAAGACTTTATTTCCACTGTAAAAAAAAAATACAAACCTTGATATATTATGGAATAGAATAAAATTTATTTCAAGACAGCTCTAAGTTGTTCCTCCCGCAGAGTGGCAGGCCTCACAGAGCGCACAGGGATGTTTTGGCTTCTTTGCTCTCCACGATGCCACTGGCTCAGCAGCACCACCCAGTGGTAAATGACCTGAACTTTTTCTCAAACGTACCCTTCAGTCAAGGAAATGGACAAATTAAAAATGTTTTCCTTCGTGCCCCCCCGAAGGAAATAATAAAAAATATTCTCAAAACCACACAGATTTCATAAATCAGTGTGAATAATTACTTGAAATGAAACCTTAACATTTGATTATATTTTGAGCTCTGAATATCTCCCTTTGTTGTGGAGTTTATCTCTTCAAACCCAGTCTGGATATGATTATGGTGGCTTGTGAGAAGTATGTGAATAGTTTCATGAATATGAAATTTAGGTCAAATATGTCCTTCTTAAGCATGTGCAAATACGTTTTCCATGAGCGATTAAAGAAACCATGAATACTGGCTGTGATTTTCCAGAAGTGTTCCAGACAGACGCTGAGCTCAAACTAGTTAACACAAGCTTCCCTAAGTTTTAGTGATGCTACAATAATTCAGCAATCTATTGTTTGATTTTCTTTATCAGTCTTTTATCCTTTTTGCTCATTGACAGCTCAGACCTCCATATTTCAGCTCAGACCTTGTTTCCTCACACATTTCTCCATAAAATGTCTTTCTAAAATGTTTATTATTTCTGTGTGAATTGGAACAAACAGCCTCCATTAAAGCTATTCTATTTTAAGTCCCGCCTTTTTTTTTTAGCGTGGGAGGAAACTGTACCTGGAGAAAACCCAGCCATGCAACAATCAGACTCCAAACAACTACGTCTAAATGTACAACTGGAATCTTCTGACTGCAAAACCTTTTAATAATGTACTTTATAATGAATCAACCTTATAGCAAGTTAAAGTAAAAATACATTGACTTTACGAGCCTTTTTTGGTTTCTAACAAAAACAGGAGAGTTACAGACACATCAAACAATAGCATTTACTTTACACACATTATCCATGTGTTTGTATTTTTATCTTGTTCTTTTAGTATATCTGAGTGGTTTTTTTTTAATTCCAGTGTTTGTACTTAATCTAGCATTCATTATGCAGTCTGCGTTCTACCTCTTCTTGTACTGCACCCTGCACAGACTGCACCCACGATTACCTGGATTTTTGACTAAACAATGTCAATAAAGACAATTCTAATTCTGATATAGGATGAATTTAAAAAAAAAAAAGTTTTCTAATATGTCCTGATAACTTTGCCACTTCGTACCTCCAGAAATGGACCATGATCGAGCAAATGTGGAAAAGATAGCCTTCCTTCCTTCCTTCCACAAAAACACACACCTTCTTTTCACAAAGAAAAGCAGTATTATAAAGAATTCCCTCCAAAAGTGATGCTCTGCTGCATCTTCAAACGGCCACAAGATGGTAATGCAGCGCCGCTGTAACAGGCTCTGTGGAGGTGTTCGGCAGTGCGGGGAGGTTTATCTGAGTGAAATGGATACAGATGACTGGTGTGGATGTTTTGGAGGATAGGACTTTGAGAGAACTCGTCGAAGGGGTCGTACTCTAATATTCAGCCGTTCGATTCCTGGCTGTGATTTTCCAGAAGTGTTCCAGACAGACGCTGAGCTCAAATTGTTCCAAGTCGTGCGTGAGCACTTTGCATTGGCAACTCTTTCTATTGGCGTGTGAGTGCGTAAAAGAGCATAGCAGGATATTCTTTGATGGTTCTTTTTGACCTCGGAGTCACAAAGTCACTTATCAGCAAGTCGCCCAATACCAATTCACCACAACTGAGGTGGCTCGGGCATCTGTTTCGGATGCCCCATGGACGCCTCCCTCGGGAGGTGTTCCGGGCATGTCCCTCCGGTAGGAGGCCTCGGGGCAGACCTAGGACACGCTGGAGAGACTATGTCTTTCGGCTGGCCTGGGAACGCCTCGGGGTCCCACCGGAGGAGCTGGAGGACGTGTCTGGGGCGAGGGAAGTCTGGGCTTACTTGCTTAGACTGCTGCCCCCGCGACTCGGCCCCGGATAAGCGGAAGAAAATGGATGGATGGATGAAATCACAGTTGTGTTTAAATCGAAGCGTTCGTCCTGCTGAGTCGCTTCTTGTCAAAGCGACGCTATCATGACTCAGCGGTTCTCGTATTGCCGAGGAGGATGTGCTCGCCAACTTAATTTCCCAGGCCCGGTTCAAAATTAAGTCAATTTGTTAGCAGCAGATGAGGCTGGCGAGCTTTGCAGCTGAGACACTTGAACTGTAACAGGTTTAACAAATAATCACGACCATTCATTTGGACTGAATCCCTAAAGCTCGGGGGGGGGGGGGGTGTGTGGTCATCAAGCAGAAGGACATTACATTCCCCTGATTGCAGGGATTATTTTATCCAGCATAATCCTTTCTGGCACAGGTCAGGGATTTTTTGTATGTTGAATAAAAGTTGTGAAAATGTTATGCATCTCAGAATTTGTCTGGTTTTACAAATTATTGGAAAGGGAGCTTAAAAATCTGAGGAAATGTCTTTAATGTTCTGAGGGGAAGAAATCTGTTATTTCAGGAGGTTGTTCGGAGGTTATTTATTGGGCAAAGTTTCATTCACATTTATAAGTGACTATGGACGGCTTCCGTAATGTTTTGGGTGTCCGGTTATGCGACAGCGGCGTTCGGAGCCACTGAAAACACAACTTTTTCAAAATGGCTTCCAAGGTGGAACTTTTTAAAAAACAATGCTCCAACTCCATCTTCATGGAACTTGAGATTGAAAATAACAACAAACAACAGTGTCATGACTCCCGATCCATCTTCTCCTGCGACTTTGTAGTGTTATGGTCGAGAGTCACTAATAGCAATCCGACTTCGTCCGTTCATACGAATGTCGGCGTACTCGTCATTGTTGATGTTTGATAGTTATCGTTCTCCGTGTGCGAGTGTGTGTGGTTTCATTACAAAAACAAACAAACAGCACCCGCTAGTGGCCAAAGCATTGCTTTGGTCGGAAACAGATTTTGTATATTTCTGTTAAAGCAGCTCTTACTATCATTTTGTTTCCCCCGTGTGTGTGTTGACTTCTTCAAACAGATGGCCTCGCAGTGCGGGGGCTGGCATTGGCATGATGGTCATGTTCGCTTGAATTCCTGCAGCTTTACCATTTTCAGTACGCAAATCTTTGGTGTTCTGATTCAGGCTGAGCTGGCCAGAGTCGTCCAGAGTCAGCTGAGGACGGAGCTCAAGGCCGATCACGTCGTGTTGTGACCACAAAAGGGCCAAAACTGTAAAGCAATCACCAGGGGAGGGACACCACTGCAGTGGCCGGCGTGTTAGAATACATGATCAGGAGTCTGGAGAGTCAAACGTTGGGACTGGTGGACGTCGATGATGGAGAAGCAAGAGGAAGTTCACATTGTGTTCAGCCTGTCCACAGTGAAACTCAACCAAAACTGCAAAGTTCAGAGTAAAAAAACAAAACAAAGTTGATTAATGAGCAATTCCGTTGTTGTTCTTGGAAATGTCTTCAGAAAGAGTGGAGCCTCATCATTTCTCATTTGGCAAGCTTTAAAAAAAAAAAACAACAAACCTTACTTGTTCAATACCTTTGGATAAAGTGGTATTGAAGATGGATGGATGTAAACAGGAAGAAATTCTCTTGGTGACAGTAAAATAAAAGCCTGCATGCGATTCATATTTTATCCACCAATCCCATATTTATCGTTTTTTCTTGCTCAAAAGGACAATTTGATTCAGTACAAACTCTTTTATTACTGAACTAAATGTAATCTAGAGGGGATCAGTGCCTCATCTTGCCCCAAAGAGGATAAGTCATTTGGAAAATTGATGATCGAATTTGGTTACTTTGGCGACTCTTGAGGAATTTTATTTTAATGAAAAAAGTTACTTGGCAGACACAAAGTTTTACCTTCAGACTTTCTTTAAATCTTTATTCCCGTTGAGTGTAGCGCGATCTCTTCATGCGTGGAGCTTGACGTCACACATTTCTGCGTCACTGCTTGCGCCCTGTCACTTTTAGTAAAACATTCCTGTACATCGAGGACGACGGTGAGCAGAAGCACTGACCAGAACACAAAAACGAGACCCACCGCTCGATTCCAAAACAAGTTTTTATTGGCCAATTTACAGAAAGTGCTGTAGTGACCATTCTAAAGGAAAACAGACCAAAGAGTCCAGAGAAAAAGTAAATAAATTAATAAAGAAATAAATAAATAAAGAAAACAAAACAAAAAAAGAAAACCTTTTACACATTATACAAGGTTTCGATGTTTAATTTCATCGTCCTCTTCTAAAACAAGTTTCAGGACAACATTAGGGCTTGGGCCGATGCAAAATCCACCAAAAGGTTTTTCAAAGGGGGGGGGGTGGGGGGGAGGGGTGGGGGGTGCAAGGAAGGGAGGTGACGTCACAAGATCAGGTGTCACAGTAGATGAGGAAAACGCTTCAAACAACATATGAGATCTTTACATGAACATACAGTAGAGCTACAGTATACACTAACAGTGGGTTCTCCCAGCTTTACCCACAGGAGGACATCTTCTTTTTCCCCAGTGTTCGTGACTTTGGACCAAACGACTTCCATGTCGACACGCAGATCTTTTTTTATTTTGTTTTTTTTTCATTTTCTGTTCATAAAACTTTCTGGATGTTTTTACCTGTCAAAGGTTAGACTAGACTGGGGATGGCCAGAGATTAATGCCCTTTCACTTCGAGGTGGAAAGCACCTTTTACGACGAGGGTTTCTTGGATCACGTCAAATGTGACACTGCCAGATGCGTACCCCCCCCCCCCCCCCCTAAAAGTCCCACCCCGCAACTTCACAACTCCTCGAGCACCGGCTAATGCGGGGGGATTTATATAATGCGACACCAGTCCCTGGCTCTAAATTTCTTCCATTAATGCTGCGTTTCATTGAGAGTTAAAAGTTTTGGGGAAAAGAAAAAAAAAAAAAAAGTTTGCTGTTGTTGCAGTGATGGTCGTCTCTGTGCAGCAAAGTAATCTAACTAGTATCGAACAGAAAGGATGGATTTGCCTTTGTTTTGTCCACATGGGACAGTGGGTTTTTTGTCTCAATGTACAGTTTTAACCAGCCTCTCCAAGTTCAAGCTACTATATTTACCAGCGTCAGCTTAAAACGAGGCCAGAATACGACGTGAGGAGCTGGTAAATTCCCATTAACTGACTGGTCTCTCATTACGTGTTCAGAACAACGTGTTAAACTCTTGGCTATGTTGTAATTTCATCCACGATAAATCCAATCACCCATAACTAACTCTGATATACAAACATATTAGTATGACGATCATGACACAATCCGTACTAACAGCTTTTCTCAGTCTGAATTTGACCCTCGTGGTTTCTCTCTCCTCATACATTCTTTGCTCTTGAATCACTTCAGTCATAATAACTTGAATCTTACCCTGTGCCTCCTGTCCCTAATGAGCAAAACAATCTGTAAAGTTGTGATTTTAATTGACGCATTTTAAAATATATACACAGATTTAATCGATCCATTATTGAAAAAAATAAGTTTTACAATACACAATTTGTCTCAACAAACACGTTCCTCTACTTCGAATATGTGTCATTTCTTTTGTGAACATGGTTTTTTGTTTGTTTGTTGTTGTTTTTTTTTTTTAGCAAATTGCAATCAAAAAGCTTCTTTATTTCAAAAAAAAGACATATTTTGGTGGTAAAGTGTCCATGTTTAAACAGCTTCGTAGCAGAACTTCCTCTTCGATTGGCTTCTACTTGTTTGCGTCTTTGCGTCTGTGGCCACAGCTGAGAAGTCCTTCTCAGTTAAATATAGACTCATTACACCGTTGTCTTTCCTTCTTCCCCACACAACCATGTGACCCTGCTGCTTCAGAAGGCAGTGGCACATCTGCGCGAGCAAAAACCCTGGTCGACCTCAGCTGGAATGATTTGAACACGGAGCTAGAAACACACACGGGGGGGTACTCAGGGGTCGGTTCTGGTGGGACTCCTGCAGGCTAAGGGTTTCAGGGTGTCTTACATATATATGGAGAGGTGGCGTTTGTGTGTGTGTGTGTGTGTGTGTGTGTGTGTGTGTGTGTGTGTGTGTGTGTGTGTGTGTGTGTGTGTGTGTGTGTGTGTGTGTGTGTGTGTGTGTGTATGCGTGCGTGTGTGTTGTGTACAGTTGGAGAGGAGGTGGATGTCATGAGGGCAGTTCGGTGGGGTGGAGGCAAACAGGAGGGGTGTGGGGAGGGGGTGTCACCTACTATACTCACTATTTACAAGAAAGGAGCGTATAAAAATGTACAAGGAGACTCCTCTGGCTTTCCCAAAACCTCAAGACCCCCTCGACCGGTTTCAACACGACGTCTGCGACACCACATTCATCTTTTTTTTTTTTTAAACCTTTTCCTCTTTTTTTTTTTTATTTGTTTGCTTTTGAGTACCATTGAAAATATGCTATTTCTGTAAAATCACCTGGCTTTGCCTACGGAGGCAAGAATAAAGACTGATAAATAACATGAAGTATACAAACCAAAAATAGTCTCATTTCTTTACGTTTGCAAGTCTTTTTTTTTTTTCTTCACTTAAATAAAAGCTGTTTTGCATCTTCTTTTTTTTTCTCTCTCTCTTTATGGGACATCAGAAATGTCACGGTGAAATTGGACACATCAAACTGAATACATGATGCTGAGTTTAACTGACAAAACTGGTTTCATAACAACGTTGCCTACAGATTTGAGATGAGAGGAAACGTCTCTTGGGGAATGACCTAAATTTGGCGAGCCATTCTTTTTGTGAGAGATGACAGTCATTTGATTGAAGTAGGAAGTTTTAGTGGCATATTATTTTTTTGATCAGCGGTACAAAACAGGACCAGGCTATAATTGAAATCTTTGCTCTGTGATTCTCTCTGTGTGTGGATGTGTATGTGTATGTGTGTATGTGTGTATGTGTGTATGTGTGTATGTGTGTATGTGTGTATGTGTGTATGTGTGTATGTGTGTATGTGTGTGTGTTTCTCTGTGGCTTTCCAGTAGGGGGAACTATTACCTCATTTTTAGAGCATGAGCGTCACATAAAGTCTTTTTGTTTCAGCCATTTGATCTTTGATTTGATGTTTCAGTCTGGACGGGTGGCAGGATGCTTATCGGTGTGTGTGTGTGTGTGTGTGTGTGTGTGTGTGTGTGTGTGTGTGTGTGTGTGTGTGTGTGTGTGTGTGTGTGTGTGTGTGTACGCGCGTGTGTGTTTTAATAAGATATTGTTGTTTTGTCCCAGTTTTGACCCTTCTTGCATTGCATCCTGGGTAGCTGGACGTCTGCCTCCTCCTCGCTGTCGTCTGACTCAGCACTGGTGATGTCATCATCCTCCTCTTCCTCATCGTCATCATCCTCCTCTTCTTCGTCTTCCTCCTCCTCACTGACCTCCTCTTCTGCAGCCTGGGGCTCCTCCAGGTTCTGCATTGAGAAGTATTTGAAGTTCCACCCGTCAAAAATGTGTTTTTATACAAAGCCCTCGACACAACATCTGAAATCAAAATCTCATTTACAATTTTGGAACCACAAACTACCATGTTATGGCCACAAATTACTATCTCACAGCCAAAAATTACCATTTCATGGCTACAAATTCAGATTTTGTGGCCAAATATTAACTACTTTATGGTTGCAATGTAAAGTTTGATTTCAAAATGTCATGTCTGGAGTTTTAAAGGTGAGAAAATCCAACAATAGTTCCTTAATTAAACAGAGAGCAACTCTTCCTCATTTTTAGGGGTAACTTCTCTCCTACCTCCATTGGGTTGACCGTGATAGTCAGGGCAGAGTCGTCCCAGGTCCCGTCGGTCTCTTTCGTCGTCTCTGCCAGCTTCACTTCCTGTTGGTGGGTCAGGTGGATATGGTATATGCCCAGAACCACCACCACCACCAGGGCGGCGATGCACATCACGATCACCACAGTGGCAGCACTCGGCACACCTGAGAGCAGAGAGGATGGAGCTGTAAATAAAACAAAGTGATCGGTCGCTGCTTGTCTTTCAGCATCTGCGCCATATGCTCAAAACTAACCCGCCATCGTTTCAGAGACTTGCAAGACGTTGACGTGTACCGCAGAACTTCACTTAGTAAACACGTAAAAATAGCAGACAGGAGGGAGCTTATAAAACACTGGGATGTGCACCTCCACTGATACAACTCATATACGCCTTCTTTCCACATTTTTGAAAGATCACACATCCTGTGATAACTCTAAAATGTTCCCCCGACTGTATTTGGTGTCGCTCTACAAATGAGTCATTGTTGCTGTTTTGGAGATCACTCTTTGAAGTCTGAAAAGTGAAAATATAATCTCACACAAATGTTATTATTAAGCACTCAGCCAAGTTTTAATAATTATGAAAAGCATATAAAGTTAAGTCCTGAAATCCTGAGATCTTCTGGATTCACACTCAGATGAACGAGGTGAGGGTGAGGGCGTGGGGGGGGGGGGGGGGGGGGGGGGGTTGAAACTGGAGCAGAGAGTACAGCAAGCACTGTAAATGTCAACAATTATCAGATTGAAATGGATTCCAAACTGGGTTAGCGACTGTAATTATGACGCAGTAACAACTTTAACTTCAAGATTTTAATTATTGTTTTTTTTTATCAAACCTTTGATATAATCGACTAAGAGTGTGTTTTGCTTGTATTAACATACTGTAATAACTTGTGTTTTTCTGTTTCAGGGTACAGTTCTAATGCCAATACAAGGTGTAAACAATGTCTTTGCTCTGTACCTGAGCAGTGGTAGCAGCCATACTACTAAAGAAGGAAGCGTTGAGCTGAATTCATCTTCAGTGCAACGAAGTAACTCCCAAAGAAAAGAAACACCCGCAAACTTAAAGCCACCTAATTTTGGTTTGAGTGTAGGACAAGACGTATCATAGGCAACGCAAAGTAGCATAACCACAACACACACACACGCAGGGGTTTCTCTTGAACTAAAATGTTTATTTCATCTGCTCTGATCTCAGGCTCGCAGAAATAACACGACTTCTTTTCGCCTGCCCTCTCGCACCACGAGTCCCTCCTGGTGTGTGTGTGTGTGTGTGTGTGTGTGTGTGTGTGTGTGTGTGTGTGTGTGTGTGTGTGTGTGTGTGTGCGTGTGTGTGTGTGTCTGTGTGTGTGTGTGTGCTTAACGAGGCTGAGGCTCAAAGAGGTTTCTCCAGCTGATCATTGGATGCAGTCTAGTTCCTGGAGTTTCACACTAAATCCTCAGCTTTTGATCTACGTCGGATTAAAGCTCGGTGCGGCCCCATGCGACTCAGGCTGAGGGGTTTACTCCACAAACTCTGGGACATCTCTTTTTTTTGCTGATTTTAGTTTTTGCCAACGATTACTCTCTGATACTCAGCCACCAAACTTCTGCGCTATTCTGACTTCTTTTTGACTATCTCACACACACACACACACACACATTAACAGCGCCATCAGCCTCTGAACTCTCCAGGATTCTAAGTAGAATCCATTAGCGTGTGATTAATAATTAAATCTCATGTGGTAGATTAAGACCAGGGTGTCTCCTCTCCACCGTGTTCTCTCTGCTTCAGATCACTCACACGCACACCAAGGGAGGTAAAGCGAAGTCTTATGCATCTTCTGGGAAGGCCTCATTCGCCGAGACCGAAACAACAAACTAGAAAGTGGAACCGAGCATTCCCTTGGATCTCTCAGTGTTTACCCTGGGACGGATATCTGAAATACAAACACTCATATCACACACATTTTTGTTTCTTTCTTAACAGCAGCGACTGCCGAGACTCAGACTTTCACCCTCCACCAGTGAAGCTTTCCTGTGGGAGCGCCGATCAGCAGTATCAAGTTAGAGGATGTCTCTCGCACGCTTGCATTTGGATTTAGTGTGTGAAGTCCTTTAATGTAAACTGTTAATCTGAGGACGTAAATAATGTCTTAGTGATTAGTTCCGGGCAGCGTACAGAGATTTCCCGTGTGTGCTATGAATTTGCTGTACGTGGACGTTTATGACATTCCCCAAAATGGCTTTTGACAACTGGCAGTGAGTGACGGTATTGCTCTGGACTGACAGCTTTGGTGGAAACATTCAGGACTCCACTACACTGGGTCTGCTGTGAGTGAGGGATTGTTCAGGACTTCATTTAAAAACGTAATCCTCCCCCCTAAAATGGAAATATGACATACAAATATGAACACAGAAGTGTACAAAATCAGTCAGTTTACAGTTTACACGACAGCATTTTCAAGTGAAAATAGAAAACTTTCGTTATGTTTTGACGTCCATTTACACAACAGCGGCGCTCGGAGCCGCTGAAAACGCAACTTTTTGAATTTTTTTTTTATTTGACACATGGTAATCTCAATGGGTTCGAAATAACAGCTTATCAAACTAGACGGATGTTTATAGAATTTCAAACTATCTTCTTGACGAATTACACTTCAAATTCTGCCAGGCAATTATTTTTCATATATTCCATGACTGTTTACTGATTGTTTTCAGCCTCAATAATCTGAATTACCTGCCACTTACAGTACTAAAGTACTGTGAATTTAAGAAACGTCATTTATACAACTGATTTTCTTTGAATGAACATTTGGTCTGATACAAGTTTGGACTTTCACCTCAACAGTCTGAGGTAACTCAGCCGTTCACACTTTAATATGACAACGGGGGGGTGGGGGGTGGGGGGGGGGTTAATACCCGTCAAACTCTTTCTGGAACAAAAGTTTATGTACACTGGCCTCTTAAGGACTAATTACACAATCATCACCGGTGACACTAGAGGAAGAATTAGTTGTTGACATGCACATTAATTGAAAGCAGCGAGGTGGTACAGTGATGGTCTCCACATCCGACTCCGTCTCAGTATCTTGTTCCCTTTTCTGAAAATAGATAAAGCTGGAAAAAAAAATGCACAAAGGCTGAATCCGAGCTGGCTGATCACAAAGGGAAAAACTTGAAAGTTGGAGCTAATTAGGACATGAGTTTGGCACAGAATAAAAATGCTTCTTGGCTTAATGCAATGATTGATGTTTCCTATGAAAGAGCATCTGTGCGACCACTTAATCAACACACGTGTTGCCATGTGTGGTCCAAGTTGATGGAAAACCCACACTCGTTCGGAAACCGTTGCAAGCCGGCGAGTACTCTCATACCTGAGCTGTGGCTGGGGTACAGGTCGTGGATCATGGATGGATGGTGGACCAGCTGCATGTACTGTGGTGGAGCGACCATATGATTAACATGGTCTCCGTCTTCTGAACTGTGCAGGACGCCCACCTGCATCGGGAACAGATGAGGCAGAAAGCGATTAAGACTTCACCTTCTTACTTCTATGTTTGAACTTTCAAAGTTAATACTTTGCAGACAGATTGAAACAAAGTTCGGACTTTGGAAAAGTCAGTCTGGGGGAAAACTGAAGAGAGAGAGTACCTATGCTTGTTTGGACGGACAGGGTCAATGCAATACAGGGAGGGGAAATGTCATTGTGATTTTACTCTACACTCTACAAGGTGCAAACTTTGTATACTAACGCAGTCGGCTGCCCTCGAGGTAAACAACACAGAAAGTGTAAATAAGTCAACGTCTGCTCAGACCAAGGGGCAAGAAACTAACCATGGTTCACTGACACGTTTAGCATTGATCATAGGGTCCAACAATGTGTGTACTACTCGGGAAGTGAGTACATTTCCAGAGAAGTCTGACTCTGCTCAAGATCTTCTTTTCAGTGTTGGAGAGTGTTGAAAGGGTAAAAGTCATTATGAGAGGCGTGGCAAAACCAAAACACATACAATACATCAGTTGATTACATTCATAAGAAAGATCAGGTTGTTCCTTGGATTTTCAGCAGCAAGGTAATCGTGCCTCCTGAGATCAAGAGTTAGATTATCGTAAAGCACTTTTTTATTTCCATCAATCAATGAAATGTGAAACAATTGCAAACCAATATTGAATAATGCCAGGTTTTAACACACATGAAGACCACCAGCTTCATGCCAGACCTGCTGCCATTTACTGCTTCCTCTGAGGTGATATCAATGTTTCATTGCTTGTTTTTTTTTTCAGCTTTGAATCATTAGAGTAATAATTAATTTTCTGAATTGCCTATTTCAAGTAAGCCTTTTTGCTTCCTGTGATCCGCCAGTGAGAGACCTTCACACTTGTTCAAACTTCTTACGCAGGATGAAAATGCCTTTGTTGTTTGGACTCCTTAGCTTTGTAACTCCCGAGGATCTTGACGAGGCAAGGTAAGAGAGCCTTTTTTTTTTTTTTAATTTCTACTTAAACCTCACTTTTATTCTCTGACTTTTTTTTTTTTTTTTTTTTTTAATGGCTCCTGGGTTTTTCTACATTTCAGTTTCAATTTTCTGTTATTAATTCATCGTTTCACTTTAGGGCATCACATTGGTGCAGTGGGATAGAACTCTCCAATCATAAGCGGAAGGCCCAAGATTAAATTCTGGTCCTGAATCTTTTGGTGAAAAGCTGCATGTCCTCCCTGTGCACGGAATGTGTCTCAGCCTTGTACCTTACCCTCAGCCCAGAGTCAGTTGTGATCACTTACAGTTCCTTGCAAACCTGAGCTTGGATAAGTCCTGCACAGTAGATGGTTGGTGACTTCTAGACTAATTTTTCTGCAACTATTGTTAGACAATTTCAAACATTGTTCCCCCTCCACATAATTGCTTTTAGCACAAATTCTCAGAAGGAGAAAACTTTTAAAAGAGATCATCAGCATATAAAGGTACAACATGTAGTAGTTTTGTTCAAGAACGATCAATGTAGCAAAATATAATGAGGGAAATGATGCAAAATAACAGTCATCATGCCATCACATAAAAATATTTAAGTGATGCTTGTATAGGCCCTGTTTACACGGCCTTCTGTTGCATCTTTGGTGTCTGTTTACACGACAAGGGTGCATGGAGCCTTTGAAAATGCAACCACTGTATTTGAAAACGGCTCCCAAGGTGGAACTTTTTGAATACACCCGTAATAGCGATCCAACTTGGCCGTCTGTCCATACGAACATCTGAGTCCCCTCATTGTTAATGTTCATAACATACTGTTGTTGGAGCACATGTGTCCGTGCATGTGCCTCTCCATAGTCTACACAGTTTGAGTTAAGGAAGGTGCAAATGTGTTTAAAAACTGCTTGATTTCTCATCAAAATACGCTGCTATTACGAGCACAAAACCTTTATGAGATCATGTACTATTGTGTATTTGAATCTACCTCTCAATGATATTTTCCTACATCACCTCTAAGTTACACATGAAGTGTAAGAGTGGGCGTGTTGAAGCTGTCATTCGTGTTTAGAACCATTTACCACATAATGTGACTGAACTGAAGGCACTCAAAGTTGCATTAACCACATTAAATTGTTCTGTGCCTATAAAAAAAAAAAAAAACCCACATGGTTTTAAAGTAGTCATTTAAGTAATCTTTGATGCAACTAATAGTTTTATACATTCAGCATAATGACTCATTCATTCATTGTATTTATAATAGATATTCTCTTCAACCACCCGCTGTCCCTGAAACCTAAAAGTACAAAAATATTATGACAGTGGTGAAAATGTGGTAGCTTATTGCTATAATTATTGTTCACTCAGTGCAAGGAGTAGTTGAAGAAAACTTCTCTTGACTATATTTTCTAGAAGGGAGGACTAAGCTCTACAAGGGAACTGATTTCTAAAAAAAAAAGAAATGCATGGAGTATTGAGAATTTTTTTCAGATGCATTACAATCAAACAGGAGCTTGTTCAGAAAGAAAATGGCTTTTCACTTCATAAGCACCAGCATCACACAACCTATATTTATGATGGGAGCAGTAGAAGCAAATGGTCCAAAAATGGCAAAGGACATGTAAAGTCAAGCTTTATTTTTGTCACTGTAGTTGACTGGAAGGTGAACGACGTAGTTCACTGGCACATCATGACTGTATTAGTGTGTGTGTGTGTGTGTGTGCAAGAAAACACGGACAGTGATAATACTGCAAGCTTAGCATAGATACAAATTCACAACTAAGAGTTATGCCAAGGCTGACATTGGTGGCAGTTATTTCAAGCAGGAATTGCTTTCATCATTTGTATTTGGAGAACATTCAAACCCTGAATAGGAATGCTTCGAGAGGTCCACAATTTCAATGTTCAGGCTTTTCTACTCTGCATGGAGCCCAACATGTGAAGAATCACTGCTGTTAACGTTAACAACATGAAGGGTTTCTACAGAACCTGCATATGCAGGATTAACAGTATTTTCCAGCCAGCAGTAATTAAACCAGGAAGGGTCAGGCAGAGGATCTGTCTGCTCCTCCGGTTAGGCCAGAAAACACGTTTGCCTTCTAATGTGCCAAGGTTAGAGATTATTTATAACAGGGATCGGAAGGTTTGATCATGGTCAGGCCCACAAAGCTTTCATCTTGTTTACCAGGATGAAGATGATGAAAGATGTAGTTTATCACTTCTACCTTCAATGTATTTAGGTGACGATGACGATCTCGGTGAAGATTAGCATGAGGCATGTTTATTTTCCAGAACTGCATCCTGAACACCAGATACTGGCTCAAACTCCAAGTATCCACACGATACACACAATCTGTGACGAATCGCCTCGACTGACCTCGAGGTTGAACTCGTTGCTTGTGTAGCGTCCGTTGAGCTCTGAGCAGGTCAAGCGAAACCTTCTCTCTATTAGTTGTCCAGGCTGCCAGCTGTGGTAGCGCACCTGTCGGATCACCTGTTCATAGTTGGACATGGAGTCCACACCTATGGGGAGAGAGTCAGGTTTTTTTTATTTTACCTTTAGTATGGAGCAAAAGCATGACAGGGGAAGTGTAGGGAACAAGCTTCAAACACGATTAACAGACACCAGATGTAGCTTTGGGTGAGTTAACTTACCGTATATGGACATGCCAGAGGTGGAGTTGGTGGCGTCGAGGTGTTTTCCGAGGAGGACACTGCGTTGCAGTTGGAGGGATTCTTGCTCCGGGTCAAGCTCCTCCCCCAGAACCAGAACATCACAGTAGTCCAAGTTATGGATGATCTCCTCCAGCACCCCAGGTCGATGTGCTACACACACACACACACACACACACACACACACACACACACACACACACACACACACACACACACACACACACACACACACACACACACACACACACACACACACACACACACTTCAGTAATTTGTCTCCACTGACACTTGTACCAGAGGGCGACCAGAATTGACAGCACCAGGTTGCCTTCACCACACTTTCCCCTTGGTTTTTATACAAGCACAACAGAGTGCTAGGGAAAATAAAACAAAACATAAAAGATGTTGTATTTGGGTTCATTTTTCTATTCTGATTATATTATGTGTTCACAGTTTTAATGTGCACATCAGTCATTATTTGGAATCCATTCTTGAGGCCACTCTTCAGTTCAAGTGCCTTTACTTTTACTGCAGGAAATGATATTCCAAACACATTGTGACAATCAAGACTGTTTTATTAATTGTTACATGTGTAATTATTGTGACACCCAACAAATGAAATGTGTAGAAATAATATTTTTTTGTTCTGAAGAACAATAGATACCTATTCCCACCATCAGACTCTCATTACCCAGGAACTCTACCAACACAGAAAACGCCACGAGCAGCCGAGGTATCATGTTCCCTCAGACAGCTCCCATCATGGCGGTTCGGGGTGGCTGCTGGGGCTCTTTGACAGTCTGTTAAGCACCAGCCTCCACCTCATTCTGCTACCAAGCCTTCTCCCTCACTGGAGGCTCTCGAGGAAGAGAACCGGCTATGCCCATTTAACAGCTTCCCAGTGGAGAAAGGCAGATATGTGAAGCATGTGTCTGGTGGAGGAGGATATCTCGGGGGGTTGGTGTCCTGAGACGAGGCAAGGCAAAAAAATATATATCCCAACGGAAAGAAAGTCCCTGAAGAGAAGGTACGGTATCATTGTGTTCTTCACAGAATGTTAGCAAACGACAGTTTTGATCTCTCAGATGTCCATGATTTGAGCAGCAGGGATGTTTAATGAAGTTAGCATGCCTCTCATTATTGACACGAGTTGATTCACGCAGTCTGTTCTCAGCCCATCAAAGGAATCCAGAGAAAAGTGTTGATAATGGTTAAATATAGAAGAGCTGCAGGGATGATGTGTTGTTGTTTTTTTTGAACTTGGAATTTAGCATCATCTTGTTTCTCAAAAAGAAAATCCAGGTAGATCTGTTACTTCTTCTAACACAATGTAATCGTTATGAGACAAAAAGTTAGAAAGTAAATTGTAGAATTACTTTCAGTAATATATTTATATTAGGATTATGATAGTTGGAGGGCACATACAGTGATCAATAACACTATTATGAACAAGATACTGTAAATTAGACAGCAAGTAGTGTTGGATGTGTTACAAGCAGAAAACGGGCAAGCCTAAAGATTTGACCAAGCCTGGGGCCTCATTCACACGACAAGATTCACACGACAAGATTTCAAGTGAAAACGCATCGTTTTTGCATTTCCATTTCAGAAAACAATGTTCGTTTACACAGAAACGGCAGAAATCCTGAAAATGTAGTAGTCAGCCTGCCAGGCCACGAGTTGGCGCTGTAGGTTTGTTTTTTGTAATGAACCCCCACACACATGTGAGCAGAGAACAATTCACTATAAACTTTAATAATGGAGAGTACAAGGGCATTCATACGGACAGACGACAAAGTTGGATTGCTATTAAGGCTGACTCTCAACTATTAAACTACCAGAAAAATCTGGACTGGGAGTCAAGCCACTCTGGATCCTGCCATTGCTGCTATTGTCTATGTACTTGCACATGTGCAGAAGAACTATTTACTACTGCCGTGGTATGCATGGGGAGTAGTAAGTTTGCGACTCGCATTGGACAAATTAGCAACAGCAGTAACTTTTATTTAGGAATTGCAGTTTCATTTGCTATTCATAATGCTTTAAAAAAAATTTCCCTGGGCCAGACTGAACGGTCCTCTGGGCCATTTTTAGCCTGCAGGCTGTATGTTTGACAACCCTGATCCAGTCTGCACTAGTTCCACCGAGAGAGGATGAAGCAGCAAATGGTGAATGGTACTGAAAAAGCACAAAAATATCAATGTTCATATCATACACACTGCATTCCTTGATATCTTTATTATCAGATGTGCCGGTGTTTGTTAATAATTGGTCTTTTAATAGTTTTGCCAAATATCTCCGCTTGTATTTTGGCCTGTGTGTTGCCCTCCTTGGTGTTAAATGCTGCTTGCAGAACTAAAAAACACGAGCTCACACACATTTACAGCACTGCTGTATGTGTGCCGCTCTGTCCCAGGAACAGTTTGTGTGATCCTGCAGCTAACACTGATCTTTGAGCCACAGTGTGGGTGGCAAGAAAAAAAATAGAGCCAACGCTGCCTCGAAAGAATCACAAAGAAAAGAACGAAGATAAAACAAGACTTAGAGAGCCAATGAGAGCAGAATGAGGGAGCCACAATGTGGAAGCTCAAAGAGAAAGTCTGAGGGAAAAACCAATAAAGCAAACAGTTCAAAATGTGGAGCATTAAATATGATAAATTAAAGAAAGAAGGGGCAACCTTGGCTTTGAATAAAGACGCGAGAATACGCTTTGAAAATGTAATGTGGCATGGTAGAGAGAGAAAGAAATGTGGTAGTGCTGAGTCGGCTCGATGGAAAGACAAATGAATGACAGTGAGACAAAGTGTGGATGAGGGTGAGGGACGATTAGCACGGTCCAAAAGAAACCCACCGCATGCACTGCGAAGGGAATGTTCGCTTTACCACCAATCCTTTAAAGCCCAAGAGACCACAAAATCTTCTCATTATGGAACTTCATGGTGACTTCCTCTTTCACACTCATGCACACACACATCTTGCATATGCACAGCAGCGCCTTTTCTCCAGTTTCTTCTCTCTTTATTTCTATTTCTGTGTCTTTGCCTGGCTTCCAGCTAATCTCTTCCCCCCAGCCGGAGTATCTATTTCACCAGCAGAAAGAGTTCCATCGACTCCTGAAAGCAATGCCGCTTCTCGCTCTTCTTCCTCCGCCGTGCTACACACAATGGCGGGCTAAGACCTCCTTCTTGCTCAGCTTATCTGCTCCTAATTGGCCGCCAGCGGCAAGGCCCGGGGCCGAGCCGGGCGGTTCCCGCCTCGGCGGTCAGATCATTGAATGAGACCAGAGCCCCCGGGATTTAAATGTCATACTCATTTGCTGCCGGTCAAGGCAGTATGGCAGAAAGAACGAGTCGCATGGTAGGCGCGGGCCTTACTCAGCATGAGGGGGTTGCGTGGGGACAGATAGCAGGCGGAGACCTAATACCAAGAGAGCTTTGTGGACAGGGATGGACTGCGCAGCGGGATATTGACTCAACATATTGGCAAGGTGATGTGAACAAAAGACTCTGGCATACACTGCCGGTGAGAGGAGGTGGCTGTCCTGAGTGGGTGTACTGAGTGTACCAACTGGTGGCATGCTGAAATTCAATTTTGAAGTGTACACAGCTAAGATTAAGAGGCTGATCATGAATTCCATATTTGATGTCACATATAACCTTCTATATATTGCTACACTACTCCCTGGGGTACAATGATAGTGATGCATGTTGACAGGCGTCCTGTGAGGAGGAATACCTTCTGACTGATTTGAACACTTTGTTTCGACCAGGTTCACACAAGATGACATCATCTCGGAGGAAATCATTTTTAACATCTGAAAAGATTCTTAGTCTGGAGTCAAATGACTGAAAGCATCAGTGCTGTTGAAGGAGAGTGTGGCTTGAAGCTGGCCAATCAGGAAAGAAGAGACACAAAGGGAAAGTGCTTGTTTCCTATAGAAGATGAACTGAGGGGAGTGAAATCGAGTGTTAGATGGGTTTTCTTTTGAAATCGAGAATCATTAAAAAAAAAAAATAGCTTTGTGGTTATATAATACTAAAATGTTTAACTCTCGCTACCCGGCATTTGAGAATGGGTACGCAATTTGACGAATGGCAATTGTATAAAATTACAGTTGAGGCTTAAATGAGCATAACATATACAAAGCAGAAAAAATTAAATAGTGAAAAAATCTCCTTAGACAACACATTATACAATTATTTAGTTTATTAACCTTGCCATTAACAATATAGCAAAGATACACACTTTAATCCCAGTTGTCAAGGACGGAGAGTCAGTGGCATTAAGGTAATGACTGTTGTGCAAATACCTTATTTGCAGTTGAAACTGCAGTACTCTTGATCAGGTATCTGTAATACTCTGTGTTTTTATATCCAGAAAAGACAAAAAAAAACGACATTGCTTTTCATTTTGATGCAACATTTTGAAAAGTCTTTCTGAGCTCTGGTGTTTATACACAGTATGAGCCTTCGAGGGTACTTTGAGGTATCTAGTTGACGAACAAATCTGGATTGACGATCAGAGCAGTCTGTCACTTAACGATCTTGGGTTTGGCCTTACTGATTGATTTGTGGGAGAGAGGGAAGCTTGGATGGAGCCAAACACCTGCTTCAACTAAATTTGCAATAAAATGCTCTGGCAAATCTGAAAAATTGGATGAAACTTCTCTTTTGCGACACAGAAAAAAGCTGCTACTGCTTACATCTCCTCACAGTAAGAGTAGGAACAGGATCAGAAAGAAAACCTGTTGGACTCACACATAGAATCAATTAGGAACTACAGGTAGGAGCTGCTTGGAAGTCATTGGACTGACAAGTAGCTCCTGGATCAAAGTTTTATTTCTACCAAGCTGAAGAATGTACCGGAGTAAAAACAAAGGCACAAATTTTGTTGTCTTGAGTTCACAGTACATGCATATGTGCCAGATTTAAAAACTCCTATACCGATTCATCTTCTCATGAGATGCTATGTGATCTAAAAGTTTGTTCTGCGAGACAGTTGGCTTCATGAATCAGTGAACGTATTATGAATATGAAAAAAGCAATGCTGAAATATTTATTTGAGACAGATTTGTTGACGTGTGGGAGAAATGTATCTCAAACTGTGAGAGGTATACTCCAAGTTGCGCCTGTTGGTTTGTAAGCGTTTCGTAAGTTAAGGTGGTAAGATGGTCATATGGTTATGAGGAAAATCATGAGACAAACTTTGCTCCCAATCTATAATCCTTCCATTCTAAATTTGTACTTGGAAGGAAACGGTCAAGAAGTGGACAATGGTGCTTTAATTCATCTTTCACTGGCGTCCCTCTCATCTCTTCTCATGGACTGAGTTGTTGTTTTAGCACTTGATTCTATCCATGATAGATTTACCAGCATAGTCCTCACCTGTGTGATGTGCCGTGTTGTCTGCTCTGGTTACTGTGCTGATGATGTGGAGTTCCTGGAACAAAACGATGCCTCCCTGTGCCCTGAAGTCGGGGGCTGGCCGGCTCACTCTCTCCACGCCTGTGATGGTGATCCTGGGCTCGCTGGGCTGCAGTACCATCACCACTGCATCAATGTCGGGGATGGTGATGCAAGTGTCCTCACCAAAACACCTGTAGAACGAAAAATAAGGTGGGGGGGAAAGCAGAAGAGTGAGATATGGGTGACACAGAAATGTTTTTTTGTAACAACGATTGATTTTACACGGCAGTCATTTGTATGAAAATAAATCAACAAGCTTGGAGGTTCTGGTAAAAAATTAATCAGTGCAGAGATGTCGCTAAACTACTAGCGATAGAGTGAATTGCAAGTCTAAAGCATTGAGCAGTAACATTGGCTAATGCCATTTCTCATGGAGCATGCATGGCCTGAGGGGCAATAGTACCTGGCGAGAGCATCCAATCCAGCCAATGGGATGACGCAATGTGTAAAAGTAAGGGATTTACTGCAAATGTTTTGATAGAAGTAATTGCTGTTTTGAATGTATTTTCAGTAAAAGTAGCACACAGCAGTGAGATCTGAAATAATACATTAGTGATGCAGCAGTGAAAGCGTGGTGACAAGGTAGCATCACCATGAAAGCCTCACTATAAGTAGTAACGACATGCATATCGGAGCCTGGAAAATACCACGAATGATTCACTTTTTGACTCTTCACTGCATTTTGCACCGAGCACCTGGTATTGCCTTGAGTCGGCAGTGATCGGCTCCAGCACTAATTGGATAAAGCAGTGTAGAAGGTTATTAGATGGATGCATGAACGTATGAATGATCTCCTGGATGAATGTCTCACTCTGCTCACTGACCTGGATTACCTCTCTGCAGACTGCGCCTCTGGCATGAGTCGGTCATTAGTTGATGTACACCAATCAGATGAATGCTGCTTAGCTATTTATGTATAGATTAAAAAATATGAAGCGCCAGTGAGTGCATACTATACTTGCTTAGGTAGCTGTTTCTTGTCTTAATGGTTACATAGACAGCAAAAATCAAGGTTGTACTTTCAAGTATTTTGGGAAAAACAGAAAATAAGTGTGAAAACTGTATAGTCAGCCATTTCTTTACCTCAGTAAGAGCCTTTACTGCATTTTCCCAAGCAACATTTTCTGACTTGTTGTGTGTGATGATGTTGTTTTGTTCCTGTAAGTAATTACGCCAAGACAGAATCTGTCGAAGTGCCACGACAGGTCTTCCATTATTTTACCTTCATGTACTATGCACAATTTGCCTTTCATGAGAGTGTCACAGTGGTGTCTTTTATCTTCACCCTCTGACTAATTTCACAAGGCCGGGCCTTGTTTTAGAGAAAAGGGTGCCATATGAGTACGGGAACTCCCAATTTGATACACAAAAACATGCCAGAGGAGTGCTTGAATACGTTTTACAAAACGGCTCCAGCTCTCACACAAGCTGCTTTATATAAAAGTGTCAGAATGCAAAACCGTGAAACATTACAGCAGCTAATAAAGCTTATCTACAACAACAGGGCCGCTTAGCCGCATTAAAACTACAGCTGTGCAGTCCAGATCCAGACCGCGGCACGTGCAGTCACTCAGACGGGGTAAAAACACTCTGTCATGTTCAGGCAGCATACACGGACCTGCAGCCGCGGTGCCCGCTGAGCTCTCCTACGTGCATGTCAGCCCCCTCCCCGCCTGCCTGTCATCGTGCGATAGCTCCAGTTTAAACGCCCAAACATCCACCAGCAGCAGCCTGCGACGGACAGACGCATATCGGCTGTCCGGGACTGGAGCTAACTCGCTGTGAGCTTGTAGCAGGGCCAAGCGGCGAGCGCGTTAACCCAGCACACGTTCCTCACAAATGAGAGCAGACATCCTCCAGCACAAGCCCTCTGATGCATTGATTGAAGCACACACAAACTCAGAGTCAAGACTGCAGGTCCTACGTCAATCAAATAAAAATACAGCATATTTTTAAAATGGGGGGGGGGGGGGGGGGGGGAACGGCAGTGGAAGGGGGTTTGGTGGAAGCTGAACAAATAAGCTACATTTTTTTTGTTGTTTTTACATTTTTACCAAAGGCCTTTCAAGTACACAAACACCTGTCAGTGGGTGGGACATCAGTGCCTTTTCTCCTTACTGCGTCTCTGTGTACCAAGCACAGGAAATCATAACAAGCTTTCCTCAGAGATTGGAAACCTGGGCCGTGAAATTTCAGCTCCGATTCATCCCGCATTTCCTCGTCTACAGTCTCATATATAATACACCGCAATGCACGAATCCAACCAAGGAGCCTTCATGTGTTTTGTTATTTCACGACTGGTGGTTTTGTGTGAAGTATTTTCTTTGCTTGGATAATTGTATATTTATCTCCGTATATGTCCCAAATGGAGCCACCTGGGACTAATGCAGTCAGCCAGAAAGTCAACATTATGAGGTAATTATAGTGGTGAAATAATCTTTCAAAGTTGTTTTCAGGGGTCTAGTTATCTTTTTAAGAAGGGAAGCACTACTGAAGACACTCAATTGTCTCAAGTTTTAAATGTGATGGGTGGTGGTGGTGTAGCGGTGAGCTTTCCTGGTTCAAGTGGGGAACTTACATGTTCTTCATAAGTATGTGTGTGTTTCCCACAGTCCAAAAACATTTGTGACAAGTGTGATTGTTGCTGTGTGGAGCTGTCAGTCCTTGTAAATTGCTTTCATGTTTAGTCAGCTGAGTTCAAGTGACTGACTGATTATTTTGGCTCTGTAACAAGTGATTGATTAAAAAAAAAAAAAATCTAAGCAGCCCCAGGATTAGTAACTTGTGATGTTGTCTGGTCAACTTAATGGGTGCGGTTTGGTATATTCATCCCAAATAGATATGTGGCAGTTAAATTGTGTTTAATAGAATCATCATGGTGACCTCTGGTGACCATAGTAATATTGAGAAGACCAATAAGAGAAATGAAGTTTGGAATCCGATGGCCTTTGGTAATCTGTAATGGAGATCTACGGGAGATTACCAGTCAGGGAAAGATGGCACATCAAATACACAGAAGGAAGCGGAGGTGGATCGGGCACACACTCAGGAAACCCCAGGACTGTGTGACAAGACAAGCGCTATCTTAGAAACCACGGGACAAGAGAAAATGGAGGTGGAACACAAAATGCACCAAACTGAGTCAGACTGACATGAGATCAACCGGTTTTGGTTCAAGATCGCTTGGAGTGGCGTATCTTTGTGGATGCCCTATTCTGCTCTCAGGAACGATGGGGTTATTGTAACATATGTTGTGAACGGACCGTTGATCGTTTTCACAGTGCAAATCAAAATCTCGCAAGATCGCGTGTAGAAACGGGATCATGTGTAAAACACTTTGGGATAGTTCGTGAGCGCCATGATATAAAACAAACCAGAGTAGGTTCCACATAACTAAAATGGTGAATATATGCATTTGTGTGAGCTCCAGTGTGTCCACAACGGAGTAAATATCCTACCTCTCGATAAACTGTTCAATCCCAGTCTAATAGACTGCTCCTTGGATGATGACAAATCCCTGAAGATTTCATGCAATTTGGGTCAGTAGTTTTTGCGAAAAGTTGGTAGAATACATACAAACTAATAAATAAATAAATAAATAAATAAAAACATAACCTTCATCCTAATGTTCACTGGTGGCCCAAAATGAAAACGACATAATTTTCAGTGTTTCTGCCTTTTCCGTGTAAATGGACATCATTTTCAAAACGTTGCAATGTAAAGGTAACACTTTTCTAAGAAATCCAGATTTTTGAAAAGTGACAGTAATTTATGTTTGACACTTGAGTGTTTACATTATTATAGATATAATTGCTAAAGGACTTTGAAACCAGAGAAAACTACATGTATTTTGCAACACTACAAATTGTGAAGTCTGACGGCAGGATAAAAACCAAACTACTGTCTCTAATCCTTTGAGTTCTGAGGCCATGGTCTAAAACAAAACAGGTCTGAGGGGCATCTTGTAATTTCTCCCTTTCCGTGACGGTGGTGCGTTTGTGAGTTCAGGCACAGAGCCATTGTTGTGAGCTGTGGGAGATACAAACTCAGTGATGCAGGGAAACGGCTGCTGTGTGGGCCTGCCGAGCAGAAAAAATTAAGAACAAGAAAAAAAAGGAAAGAAACTGGAGCCAGTCCAACTTAATTATAAAAAAATATGACAAGGGAGCCTAAAAGGGCCGCTGCAAAGATTAGCACAGGCTGCTTTTATTTCCTCGATGCCCCAAGTAATTGCAGTTATTAGGCATCAGCACAAAACAAATTTAATTGCATTTAGAGGAATTAATTAACATCTCTGTTTATTCATGAAGAGTGATACTGTCCGCTGCAGCCAGGGGGGATTTATTGTCACATTTGCTGACATGTTTTGGCATTAGACTGCTCACTGTAACTAAATCTGTTGAGGGGTGTCTTTATTTTCTGCTAGTGTCTGATCTAGATGGAGCACTAAAACAACTAATTGGAAGTTAAATCATCCGTGTTATCAATGTTACTCTACAGAGGAGGGATTTGCTGCTGTTAAACACTGTGGCTGAAACACAAAAACATGTCACAGGGACAGGAAGTGCATTCGGCAGCCTTAAGTCAATATTTTCAAATTACATTAGCCACGAAAGTTACATTTCTTTTGTTTTTTTGTGGGGCAATCAGCAGAAATGTGCAAACCTGATCTCCAAAAGAACAGAGACAAAGTGTAGCTTGAATCAAAACCTGATGCAATGATTAGGAATTCCATCATAATTCAGTACAGAAGACAGACAACATATCAGATGTGGGTTAGTTTACAAGACTTGCACGATCTCTATTGGATGGCAGCAACACATCTCAAAAATGTAGAGACAGGCAACAAAAATTGAAAGAACAAATAACTGCACTAGAGACTGGGTGTTGCATTCAATAGCATAGCATGGATCTTTGTTTTTTTCTTCTACAGACATGACAACATAATATTGTAGTTAATATATACATACTCATCTGGTTTAAAACATGTTCAGCAGATGGCTTCCACTTTGTTCAGGTCAATGATAATATTCCAGCTAACACACAAATTAATCCTGGGGGTTCTGACCTAGGACCCATATAGTCAGTACTATATCCACTTCATGTTGGAAATATTACGAGAAAATACTGCAGTGACATCAACTTCTATGCAGATGACACAGTTCTGTTGACACACACAATGAGCTTTATCTTTATTCTCTCTCTCGGTTTCCTTTGTGCGTGACATTGTTGATCTAGAGCTTAAACTTTGCAATCAGATCGCCACAAACTGATTTTGGCTCCACCACGTATCCTTTCCATACTCATGTGGGATTTTGGCATTTTCTTTTTATAGCTGAATGTGGACTTTCCATATGATAACTATTTTTTTAACTGGTGCTTCATAAATAAAACAGAAAAAAATTGAAGGAATGAGATTAATAACAATTAATAAGAGTTAATAACAGCATATTTTAGTGTTTACATATATATATATATGGGCAGAGGATAAACAATCTGAAAGTATGTCTGAAAATTGTGAAAAACATTTACAATTCAGAAGGATGTGCTGACAAAATAGGCTTTTGTGGAGTTTTTCTGGATCTATTCTAAACATTGCTCAGTTCTAAACTACCAGTAGGTTCCATCTAATGAACTGTATTATATAATATACAGTAATAAAATCCACTGTGTGACCAGTCATAATATTATTCTTGCAATATTACCAGCCGATCATTGCAGTGTGTGGGAGGCTTGATCTAATTAGCACTGCAACATTAAATAGGTCAGTGTTTGTCAGATGTGCTCAGCGAGAGTTTTCACAGTCTACATTATCACATCACATTGGTCACATGTAATGGAGGTCAGAGCACTTTTGTTCGCTGAAGAAACAAATGGAGCTGTTAGTGAGAAGGCACAATAATAAAACTCGGCTTCTGGTACCTACGAATAAATGGAATGAAGACATGATAAATACTGTTAATTAGAAATTTAATGACAGATTAAAGTGTCTGCACAGGAAAGGTCAAACGGATGAAATCCTACTACCAGGTTCCTGTAAAAACAGCAACAGTTACACAGTTTTTCTCCACGGGTTATGTTAGAAATACACTCTTTGCATTACTTTTGTGCACACCCGCTAAATCTACCTGCCTTATATAAGATCGTAGATGTATATAAATATATAATTGAGAGTGTCTGTAATATCAATTTGTATTTCTAAACAAAAGAACAACCGATTTTTTTATTCAGAGAAGTGCTGTTTTCTTGATTATTTCATCAATGTCTTCGGTAATTGCAGTTATTATGCATCAGCAAGACATGATTTTAACTGCATTGCCAGGACACTAATGGCACCTCTGTTTATTTGTGCAAAGTGATCTGTCTGCATCAACCAGGGAACTTTGTTTAGTTTCTTTTACCCAAGTTGCTGACATGTTTATGGAAGGAGGCCAAGTTTCAGGCACTCAGTTGGAAGCATTTTATCTATTCTTTTTGTTTTCAAGATTCTAAATAATAGCTTAAATCCACCTTATCAGTTTTCCATTGGTGTATTTGAACACACGCCATATTACGGATTAGCCGCGCATGTCCACGACTGCTGGCGTGTCTCACACACACACACACACACACACACACAAGCACTCATGTGGAAACTAGCGAGCCAGTCAGCAGTCTGCAGGAAAAACTTCATTTAAACAACATTTAGCGATGATGCAAGCTTAGCCATCATTAGCATAATGTATTCCTTGATAATCTGTCTGCCCCCAGCTACAATGACTCTGCTTCATCACCAGCAGCCTGCACACGCACGCAGGCACACACACACGCACGCACGCAGGCACACACACACTCACACACAATCACGTGTGCTTTCGGTAGTTGAAGTTCTCGGGGCCCTGCGGCCGTGCATCGAACCCAACAGGAGGGCGGAGATTTAAACCCCAGGGCTGTGCTGCAGGGGTCTACATATATTTAAAACAATCATGAATTTTAATGGTAACCTGCTGAGGGAGCCTGTTCTACCAGGCAGCCTTTCCCTCTTCCTCGCGAGCACATACATTTCTCTCCCATGGCATCTCTCTTTCCTTCCTTCCCCCGGCAAAACCCAGGCGGAATTATTAATACATGACGTGAAAATGTAAAAACTAGCCCCCGGTGGCGACGGTGAACCAAAAATGGCGTATTAAAGGAAAGGGGAAGTGACAGCAGAGGAAAAGAGAACGAGAGAAAGAAAGAGCGAAAGGAAGAGAGTGTTGTCTTAACACTTAGCAGAGGTGTCGAGGTGAGATTGTGCTCTTCATATGTGGAGAAGGAGGTACAGGGAAGAGGATGGGAAAGGAGGAATGTTGAAGGCAGAAAAGACAAAGGCCCTGTCCACACGAGCCAAAATGAGGGTTTTTCTCCCTGGCGTTCTCCCTCAAAAGATTCCATCCACATGTCACTATGAACACGGCTCAACACGATGCTTAAGGGCATGTAGTACATATGCCAGGCCTTTAGGGGCGTTGTGACTCACCAAATACGGCAAAAATGCAGAAGACACAGAGAAAATTGACTACTGCTCATAGACTTGTCTATAACTCAGAGTTATATAGGTCTATGCTCCTGCTCCTACTGCGATTGTTGTATTTATTAGGAGACATCATTGTTTTCCCCAGAGGTGCACCATCTTTGCCATCCACACCTCAAAACCAAGCCTGGGTTTTAGAATTTCCCTACTCTGGGATCCGTGTAAAAAAAAAAATAAAAATGTGTTTGGGCTCCTAAAACGCTGCCCTGTGTGGATGATCGGGCAAAAACGGTGCGTTCACGTGAGACGGCCCCTAAAAGTAAAATGAAATCAGGAAAAAGGTAGGAATTGGAAGGAGGTGGTACACTTACTGGACAGAGGTGGAGATGTGCAGGCGCCGGATGCCCGGTGTGGGAAACTGGCGGGAGTTTATGTAGGAAACCTTCTTCATGGCGGTGTTTATGTTCTCCAAGTCCTCGCCCTCCATCACTAGGATGGACTGAGCTGGGTTAAAGTGGAACTGCAGACAGAGAGAGAACACAGATGTTCGATGGATGGAGAGATGACACGGCGTCTGATGAAGCGTCATTTAAAGCTGTGCTCAATCAGCTCTGATTGAGATACTAATGCTTAATCTGCTGTGGAAACTATCTGTGAAGGCAGCGAGGGCTTTCACACATTAAACTGGCCAAGGGGGAGGATGCAGGGCACATAAATGAGAAGCCAGGCCTTTCATTTACCCCAAAATGCTGTTTCCTGCACCTTCTTCTGTGGTAATGTCATTAAACACTAATCAATTTTCAAGTCTTGGCCTCAAGATTGTATATTGATGCAGAATCCATAAAAAAACGCAACTTTAATAGACTTCTTTGACTTACTGGAAACAGCGTGAGGAGCTGGAAATATAACTGCAGCAGTTATCAACTTCTGAACAAGGTACGTGCAGATTTACACCTCAGGCAGCGGAACAATGTCTCTCAAGGATATTTTTGAACACCTTATACAAGTAACTCCAATTATCTCTTCATTTGACACCTTATTAGCAGCACATTGCATGTTTGCTCAGTGATTTTAATGTATAATGTATAACTGATAGGAATGCTGAGATTAAACCATAGATGCAGGATAAATGGCTTTGTTATGAACTAGACATACTAAAAAAATAAACTGAATTTATAAAGTGATGTCTTAAATACCACAAACCGTCTATCTTTTTTCATTTTGAGACAACGAATTCCCTCATGGTGCAGATTACAGAATCACTGCACAACTAAATGGAATATTTAACATATCTATCTATATTAAATTAAACAAAAGACATGTTGAAAAACATTCGTTTGCATTTGTATAATCAAATTAAAACATTTGGTGACATATGGGGTAAGATATAACCCCCCCGGTCTATGTTTCTCCCCTTCTGTTGAATTTTTTTTTTTAAAGGCTCGGATGAGGGCTTATCTCGCCTGCATATTAAATAAAGCTGCTCCATCAAAAGAAAATAAAAGAAAAAAACTGATCAAAGCACATCAAATAAACGTCTTTAAAAGTACTTACTTTCAACACTAGTGAAAAAAATCTGATTAAATCAAAACTCGCACAATGTTAACTTGTTCTAAGAAAAACTTTAAAATGTTGTGATCAGCAGATGATGATATGTTTGGAAGGTAAGGCCTTGTTTACGTGACATTTCAAGTGAAAATCATTTTTGGAAAAGTTTCACGTTTTCAAAATGGTGTCCGTTTACATGGAAACGGCAGAAACCCTGAAAATGATGTAGTTGGCACATAGGGCCACTAGTGGCGGCTGTGTGTAGTTCTTGACACCCAGAATGCAACAAAGGTTTTCCGTTTTCACTCCATGCGACCCAGGCTCTGTGTTACTGAAGGGCCAGTTTTGTCCAGGTCTCATTGATATTTAACCACCAAACTGTGATCAATCCATCCTTGAATGCCAATATGCTTGCCCAGTTTGTGAAACCCTGCCATGAAATATGTTCTGATTAATGAGATTGTGACGGATGGGCAGATGTTTGTGAGGAAAGCCTGAAAAGAAAATGCCTCTGGCTCACCAGCTGTTACCAGCACAGATGCAGTTTCAAAGTCCTTATCTTGTTATTTGTGATATAAATTGATGCGTGTTACCAAAACGATTAAGCTAAATTACAATGCCTTGAGTATGGGTTACACATTTTTAATGTGCCATGCATAAAATGTTAATGAGTCATGATTGTGGGGTTTGAAAAAAGAAGTTGTCATTCATTTCATTCATCTGTGGCTTTGTAAATGTTTACAAGGCTCGGTACAGTTTGCCAGCAGTCTTTACTTTCTATGCGTTGACCTATACAGGAGCGTGGACATCAGTCTCTGCGGAGACTTGTTTGAGTCAGGCAATCCATCAAAGTGAGCATTTTCTGCCTGTGCTGCATTGGCATGCAACAAGCAATGTCACCTCGGCTAAAAGAAACAGATGTTCTGAATGAAAGTGATGTTTACTGTGATGGATCGCCTGTTTTAAGGTGGCTGCGAGTTTTTAGACGTAAAACTGTACAGGGCTAAAAGGAAAACCAGCGGCTGACATAGAGGAAGGATGCAAAGTAATTTGGATTATTTTATTTCTTATTTTTAGCCTTTATTTAGCCAGGAGAACCTCATTGAAGTTAATAATCTATTTTAAAAGTGTGTCCTGAGGAGCTGGGGGGGACCAGGGTCTTGCTCAGGGACCCGCGGTCCATGTCTTTTGGAGTGTGGGGTAAACCGGAGTTCCCGGAGGAAACCCACACACACACGGGGTGTGGGAACATGCAAACTCCACACAGAAAGGCCCTGTACTAGAACCCACAACCTTCTCGCTGTAAGGCGAGAGCACTAACCACTAAAGAATAGTACAATGGTTATTATTAATTGTTGGACATGCCGCTTAATTTAAATCATCACATTGCACTAAGTGCTAATGAGGTGTGGTGAAATACCAAAGGGTGTGAAAATTTGAAGGGGAATATCAACCAAATTGCTCTGTGGACAGAACGTTCTACACCATGAAGCACCAGAGCATGCTCCCATAGCATGGGCAGAAAGCTTATCGTCACGTAGCGTTCTGTTTAGAGGGGAGGTAGCTGGCATGTCCTATTGAAGTCTAATTGTAGGGTTATTGTAGGGTCTCATTTACATTTTCGGTTTGTGTGTGCGCGGGTTTCCACAGATGGGAGACATTTCCAGGGAGGGACCTGTCTTTAGCCATGGTCTGCTGGAATTGGCTCCATTTAAGACCTTATTGTATAACGCGGTATGGAAGATAAGATTGGATGAATGATATCTCAGGATGTTACAAGTTGTCACCGTAGCTTAAAGGGTCGAGCATGTCATTGTCCAATCCTAAAGTTACCTGTCTTTGGGTATTACTCTGAACCGTGCACTGCAGTTCTGTCTTCATTGGAGTGTCTGAGTCTACAGTATATGTCAATAGCTAATCCGTAGTCAAGCCAATTCTTGAGACCACTGAGATGCTACAAAAGGGTACTTAATTTGCTTGATTGTTGGTGTGTCAAATGAATAAACGTCTGAGTCATAATTTCCAGATGAACACTTTTCTCCTTTAACTTCCAAACCTAATGTGTCCAGTAAACTCACACTCATATTTGACAAATATTCAGATGTGTCCTGACCAACTAAGAAAAGTCCCCCAATATATAGTCTACCTGCCAATTACTTTGTGACACCCAATACACTGGGTACCATAGATAAATAAATAGACATTCTGCTCCTGCAATAACTACGTAAAGCACTAGGAGCCTTCTAATACACTATGAAAATCAAGTACAAAACACAAGAGAGAGCTTAAATGTTTGCAGATCTTTCTGTGCTTAATATCATAAACAAGTGACTGATTACATGACTCATTTTAGGAGGCATTTGTCAGGAAATTGACAATGTTGTCACGTTAACTTCTAGGTTTCCTTAATTGTCTTGTAATTTTCCATACATAAAATGCACTTTATGTCTCAAAATACACTGTGGTTTCTTTAAAATAGGAAGGAAAATCAAGGATTTTAGTTTGCACTAATCACAACAAAAGACTGAGAATACCTCCAAAGACATCAATACATGTTGAAAACACTTTAAGTGAAAACACTACAAAATAGTCTGTGGAATCTGCTTACAGGTGTTCTTTTGGAACAGGACTGACATCTCCAGCAGAGTTTGATGGTAGGGATTTGAGGCTCTTGGAAAAAAAACAAAAACCAGCTCAGTATCCTCCCACCAGAACTGCAAAGTGTCTCTTATTTCCTAAAACTGGGACTCAGCAGTGAGGTGACACTACTCCAGCACCTCATGGGGCTCTCCATACAGTCCCTCTTCCCTGTCTTCCCGCCCCGCACACCTTCCTCTCCCTCGTTGTCTCCTCTCATCTGTGGCCCCCCCCCCCCCCTTCTGTCTCTGCCTCCCTACCTGTCATTTCCCACTGATTGTGCCGTGCCAGCCGTGCTACCTGCTTCGCTAAACGCCGTCCGTCTAAGCTTCCCGTGGACTTATGGGAGCCAGATGAGTGCGCGGCTAAGAAGAAAATGAAATGGCTCTCGAGAGATAAACTGCACTGTTCCCGGCGAGGTTATTCTCCTCTCCTCTGCTGTACGCCCTCCCTCCACCTCGTCCCATCTCATCTCATCCCAAAATGGCTTGTTTCCTGCACCACAGCAGAAGAGCTCTTTGGAGAAGTTTAGGGGAGCCTGAAGAGTGGCCAATCGAAAAAGAGTCAAAGAGAGCTGCGGGTGGGTGGGTGGATATGGGGGCTGGTTTTGTGTCTACACAAACCCCCATCCATCTTGTCTGCCTGCTATCTTCTATAGTGCAGGGAGATGGATTATCCGAAGCAGTGAAAAGACGAGGGGGAGGAAGGCAGTGGAGGGGTTTCAAGAGAGCCGGCTGGTGATTTAGCCGTGGTGACTATAAGAAATATAGTGTCAACCGAGATCAAATTGTGTGTTTTTGTGTGTACACACACTCCCAGAGAATGTATGTTGGATTTATACTCGATGCAGTTGAGGGTTTGTAGGAAACCTGCTATAGGACTTGTGATGACGATGGAATGTACCCGTTATTGGATAATTTGCAGACGCTATATACAGCTTATCATATCTTATTCTCTGTTAAAAAGCCACCACATCCGCCTGTCAGCATTAATAAAGTCAGCTACCACAACATTACTCATTTGATGCACGGAACAAGTTACTAGGTTACCACACATTATTATTTAATTTTTTTTCTGTATGGTCAGTCAGGTAGGTAAGAAATAGAGACTCATGTACTATTAGGGAACAAAATCGATAGATAGAATGATAACTGTGTGAGTATTGATTGATTAATAAATTTCAGTAATTGTCATACTTTACACTCTTTGAGTGTTAGATCCAACTTACCAGACAACATTTTCAAGCGATAATGGAAAACTTTGGTAGCGTTTTGGGTGAACAAGAACACGATTTATTTCTGTGTTGTGGCAGTAGTACACATGGGCCTGCTGTATTCAGAGCTTAAAAAGATATTTAGGTCTTTGGCCTACAGCTTTGCACTTTGACATTCCCACCATCATACGCACCGGAGAGCCTCTCAAAGACGAAATGCAAGTTGAGCTACAGCACAGGTGCCTCCAGGAAGACTCTTTAAGTGTGTTTCCTGTAGATGTCAAAGCTTCAGAAAGTCCCCTGCCCTCCCAGTGGAGACACAGACGATGGTCAGTTGTAACTATAAGCTCCATTTTTATATCTAATGATTTTCCCTGCATGCCTACATTGTATCACACTAATACTTTTACGAAAAGTATACGCACACCCTTCAGCATACAGATACGGGTGTTTTTGCATTTACTGTGTGAAGGCCAATCACCAACCAACAAGTAGAAAAGTCAAGAAATGTGTTTCAGTTTAGAGCAACATTAGAGTTGCTTTTCTGTTGTACCGTATTCTTTCACCTAATGCACCCCTCAAGAGGTTCCACTCCGGCCCGCCAAACCAACAAGTAAATGCCACTAAAAATGTCTTAATGTCGACAGTGGAATAATTTTCAATAGTATTTGTTTGTTTTTTGCAAAACAATTGACATTTTTATCATGTTTACTCTGCTCCATCAACAACGACAAACTTAAAGTTGAAGTTTAAAGGTTATCATGGCACTGTTTCACCAGTCCAGATCAGTCAAGATGAAATTTCAGATGTACTGAAGGACTGAAAGAACTAATATGTGTTTGACACGCCTGATTTAGAGAGAAGCTCCAACACCTAAGTCAGTCAGTTGATTGTTTCCAGCAAATATGGAATCAAAGATTATTAATATGGAGTCAAAAATTAAGTGAAAAAGAAGGTGATTACAGCAGGAACAGGAAGCTGCTCGGTCGTTCGACAAGGTTTCCTCATCTTAAAGTTTTGAAGGTAGAGGTAAGAGTGCACAAAAAGATGAGTGGCCAGAATTTAGTAAGACACAACAGAAAACGTTGCTTCCTACGACTTAAATGAGTGCCGAACAAAAGTCTTATCGTATGATGTAATTTTTATCCATTGGATTTGATTAGTGATAGCTGTTACTGCTGTCACAGTTTTCTTTTTTATCTAATTTGAATGTGTACTGAAGATTTTAAATAAACTAAAGTGACTCGCTACACCATCTTTGTCGTACAAAGCAGTATTGCAGTGAGTTTACTCCTATTTTAAGCTGATTTTGTACGTTTTAGAGTAAAAACCTTCAATTTAGGGTCTCTGTTTAGTACCTTTGTTTTCATTGCCGTGTGCGTGTATGCGTGCGTGCGCATACCTTTATACTCTTGTCCAGGCTCTCGAGGGAGTTGATGTCCAGTCCTTCTTTGCAGGCCTGCAGACAGGAAATAACCTTCTGGCTCTCGATCTTCCCCGGCCGGATGGTCAGTCCAGACAAGCTTCCCCGGAAGTATTGGGTGAACCGCGGCTTTGTGACCTCCCCACCTACACAAACAAGCATATACAGACGTACTCAGTATAGTAAAGCTCTAACTGCCTATTTCGCATATAAACTCTTCATTATTATAGCTCTATAAATGTCCTTTCTGATCAGCAGGAATATGGTGCTGGTTCAAACACTTGTGCAACACAAGACAACAAGATTAGTGTATAATATAAAAAATGACAAAACTACATTCTATGTAGAGTAGTAAAAGTACAATTAAATAAAATAAAAAAAACAAAAAAAAGAAAGCTGGTGGATAACAGTTGTGATCATGGAGTCATTTTGCCCAGGTCTGAAACAGCATGTGGTCGAAAAGGTGTCAACAAAACTATTCAAAGTGACCTTATAACATGTGCCTCACACCCAAATAACTTATGGCTATAAATATAACTTAATAAAACGTTAAAAAAAGGAATTTGACACCTAAAACAGACATGTTACACAAACAGTGATGCTTATCCAGCTAAATAGAACTGACCTACAAATGCAACATATCATGTGAACTATTTCACAATATGTGGCCTCAAGCAGTCGAAGTTCACCCACTCCTACACATGAAATAATCCCTGATACTTGGTTTACACAACATTTCATGTTAAAACTCATAAATTAAGCCATCAATTTCAAAAAAGTTTCTATTTTATTCTATTCTTTATGCAAAACCGTTACAAAGCATGCCATTCTTTGTATCCACTTATACATACAGTATTTAACACAATACTCAAACACAAGGTATGCCCTTGTAGCCATTTCAGTGATTCAAGAGAGATGCCATATTCATAAATTCAACGTTTTCTAGATGTTCTCCAGCCTGTTCACAGTATATATATATATAAATGTGTATGTATGACAGATAATGCACAATGGAATGCTAATATTCATGCATATATTTTATTTATGGGTTGTCTTTCCTTGGTCAATGCCGCCTGCTTTGGAAGTTCTGTAATATCCAAACCTGACATTGGTGTTTTCCGATGCAAAGCACTGTGTACCACAAGCAAATACTCCAAAGTCAGCATTCTTTACGGCCTGCTGTGATTCCATTTGCTTTCAAAATATTAGTACAGGTGGTACAAACACTCCAGAGTTATGGCTAATATACAGTGGAGCACTGGTCTGCGGTCCCTTACTCATTACAATATCATCACACTTACAGTGACCTTGTCCATCCTTTAATTATGAGTCCTGACGACCAAATGATGGCCATAATGGGCCCCGATGATGCACATTTGGTGTCCTTCTCCTGTGATTAAGCGGCATGGTGCCGCTGTAAAAAGTGCAAGTGCCGCTGAGTCGGCCTGTACAGGCTAAATAAAGGTAAGGGAAAAAGTCAACACATTTAAAGCTTGTCCTCTGAACTCCATAAAGGCCAGCACCAGCAAGAGAAACCTCCGAACCGCTCATTAGCTGAAAGGTTACTATCTCTGGGTATCAAAATTTCACCTTTGCAATCCTTTCTTTCACTCCTTTCATCTTTTCCTCTGCTGTTCTGTAATTCTGGCAGTAATCCCCCCAAAGCACTGAAAGCAGAGCACGATCAGTCTAACATCTCACCTACAGGAATTTACAGAAATGTCTCAATAACGAAGAGGAGCAATGACTGGCAGGCAAAGTGCAAGCCCAGGCATCGTCTTCATCTCTTTATTAAACGATCTGTCTCGCCTCTGTACTTGCTTTTCTGGCACGTTCTGCCCTCATACACCGACTGTCAAATAATATTAGAGGCACGCAGCGTTTGAGAGCTTATTTTTCTATTTCCCTTTCAAAAACAACATCGGGACAGAATATAATAACATGTAATTATGCTTATTTGGCATATTTTATGAACATAAATAGCTACTGTTTTCTTTCTTCCTCACTGATGTAGAAAGTAGAAGTAGTTCTATTCTATTCTATTATCTACATCAGTGAGGAAGAAAGAAAAAAAAGCAGCTATTTATGTTCATCTCACGGTTATTTTTCAGTCAGGACTGTGTGTACAGTCTTCAACAAAAGCTAAAACATCCACTTTATCCTGTTCACACTGTTTTCAGTCTCTGAACGGATATAGCAAATGAAAAGAGTGGTCCTGTCACCAAATAGTTGGAAGACTGTTTAAAATGGCACCAGCAGCTTACAAAGTCTAATATGCTGTAGTTTTGTTCAGTAAGAATCAATATAACCAAATATAATGAGCCAAATGAGGCGTTAAAAACAGTCATGATGCCATCACAAACATCGTGCAGCAATACTTGTTTACGCCACGTTTAGGTTCATTGCGGATTGTTCTCCGCGCACATCTGTGAGTGTATTCATTAAAACAACCAACAGCATCAACTTGTGGCCTGGCATGCTGACAACATTGTTTTCAGTATTCCTGCCACTTCCGTGTCACCGAACATTGGTTTCAAAGCATCGCTGTGTAAACATGAATGTTTTTTGAAACTTTTTTCATGTTTAACACCTCTGCTTTAGGTGAACTGACGCACACTTCTTGACTTTTCCACTTGGTTGGAGTTTGACACTCGACTGGAAAATGCATAATCAGACCCTTCGAACAGCTACTTCCTACTTCCTATATTTTTCAAATGAAATTAATTATATTTAGTGAAAAGTGCTTGTCATAGCCTTTAAAAGCATTTCATTTTAAATACACAGCATCATTTAATTTACTATATTAATGTACTCAATCAATGTTTCATCTATAATAACAGTACATGTTAATTTTACCTGAGCTTCATGCTTGCGCCATAACATTGTGTTGTCAACATATTGTAATTACAGTTAGGTACTGTGTTTTGATTTTAGTATAATTCGGTGTATAACAACCAATAATGTAATAACTTGCCAATAGTGTAATTGGATATTTGAGACATGATAGTAATAATATTTTGTCAAAAGTCAGATAACTTATCATGTTAAGGACACGGATTTATGAAATTATTTTCAACATGTAATACATGCTGGTAATAATATAATAATAAATAGGTCTGTGTTTCCCGGAAATTTTTCATGTCATTTCTTTTACATGTTTTATGCAGGTTGCCTATGAAATATATATATATAGTGCATGACCGAGTCATCATGAAGTAAGTAATTGAGGCATTTAGGAAATGTTTTAAACACATATTTCATTACATTATTGCCAAGTTATTCAGTTATTGGCTTTATTACTTTTAGAATGTCCAAAATTATTACATTACAGTCAAGTATTAGTTATTGGTGATTACAGGGTGATATATTATATACTCTTTAAGTGGGTCCTTTACATGCATTTAACTTTTTCTATCCAATTTTCCACAATTGTATCATAAAAGTTGATTATGTCAATAACTCAAGTAGTGAACTAATCCTCCACAGTACCTGCACTTAAACACCTTGACAGACCTGACCCAGGTTCCCCCCTAATTCCCTGGTAATAGTGCAGGCACATCTATCACTGCCTCAAGTGATGTATCTATATTTCTGAAAAGCACCGTCAGCGCAGATGGATACTGGACTGACCACCAGTGGAAACACTCCATCATGTCTTACTTTCCTGGAGTGAAAACGTGACATAAATGGAGTGCGGTGGATTCACAGGTTGGAATCATCCCTCTGCGACCGCTGACCTGCAGCGACATCCTGCACATCGAGCCTCCTTATCACCCCTGGGGCAGGCAACAGGGTCCCAGCAGTTGATGTGATCGACCCAGTGGATCTTATCAACCCAGTGGCTTGTCATCTGTGTGCCTGGATGAGAGACTGATGAAGATCTGCTTTCTTGACTGAGCAAATGGAAACATGGATGGCTGGAAAAATTTGAACACGCCTCAACTCTTCTTCTTGCTCATACATTTCTGTCATGACTCTGCCTAAGTTTCTCACCAAGAGCTTTCACAGTCCATTACTTTCAGATCTCCTCTCTGCACATGTGGCATTGTATGCTTCAATGCACCTGCTCTCAAGTTACTCCCGGGAATACAAGCGTGATTTTATTGCCCACCTGCCCAACAACTGACAGCATCATCGATGTTCTCACAGGAAGTGCATTTGTCTTGTCAAGTATTGGACAAATGTCAAGGCCAAGACTGAGGGGAAACGTATTTTGTGCCTTTAATGGAAGTTTTCAGCTGTACTATGTCTGGCCAACTAATTTAAAACCTACAGGTTGAGAGTTAGTGCCAATGAGATTACAAGATTTTAGTTATGTCGCTTGGAAATGGTGACTCATGACGAGTATTTTGGTGGATAAGTTTTTACTGGGGTTTTAACCTCAGCGAGCCAATATTATCTTACAATTCTAATGCTGGAATGTACTGCTCAATATGAAAACAGTAGTTCCCAAAGTGGGAGGCACGCCCCCTTGGGATGGATTGGATTTCATTGCAGTGGGAAGAAGGAGTGACGTCCGAGTACGCTATTTATGGAAGTAAATATGGATGCAACACAGGTCAGTGTATTGATCCAAATCTTCAAACATATCATAAATGGATGTTTCATACATGTATATATATGTATATACATTCGTAGGAGTCTCTCTGTTAAAATGAGTTGGCTTTGAGCATGAAAAAGTTATCCTGATGGAGCAGTGAACCAACCCATACTTTGTATATTACCTGCGTTAGCTAGCCACAGCTGATAAAATCTGCCAACGACCATTATCGCTTTTCATCTTGACACTAAACACACACTGTACCCACTGAAAGGTGAATGTGCCACTGTTATCACAGTAAACTGCATTATGTGCTGCAGGGAATTGAAGGCTTGACAGGCACCACGATCGTCCACTTGGGAACACTTGGTTTGAAACGCTCTAAAAACAAATTGTTCTGTCGTCAGCCGAATGGTTCACGTGATTTTGTATATTATGTTATTCAACAAATGGTTTTGTTCAGCACTGTAAGTAGACCTTCCCAGTGCTCACTGATACCATGCCAAATACCAGAAAATCTTTTTTTTTTCTTTTTTAAAGCACAAGGTCATATCTGGATTCACTTTCCCAAACTACCCCCCCCCCCCCCCCCCCTCTTCATTTTCATTGCTCATGCTTCACCTGCTCTCCTGCTTTAACTCAGTTACCATTCCCTCTCCCCTTTTCCCTGCTTTCTCTTATGATGTCCACCTATCCACTTAGTCACATCCTGACAGATGTTATCAATTCATGCTGTGGCCAGGGAAACCATTAAAGGTCCCTGAAAGACGATTTAAAAAAAATAATAAAAATGGGGTGAAGTGGAAGAGAAGGGATTACTGAGACGCTGCAGAGTGGGAATGATTGGAGTGATAAAAGCGCTGATCATTCTACTTTACAGAGACAGGTCTTTACGTGGTGCCAGCTCTGGCTTCCCACTCTGTGCAGGCCTGTTGGAGCTATAGATCTTCACTCACTTTTATTCATGTCATTTCCAAAACAGCAACAGATGAGAGTGGAAAGGCCCGGCTGAGCTGGAAACAGACTCATTACTTAACTGTAAGCATGAGAGATGCGAGAACCCGCTTGCTGTGTGATATTCCACACGTGCGTGTGTGCAACTAGATTTATTCAATATGCAGTATATACAACTGGATTTATTTTTCAATTTGTACACGTGCGATGCGCAAACACTGTCGTCTCCCGCGCGGGGTCAGGGACTGCTGTGCTGTTTAGCAGCGATATGTGATTTTACACGCACACTATCACACTATTTGACTGCAACACACTCTTCAACACGGAAACACTCTCTGCCAGGTCAGAGGGTAAATATAGGCTGACTGTGTGAGAAGTGCACAGCCAGCACTTACTCTCCGAGGTAAAGGGAGGAAGGTTGGATGGGCAGCAAACACTTTTATGAGAAAATTGGAGAGAGAGGAAAGGCAGGGGAGGTTTGCCGTTGCGCCGACGACTTCCAAGGATTGAGGATATTTGTTTAACCTGTCGAGACCTGGGCTCGAAAGCTACCAGCTCCTCTTTATAACACCATTCTACTTGCCCTTATGCAGATCAAACCTATTGCATCTATCTCTGAGAGCAGGCCCCCGAGTTACTGTCAGCCATGACATTGACTGTGGTGACATATTGTATGAAGTGGTAGTGAGCAGCACTCATGTTCTATCCATCATTATTAAGCAAGAAACATGTCATTCAAGGTCAATATCATATTGAGGACCTGTTCCATCACCTCTGGGCAAGGAGATAGGCTCCTCCCCCCTGTCCTTCAGCAAGCTGCTCTCCTGACAATATTGGTCTGCTGCCGATTGCGAGTTGGCATCCATACTTTCCATGATTTTACATGCTGCTCTGCAGCGAGAAAGTCACAAGTTTGAATCAAGTAAGCTCTTTGCCTGTCCTCGCCCTTACCTAGTGGGATTGGCTCTAGTGTCCTGGTACCTTGCACAGGACACAGTATTGAAGACGGATAGATGGATAGTGTGTTACTAGATTGTAGGTTTGAACCTGAGCCAGGCCTTTCTGGTGACCCCTAAACTGTGGGTGTATGACTATCTGTCTCTGTAGTTCTCTGTGATGGACTGGCAGCTTGTTGAGGACGCAACCTGCCTTATCTCCAATACGCCCACCACTCGGGACAGGATAGAGTGGTATAGAAGGATGAATGGATGGTCTGCCAATGAACTAGCATTGACCTCAAATGAAAGTGAATGCATTAGCTCCCCTTGGTGTTGGGGTATAAAGACCGGATATGAAAGGAAGCCCCCATCCCTCCACAGAAAACCAGCCTACTGTCTATATTCGTCACTGTTCCAATAAGTGGTTGATAACAGCTTCCTAAGCCACCGAGGAGAGGAGGTGAAGCCTACAGCTTGATATCTATGTAACTAATAGAAACTGACACTTTCCATCCAATTTAGCTGACACCGTCCTAAGCACCTTTAAAGGATTGAAGACTTTGATCTTATGCGACCGCAGGCCTGTCCTACTCTCTTCTCTCATCCAAGACTGTTGAGGCCACAAGTAGTTCTGTGAGGCAACAAGCATCTCTCACACCGATTTGAATGGAGCCACTGTGGCGACACAGCGAGGAGACAGCAATCCAAGGTCATCTCTCACTTTGGGACTGAATCACTGCACTCCTACCATTTACCTCTGAATTGTCACAGAGGAAGATGTGATACTTCTCGCTGTGGGGTGGAAATATTGATGCTGTTACAAGTTGCTGTGCAGTGTTTTTGTACTTGCCTTCACACAAGTTTGACTGAGACCAGGCTTCCTGGACTTTGGCCTGATTCGATGTGGTCTGTTCATGCAGGCTGACAGAAAGCATTGAACACAAGTTTTTGATAAGTTATTGTCCTTCATCAGGGATCATGCGAGCATTCCTGTGACCCGATGCCAAATCAATTACAAATTCTTGAAATTAACACTATTTTGGAACCAGCACGATGCATCCCAGTTAGGAAACGGGTAGAAACAATTGTGTTACCTTACCAGAGTTTGCTTCAAAGCCTTTTTTTTATTGCTCATTACAAAACAAGCTTGGGAAAACAATCTACTTTTGAAAGCACATGTACTAAATGTAATTACGTTCAAACAAAACAATTAAGGATAATGGTGCATTCAGCAGTAACCGAGAAGTGTGGGCGTTTCAGCTCATCAGTGGGGATAAAATCCATCTGAATATGGACAAAGTAGAAACATCCCACTGGGAAAATGAAACATTTTGGAGAGCTTTGAGATCCAAATTGTACATCAATCAACACACCAGCATCTGCGCATATACAAAAGGAAACAGCATGTCTAAATAATGTGTTCTCATATTATTTGAATGGGTAGTGCCATTTGATGGCTATGATGTACTTCCCGTGGTATGAATACAGCTGAATTGAATTAAAAACGTACTTGATAAACCAGCTTAATCTTACCTGTACTGTTTGAAAGCAAAAAAAATAAACATCAGTATTTCTATACAAGTGAAGTCCAGAGACGAAGGCCCCATTTACATGACAACGTTTGCAGTGAAACAGCATTTTTTCAGAAAAGTATTGACACAACAACACGTTTACACAGAAATACAAACATATTGTGCTATTAGTGGCTGCGCACACACATGCACAGAGAGCAATTCACTATAAATGTAAACAATGGAGAGTCCACAGTTATTTGAATGGACAGATGATGAAGTTGGGTTAATATTACAGGTGTACACAGTCAACTATAAAACTACCAAGTCCCAGGAGAAAATAGACTGGGAGTTATGACACTCTGGAGTTGTTGTTATTGTCCACCTGCAGAAGAACTATTTACCACAGAACTAGTGTGCATATATAGTAGCAGCGTTTAAGAAATGTTGTGTTTTCTTCCATCTACACGGAGACAGAGCGTTTTCAAACTGTTCCACCTTTTGAGCCGTTTTCAAGAGGTTGTGTTTTCAGTGACTCCGAGCAGCGTTGTTGTGTAAACTTTCATTGCATTTTGGGTGTCCGTTTACACATTTTCACTTGAAACTGTTGTCATGTAGACGGCCTTTTACAAACCGTTCAATCTCATTCCACTCAGCAAACATCTTTTTTCTCTCACGTGTAGTCCTAAATTGGAGACAATAATATCCTATCTCATTTACTCATGGGGCTGTCTCTGTGGCTGTTTCTAATCATGTGTTTCCCAGATCAGAATTTCTCTTTTCGAAGCTTCTGAAAGCCGATTCATTACTGATCATGTTTAGACATCGAAACTCCTCAACTACCAAAACTGATTAATGAGTGTTAGCTGCTGCTAATGGCAGTTTAAAGCTCGTTTGATTACAAATTTTACAGACTAATCGGTGCCTTTAAAATCTCATCAGAACTGAACTGGCCTCTTTGGATAAATATGTGATTTATGATAATTCTAAGTGAAAATTCATTTGCTGTGGTCAGGACAGCCTCTGCTTCCATTAGGCATTGCTGACTGGCCACTTAAGTGTCACCAAGCATGAAATTAAATCATTAAATTGAATTAAATATGGAAGATCATCACTGTATTGTTTAGAGCTAACAGGGTTTTTTATTTTTTATTTTTTCGATCTACCCTGTTGTCAAATTTTAACATCTGACATCCTGTCTGAATTCTGTCGGCGTCTGACTTCTCCTCTGAAGAGAACATCATTCAGGCAACGAAAAGAAGAAATCTCCACAGCTGCTTTCACTCGCTTCCCTTTTGTCCCCAAAACTCATTCAGAGCTGAAGCTTTAGGAGTCAGTTACACAATGGAGAGCATGTTTACAATCAACACGTCGGACAGATTTAAGCCTCACGCTTTCAAAATGCAATCTACTGCGTCTAATGGCTTAAATACCAGTATCGCCTTTACCGACACTTTACCCAAGCTTAGCCCCCGACAAGAAAAGCAGGAGTAGTCTCTGAACCTGCCTTTTCTCTACAGGGCCCTTTTAATCCTCCTAAAGATGTACAATTTTCAATGAAAGGAGGAAGAGAAAAAGGAGGAGGAGGAGGAGCGGGAGCAGTGCGGGTCATCGCGACAGATGAAAGCAACACCAGTTGACCCGTGTCTGCTCCCGCTCAAAGACACATCTTTATCTCAGGCTAAGCATCACTGAGCAGTCTCATTTGCACTATCAAATCAGCAGTGTGCTGGACTGTGTGAGGTGGGGGGCGAGTAAAAAAAAAAAGTGCTATCTCTGCTCCCCTTGTGCAATTAGTGGCAGCTATCACTTTAGAGGACAGTTTAATTGTACGCCTTCATTCAGACTCATTCAGTCGTTTGTCAAAGGCAGACTAAGTGCTCCTCATAATTACATTGTTCATTCAAGGCCAAAGAACATGTTCAACACTCAGTTACTCCCCTGAGCAGTAACACTCAGGTAATATTATCCCACAAGCTTCACAGCCGCCGCAAACTGGAGACACCCTAAATTAAGGTGACCATCATTTTGAAGAAAATGTTACGTTTTGTCTGCCCTCCTTTTTGCCCGAAGGACTTGTGAATCCTTTTGAAGGTAGAAAATGAGACTCACCTTGCCAGCAGGCCCCGACTGTGAGCTGCACATCAATCTGAGACGGGTGGATGGGCCAGTCGTCCGTCACCAAGTAGGGGTCATAGGTGACTCCATCCACGTAGAGCGCCACCACCGGGAACGCCACATTGATGACGTAGTAATGCCACTCCTTGTCGCATATCTGGCAAAGAAGGAATAGGAAGGGATTTACATTATATCGTGAATGAACTGGAGCACTGTTTTGGCGAAAGACTCTTTTTAAGCTCATTTTGCATTCAATATAAAACAATTCCCAACCATACAAAGCAGCTTCACGGGAAGGATGATAATTTGTCACTTGTGCTGTAAACATTTGTATCCACACATTTTTCATCGGTGCAATTCAGATTGTTTCGAGAACATCTGCTGCATGGAGATGTGGTGGTTAGCGCTCTTTTCCTGCTGGTGCGTTCACAGCATAACTGAACAAGCTGAACAAGAATGATGACTTTTTTTTTGCCATTTACATTCTCTTCCATTTTACTCTGTACCAATCTGCATCAAATCTTCTGAGTGTATCATCAGCCTATAGATGACTGATGTGTTGTCTTTGCTGCACTACTACAGGTCAATAGCAGCGGTTACACTGTAGGATGCAATGAGGCAAGACAAGGCAACTTTATTTGTAGACGAAGACCGTAAGAAAGGCAAATAAAAATGGGAATATGGGAACGTAGGAGCATTATTAAAGAAAACAAACAAACAAAAAAATCCCAATCTTAAATAACTGATCAATCTCCGGCTGCCAATGGTTGCAATATTGTGTGAATGGTCATCTCTGAACCGCCCGTCTCATGTCGAAGATATTACCCCAACATCTCATCTGAATAAAGAAAGATAACCACTACAGCGGGGCCGTTTGCATCCACTGACTCAAAAAAGGAACTATTTTTAGGTGTGAGGTAGGGCAACAGATCCACCTCCATCAAACAGCTGCTGAACTGAGTTGTTTGTGAGGAAACGCAGAGCATCTTTCTCCTGATACGTGACAGACTGCCATCACTCATGTCCCGCGGCACCCGATCTGTCTCCTGAAATAAAGGCGCACATAAAAGAATTGTGCGAGCATAAAAGCATGGTGTCTCACCATCGAAAGCTGCAGATGTGGTTGGTGTTGAAATACAGACCTTTAATTTTAGCTTAATGGGTCAATCATTCTGTTATCAGGATTAATTGGCTCATTCTTCTCGAGTGTTTGCTGGAAACAAATCAGCATTAAATAGTTCAGATTTACATCTGCTTAGCATTTTCTGTGACTCTGTTTGTTGCAGCAGTGAAAGGTGCTGAAATTGTCCTTGTGCAGGCTACTAAGAATATTAGGCTCTTTTTAATCCTATTGTGAATAACAAACATTAAAAATCAATATCTAGATTCAAAGCATTCATTTATTTATTTTTTGTGGCAAACAGAGGAACAAAGTTTATGGAAGGTTTTGTTTTTCAATTACTTTTGTTTTTCAATTTTGAAAAAAAGCAGGAATTTACTCAATTACAATACTGAACTTATTGACTAAAAAGTGTAAATCAAATGGTTTAAATACTATATGTAATTGTGGACTATACTAGTGAGTCAATGACATGGTGTGTAACATCACAATTTTGGCCATTATGAATTATGAATGTAACAAAGCCATTAAGCTCATCATTACAGAGTCTTCTTGGTCACCAAATGTGCCTAAGGCTCATCAGCCTCTTGTTGATGAACACCTACAATTCCTGCTTCAATCCGTTGGTCAGCCTCCAGGGTTTTTGAGCCACACAGGAGCAGAGCTTTCGCATTTAACCCAAAGATTCTCAACTTGGTCCAGGTTGTTAGAGCTGTACTGACCGCCATACTGGTGGCATCGCAAATGCCTGCCTCACTTTTCCAATGAGTGCAAGGATGTCTTCGTCAGTCTCTCCCTTGTTGCTCACAATAATCTTGAGGCACCTAAACTCATGCACCTCCTCTATCCACTTCCTCACAATCAACACGCTATCACCATGTGTGGTACCTATACACGTCAGCTTTGGATTTGCGGCATTGATCTTCAGGCTTAGATTTGCACCCTGAACCTCCAAAGCATGTCTTGTCTCTCATGGGAGTGTTATTACAATAATTGATCAAATATGCCATTACACTATTGGCAAGTTATTACGATATGGCCTTTAATACATTGAAAAAGGCCAACATAATTACATTACTGGCAGGTAATTTCTTATTGGCCATTATCACATTATCGATTGTCACAATGATGTAAACCATGGGTGTCCAGCTCCGGTCCTCGAGGGTACCTGTCCTGCATGTTTCAGGTCTCTCCCTACTTCAGCATACTTGAATCCAATGATGATGTCATCCACAAGGTTGTGAAAAAGCTCAATAACAAGCCCTTCATTGATATCAGGCATGTTGCGACTGGGAGAGACCTAAAACATGCAGGACAGGGGCCCCCGAGGACCGAGGTTGGACACCCCTAATGTAACCTGTACTTACATGCTTTCTATATAAAATTCTATGTAAAAGTAAAGCAACACAACATAACTAAGTGTAAGATAAAATTAGGTTAGGGTTGTAAGATTTTGCAGACTTGGGATCTAAATTTCTGTTGACAATGGTTTTTCCATCACAGCTTGCCTCCACTTTGTGTTTCTTTGAGAAAGAACTAGACGGGAATCTCTTTCAACATCAGTTCTTAGCTTGCAAAGTCAAAACAACGTAGCTCCGTCTGAGTGAAATGCATTAGCGCATCACCTGTTTCACCTCTCCCGAAAAATACTTGACTGTGCCACTCTTCAGCATGCTTGACCATTCACCCTACCTCGCTGTGCATTTTAATTGATTGTGCCAGCCCACTCGTGTCTGTCTGTCTGACTTTTTTTCTCCCTCTGTTTCCAGTCTTTTTCCATGCTTCGGCTCATCTGGTGCATGCTTCACTTCTCCCTCTCAACTCCTCTGGTACAACCCGGGATGGCCTTTGAAACACTTAGCCCAGGGTAACCTCGCTCTCTAATGAAGAGTGCTCCGCAGGCTGCTTATTAACATGGTGCAAGCGCAGCAGATGGGAGCTCTAATCAATCCCGTTCATTTTCCCTGTTATTGAGGTGTTGAGGTACAACATCTGGCCTATTGGTGATCATTCGGCACAGCTGCTCAACACATACGCGGCGTGTCGATCTGCTGAGCTGGTGCTGGGAATCGTTAGGGGGATAATCTAGTTTTGTGGCTTTGACGGCGCTGCGGATGCAATGGAAACTGATGGGATTGATTTCGATTAGCTTGTTAGGGTTTTAGGACATGCATGAACACACAGTAGCTTTACACCTGCAGCGTGTACACACAATCTGTCTGGATAGATCTCCTACATACATATTGAGTACATCCCGCACATGGTTTGCACACGTAAGCCTGTCTGTTGCATTATCAATAGGATCTTAAAGTATTTTTTCTTAAATCCAGGTAAATCTCACGCTCAGCTGCCTAAAGTGAAATAAGTTGTTACGGGCAAACACACTAATCCCTCTGACATTTACACATGCATACTACCCACTCCCATTCGTTACCGGACTTTTCTCCCTGCAGATTTTGCTGTTTGGTATTTCAAAGGGAGCTGAAGCTCATATGGATCCAAGCTGCCTGGTGGGTGACTTCCTTTTTGCAGGTTTCAAAAGGAGGAATATGGTTCCATTATTGCCTTAGAGGAGGCAGCCTGAGATGGGTTGTGAAGACAGTTGGAGGTCCCTCGCAGGGACAGAGACAGTGCATAATATGGACACACGTTAATGGAAAGCAAACAAGGTGAGAAGAGGAGAAGGAAAGCGTTAATGAAAGATAACACTCAGACGGAAACGTTCAGTAAACATTTGGCTGATTTGAAATGGGGAGTTGCATGAATTGAAACAAGCCAATCATGTATGAGTTAACACACACACACACACACACACACACACACACACACACACACACACACACACACACACACACACACACACACACACACACACACACACACACACACACACACACACACACACACACACACACACACACACACGCGTGCAGAGAAGAATATGCTATAAAAATTAACAATGGCGCGTACACAGATATTCGTATGGACAGACGACAAAGTTGGATGGGTGTTAGAGGACATTCTCACCTACAAAGCGAGTAAGTCCCAGGAGGTTATGGACTGCGAGCCATGACACTCTGGAGGCCATCATTGTTATTATTGTCCATCGACTCACGCGTGTGCAGTAGAACAGTAAGAGCATTTAGGGAGCCATTTTCAAAAAGTTGTGAATTCAGTGGCTGTGAGCACCATTGTTGATTAAATGGACACTCAAAACACACAAGAGTGCATTTTCACTTGAAAATGTTGTTGTATAAACAGGGCCTTTTAAAACTCTCCAATCTTCCAGTCGTTTACCAGCAGTAGACCTGCAGTTGATGTTTATGTTGTATCGCATAATGTGGGGGAAAAAGAAATACTCTATTTCTGAGCTGAGTGACCAAGCCATCATTGTTGGTGCTCATTGCTGTTGGCAGACCGGCCACAGCAGCTGAAAACCACTTTGGGTTCCGCATTTGTCGGCCAAGAACAGACATCAGAGGCTCTGGTGGGCACAGGCTCATCAGAACTGGAAAGTTGAAGCCTGGAAAAACAGAGCGCGGTTTGATGAATCTCCACTTCTGCTGAGACTGCAGATGGCAGGCTCAGAATTTGGCGTGAGCACCTTGAATTAGGAACCCAACCTGCCTTGTGTCAACAGTCCAAGCTGCTGCGGGTGCAATGGTGTGAGAAATGTTTTCTTTGCACTCTTTGGGGCCCGCTTATACTTCTCAAACTTGGTTGGAAGGCACACTGTCTCCTTTTTTTCAGAATGTGTGCACCTCTCCATGACCACAAGTCACCGCGCAGATCCCAAGCATGATAATGCATCATGCCACGAAGCAGAATATTTGGTGTCAGGAAGAGGACAGTGAGCAGAGATATGAATGCAGTGGAACACCTCAGGGATGTGCCAGCACAAAAAGCTGCATGAATGCCCGACTGACAAAAGTGCAAAGATAGTGTGGCGCAATAAGGTCAGCAGTGAAGGGAACATCCTTGAGGAATTGATGACACCAAGAGCTGAAAGCTGTTTGAAGACTAAAAGCAGTCCACATCTTTTGCTGGTGAGTGTGCAAACACAACTAACAAATGCAATAGACTTTGTAATAAGAACTCAGTATGGCATGATGAAACACAGACACCTGTAGTCAGCATGTAATATTTGAAAAGAAGAGGAATGCAGGTTTTTGGCTTATGAAAAGTAAACCTAATCATGTACTGTCAAATTGAGTCCTGGCAATATCACTTTCTCTGGAATTGGTGTATTAGAGCTTCAGTCTGAACTGAAATGTAAAAAAAAACAGTTTTCCTATTCTGCATACATAAATAGTACGGTATATAACTCAGTGTTTTGCAAGTAATGAATAAAAGTTAAATATTATGTCTTGATTATTCAGGTCTTATTAATTCAGTGTCTTAAAAAACACTTATAGTGTTATAGCAACACTTGCATGCATTTTTTTCAATTTGATTAATTTCTGTAATTTGCACATTTTGGTGTAGTGTGATGCAGTAGTCGCGATGTGTTAGTGCTATTTTTACGAGAAAATTTCAAAGGAGTGAAAGGCGATGACTGGGACATTTTTTCGCCGTTTCGCATTTTTAGGGGGATTTATTGGGTAACGGTTGGACGTTAACGTCCCAAAATCAAACTGATTGGTTCTTTTCGGATGACAAATTATCCCAGAAAATGTCATGCAATTCGGGTGAGTAGTTTTTGCAAAAAGTTAATAAAATACATCCACACATCCACACATACATACATACATACATACATACATACATATTCAATATATCATTGACTATGTCCTCCATCCACTACGTTGGTTCTTTTAAAATGGAAAAGACCCAAAATGGTGACTTCAATTGATCATGCTGGAAAACAGCTAAATAACTCATAACATGGCAACACAATTGTATTGTTATGAATGTATGGACAAAGGTGTGAATAGATATTATTTTTCACTGTAGGGTCAGCATTAAAACAAGACTCAGTAAAAGCTGCATTCAACCATGAAATAATGGCCGGGCAGCTGGAGTGGCTAATGTACAGGGTACAATAAAATCACATGGAGGTTTGGCACGTTGTCAGTAAAATGATTAGAGCTTGAGAGAACAGGTGCATTGTTATTCATGGGAAGACGCCAGCTGGACACCGATGGAGAAATTTTGTTTTGTGTGCAATCGCTCTGCATGTGTGCGTCTGCGTGTGTGTAGGGGGTGAAATCAGAACCCATTACAAAACCTCAGAAATGGAAATAACCTTCTACTGTGGCACAAGCTCAAAGCTGAGTACTTCTGAATAAAGCCACGGGCCACTTGTGTGTGCATGTGTTTGTGCATGTGTGTCTGTGGGTGTACGTGTTGGAGCGCAATGGAGCGCTCTATTCCGCGAGGGTGCACCAATTGTAAAAACACCCACCGACAAAAAGGCATAAACATGAACGCAGAGACATCAGTCAAGCACCATTAAGAGTCAACTTCAAAAAAAAACTTCAAAGTTAAAGTTTGGGGAGAGTACCACGAGCTCGCCTTGCTTATGAAAGCAAAGAAGAAAGTTTTGTATTCCCCAATCCTTCCACTTTCCAGTGTCTCCGCCTGATGCAAATTGACAGACGGAAGGAATGAATGAAATAAATATCCACACAAGCAAAGTAGAAGGAGGATGTGAAACAACCAGAGGACAAAGGCAAGAAAGTGAAAGAGAGTGAGCGAGGTAGAGAGCGGAAGCACCGCACATCAAAGATCGCTCGTCATCTCTTGGGGCAGTCAACGGCGAGAAGAAAACAAAATTGCTATCTGCCCCCCCTCTATCTCACTCTCCTTTACTCTCGGCAGTTTATTTGGTCTCCTTTCTCCTTTGCCTGTCTCTCCATTAGAACTTGACTGTTGGAAGTTGCTGCCGCAAGTCCTTTGGAGTTGAAAGTCTTTAGGAGATCTGTCACCCAACCCCACCTTTTAACTTCAAACAAGAGATGGAAAATCGAGATAGAAGAGGCAGAGAATGACGAGAGATGAGGTGATCTGTGATCGGAAGGTGGCAGGGAAAAAGAGATGACAGAAGGGAAAAAGGGAGGCGGGGAGATAAAAGGAGGAGGTAAAAAAGAGGGTAGAGAACGACTGATGGATGAAATAAAAAATAGAATATATGAAGGAGGACAGAATATGGCGTTAAGTTGCAAACAATGTAAAATATTGGTATCAAGGTGGAATTTTGCAACGTGAAGGGGCCCAGTTATACATTTATTTGTAGATAAGAAGCGGAATAACACCGAGGCAAAAATAGATTACCAGCTGGTTAGTTGATTAGTTGAGTCAGAATAACCACCTAAAAACAAGGAAAATAATCACATCTTTGTTCAAAACATAGGATTGTTTGCTTCATGCAACATTAACAAAATGGCAAAAATATGAAATACAGCTTTAAGATATGCGCAATAGGGATAGCATTGGCTTTTTCCATAATTGTTTTCTTGTTCAAACGTGCACAAGTATGCACGTTTGCATTTGACTGGTTTACTTTGAATATACATTGTAAAATACATATGCTCTACTGAAATAACCCATCCTCGCGATGAAAAGACACACTAGTGTGTTTTATAGGACTGTGTACCAGACTACAGTAGCCCAAAAAAGAATAACTGTTGAATATATGTTCCCAAAACACCATATGTATACAATTGTGTCATTAAACATGCTTGTTGCAATAAAACTAATGAAACTACAGTACATGACAACACCTCTGGAATCCTCTCAAGAAATTAAGATTTGGGTCGAATGATTAATCCACCTTGTCAGCCACATCCCTTAAATCTTCACCCAGTTTTATCTCCATGTTGTCAATGCCATCAACTGGAGCAAACTATATTTTCTGAATTGCATCGACAAAACACGGCTCACTAAAGACAACTTCTTTTGTTTTCCCTTTCCCTTGAGGAGGTGAGAATGATGCTACTGTACTCGACAATCATAATGGTCCAAATCAGTCTTTGATGATTCATATCAGGCAATTTTTACTGTCAGAGGAATTCCAGTCTCTCTTCAAGGTAGCACTAAAGCAACACATTTTTCACTAAGATCCCTGGTAAGAGTCTTTAAATGGTCCATTAAATCCAAAACAGCATTGCTAAAAATCTTAGGGGTTGCCTCACTTTCATCTTGTTTTTCTTATGGTAACTCTGAATTAAGCAACAGTGGTTGGTGAATTATGACATACTGTAGCCACAGGGCTAAGTCCATAAACGGCATCATGAAACAGAGGCGACAGTAATAGAAATCTGCTTAAATTGCCAACATTTCTTACCTATGAGCTGCTACTCTTCAGTAGAACGCCGTCCTTTGCTCCTCATGAAGGCCCATGATTAATGATGCCTTCATGAAAACATGTAAGAAGTTGTAAAAAATGTTTTTAAATATTATTGGGTTGTTGTTTTTACCTTTGCCACCAAAAGTTGGGGCGAAGGTTATGTTTTTGTCTGCATGTATTTATTTATTTATTGGTTTGTATGTATGTACCCAAATTGCAGGAATGGTTGTCATCATCGAAGGAACAATCCATTCGATTTTGGGATCGAACAGCTCCTCCAGCTTAGACATTTACTTCATTGTAGACACTCTGTAACGCCGCTGTGAACCGTCCATCAGGGCTGCAGCTGCCGTTAGCCACCTGCTAGCACACTGCTAACTCAGGTCCCCGCCCCCCTTCTCCACTCTCAGCCAATGACATGCCAACTCACTCGTTCAATTGACACAAAAGAACAGGAACCAACAGAACTTCTTCATTGAACCTTGACTTTACAAGGTGGCGTTGGCAAAAGTCATGCGCTCCACTGAGTGCCTGTTCCAGTTTATTAATATGAAGGCAGATTAGACAAACAAAAATGCTTTTTACTCAATACCCAACTGCTTCTGCAGCTGAGGAGAACACATTGAATGGCCTCCAGGAGGAACTTGCAAAACACATGAGCCATTACATGCGTTATATTTTTCTGGCTGTAGGATAGCAGGATTTTTATACAGCCTTTGAACATAATTATTAGAAATTGAAGGAGAAACGTTCACCTTTATTCATGCTTGGATGCGCTTTTATAGAACTTTCTCCATAATTTTGCATTCGTTTCCATGGCAACTACCATTGTCATGATAGAGGGAATGGAAATGATTGCAGTCAATCTGTTAGCTGGTCCAGTATTTTTGTCTGGGCCAGCATACTTGAATAGATGTTTGATGCACGCCATGAGATTTTGTACAGTGTCACAATTCATGGAGAATAAACTTGAATAACCTGTGATTTGCTTCACTAACCAAGCAGTTTGATTAGGTTGAGCATCGTGACTCTACTTTGTCACCAAACCCAATATGACACTCAATTCCTATATTCCTTCAAGCAGAAATAATATTCTGGATAACTGGATAGTTGGTTCTTATATCAACAGAGTTTCTCCAAGAATTTTGACAGGGTTCCAGTTTTGAGATGAGAAATAATGCACATGAATAAGCAAAATACAGGAGAGATGCTACGAAACGCAAGGTTATTCTTGGCACTTCAAATGGATTGACAGAGGAGAAAAAGGAAGTAAAAGTGTTGGAGGGATGAAGCTAAGGGGGGAGGGGGGAGGGCCTACAGGGCGTGCTGGAGGAAAGATCCAGAACAGAGATTGATGAGCGTTGGAAACAAGGTGACTTTACTGTGTGGTGGGGAGGAGGAGGAACCTGGGGAGAACGCCAAAGGGTGGGCGAAGTGAAAGCACAAGCAACACATGAAAAGAGGGGGATTGGAAGGTAGAGCGCCAAATGATCCTGGAAATTATCATGCGACAAGGAAAACACCAGATCCTCCCAACACTAACATTGTATTTTCAAAATACTACTACTACTACTACTACTACTACTACTACTCCTACTACTTGTAATAATAATAATACCTGGACACCCCGACTTGAGGATTTTAATAGGTTCAATATAAATATATAAAAAAATTAATTATCATTGAATTGAATGCTCAAATATGACTATAACATGTTTATTAAAAAAGGTCGGGTATATCCATGATTTTCTAAGAAGTTTTTACAACGTGGTTGGTGATTTGGCCAGATTGGAGGGTCCTGTGGGCCGGTTTTGTCCCACAGGCATTATGTTTGACACCCCTGATCTAAAGCAACAACTAGCATGGAGTTTACTGAAATCATTTACTGTGAATATATTCATGCAACATTTAACATGGCTACCTCTGGGGAAACTGTCATGGAATTCCTCAAAATGTTGAAATCATAATTTTGTGAAGTGAAAATACAAGTGAAGTCTTCAATAGTCCTCAAAGGGCCTGGCTTACTAAAATCCTGAATACACTGCATACTCATGTGCTTTTGCTTTGCACATGGTTTGTGGGTGATCAAAAAAGACCACCAATATAAAATACATCATGCAGAATTATTCGAATGAGGACTTTGTTCATGCACAACAATTTGCCCTGAACAGTATCGCCTGTTTACTTGACTCTGCCACAGAGTGATTGGATGAATTGCTGAACCCTCACAAGCACAAATTGAAATGTGACACTGTGGAGTAGGATGTGTTCCTTAATGGATTCTAAAATTGATCAGCATTTAAGTAAAAAAGTATGAATTTGGCTAAAAGGACAACAAAGAAAAAAACGTTATCTATGAGATGATATGAAGAAAGAGCAACAGAAGAGTTAAAAATAAACTATTGCAAGACCTCAGGGTCCAGTACAGAAAAAAATACCACAAAACCAACATATAAAAGTTGCGGGGAACCAGCTGAAGAAAAGTCTCAAACCACATTAATGGCATCGTCTCTTCTAAAGGCTGAACTGGTTTGAATTTCGCTCATAAACATAAAAAAAAAATTAAAACATAAAATATACAGCTATTTCTATAGACGCTATAAATCTATCAATTTATTAACATAAATTCCTAACAATATTTTGTGCCATCTACACTATATATGTGTGTAAATAAATCAGTTAATAAACATTTGGTGGCTGTTAGCTGGAGGATGTCAAAAATCTGGTGAAGGATTATGAACCCTAACTACTGTCTGCATGAAGTGTGTGATTGGGGTGGTTCGACAGATAACGTCATATACTGTTCCCCTACAAACGTTGTATTCTGGTGAATGATTTCCTCATTTGATAATATGATCCTAGGATTTTTTCCTAGATTTGAGAGAGTAGCTTCAACCGAGCTGATTTGCTATAATAAAGTGTTTGGTACCATGATGGTCTTTTGTTGTATGAAAAAGTAAAGTCCTTTTTCACCAATTAATCTGTATTTTGTTTTGCTTCCAAAATCACCAGATCCACAAAGTTGTCTTTACAAAAATGTTACAAGTGACTATTAGACTCTCAGTTTGACGGTTCACCTCATTAGCCTCATCTCTCAAGTTTTCCCAAAAGTGCTTTTAAGTAATATGATTTGCCTAAAGTCATCCAGCTCTGTCTTCAACAGGTTGCATCCAAATCTTTTTAGCAGACTGCTGTCACCTCGATAATTGCTGGTATCATTAAAACAAAGACTCTCATCCAATCCCGTTTGTCAGGCCTCAGAAATACTTAGCCCCCAGATTCATTTGCAAGAGTGCTGTTTGCTTACACATAATTGCCATAAATCATTGTCAGCTTGGTGTCAGCGCAGAAACCATTATCGTGTCAATTGTTGTAAGCATCCAAAATTGGGTGTCTGAGAGGATATAATTACAAAAAATAGAAGAAACAATTAAAGGAGAGCAATGGCAAAGAACAATTTCTGGTATGTGTGTATGTGCAGTAGTTTGCCCATATCTGTGTGTGTGTATGAGAGAGAGAGAGAAGTACTTGAAGGTGACTATGAATTAACGGCTGGCAAAAGTGACTAATTAGAGCAGCAATTATACAGCCGCTCCCGGCAGGGACTGAGAGTCAACAGCCAAATGACCTCTCCACAAGCGCATAATGGGCTCCACACACACACACACACACACACACACACACACACACACACACACACACACACACACACACACACACACACACACACACACACACTATTATACACAGTTTTACTGGATTGCATGGCCATTTCAGAAATGTGACACCACTGACTTGTTGACCCTACTGGATTTATATAAAACTTCACAAACGTTCAAAATATTGCTTAAATTTTTTTTAAATCTTAGCACGGAAGAAACAACTACATCACAAAAAATAGTGCCAAACGTGATTGAAGACAAAAAGGACAAAAGGGATGGGTGGACCATAGGGGCCCAACAACCACTTGTCAGAAAATTGTCCAAAGATCCACTGGTACCAGATTATATTTCATACATCCTTTCATGGTTAAAACATGACTTTTGTCTTAAGGTCTGCATCGTTCACCGTCGTGAGTCATCTTGCTGCATTCTTTTCTTGGCTGGGCAACAATAGTGTATTTATCTTATAATGGAAATATGTCACAATTTCAGGAATAGAATATGATTTGAAGATTAGATAAAAGAAACGCTAATCCACTGCAACTATTGCTATTCTAATTTTGCAATATTATTCATTTTATGTTCCATGGATGGATGGATGGATGGATGGATAATAAATCCTATTGATTAACCTCTGAAAAAACTATGAGAATCTTTGTCTGTTATAGATAAATCATATATTTTCTCGTATTTTTAACTGGATTTTCTATCCATATGGAGGAAGCACACTTCGAATAATAGAAAATCATAGGGCATATTTGAGTAAATCTTGAGTATAATTTGAGTACTTGAAGGCTGGGCCAAGTGTCCTCTCTTTTGGAAATAAAAATATGGTCCTCTCAGTCTATATTAGATGCTCCGAATATAAATCAGTGGCTGACGTAATGAACTGAATGTGAGCTCTGCAGCAGAGAGTTTATCCTACTCGGTCCCAAAAAGACTCACTGTTGGTGATATTCAGGTAGCTGCCCGATGATATGACTAGTGTTGATTATTACTATTGTTGCCTGAAAATTACTCTCACAAGTGCTATTCATCCCAACGTTACTCAAGTAAATATAATGGAGTAAATGTAACGTGGTTCTACACTCTACACTCTAGAATGTAGTAACATTCACGAGAGTGGCAGGACCCAAAGCGACTTGATAGTGAGAATTACCAGTGGCTGAACTGATTGATTTTGTATGAGTACCACTAGTGCATTGATGGATGTGAATAGTTAAAAGTAATACTTTTGTAACTAACTTCTTCATGATTACATAGTGTCCTAAATGTCATTGTGCAGTTTTTTTCTTTGTATTTCTCTTCATTTTAACCAAGAGCCATCGGTCCGTATATCCTCATCAGCCAAAGCCAGATTTAGGCCCCATTTACAAGACAATCTTTCAAGTTAAAATGCCTCGTTTTCAAAAATGTCATCCATTCACACAGAAATGCTGAAAACAATGTCGTTGGCACATTGGGCTGCGAGTTGGTGCTGTTTGTTTTTGCAATGAAAGCACACATGCATGTGCACAGGGAACAGTATGCTCTATACCTTATCAACAGCGATTACAGCGATTGTAGGTGACTCTGGAGCCCGCCATTGTTGTTATTGGCCATCTTCCATGTGTATTTACTACAGCTGTGGTGCCCATTCACAGGATGAGCACCAAGTCAAAATAGTTGCAAGTCAACACATTTTTCAAAAGTTGCACCATGGGAACTGTCTTCAGTGGCGTAGAGGGCCATTATTAAACAGATCCTCAAAATGCAACTAAAGTTTTAAGTTTTCACTTGAAAAGTTTGTTGTGTGAACTGGGCCTTAGTGAATGGACAGAAACCTAAAGAAACAGGTTGTTTATACATCTCAAGTGGAGAATGCTTGTGGTGCTGTTTCTTTTGAAATGTAAATCCCTTCTACATCACTTACAAACTGAGCTTCAGTTAGTCAGTGTAGCTATTCAGTGTTTCCTCTTTCTATTGGGGTAAACCAACAAAACAGTTCAATTCTGGGAACATCAGTTCGGTAACACTCTGCCATATTTACCATTGTGCTAAGAATAGCTTCAACAACAATAAGTCATTCTTCAACAATAATTCGATCTTGTTTAAACTTCTTTTGTAATAATTACGTAACTTTAGGGATATCCTGTATTGAAGTGTGACGTCATATCGAAAGCTGTTGAAGGTCCATCTCCACCTGACACCATGCCTCTTCCTGCAGATTCGGCTCCTGTTGGCCTCGCTGCTCATGCAGGGACACGCTGTTGTTAAATTCATGTTGAATTTATTTATGAAATTCAACTTGAATACGACCATAATATCTTTACTATGGTTATCAAACCCATTTTACCATGCTCTTCCGTGGTCGTAATAAGGGTTCCATTAATATGGTTTACGACAGTGAAATTGACTGCATCTTTGGAGGTTTCCACTAACAAATTGCTTTGAAATACTTCTGCTTATCGTTCCTCCGACAGTGAGAGAAAATCTCCACCTTTGTTCAGTTGTTCCTTTCACACTGATTTAATGCGAACAAACAAAGACTTTACAAGTGTGAAACAACATGAACTAAAGATAGCTTTCCATAAGCCTGCTAATCTCTTATCAACAGCATCAAAAAATATTACTAGTTTCTGAAAAAGAGTCGCATTTGATCTGTTCTTTCCTTACTTGGTGTTCACAGAGAGCATGCACAGACAAACACGTGGCTCTGTATTTGTCTCATTGCTGTGAATTAGGGCCATTGCTGTGTGGCTGGAATATTTGCTCCACTAAGATGTCTTGAAGCATCTCATCTTCTGTTTTCTTTCTCTGTAACAAACATTTCTATTCATGGTGGTTCCTCTAAAATTATTTTAATTGAGTTGATGCACCAAAAAGCTTTTAAAATGATGGAAGAACAAAAGCCCTTCCATTTTATTCGTCTCTTCCATGTACCTTGGGAAATGAAGCCACTTTATTGCATCGATGCAATGCAGTCATGGAGTAAAACAAAGTACATTTTGTTTGATCAGTCTAAATTAAAGATTAAATACATAAATTTGCCTTCTTGTGTTGCCTTATGTCAAGCTTTAATTAATATTGTGGAAAGCCAGGTCTGTCCTCAGAAAGCACAGCATCTCTGACAGGACATGGTTTTCACAGTGAAGAGTCTCTTAAAGTACAAGTATTCCTGACATTTAGCCAGCTTAGGGGAAAATACTTTGCTTCAGCTTCCTATTTTTAGAATTTTTGCGACTTTACCATAAGTTTTAAGATCTGTGACTCAACCAAGATCATTATTCTATTGTACTAGGAAAGTAACTGATACATATGATTTTGGTCCTTAACTTCTTGAGATGACTCAAAGTAAACCTTCAAATGTAATCAACCATTAAGGGGACATTGTTGTTTGGTGTTAAAGAGACTTGTAGTGTGCACCTCCAACTTCAATTTCTCGATATTTCATTGTAATTCTGGAACAAAATCAGTCCTTTATTGGATTTAGGCAAAAAAAAAAAAAGAAGAAACATTTATATCGAATTTGTAGATCACCCATGATTTGACCTATACTCAGCCCTAACTCTAACTTGAAAGAGATACAGGAAGTTGTAGGGTTCTCCTAATTAGTGGACTAACTTGAATCTTGTTATCTGCTTTTAGCAGGCCTTTATTACATCATCATAAGTGCTTTGTTATATTTTAATGACAGCTTTCTATTGAGGTTTGCAGAATTTGTAACTATTGATAGAAAAGAAAGACAGTGCTCTTTTGAAAATCGGTATACATAATATAAATAAATGAACAAAGCTCTCCGACACTCCAGGGGGGTTTCCACAGTGGTTCAGAATGGGCATGGCAACAGGACATAACCTTACAAAAAGAAATGAGTGGGAGGGTAAAACCATGAAATATTATATTAAAATACACTTGGGACTGAATGTTGTACAGGTAATGAACAGTCATAGCCTTCCTCATTATATTGTATTCCTGAACAGACACCCCAAAAGCAACAAAGGTTAGCCGTTTCAATCATGGACTTATCCCATTGTCTTTCAAAAAAAACATTGATAATTTAGGTGCGGTTATATATCCTATGTCCTCGCTTTATCCAAGAGGCTGGGGCCTGGCCTGGCTGACAGACAAAAACTGCATGAAAAACACACCCTCAAATAGACAAGTTAAAGTCAAAATTTATTATATAAATGTTGTCTTTATAATGTGGGAGGAAGCCAAAGAAAATGGAGAAACTCAGGGAGAGATAGAAAGGCCACATCCAAGAGCCAAACCCAGATATTCTCACAGTGAGATGAGAGAAATACCGAGGTTTTAAAGGATCATTAAACAATACAGCACCCAGTCACAGCTGTCTGTACACCTGCTGCTGCTTCTGTAATGCTAATACTACCACGATGATTGAGTAGGCCTTCCACGATGCAAGTTGGTGATGCGACAAAAAACTAAAGGCTCAAGTTGTGTCACAGAACGTGACGCACTTTGAAAACCTGTCGGGGGTTTGACGGATTGCGAATGCGTAGGTGTTTAGTAGAAGGCATACTTGCATCCACATATAGGCTGTGCTGACAGTTGGAGCAGATTTCAAACTAACACAGAAATGCCTGTCAGTGTTAATTTCTAGAGCTATCCTTCAGTGCTCTTCACTCTGTATCTCACGCCTATAATCTATGAATAGAAAAACTCTTAATTCAAACTGGAACACAAGAGAGGGAACAAAGAAGGCAGAAGTAACAAGCTGTCAGATGGAAATGAGAAACAGTAGCTAAAGGAATTTTTTGAGCAAAAGGACATCTTCACAAAGATACATATATACAGTATATAATCAAAAGAAGAAGAAAAGACACTGCAGAATGGATTAAAAGTTGCTCTAAGTAAGACAGGCAGTCACAATCTCTTCCCATTTGTGTTTAGCGTTAAACTTCTTTTTCCACTGTCTTTTCTTTACATTTGAATATCCATCTGCATTTCAGAAAATAAAGTAGACAATCCCTCCGCTAGGATCTAAATCTGATTTCCTGTATTTCACAGATAAAAACATCACTTTGTTGAAGGCTGAATAAAGGGACACAATGAATAGGAGATATAAAAAAGAGGCACAAAATAAGATAGATACACTGATAGGCCAATTCAACAGGTCACCAGTTAGAATATTTGGTAATGCAAATAGTTACTCAGCCAGTCAGCCCCACTGGAGTTCAAACTGAGAATGAAGGAAAGTGATTTAAGTGACTTTGACTTTGGAATGGGTGTTGATGCCAGACAGGATCTACTTGGATTTACACACAAAAAATGTCTCTTAGGTTTACAGAGAATGGTCAAAAAAAGAGAAAATATCCAGTGAGCAGCAGTTCTCTAGGTAAAAAAATGCCTTATTGAAGCCAGAGGTAGAGAGAGACGATCATCTTTCAACGCACAACATGTGCAACCTTGAAGCTGATGGTGGGCACCAGCAGAGGACCACACGAGAAGAGAAAACCGGGGCTCCAGTTTACACAGGCTCACCAAAACCTGGCAACAGAAGATATAACAAATATTTCCAGGTCTGATGAGAGCCCATTTCTGTTGAAAGAACATGAAATGGATCCTCCCCACCTTTCATCAAGAGTTTAGGATACGGCTGATGGTGTACTAGTCCGGGAGAGATTTTCTTGGAACATTTTGTTCCTCTTAGTGTCACTTGAATCATCACTGAAATGCTCCAGCCTATCTGAGTGTTGTTGCTGACCATGTCCATCCCTTTAATGAACACAGTGTACCAGCCTCTGATGGATATTTACAACACAATAACTCGCCATGTCACAGAGTTCATATTACCTCAAACTGGTTTGTTGAACATGACAAGTAGTTCATTGTACTCCAATGGCCTCCATGAGATCTCAATCCAAAACAGCATATGTAACAACTATGTCAATATAAACATTTTAATCTATACCAGCAGGATTTTGGGCTCTTTTGCTGGCAACAGAGGAGTTAACACGGTATTAACAATTTGTCTTGCACCAACGGGTGTCCAAAGGGCCCTAAAGCATTTTTCTTGGAGTTTGTTAGCAAAGAATATTCCGTGACAAAAGCTGAGATAAGGACGACGTGTATTAGACAAGTAATTAAGTAAACATAACCTATTCACTCCCTGCTTCATCAAGATTGCTTTATATTCTTGGGTCAGACTGCTATGCAAACGGCTCCAAACTCTTAAGCTTGTTGCTACAGTACTTAAATTCAAATGAGACGGAAAGCCTCTGATCTCAGTTTGGAGAAGGACCAGACAGAAGTGCGTAAAGTCTAAAATTGGCACCAGGGGGGCCTCGGCTGTTTGTACAGTATGTGCCAGGGTGTGTGGGGGATTTGCATGGAGAGAGAGCTCAGGCGCTTGGGCCATGAGGGGTGTGAGCCTGTGAGATATATTCAAATTAATCTCACCTCTGGGCTACATGTTGAGCAAAACCATCAAAGTCAACCCAAAGATTGAGTTCACTGAATGCCGGGAAGGACAAATCACATTATATATGATGTCCATATTCAGTCATGGGAAAAAAAACAACAACATGTATTTATACAAATCTGACACAACAAACAATTGACTTTCTCTTCATCACTGTGTTTTAATGAGAAACAAAAGCAGAAGATTATGATTAATGTGCATTTTAAAACAGCTAATTACAAAAACATATGAATAGAAATAAAGATGCAACTACTTGAAAAAATACATACATAAACATTTTAATCAGATTATGCAAAAACAAACAAACAATGGGGTGGGGTGCTGAAATCATTGCAACCTCAATCTCTGGACTCACAGGTGATAAGGCCTGTGTACTCTTCTCGCAGACTGAAAACATGTGCTTCAAGTAATATACACACTCAAAATTGGACGTGTAATAGTGTTTCCTTGTTTGCTCTGAGACTGTCTGGTTACCTGTCCATGACTCGGAATTGAAGTGAAGATGTGGGAATATTTAGTTTTTATCTCTTCTCCATTGAAATATGTTGTGTCACTTTGTTTGAGAACAGTCTAGGATGTGAAGAAGCATGGCTTTAAAACTCACTCAATCAGAGCATTGCAATCATTCAATTTAGGATATAAGCCATCACGTCTATATATTAATACATATAGATGAATGTGAGCTTTGTATATTCACATCCTGCCTGTTGTTATGATTTATATTGTGAGGTTATGTTCAATTCTGGGTTGGGTTGCTTCAACCACCCTGCTGTCTGGTAATATCACTGCAAAAAAGAAAACAAAAAAAGATGTCGGCAGGCAACAGCATGTCCGGGCCTGCTAGTCTGTAGGAGGTAAAAGTGCTGATTTCCCGTAAGGGCCAAATTCATTATTAATGCATGCATGATGCTAGATTTGTTATGTTGCATCAGTCTCGCCGACACAGTGAGTCACCGTCTCCTAGAGTGTCTTGTTGGACAATTCATATTTGTATATGCTACTTTAAATACAGCAATAGATACTGCAACAGAGGAGAGAGCGGTGACAGACTGTGAGGAAAAGTAATGTCCAGGTGCGAGAGAAGAATCATATAAAATAGATAAAGACAATGATGGGAAATTATATGACAAGCAAGGTAGGAAAAATATATATATTGTGTTTTTTCTGATTCAAACTACACAGTACAAACCGAGCAATGGTGAAACTTGCCCAAGACATTTAGCAGGATGGTGAAAGGAAACAGACCACAGGATGGGGTGAGGCGATTGTGCCATCTCACCTACTGCCACACTTCATCCATCACACACCTCCTCTTGATTATCTATACCCTGACAGCACGTACACCACTAACACTCCTACACCAAATTTACCAACCTTCCACCAGGTTCACTTATTCTTCTGCCTCTCTGTCCTTATCTCTTCTTCAATTCATCTCTTTTCCCGCAACCCCTTCTCCTAACACACTTAAGGTCAGGGTGGGATGTGCACAATAAATCTTTCGCAGCAGATTCTGACAGCCACCCTCGATCCAGGAAGCGCTTTAGCCAGTCGGAGGCAAGAGCTGCACTGCACATAAACTTTGGCTCTTAAAAACTATTTGGGTAGGCAGAAAGTCGGGGTGGGGAGCCGGGAAAGGGTTATTCGCCGAGAAAGTAAGACAAATTGGGGAGAAATAACAAAGAAAGGGAGAGGGAGGAAAAGGCGAAGGGTGAGGTGAGAGATTTGGCGCAAGAGAAGTAGAATCAGCGAACCCTGGTTGTCCAGATTAATATGATGAATGGCAAAGAACAGCAGCTTTTAGGCACTATTATTTTCTTTTATTTGGCCTGTGTGCTCCCTTTAACCACAAAATGATGACAGAAGTCTCCAATTTTTTCAAACAGTTACACTCACACACAGATACTCACATACTGAGGACATAAATATTTGGAATCAACTGTTGCCATGCACATGTTACACTGTACACATGGGTTATACAAAGATACATAACTTAGAACTAATGATGAAACTGCATTCAGACTCACTAGCAAGAGAATGACCAGCAAACCTAATGTAAATGCAAAGGCTAAGCCACGGCTTTCAGCCACTGAGGTTGCCAGTTGAACACTCCATCTTTATTTTCCATCACACAATGGGAGTGTCCATTAAACTTCAACAGGTTTACAAAATGCTCATAAATCCACACGTGTAACTCCTGTTGCACGTATCTGCATCAGCGATCATAAAAACTGTTTAGCCTCCTGGATGGAACACCTGACCCGGTCAAGAAAGGTTCCTACCATAAATAGCAATAGCAGCTAATGTTAATAAAACAATGTGGATAGATGGCTAGATGGCTAGATGGATGGATGGATGGCTGGATGGATGGATGGATGGATGGAAGGATGGATCCAGACCCAGTGCTCAACAATCTCATTCACAAATAAATGCAAAATCATGTGACCTGCATTTTGGTCCGCCCAATGTAGGCTGAACTCCACAAGAGTACTGAGCTTTAATTTTAGAAACCAACAAAATAGAAAAGCAGCGCACAGTTGCGTGTGCACAGAAGTTGCATCATAAGGTAATAAAAGCCATTGCTCCTCTACTCTGCCATTTAGTGGCCTCTTCAGCACCATTTCTACCTTTCCGAGACCTACAGTATACCCCACTCTCATAAAGGGGATGTGATATTATCCTGGGACACTGGGACGGGAAGGAAATAAAAATGATGGAAAAGTACATGGAACTGGCTTTTGGAAAGTGTATTTGTAATAAAGGCTGATTTCATTTGTGAAGCAGACCGTGATCGTGGAGGCTGAGCGATGCCTTGGAACAATATGATAATGCTGCCTTTGATGAATGAGTGAGATCTGGGTGAGAGGGTGGCAACACCCGCCCGCTCCAATTCCACTCATTAAATTAATATTTTCATATTATTTCGGCTGTTTCTGTATCGATTTCTACTCCCGTCTATCATCATGTGCATATGTTGACAAAACCTGGTGGAGAAATTGTGTTTGAGTGAAATTCAAATTATATTTTCATTGTTTATTGTCTGTTTCTGCCAGCCACTCACCGGAATATGTTTGATTCATTTGCATGTGTCTGTCCCAGTAGGATGTCATCTGTGACATTTTTCTCTCCTCTCACCATCTTCCCTCTCTTTTCCTATTTTTCTTCTTTGATCTCTGTCCCCTGAGGTGTTTCTCTGGTCCAGCTACCCTTTTCAATCCCTTTTATCATTCTTTTTTCCCCCCTCTGTCTTCTGTCTCTACCCTCTCATCTTTCCCGTGGTTTATTGATTTCCCTCCATGTCAATAAGATTCTCCACCTGAATACAAACAAGGCCATCTGCATGACTGCCAATCAATATCAAAAATCCAGGAGAGGCGATTCTGTCGTTCAAAGAAATCCAACGTTCAAATGTGAATGTGTGCCACTTGTGGGCCCAGTAGAGGTAGCACCGACTCCCAGGACTGAGGGATTTTTGCCACAGAAGAATTGCATGCTCCGACTGATGCAATTTTTTACAGGCGGAGTGGCGTGGACAGCGGCGTGTAAAGGCCCAGCTAAGTCTCCCCTCTGGCTCATGAGGTGCATCTGCACAGCAGTCACAGTATTTGCCAGTAAAGCTGTTGAGATCTCAGCCCTGAGCTGGGTAAACAGTGAGATCTTAGTCCTCGCCCCTGGAGCAAAGAAGACGGGTGCAAAAACACACAGAAAAACATCTGTCGGAGCTTAGCGGAAGAAGTAGCAAGAAAAGGCAACAAAAAAATGAGTGCACCTGTACGTGAAAAAGCAGGGGAGGGATCCAGGGGGGTCTCAGGTGGACAGACAAATCAAGAATCACAAGGTCGCGAGTGTATGATGCCAAAAGTCTGCATGGTTGTTTCACAGTCTGGAAGTGTGTGTGTGTGTGTGTGTGTGTGTGTGTGTGTGTGTGTGTGTGTGTGTGTGTGTGTGTGTGTGTGTGTGTGTGTGTGTGTGTGTGTGTGTGTGTGTGTGCGTGCGCGTGTGTGTCCATGAGGCTCTTTGGAGCCGGCTGGTGCAACGGCACTCTAAATTTAGCGGGCTCTTTACTCCGAGTCATCTATCATTCAACGTGACCCCTCCCTTCAGGAGAGAATAGCTGCGTATGTCTGACAGTAAGAAGGGAAAAATAGCAGCACAGATTGGAAACAGAGAGGCTACATGATGGTTTTTCTGCCTTTTAGTCTAGTAATTCTGGACAAATCAAAACATATGAGCTCCAATAGAGCAGTAAATAAAAAATAAAAATAAAAAAACAACCTTTTCTGTTCTTAATCATTTAGGATACTTTTATTTCAAAATGTTTGAGGATAAAGAGGATGGCTAAAAGCAGATTAAACAAGGAGATTTAGCCCAATGTGCATTAGCTTTGTCTATTTCTTCCTGCAATTGTAAATCATTTGGTTAAATGGTTGAAATTACAGTAGGCGTACGACCACGCTGCTTGTTTCGCTCATCTGTGTGATGCGGCCCTCATTTGCACATTAATTTGATACAAAATGGGAGACAGCTGTGCGTGCCGTTATTTCAGCCCGTACTAATGGTCTTTGCTCCTCATATAGCGGGCCCGAGCCCGAGAGGGAATTGTCATGCTTTCTCTCCCCGTCTCTTTCAAAGATAATCTCTGTTTGTATTACGTGAGACAGATGCTCATTTTCGTACTTCAAAAAATAATAAAAAACCCAAAATATAATTTCATAAACTCAACAGGTACGGTGGTCCCTAAATGTTCTGTAGTTTACTAACAAGGAGTTCCTGATGACAGCAGTCAACCACATCATATCAGCAATTTGAAACAGCCAGATGCTCACAATTCAAATTGAGCTCAGGAGATGTTTGCTTTGACAATGATGGTCGGGAATCTTGTTATGCAACAAAAACAAATAAAAAAGTCCTGTTCTTCATCTTTCATGTTCATGACTGTGCATAAATGTTTCACGACTTGTCTACGATCAGGTACACACTATACCCATACACTATAGTATAGGGGGTCATGTAAATCACTTATGGCAATAAAACCCTCACTTGAAACCATACATCTTTGTGTGCTCCCATAACTCAGTCAGTAATTCTTCACATCAATCATACTTTGATAATCCAAACAAGTGCAGAAACTTGTTGCAGTTCAAATGCTGTAAATTGTATCAACATGGCATCTGCCCCATAGATATGAGATAGGTCGGCCCACCTCTATAAAGAACATTAAAAGAACAAGATATCTTAATAGGATGAATGAACAAAATGGCACTTTAGACTACGGTTGGTTAGACTGGGGAGTTGTACAGTGGAGTCGTGGTGATCAAGGTCCTGTGCTTATGTTCAGACTTTTCATTGGGAAGTGCGAATGTTCCCCTTTGTGAGTGTGTGCATTTTCTCCACATACTCCCACAGTACAAATACATGTGATTAAGCTTGAATGGTGATTCTAGATGGTTCATGGACATGAATGTGTGTGTGACTGTTTGTTACCTTCACCAACAAACATTGGGGTGAAGGTTATGTATTTGGCTCCTTGTATTTATTACCTTTGCCAATTAAAGTTGGGCGGAGAAGGTTATGTTTTTGGCTGCGTGTATTTATTCATTACCTTCGCCAACGAAAGTTGGACGACCAATGAAGTTGGCCGAGAAGGTTATGTTTTCGTCTACGTGTAGTTATTTATTGGTTTGTATATATGTGTGTATGCTACCAACTGCAAAAACTATTCACCCGAATTGCATGAAATTTTCAGGGATAATTTGTCCCATTAAAAAGCGATGGGATCAAAGGTCTAGGTCACGAAAAGGTCAAACACTTATTTTCGGCAGTTTTTTTTCCAATTGATATCAAACCAAAACCAAAATGTTCAGTTTTGATTCCCTATCCTACATGCCACATGATGTCGTGATGTCATCACCATGGTTTGCAGTGTGGGGTGGAATGTCAGGGGGATCACATGGAAATTGGAAAATGTGTGTACATCTGTGTCAAACTGTGACAACATGAAGCAATTCAAACGACCATGACAAATGATGGCAGGAATGGTGAGGTAGATCAAATATCCTTGTAATGTATTGGTTTCCATGGTGATAAATGTGGCATTGGCAAAGGTATGCACTCTACCAAGGGCCCATTCTAGTTTGCCTTGTGATGGACTGACCACCTGTCCAGGAGCCCAATGTTGACTGGGATCACCCCAGCGCCATGTGACCTAAGGTGTGTTTACACATAGGCACGATGAGTTACGAATATCATTTTCCTATCATTGCTGGCAGATTCCTGACATTCTTTATGTTACATAATGTATCTGAATATGGTTCTTAAATGGGCGTTCAGGTGCGTTACATTCTTGATATTCGTGGAGCATGTTTTTGGCTGCCAAAGCATCATCCAAAAATATCAAGAATCATCTGGTTTGAAGTTTGCATCTGAGCGTGTCGATCAGCTGTGATGCGTGGTGTTGCGTAATAGAGGGTGACAGGTTTCGCTTCGCTGCAGGATCCTCCTGTTTCCAACAACGGAAATGCAGATCATCTGTAAATCCAATGTATATTCATAAAGGCATATTTGTTTTTTCTGTAACAACAGAGCATTTCACTTATTAAGGGACGTTGTGATGAATGTTGCCGTCTACACAGCCTGGGTGTAGGTGCATTTATAACTTTAAGGCTCCTATCATTATAATTTAAATATTCAAAAATTTATCAGAAAATAATGAGATTACCACAAAATAAATGTGACAGAGGGAACCTGCTTTACAATAGAGGTAGCTTCAGATGAAGCTCCAGTCTGCTGAATAAGCAATATATTATATTCAAAAAGATTCCAATAAGAATTGATTGCTTTAGAATGACTGTTTCACACACTTTTTCTTAGGAGGTTGAAAAACTTGAAATAACCGCATATAAATCATCAAATTCCAATAAACATTTCCCTTAAACCCCCATAAACCAAAGTACTTTGAAAAATATCAGTGCGGGGCTTATATGACTCAACATAATTTTTCAATGCTGTGAGCCAAAGCTTTCCATTTATAAGACAATGGATCCAGGAGGGCAGTTGCATAAAAGCCCACCAGACTCTGTAAGCATGAATAAAAGGACTGATTTACATACAAAAGAACACAATTTACCCATATCTGGAGGAATTAATAAGGCAATTATATGATTTTCTGCAAATTGTGAGTATGTTGTATGTCAATGTTGTGTGGGCTCGTCCCACCGCTGGTCCAAATGTCCCTCTAAGGGCCAAAATAACCAAGAATAAAGAAAGAGGTTTATTAAAGCAAAATGCAACATTTAGGGGTTGATTGGAGATAAATGAATATGTATGTCACTCAATTTTCACTTTCAAAGCACATATTCATGTCCTATAAAAGCAAAGTTTAAGTTACTAAAACTATATATTACAAAGCAATGTAAGCAGTTATTTCAATCTAAATAATTGCCTTTGCCCAAAAAATATTCTTGCAGTTTTGGAGAACATACATTCTGAGATTACATGGTTCATAGCCAAACCGAGGTCAACGTTCCTAAACGTTCCCAAACGATCTGATTAGTACATTTTCCACGGATGTGCAGTTTCAATACATACATTCTGAGATTACATAGATATTGTAGATATGACATAGGATCTAATTGCCTAAATCGTATTTACAGTACACATTACTTACTTAGATCAATTACTTCGCTGAAGACTTTTGGAATGGAGTCACGAGTAAACTTTGCCTTTGAATTAAATGATGCATATATTGGGATCTTCACCCACTGGTAATCACTCATAAAACCAATCCCAACAAATGGCTTCTCCAAGTTTTTCTCAATGGCAGTGACACACATGGAACAAATGAGTCTTTTATACAAAGATTCACGCCCTAATTTGTATATTCTCTGAAACACAGTATGAACCAGTGATCAGGTAATCAGGAGTGAGCCGTTGTTGATTGCAGTTGGTGTGGAGGGAAAACTTTGCTTTCATTTGTTTATTGTCCGCACTGCTCGCCACAATATTTAACTGTCATGAGTGTCGACATTGAAGGTTTCGATATGTTATGCACTGCCTACCCAACGATGGTGATCACGGCACATCACTGGTATGAACGACAGATTTAAAAGAACCTCTGATTACATTTTATATTTCCCACAGCTGTCTACCTGTGAAATCGTAAAAAAGTCCCCCGAGTCTTTGTGTGATTGCTTTCTAGAAGAAAAAAAAATAAAGTGTTTTCCATGAGGTAGCCGGAGGTAATGATGTCCTTTCCACATTCAATTTAGAGTCCTGGTGGAAACATCATTTAGATCTCAATTATCCCAGTCGGTTTTTCTTGTTCCTTTTGCCAGCTGAAAGACTTGAGGTGACTTCTCATTGATTTTCTCCTCTTGCCAAACCCCCCCCCCACACCTTGTCACACAATGACACAATGCAAGCTTTGTTCTAACTGTAGCAGGAGCACTTCCATTCACTTCTCCACAGAAGCAGCGCAGAAATTATTGGGAAAACGTTGACAGAAACTCTACCTCTTCGTGTTCAAATAGCCCAGACCAACGTCGTATTAGAAATCACTACCTCACAATAATGGAAATGACCCAATGCTAGTTATTTCATTGATATAACAGGTGGTATTTAGGGCAATAATATACATTTTGACATTTTGTTTAAAGTTCACAGGCTTATTTCACAAATTTGGAACTATGAAGACTAAATTGCTCATGTTGAACTTTAAAGATATTGCCATGGTTTTGAATCTGGCTAATAACTGTACCAAATGGGTCACATGAATACAAAAGAGCGAACTTTATGCCCCAGTCTTTACAAAGACAGCTCTACCTTGCACTAACCATTTCAACAAAAATAGATTTGCGTAACAGATGCATTTTTGGCGAGCCAGTCTGTAATCCAGCTCTAGTTCAGAAACATGTATCACACTTTTCTTCTCCATCGCTTCGTCTGCAAGGAAAGAGCTGAAATGTGTGCTGGTTACTGCATGAGGAGCTGACCATGTGGTGTACTCAGCCATGCTTTCTTGCCTCCGCTGTTTTTTATTGAGGGTGAAAAACAAGTCTCCAACAATGTAATGATAATTTAAGCAACAAATGTCTTGCTGTGGCACAGCCGGAATCACTCTGATGTATAGACCTTTCTGGCATTTCCAAGTGTCATATCAACAAGCTCCATCTTCTGCTAGCAAGAAAATGATACGAGGAGAGTACTGGGTAGAGGAAAACAGGAAAACAACCAAATACTTACATGGTAACAATTTGCCTCTTTTGGAAGCTTTACCTTCTCTTGGCTTTGTTCTGTTCTGTCTGTTAGACATTAAAACCGATCACAGATTTGTGTCAGTCCTTGTTTTACTTGAATATCATTCGAGCACAACGATGTAAACAAGGTTGTGTGTGTATGACTTGTTTAGAGTCATAACCAAGTTTCTGAAATTGAAAATCATGGTCAAAGCACTTTTGCTGAAAGGGCCTAAAAAAAGCTCAATTGAGTACCCCAGATATCATAGCTGATTTAATTCCAATGACATTTTCATGTGAAAACAGCAAACTTTTGTTGCGTTTTGGGTGGCCATTTACACGACAATGGTACTTGGAACCACATTTTGAAAATGGCTCCCAAATTAGAATTTTTCAAAAATGTGGAAATGGGACAAAATGCTACTTTTATGAAACACTGTTATTGCACATGCACACCTGCAGAGCTTTACATTTAGGAGTATTGGAGCAAGGGACCATTGAAAACAAGCACGCCTTTAGTCTTCAAGGACCGGGATTGCCCACCCCTGGTGTAAACCGACACACAAATGTTTTAGGATTTCAACTGTCTTTCACTGTCGTTTAGATCGACTTAGTCACTGCTTTGCTAAAATTGTGACACTACTAGTTCAGAATTTCACCAAATCACCCCAACCTCATTGAGAAGAAAAATTCTTTGTTAAACTTTCTTTCTGCAACCTTTTGAGAGGCAGTTCTTAAATGTTTGATTGACTTTAGTCCCCTTAGTTTATTCTACCAGGAATAATGGTAGATGGTACATGAGGTCTTTCAGTCGTGCACACGCCAATTGAATTTTATACATAGTTGATATAACACTCATTCAGCACCGGTATATGCAGAAACGCATCTTCTGAGATTGACAGTCTCCTTCTTTGCGATGATTGGATTTAGATCTGCATTTAAAGACTCAGAAATAGTGCACAAAGGCGCGTTCAATGCAGACTCGACGCAACGCTTTTCAATGCAGTTCAATGAAAACCTCAGGCCTCATCTCTCAACAATGCCCACAGTGACAGCGAAGCTAAGAAATACTGACTCATACTGACCGCAATTTCCCAATATGTACGGAGCCATACCGCCTCAAACTACTGTGTCTGGTAATAACAGATAGTACACTCATTTTATTTTTTTCTGCAGGTAAAAAAACCCCAATATCTGCAAGCATCTCCCTCCCATTCCAGTCATTATGTAGCAGTCCACAATGCCTGATTGGATTGAATGAAAAATTAATAGAACTTCTGTGATAAACCAGTGCAGGGAGAGGAGGAGGAGGAGATTCGACTGTTGAAGGGCTCGCTGGGTTAGAGGTATTCAGAAGTTCACTTTGTTTAAAAGACATTAGCAGAAGGAGGAAGTGGTGACAAGACGAGGGGAGATAGCAACTTAATGAAAGTTTTCTTTCATGCCCCCAAGTTTCAGAAGCAACTATTAACAAGAAGGAGGGAGGTGAGTATGGTGGAGAATGCAAGAAGGAGCAGGAACTTTTAAAAAGTACTCGGGGAAAACACGGTTTAAAAACCATTATGCCGCCTGTTACGAAGATGTATTGTGGTGCCGGCACAGGCTACGGAAACTTTCATCACCCAGCAGAAGTGCATTAAATAAATCAAGATATATTCAGATAGACTTGATGATAAAGTGTATTAATGTTTTATAAAACCATGGGGAGAACAAAGCGGTAAAATCTGTCGCGACGTACCAATCTAAGTAATGTAAAATGAATTTAAAGCACTATATGAGGAGGAAAGCTTAAAAAGGTGGGACGGGACACCTTTAAGATTAAGTAAAATAGACTTCACGGCGCTACGAGCACCTCCAACTAGGGAGCACATCAAAGAGAATTTGACTTTCATTGCAACTACCTCAGGGTGGGGGTAGGAGGGTAACAAAAGGGGTGCATTTTTGTCATTTTAAAGACAAACTCCCAACTGAGTGTGCCTGTCGGCCAACTCATAATAAATTCACACCTCCCAGCCTGTAGGTTTCAAAGTATGGCACATTTCCCATTACATTTACAATTCAGAATTATTATGGTCATGAGAGTGGTAGAGTTGTAACACCAGAAGGTATAATTGCATGTGCAATTGGTGTTTTCAGCTCGACTCTGACCTCATATGTATCCATAGCTAACTGCTACCTTTTTCAGTCAATACTTTGAGGCTGAGCTGGCTGCAAATATAGCAATTCTGTATAAACCGTCATCTCATGTGAAGCTGTGAAAAAGTGTTTGGATTTGCTTCGAGCCGCCGTACTTTAAAATTGTAGAAAAATGTGTCATGATGGGTGGAAAAAAATATGAAGCTGGTTGAATTTCTGCATTGTTGCTTTATTTTCGGTGACAATGCGCTACAGGTTATAGTCACAATTTGGATTTGTCAGCTGTACTGTAGCATTATATTAGTAGATACAGATGGTATGTTCTGGTACATCTCTGTCTCAAGGGGACATTCAATTTCATTATAATGTCTATAGTGTATTGTTCTCTGCACACATGTGCGTGTGGTTTATTTACAAAAGCAACCAACAGCGCCAACTCATGGCCAGTCATAAAGAAAACTTTTCCCGTGTTTCTGCTGTTTCCGTGAAAATGGACATCATTTTCAAAATGTTGCAATTCAAGCACAAAATTCCTCTGAAATAAAAAAAAAAGCAAAACAAACTAGTAAAAACGATAAGTTTTTACTTTCAATGCACCGCGTAACTCTTGTGCATATGAGGTGTATAATATAGATTATTGTGTTGGATCAGAAATGTAAATCAGAGGAACACCCAAGTGATCTCTTGATTTATTTATTTATTTTTTAGATCAAATGTCATTACTTTTCATGCATTTTCTTTTTAATTACTCTTTTATCTTCCATTCACTTGGATTACTAACAAATCTGTTGATCCTGTAGTCATCCTTACTATACTATAATTGTAAAAGTAGTCAGTAAACAATCTTAACCACATTAGAGCCCTCCTTTTAGTTGATTGCATCATCCCCTAAGTTGCTAAAATCAAAAGCTGGTATGAAAAATCACAACACACATGACTTCAATATCATTAGAAGCAGCTGTGGCCCGGAACGCTCAACAAAAAAAAGAGGCTATTTCCATCAGATTTATCCTTCAGCAAATAAAAGAGAAAAGCGTTGAGTGATGGGCCAAGGTACCTGATGGTGACAGGAGACAGCGGGGTTTGAGAGGGATGCACATTCATCTTCAGAGGGCTGATGATGTTTAAAAAAGTAACACAGAAAGTGGTGGATAGGAAAACAGACCGAGTGACGGATAGTCTGCGGGAACTCTTGTGTCTGAATTCCTGCAGACGAAGCCTCGCACACACGGCGCGATATGTCAGGGGGCTGACGGACGACCTCTTTCATGCTCTCCTCACAATCAAGACCAGCGATCTGTCAGATCAAATTAGCCTGGGGTGCCGCATCTGGACGTCCAGGCTCAGCTGTGTGTCTCCTCCCTCAGATCAAACGTCCCTGCCGGGGCGAACGTGGGGTCCTGCGAGTCGAGGTGACCTGTCTGACTGCCGGACAGCATCCTTGATCAACGGACAGCTGCTGCTCTCGACACGCGACTCACAAACATGCATGCACGCCACCCCAGAGCCGCAATTATTTCTGTTTTTCGAAGGATTCCAATATTGAGAGATACATGTGTGCATCTTGTAGCAGTGCATGGAAATGAATCCTGATCATGCATTGATTACAGATGAAATAGATCAAGTTTACTTGGCTTTGCTTTTCAGAAGTGCATTCTCATCTTGAGACTATAATAATGATTCAATAATGTGGCCCTCCTGTCTGTTCTCACTAATGTTCAGAAGCAGCAGCCTTCTGTATGAAAGCAATCAGCAATATGGTCTGTTTTTAATTCTTACTGTTTTCTTGAACAAATCTAATCACAAACTCTGATCCAACCACTCCATACAACCGCTCAGACCCCAAGCTGGGAACCATCAAGAACATTAAAATCCAAAATCTTTACAGCCATGCCAATTACTCATTAAAGAGCCGCTAAATTCATGAAAGTATTACATGGTTATCAACTGATATGCAAGTTCGTTTTTAATTAATTGGGGTTAATTAAAGATCTGTTGTTGGTTTTTTTTTTTTTTAATTAGAGAAGGATTTCTAGTGTTGCCAGGCACTAATTAGAAATATGTACAAGTGACTGTTGTTGACACACACACTGAGCAGTGGCTGTGTGGAAAGCTTTCTTTATGAGCTGTGGCTCTGTCTTGCTAATAAACCTTATGTTACTGTGTCAATAAACTCAAAGTCAGACCAGGAGTCTTCTATTATTAGTGCAAGACACAAACCAGCGTGGATTAGGCTAAGAAAGAAAAGAAAACCTTCCCAGTGGATGGTTAATGCAGGTTTAATCCAAGCCGGAGGCTTCAAATCTCACATAACCCACTTATTAAGTCCACAAAGGTGAGCTCAGCTGTGAGCTCAGAGTACAGGTTTCTCCCTCTTGGTCATATTTGTCCCGACCTCAGTGTCTTACCTGTTCCAGTTTCCAGTGGAACTCAGCCGGCCTGAAGGTGTCCACCTGGGTGAAGTCTCTCCGCAGCAGAAAGACCAGGCGGCAATTATGGACATACAGCGAGTAGTGATGACGGTTCATCTCTGCACAGGAAGGAGATAAGGAAAGTAGGCACCGGGGACAAAATCACCAAACCTATGCACTGCTTGTGGGAATAGGCTGACATCTGGATGTCCCGAGCCACACAAAACTGGGACAAGAGTGTATTTTCTGAATGAGTCAAGCATTCAAACAAAAGCAAGCAGTCCTTGCCTGGTCTGATGCTGAACCTGTTGCACAGATGAGAAAACTGTAGGCTTACTTCCAATTGGCCATGACATTCAAAGTGTTCCATGTAATATTTTATCAGTTTTGATTGAAATTGCAGTCAGAATTCAGCTTTTCTTAATATGCAGAAACGTGTATAAAAACCTGGAACTGAAACAACATATGTTCTTGTATCAAAGAAAGTTGTTAATGTTATAATGAAATGACACAATGACTCCAATTGCTATCTGATTACAGTGATGGTCCAGGGATGATTTCTGCTTCTGTTCCATCAAAATGTGACACAGAATGCACAATGGTTCACCCCTGAACTGTATAAAATATTAGATAATTATTTTTGGGATTTTTAATTGCTGATGATAGCATTTTCTCTATATGTAACAGCATTACATTTTATATATGGTTATGTGTGTGTGTGTGTGTGTGTGTGTGTGTGTGTGTGTGTGTGTGTGTTAACATTTACTCGGTTGTAGATACTGCAAATAAGAAAAAGCTAATATTGCAGAGTTGTGTTAAATTGAGAACAAGTATTAGTTTAGCAAAAAACACACTGTTAACATTCTGCTATTGCAGCCATGATATCAGATACCATTCCTCTCTACGCTCTCCTGCACAGGAAAACAGGTTCATATATACTACGACTTGGCGTCACCTTGTACACTTGTAGTTTAACATAGAATGCAGTAGAAACAAAATTTTGCTAGTTTAGATGCAATTTGTTGTCCTACTCAAACTGTTACTGTAGCCAATTTTGTCATTTACTGAGCTTCATCTTCCTCCGTCAGTTGGCCGTCAACATAAAGCGTACCAAAATCTTAAATTGATATGGCATCGTCGAATCCACTCATCCGATTTGTGTTGTTTACCACCCTGATGGGATCACAGGACGATTAGAGGTGCTCTGATCAGATCAGGCGCACCTTGTAGGATGAAGCTCATCTCTCTTAAGATCACAGCTTAATTTCCTGCAACTCGAAAATCTTCGTCCTTGTTCCTGCAGCATATTTGAGTCTAACTGTGCAACACAATGTACATGGAAAGTTTAAAACCAAAATATATATTTTTTTTATGTTAATATATAACAATGTTTTATATTCTTGTGAGTTTGACACCCCTTGACTAAAGTTTAACTGTCATTCCCATCATCATTATGATGGGTGAATAGTTTTGCTTTTTGTTAGAACAATTTTACCAATTACTTTGTGATCAAGCAGTAAATTCAAACACATAGAACAACCATACTTGTTTTCTTTTGAGGTTAGTTTGTGGCAACAAAACTCACCTGTCTTATCGGAGTTGCAGAGAAGCGTCTCCTTCTCGGCCCTCAGCCCAGGGCTGGGCCCGTGCTTCATCCATGTGGCAATGGTGAACTGGTCCGTCAAATTCTGGGGCACCACCCAGTCTGGGATCTTAGCTGCCTGACGACCGTCAAACCGGAAGATCAAGTCGCTGTCCCTCCCGCTGTCGGATACCAGTGTGGACGTCCAATTGGTGGCAGCGCTCGGGGCAGGGAGAAGGTCAGTGCTGCCCGATGAGGCACCTGGGGGTTATTGCCATGGAAACAAATAAGTGGTCCTACTGAGAATGTGTCAATAACAATCACGGCCGAAAGGCAGTGCACATTGCCCCAACCTTGGCAATGATTACTTATGAGTAAGGCAGATGGCAGGGCTTAATATGTAATCAATGGGGCGAGCTAGATAGAGGATGTGGGTATTGATTCATAGCAAATGAAACTAACTTTCAAAAGAAAAGAGACGCGAGTCATCCTTCATAAATTCAGCACGTAGCTCAGCGCTAAAATGTGCCTCTATGGAGACAGAGAGGACGCATTGACCGAGCGCTCGGCTTACAATGAGAAAAGACTCATCAAGGACTCGGAAAGAAGGACGAGTGTGTGTGTGTGTGTTTTTTTTATCAGCCAATCACATGAACTGTTTACAGCTGACAGTTAGTTATATGATCACCCTGCACATCCGGACAAAATCCACCAATCATTACTGCGCTGCATTGAGTCATTCCCCCTTCCAGTTTCCCCTCTTCCCTTGAAAAGCACCGCCGTCATTCCTCGGACACAATGCCCCCCCCCCCCGTCACACACACACACACACACACACACACACACACACACACACACACACACACACACACACACACACACACACACACACACACACACACACACACACACACACACACACACGTCCAGTCTGGAGCAATCTTTGTTTTCATGCCGTCACCTTGACAAACGTTGGCTTTGTCACATTGGTCACCTTGCTCTCACTCTCAACATGCCCTTACCGTTCTATCTTTTGCCTTTTCAGCACGAAAGCGACAAATGAATTCTGAGCCTTTAAAGCATGTTTATGAATCATTTGTTGAAGGTTATGGATTTTAAATCAAAGCGGGAAATTTTACTCATCCAAGAAAAAAAACAACGGAGCGTGTCTCCCTTGTTCAGGTGAACAATTGAAACACGCGTCTTTACATTTCAGCTAATAACACAACATTAGTACATTAATTGATGCTATTCTGATGCTCGTGAAGCTGTTCTTCCTTCACCACGCACTCACGGCACCGTCCACGTCCTGACTCCAGTAATTGTATTCCCTCAGTAAATAAATACGCATCGACTTCTCTGGCACCCAGCTGCAGCCGTTCCCTTTCGCCCGATGTCTTTGTACATTATCTCAAATTGATTGTGCTTTAAAAAAGCAATTACAATTTATTCTATTTGCTATCAGATAACGATTATGAGGTGCCTGAAAAGGACTCTTTAGTGGTAAACCATGCATGGACCGGGAGCCAAGGGAGGCAGGGAGGTGATGCGTTGCATTCAGATGAGCTTGAATATGGCCTGTGAAGGCCGTTAGTCAAAGATGATGACTTTGGACCCCCTGCTGGCAGAGCGTTGTGGGCGGGGAGGGTTGGAGGGATGGGTAGGCTCTTCTGTTTTGTTGGCGCTCTGGGCACTGACACGGCGGCTCGGCTGCTCATCAGTCACTGAAGAGAACGTTCGCCTGCATCTGGGGCGGCTAATGCCCTCGCTCTGTCACATCATTAGTGACACAGCTTTAACTTGCCACTCCGGCGCCTTCATTTAGTACAGGGGGTTTACCAGGGACACAAGTGGCGATAAGAACGCCACACACACACACAGGCAGCTTTAAGATGTTGATTTAAAAAGGGCAAGGGAAAGGCACCTCAGGCCCTGACTGACCGTGACTATGGACTCCTCGGATGATTCTTTCAGTGGGAGCTTACTTATAATTCACTGCTGTAACTTTTAGAGCGCTGCCTCAGAAATCTTTGATCAGCCGTCTGCTGCCTGGTCTTCATACGCTGCATCATCACAACAACCACAGGTCTAGCTTATGCATTATTTAAAAGGACCTACAAAATAATTGACACCTCTGAGTTTGCAAGATACTTAAATTAGTACCTGATTATAGTGGCCATGCACATAGCTGTATTATTTTTGTGTTGCTGTGACAGATTAGCAGAGCTGTCAGCTCTGCGTCACTCACTTTAATGAGTGATTCACTTCTGAAGTTCATATTAGGTAGTTGTATAAAGGACCTGGTTGTTGGTGTCTTTTGTGAACACTTAGAGAAGTTGTACTTTCAAAATTCAAAACACGACCCTATTATACATTGTCATGTCGTGTCATGTAAAGGGGGCCTTATTTGCAGACTTCACTCTAAAACATTATTGTGTTGTAAGTGAAGTGTTACACTCTTCACTTTATGTCTCCTTTTTCACACAGTTTTGACTTTGTGACTGATCTTCTCCTCGATTGTGTTTTGGTTTTGCTTTATTTTTCATTAAATTTAGATTTATTCACTCTGAAGCGAGATGTTCAATAACCTCCTCTATATTTCATTTTGTGCTAGCTCTACAGGGAACAGATATGCAAAACCTATATTTTAATACAAATGTCCAGGAGTGATCTCACTCTTGGTATTATTCTTGGTTGATCACCTTGAAAACATACACAAAGTGAAAGTGCATTCTCCTTGCATGAGCATGTAATTTAGCTTGTTTTATATTAATTATCAGGCCCATGGTAAGACCTCTTTTAATTTAATTTCACGAGGGGTTACAAACCTATTAAGATGCTTGTCCTCCAGTTGGCAGCACTATGTGACACGGTAAATGAATTGCTCCTGACAGGATCATTTCCACGTATGACAAAAATAGCATATGTGCTTATTTCATATGGGTAATCACTTAATTGGTCAGTATTGTCTATAGTTCTTTCTGGCTAAGAGGGCCAGTTCTATCCTGGAGGCTCCGCTGTAGACCATCGAGGAGGTGAATGAGAGGAGGATCCTGGCAAAAGCTGGAATCCATCATAGACAATGCCTCTCATCCCCTCCACCACACTGTGGAAGCATTGACCCGCTCCTTCAGTGGCAGACTACCACAGGTCATGCAGATATGCAGCTGTGAGTTTTTCAACAGCACAAACTGAATGTGTCAATACCACTGCCCTGGTATTTACAGTGAACTACTGTAAATATTGCAAATATTACTGCTTCTACAGTGTATTTTTCCCGCATCTTGATCCCTTATATTTCTGTGTCTATATACATATATATTTATCTAATTATCTTTTTATATATACATAATCTATTTTCTGTGTGCAACTCTCCTGTCTTTAACTATTTTTTGGAATGAGGACCAGTGCTGTGATGACCAAATTTCCCCATGTGGGATTGATCCGATCCAATCTAATCTAATTTAATTTAATTTAATCAAATCTAATCTAATCCAATCTAACTTCATAATGTATTGAAAGCAGTAATGAGAGTCGAAGCACAACATTAATGCCATTCTCTGAGCTCACCACAGAGTTTCTGAAGGGATTTCTCGGAGTAGGTCTCTCGGTCACAGCCCTTTCCGATGTGGCTGGTTTGCAGCTCCACTGTGGTCCTGACGGAGGACAGCGGGCCGCCGCATGTCTCCAGGTGCATCTTGGGAAAGAGCTGCTTACTGCCGGTCCCAGGCTCGTAGTCCACTCTCTTATTCCAACCTGAAAAAAAGACAGAGGCAAAGCCAAGATGTAGTACAATGCTTTGAAATATATATATATATAGATTTAAATGACTAAAAGGTCCTTTAATTCTTTATTGTACAAGTGACCGTATTTGTTCATTTCATTGTATTGACTTGTCACTTCTGATATCAAAATTTGATATCACATATCACCATCCAGATAGACAATAAACTGGAAGAAGATTGAAGCCCTTTATAGGAAGGGCCAGAGCCACCTCTTTTTTTTTTTTAGGAAAAGGCTGAGGTCCTTCAACATCTGCCGCACTATACTGAAGGTGTTATGATTCTGTGGTGGCGAACGCTGTCGTCTACAGTATGCTGTTGCATGCTGGGGCAGCAGGCTGAGGGTGGCCGACATCAACAGGCTCAACAAACTCATCAGAAAGACCAGTGACGTGGTGAGGGTGGAGATGGACTGTGTGCAGGTGGTCTCAGAGAAGAGGATCCTGTCCGAACTGAGGTCCATCCATGAAGCAAAACAAATTCAAACTTAATAAAATGTACTTTCTGTCAGTTTCACAGGGTTTATTAAACTGGTGTGTGTGTGTGTGTGTGTGTGTGTGTGTGTGTGTGTGTGTGTGTGTGTGTGTGTGTGTGTGTGTGTGTGTGTAAGATGAATAACGCAATCGCGGCAACTTAATGGAAAATATTATATTTGACGGTTGTAGCCATTTCACCACAGCTATAAATTGGAAAAATGGGTACTATTATATATTTTAAAGTATATATTTGTATTTCATTTAAAAAAAAAGATTAATAACAATTATTATTATTATTATTATTATTATTATTATTATTATTATTATTACTATCATCATCATCATTAACTTTACTGGGTTGTGAGTTTGTGTTTATTATATTTATAGTTTTGTTAAAAAACGTTTTTCATTATGTTAAATTTTAGTCCTATTTTGTTATTACTATTTGCTTTGTGTTTGTCCTTGTTTTTTTTGTTGGCTTTTATATTTTGCCTGCTTATCACTGTTCATTGAACGGAACTCATTTTGCTATACAAATAAAGCTAGTGTGACTGATTGCAATCATCAGTGAATCTGTGCGTAATTATATCTGTTTATAAACAGCTTAGTATAAACTGTTTTCTCTTGTTTTGAACAGACAGCACAATGATCCACATCAGTTATTTTATAATAATTCAATCAACTGGTCAATAAAATACACTGTCAGATACTGTTCATATTATATGTATTGTTTTCACTGTGTACAGATGAGTAGAAGTGATAAACTCAAGGATCTATTGTTCTGTGTAAAACCACCAGCTCCATGCCGATTATCATCTAGAGTAATATCAGCCTTTGAAAAGCCAAGATATGTTGCAGATCTTATTGCATGTTTTCCACCTCATTTTGTCTATTTAGACGGGCATCACAACAAGACACCGTTTCCAATTTGTCACCATCACCAGTAGTTCTGGCATCGCACCTCAATATCCTCCCGGCAGAATGTGGCCCGGCTACTGAAATTGCTGCATTGTTGCTGGAGCGCGGTGCAGTTACCTGCATTAGCAGCAATAGTTATCACGCTGTCACTGTCCGTCCTGTCAGTTGTGAATTGTTTTTTTTGTTGCTTTTTTTTTTTGCTCAGAAAGGCTGTTAGTCTGTGGGCTGGTGGTGTTCTCACTTTTTACGATTTTCCAGCTTTTGTGGTGTGAATTTATGTCCATCTCAGGGAAAGTGAGAGAATAAACTGCAAAAATCGGTTTTGTTAAAATCAGCCCATCCCCCTCATTTTCTCAGCTTTGAAGCAGAGCATCCAGCAGATTTTTGAAAGCTGTTTTACACAGATTCCCAACATTTGTTGAGTCAGATGTCTCTCATAGTAGCTACCTTCCAATCCCAGTCATCCAACAACACCTCTGGATCATCCCTGATGGAGATGCACCACCACAGAATCAGGCCCTGTTTACATAACATTTACAGCTGAAAATGCATTGTTTTTGCATTTTCGTGACAGGACAAAATTTGGAAAACAATGTCTGTTTACACAGAAACGGTACTATCACCGACAACAATGTAGATAGCGCGTCGGGTGTCAAGTCGATGAAGGTGATCGTTGTTCTAATGAAAACGCATGCAGAGAAAAATATGCTCTAAACCGTATCAATGGCGAGTACACAGACATTCATATGGAGAGGAGATGAAATTGAATTGCTGTTATAGTGACTCTCAACTATAAAACTACCAAGTCCCAGGAGAATATGGACTGGGACTCATGACACTCTGGAGTCTGCCATTGTTGTTACTGTCCATCTACTCGGACATGTGCAAAATAACTATTTACTACAGTCGTGGTGCACATGCACAGTAGCAGCATTTTCATAAAGGGACATTTTCCACCATCGACACAGAGAAGGAATCAGTGTTTTCAAGAAGTTCTGTTTTTAGTGGCTCCAAGCACCATTCTTGTGTAAATGGACGACAAAAATGCTAAAGTTTTCCGCTTTGACCTTGTCTTATGACTGGGGCCTTAAATAGTTTTACAATTTTCAACCTTCCCATTATATAAATGCTGCTTACGGACACCACCAAGTTCTTCTCCAGGAGAAGAAGACGGCTCTCTGTTGTTCACCGACACGTTAAATCTGCCACATTCACTCGCATCACGCTCTCACCACCTTGTACTCCGACACACACGCGCACATCTATTTTGTAGTTGATGTTACGTCCTCCAGACTGCAGCCGGTTTGGGCCACTGCAGCGCGGTTACTATGGGATTGACAGTAGCTGTGATGAAAATAGGCACAAACAATGGCTGTGTGTAGAATAAAACCACAGCAGATACAAAACACTCACACGTCTTTGCGAATACGCTCACAAAGCAGGCACACAGTTTTTATACGCGTTTGTCCTCACACTTGTTGATTGCACTCTTTATGCAGCATCATTTTATTCCATGGTTGATGGCTTGTCAAGTATTGGCTTCTATAAACTGCAGATGCCCCACAGCGTAAGACCTTCAATAACAGCAATGAATGCAGGTTTTATACAGTCTTAGTAGATTTTATAATACCAAGGTTACATTTAGGCACAACAACTTTTTCAAGTATTAATGTTTATAGCGTATTGTTACCATTTTTGTGTGGTTTGATTGGAGAAAGAAATAACAGTGCCCACTATTGGCCTTACATTAAAACTACAGTTTCCAGCATTTGCTTTTTACTGTGTAAATGGACATTGTTTTCAAAACATTGCTGTGCAAATGCAAAATCTTTCTGAAACAAAAACGCAAAAACATTTCTCCCTTGAAACGTTGTCGTGTAAACGGGCTCTTAGAGAAAACTACCGTCCCCTATTTGCATTGCTTTCATTTCTTGTCGGCGCAAAGTGTTTAAGCAAACCTCCCAGAAATGAATCTCAAACACTGACTGGATCTTAGTTCTTCCAGTAATAGTTTGGTGACATCCACTACGCTCATTTACATTGTGACTAATATTCTGTACTCAAACATCTTTAAAAAAAAAAAAAAAAGATTAAAAGAATCTAAATCTTCTGCGTCACCCATTAAATCCTGTCAGCTTTGAGCCCAGCAAAACTTTGACTGTTTTGGATCTGAATTTCCTTCTTTGCTCCTGTCATACTTACTACAGCCACCAGAGGTTTCAATATGGATATACTGTATATGGATATAGATCTTGACATAACGATCGCAATCAATCTAAAACAGGTATGAACATAATGATCTTCTTTGTGTTTTGCCACATGTAAAGTATTTGAAGTCGAGTTAAAATCAGAGGTTGCATATTTCCAGTTCCCTGCAATGGGGGTGAAGTGATTAGCACTCGCACCTCACAATGTGATTACCCTGGTTCGATACCAGGCTTGGTGCCTTACTGTGTAGAGTTTGCACGTTCTCCCTGTGCATTGGGGGGTTTTCTTTTATTTCCTCCCAACGTGCATGGACATGCGTATCGTCTCAACTGGTGTGGTTTGTCTTTGCCCTGTGATTGAGTCGCAAACTGCACAGGTAAAACCCATTGTCATGTAATGAAAAGAGAACGTTGCTGTATTTACTACTCCAGCAGTCTCGGAGCACATCCACACAATCAGTCATATTCACCCATTTATGCACACACTCATTCACCAATGGAAATGGCCCCTGGGAGCACTTTGGGTTCATTGTTGGTCATGAAGGTGTGATGATTCGTGGCACCTGATTTACGTATAGCACACGTTTACATTTAAACTCACAAGTTTTTAATATAGGTAAGCGAATTAAGATTACTCACATATCTGTCTACCAAATATAAAGTTGAATCTAGTAAGTTGGTTTTGTATGGATGTTTTTCTGGGTGTAGTATTTGCTTGGAAAACAACATCCCTCATAGGTAATGCTATTAAAATGGCCTGTCAGTGACTGGCTGCCTGCCTGCCTGCCTGTGTTGGCGGTAAAGACATGGATAAAGATACAAGATAAGGAGTGAAATGACTTAAGGAATGAGGATTAATGAGTGGAGGACGGCACCCAAATTTAAATATGTGAGAAAGATTTCTATTGATTTTGGGAAAGAGTGACGTTGGATTATATACAGGAAATAGTTCAAGTCATTCAAGTGGTAGCATATCTATGAGCTCATTTACACCTGGCATCACCATGTATTTTGGGTGGTCAGCTCATGATCCTCTGGCTCCACCGCTCACCGGGAGGACAACGTCCAGGACTTTGACGTGACGTCCCCGTACAGAAACCCCCTCCCAGGGTCATGACCTTGAGCATTTTGAGCATAATGGCCTCATGCATTCAATAGAGTGTAATTCCACCAAGCAGGATACTGGCAGAGAAGCAGAGTTTTCACTGTGAAAGTCTTTATCTGCTCATGCCAATGACTGGCTGATAACGTCTTGAATCCCTAATGAAAACGGACAAGCCTTAAGAATTCAAGTCATTAAAAGCCACACGGGTCAAGAGTTTCTTGAGGTATAAAAGGCATGTTCGAGTTCCCCCAACTGCTATCAGAGCTGCAGGTTAGTGCTCTTGTTTTTCAGATTAATTTCCTCAACTCCCCCATGTGCATTCATCTTTTCCTCTGGCTCTCTCAGCCTTTGCCACCATTCATTGTGAGTGGGAAGCTCCGGTCAACGATCGCACACATATATCCTTCTAGCTTTGTCTTTGTATGTTTGAAGGAATTGCCCCCCCCCCCCCCCCCCCACTGCAATACACATGATGAGCATAAACAAGAGTTGTTTGGTGCCCTGCCCTCGGATGTAATGTGGAAAGAAGGGCTCGATGGTGGAAATCTCAGTATGCGTGGGAGTATCATATTGTGAAAGCCAATCACAGGACTGAGTACAGTAATAGATGTTGTTTCACACACATATCTGAATCTGCGGTGGTTACTCAACCACTGAAAGAAGAGAAGTAATACAGATACACTCAGCCAACAGACAAGAACAGTTTAGTCATATTTACATATCTGAGGTTGAGATAAGACCCGAGCAAACCTCCTCATAATGCTGATTAACGGAAAGGATAAGGAAATACCTTGCAGCAACATGCATGCCGTCAAAATGTCTTCAAAATGCTTCTTCACCTTTCTTCAAGGTTATGCTCTCTGACAATAACAAGCTCAACATTGTGGTGCTTTCTGTCACTGTGGTATTTCCCGCGGGAACTAAATCTGAAGCGTTCTTATGTCTGTTATTTCAGCCTTTTGACCATTTACGACATAAAGGTGCAGCATTATTCCCGCTTGGACCTAACGGACAGTTTTTGTTCTCCAGAACTAAAAGCCTCCCATAAAAGCAGTGAGTAAGTACAGCATAAGGTTAATATTTGCTGCAGGGGAATAAAACCAATTCAATTTACTCAAGTAAAATGGGGAAGTATTTGGATCTGCTCAAGTACTTTCATCGTCTAGTATTTTATGATGCTATAATGGTAAGATTTTATAGGGAAAACTTTCATCTTTACTTTACAAGATTCACGTTTATATAGGTACAAATGGAGTGAACTTGGTGTATCCTGTATAGTGACTTGCTGCGTTTGAAATATCAAAGTGCTTTCTCCTGCGTTCACACACCACACCCTGGGTAAAGGGGCAAAAGAAAAGGTGCAGGAGCTTCAGTAAGCTGATGAACACATCCACCAGCATTTGGCTTTGCTGTAATGTTTTGGCTAATGAGAGACTGGCCAAGATTTCCAGACATTCTTATCTCTGGGAATAAGACATTCAGATGCCCTGTTCGAGAAACTAGACAGTTTCTACAGTCCAGACAGTTGTGGTAAAACAAGTTGAGCAGAACTGTCAGACAATAAGAGGGATTGGTTATGCAGCCATTCTGGACGTCATAACTCGATTCCCTGAAATGAGTCAATTTACCACGTCGTGCCACATAGATGATCTGTGTGTGCTAGACAAGAACAAAGATGGTAGAAATATACAAATAGGATTTCAAGATGCATGAAAAAAAAAAAAAACACACACACATTTTCCTACCACAGTTCTGCGCCCGGCACAATAACCTGCAGCCAGGCATTTATTTCATTGTTTCACTCTTTCTGCACACGAGGCTCAGCCATCATAAAATGGTTTATTTTAAGGTTGACCGGCATGTATGAAGCTGTAGGTTCCTGTAGAGCCACTGCTGAGCTGCATTTGTGTCCCTGCTAAATAATGTCGTCCTATTTAAGAGACTCGGCTGGACACTGCTGCCACTGCTGTGACCGCTAACAGGTGCAAAGACTAAAAACAGAATTAATAAAAAACAAAAACAACAGAAGTCCTACATGGGCTGAAGAAAGGAGCACAAACATTGCAGGATTCAGCTACATGGGTACAGTGACACTTCCTGCTCTAAAGCTGTAGCTGTGTTCAAATCAGTGCGCGTTTGATAGGGAGCTAATTGCTCACTATTGAGTGATGTGCTTGCCTTGACATACGCTGAACAGAACTCACATGGAGGACCCACGAGCTCCTCTCAATGTGAATAATAGAGCAGGAAGACGAGAGACAGAGGAAGCTGCTCAGACATAAGGAAAAGATCACAAAGTTGGCTCATGAATAGAGAGGAGCACCATCCACACAAAGACTATGATCAATAGAAAAAGTGTGTTTTCATATGAGCGTGTTCAACTGTATGTGATCGTCATATCTTGCACACTGTAAGTTAATAGCTGCATTATTACTGAGGAGAGGTTCCTGCTGTCAGCCTATTAGAAATCATTCATTTCTAATCATACTGCATGGGAATCTTGCCATTATTGTGTTTCCACCACATCTGACTTGACTCTTACTGATACAATTTTAAAGCATAATGGTTATTATTAGGGCCATTCTAACCTAGTTACAGGCTGCATCACTGGTCACAGTCAGCCATTAAAGTAGGCTAAGGACAAGCTATGACCTAATTGCATAATAGTCTGTTTTTTGGATGGTATTTTTGATGTTCAACCCAATGAGACCTTTTCCTCAAGACAATTGGACACGTCATATGTGCATTTTTTTAAGATCAAAATTGAATCCATTCTACTAAATAATCTCAGCAAGGACACATGTCTGAAAAGTAAAAAACTGCAGGCAGTAGCAATGAAATTTAAGGATTTCTCATTAGAAAGTAGTTGTTGATCAGCTCTAAGGCGTTGGGTGTCATTCCCATTTAGGAGTGATTACCAAGCGTACAGCAGCAGTCATTTTTGCCAGTTTTTACAGCAGATAAAAAAAATAAAGTGGTACAAAATAAAAGATATTTCAAGAATAATGTGGCCATTCCACTTTTTTTTTTAAATGACAAAAACAACATTTAGCAACAATGACAAGTATTGTATGTTATTAAGACGATCACAATGAGAGTCTTGAGTGTGTTATTAGGGCAAAAAAGAGACATTTTACTTGTACTGAGAAGTCTGTAAACATTTTTGTCAGATGGTGAGAACATTGCTCTTTTCATAATACTACATTGGCCTTAGGATTTTACATGTGTGATGACATCCAGTTCATTACGCTGATATGATCAGAGTAGAAATGCAGGAATTACTGCAGACCATCGCTGAATTCTTGTCAGTTATTTTAAAATGCAAGATCTTGACTCTCGTCAACCTCAGGCTCCCAGAAAAGGATTTGAGTACAAGACACAAGACTTAAAGTTCCTAAAAATGGGCAAATAATCATCAGTCAGCCATATGTTTAAATGAGGGTATTTCAGATGAAAAATTTGGCCTACGAGTTCGACAGCTTCTTCTCAGAGTATGAACTGTTGGCTGGTTGACGTCAAAGCCCAACGTTTCTTCTTGTTCTTATGACTTGATTTTAACCTGGAATCAAATAATTACTCTGTTCTATGTTTGAGATGCTTTTTATGTTCATTTGTTCAACATGAATACTAGAACTCATTGTTTGATCATTGAGAGACATTTTTTTTTCCCTTTATTCTTCACACATTTCCTTCCTGCGTATCCACGGCTGCACACGTGCAAACATTCGAGTGAGGTGGGTTTCCATCATCTTCCCCTCAGATACTGGGGGTAAAAAGCAGAGACGTTGTGAGGGACGGGAAGATGGATAGAGGTGCTTAAGAAAATGATGCATCATCACACTTTCACGCTGTTCCCTGTCCCTGGAGGGTGGGGAAGAGTGTGTGCGCACGTGTATGTGTGTGTGTGTGTGTGTGTGTGTGTGTGTGTGTGTGTGTGTGTGTGTGTGTGTGTGTGTGTGTGTGTGTGTGTGTGTGTGTGTGTGTGTGCGTGTGTCATCACAAAGTTTTTTTTGCCTTTTAGTGTGTATGTAGATGAGTGCATGTGTAAGATGATGGCTTTGAGAATACTGTGTGTGCATATGTGAAAATGCTGACACCACACTTTAAGTACTGAGTGGGGAGGGGGGGGTCACCATTACTCATCTTAGCCATCAGTAGGAAAGCCGATTTCCATTGAAGAAAGCACCTCACAATTTTTATTTCTCCTTTTCCTCTCCACCTCTGTCCTCTTACATCTCCCCAAACTTCCGAGTGCCATCGTTCTGATTCCACTTCTTCTTTCCAGGCTCGTCCCCTCTGTCTCCTAGCGAACCCCCCCCCCCCCCCCCCACCCGGAAAGCCTTCATTTCAATGCTTTCATGCATGCTCTTTGTGCACCCTAAGAGATACGTTTAGTTTTCCTTGAGTGCACAGACAGCTCGTCCTTGTTTTGCTGGAGCACAACACTTACAGCAGAAAAAATGGAGGCCTTATAAAAGGCGGTGGCTCCTAAAATAAAATTGACAAGACAAAACATGTAAAAGAAAAAAAAAGAAAATGTAATTGTGCCTTCAATTCATTTATCTTTGGCATGATAGCAAAAAGTATACATCTGGATAAAGGCAGACCTCTGAAAACCTGGTAACCTTGGTAATACTGCAGACCTTGTACTTTAAGTTATGAGTGCTCCATAATTGTCATGTTTGAAGACATCATGGCTCAGTGACCTTTCTCATCTCTAAAATGAACAGTTAGTGTTAGACATTTCAGAAATTCATGGATATGCTGAAAAGTAACATATGGGGGAAAAAGCGCCCCCTACAGGACAACTGGATGCTGTTAATATTACCGGATATAGGTGATGCATTATGCGGTCCGCCAATCTTGAATTGTCACACGCAACTTATTTGCCATTTATACAACATTTCGAGTGAAAAGTATAATGTTTGCATTTTCATTTCACATGGCAACGTTTTGAAAACGATGTCTGTTTATACAAAAACAGCAGAAAAAGGCACTTAACAATAGTCAGTACACGGACATTGACAAGGACAAATGACCAAGTTGGATTGCTATTATGTGTGACTAAAGTATAAAACTACCAAGTAACAGGAGACTATGGATTGGGGGGGGGGATTCATGCCACTTGGAAGGCTGCCATTGTTGTTAATGTGGATCTACTGCCGCATGTGCAGGAGAACTACTTACTACAGCTGTGGTGCATACATGCAGTAACGGCGCACCTAAACAAAAGAACAAAAGTAAAAGAGAAAATTGCAAGATGAAATTTTGATGTTTAATTTAATTTGATAAAGACAATTTATTTTCCTGGAATGTAAAACTGTCCATGTTAGAAGGGGTTGTTGAATCCTTGAGGGTGGTTGGAATAGAAAGACAGATTTCACAGGTGTGATTGCATACAATTTAATCTTCATGAGTTTATAAAGAAAATATTTTTGAAGTGACAATATTCATATCTTAATAAACATACACACAGTAATGTGTACTCTACCTTCAGAATATTTTGTATACACATCGCGGCTGATTAAGTTTAATTATATTTTTGAGGCATAAGTGTTTTAGAGCATGAGAGAATCTGACAGGCTGACAAAAAGTATGTAGGTACTGTATATATAAATGCATATTAAATATTTACATTTACTCTATATGCAGCCCTGAATGGGAATAGATTTAATACAAATGTCTTTGAAACCAAGTTACAAAACATTTGCTGTGGCTACATTTAAAACTACACAGCAAGACAATGATATAAATTCACAGCATCACACTGTGAACACCTGAGGTGACTGAAACATGTCTTTCAGCACAGTCCTACAAACTCTTTAATGAGATAATTTCAAATAAAATGACAGCAGTTCTTTCTGTGGGAGGCCTCCTCAAGGACCCCCGATCTGATGGCTCGAATAAATGTTAATTCATTTGAGTGTAGTGCGAAAGGTAATATAATCGCAGGAGATTAAAGTGATAAAAACTCAGTGTTCGATAAAGTAAGATCGAAGAAAGTGCATCCTTAACTCACCTCCATTTTTTTTCTCCCACCGTTTTCATCCTGCTCATGATGGCAAGAACCACTAATACCGACACGCATCCACTATCTGCTTGTGGGAGATCCCGAGGGAATCTGAGCCTAGTTGGGATATAAGCTGTAATCCCTTCAGCATGTCAGCCTCAGGGTCTACTCTCCCCACAAAGGGGTTTAGCAAAATATGGTTGTTTAGCTTGTATCCAAAGCTCTCGGTGAAGGTTAAAATTCAACTTAACCTCAGAAATAGCTTAATGACAACAAAGCTTTCTGCTAAACGCCTACACAGTGGCAGCCTTCATTTGATGAGGTCTTGAAGTTTAATGTGCCTTTGCAAAGGTCTCGAGTCATAGTATGGTTTGTAGTTTCTCTCACTACACATCCTGCTGTTTCATCCATTTTTTTTTTCCCCCACCCCCGTCGTCTTTGGAATCTGTTTGGCTTAATGTTGCAGTCACCCTGAAGCAGAAACTCCAGTATTGCTCAGAATTGCTGAGCCCATGTCTGGTTCTGGTTCATGTATGCGGTTCCTGCTTCATGTTATGGCCTGTGGTGCTCTGTATTGACTCATTTCACATTTTCATGAAGACTCACCCTCAGGAAGAGGCATAATCCTGCCAAGTCCCGATTGTGTATATGCAGTATGCAAAGTCATTATTGTTGTCCATTGAGGGTAGTTATCGACTAGAGATTAGAAAAGCAGACTGGATTATAAATTCACAAGTTTAAATCCCACTGCTGACAGGTTGCCACTGTGGCTCCCCGAACGAGACCTCTGAACCCAACTGTTCCCCTGGGCCCATGCAGTGGCAGCCCACTGCTCCAAGGATGTATAGTTAAGGTTAACTATGAACAGGATGTGTTAAGAAGTCATTTTCCCAAGGGGATCAATAAAGTATGCTCTCTTTCGTTCTCAAGTTTTGCATCACTATGACTTACATCCGAGACATACGTCGTCTCGTTTCAGGGTCGGCAGGTAGGACCCGCAGGGTGCTTCCTACAGTGTCCTCCCCACAGAGGCCAACATCCCAGGAGCAACCACTCCAAATCCAGAGCAACTGTCAGGCTAGTGACTGCTAAATACCACGCCAAAACACAAACAAAGAGAAGGTGTGAATGGTGAGGCTCCACTGGGCACCACTAAACCGAGGTCCTCTGCAAAAACCGAAGCTGCTTAGCAAGGTGGAGGGTCGACCCAAAGGAACTGTCCCACACAAGCCATACCAAAAACTTCATTTAATTACTCACTATCCTCCCTATTAGTATGAAATTAACATTATGCCGTCTTATTATTAAAGGTAAACTACAAAAAAAGTATGCGTGTGTACAATCTTGTACTGTTCTAACCTGTTGACTGTTAAGAGTAAGGACAGAATGGGCAAGTGTCCCCAGCACAAGAATTAAACCCAAAGGATGGAAAACAAAGACAAACTGAATCTTCATCATCTAGACTAGCATTTAATAATTATATAACCAACATCATCACGGAGAGTAGAAATCTGTCACAAACCACTCTCTCTCTCTCTGTAATTACCCTGAGATAAGCTGCTGAGCTGTCCAGGGGGTATAATGCATGTGTTCATCATCAGCTGTGATCAGCTCCAACCCCACAATCCAGAGTGGGATAAAATACTCTTGAGGATGAATGGTTGAATGTTTGGTAGCTCCATTGTCACCACTCTTCTAACACTGTCATCCTATCCAGTAGTCTTTGTCCCTTTGCTCTCTACCCTATTCATTACTACTCTTCCTTCATCCGTCCCCACCCCATTCGTTCATAATCATCTTCATACTCCCTTATCCACCATTCTTTTCATCTTCATCCCTCCCCTTCTGATCATTAGTTTCAACCTCATACTACATCCTTCCTTTACCCACTCCCATTACATCCATTCATGCGCATCATATCATTCCCCTCACCTCTGTTCCATCCAGTTACGGTTATTCCTTTGCTCCCAACATGTGCTTTGGTTTCTTTTATTATTTCCTCCTTCAAGGCATCAGGGGATCTATAGCAGGCTGGTGGAGCACAAATTTAGCCGTCTTAGTCATCCATTTTCTTGTGTCCTTCAACTTCCTCTCAAACTCAACTGATAAACTGTTGAACCTATGGCCCGAAGTTTAAAAAAAAAAAAGCCTTGGTTATTCAGATTACCATATCAATTAATTTCATGGAGATCTATAAAGATATGTTTGACTGGGAGTCTTGAGAAATATTTCATATCTCCCTCCTCTCTCTGTATCTCCGATACACCCACACGTTTCCCTTTTATCCAACCATCCCTCTCCGCTGACACAATAATGTCAACCCGGGGTGTGAGGCTACTCTCTCTATCTTCTTACCCCTGCCAATGTTCATCCATCCCACCTGAAGCCAAGTGTGGAAGGTCAGAGGAGACGACCTCTGGGACAGTGTGCACATCTGAGAGTTGTGCTATAATGCAATAATGTGGACACACTGGGCTACTTACTTACAACTCGCCGTGGATGGGAAAAGAAAGAGAAACAGAGAAAATGAAAGAAACATGAACATGAGGGCGAACTGATAAGCCAGATGGCGGCATGGGAGGAAAGAGCAGAAGAGAGGATGGGAGAAGGTGGGGGCTGAATTAGACCCATGGAGGGAAGAAAAATGCAAGACAAGAGATGTGAAGGCGAGAGGGAAAGGGGGGGAAACAATGAATGTAATAAGGGAAAACAAGCTAATATCAGTGAGGGGATGAAAAGTGCAAAAGCAGCAGCCAGACAGCCTCGGTTCAAGATTAGAGAGGAGGCAAGAGGGGAGGAGGGGGCAAAAGGAAATGGGAAAGGGAAGTGCCGAGACATTTATTTTTCTTCTTTTCCGTCTTTAATTCATCCTCTTATCACAGATCAGTACCACTGGCTGCCAAAACACACACACACACACACACACACACACACACACACACACACACACACACACACACACACACACACACACACACACACACACACACACACACACACACACACACACACACACACACACACACACACACACACCCTTGTGAATGCATGGCACACTGGAGAGTGGAGCAGAAAATGCAGCTCCTCTCCTGGAGGAGGGAATTTGCCTGCGAGCTTGTGTTGATGTCAGGCACTCACTTATTATCAGGTTGGCTCGCAATTGTTCCACCAACTTCGCACTGCAAAAACGGAGTACTCACCGAGCTGTTTTAAGACGATAGGATTAGTTCCTATTTGAAAAAGTTGGATGGGTTTGTCAAAGCTGGCCCAGTGACTTTTATTGTTGTTGTTTTTGATCCTCATGAATCTACCAAAGATTTTTAGAGGAAAACACTTCCACTGATGATCTAAAAAGACACCATCAACACTCTGAGAGACCACACGTTTGAGATAATCATGTACATAATACTGTGTTGAGGTACTCCAGTAGCTTCCAGGTGTTTGTGCTTTACAATAGATTAAGGTTTTTTGGGGGGAACTTTTCTTTTTGATTGGATTAGTTTCTTGTGTCCTTCAACTTCATGACTGATTTCACTGCGATCCACAGCTTTTTCAAAAAGTGCGGTGGGCCCGCGGCTTAAGTAGGACACTCTTCAACAAAACACTAACATAGGTTATCTACTTTGTTTGTGCTACTACTTACATACTCTTCAGATACACACATCAACATCCCAGATTTAAAGAACTGTACAAAACAGCAGAATGATTTTGTTTAAAGATATCCTCGCTCATTTTTGTGCATGTATTGACCTGCACTTTATTGTTATTTGCCCATGTCCATTTTGAGTCTGTTTCTAGTTTGAGTGTTCAGGAATGGTTCATCTAAATATTTCTGCTGAGTTCTGTTAGCGCTTGTTGACTGGTTGTGATGTGCAGCAATGGTTTGATAAGTGAACTTGCACCTTCACTGGCAGAACAAACACATTTATATATTGCAGCTCAGACTTGGGAAAATAAGGTTTTATTGATTATTTGGTAGTGTCTTGTCACTGGGACATTGAATTGCGTTTCAGGTGAAACTGTGACACAATAGCTGCCAAAATGTGAGAGGACAACAAACAACAAAAAAACATTCATCTTCATCCATGTGTCTCACAGTCGTAATCTTTATCTCAAGGATGTTACATATATATTATGTTATATTGAAAAAAAAAAAAAAACTTTTTTTTATGCTGGTTGTCTTTAAAATTGTTAATCAAAACCAATATTCCAACTACTAAGTTTATTACTCTTAAACACATAAGTATTTAAGCAAGTGTTACCCTGGTCTCTTTTCTCAATAAAGTGTGAATTGTGTTTTTTTTTTTGCTTTTCAGGGTTATTCAACCACCACCCTTTTCTGTGAGTCAAGCTCCTAAGACTGACTTGTTATGAAAAACCTCCTTTAAAATGAGTAACATTGGCATGTGGTGCATACATTTTTAATAACTTCTCCCTCTTACTTTTCATATTCCAAACATCTCATTCTGTTCAGCTCTGCTTGCTGCACACATTTTCCAGGGTGACTAATCCAGCTTGTGTCTGAGGTTTTTCCTCAGATATATACACGTTTTGCTTGTTTACCTGTTGATGTGCTCAGTGCAGGTTCCTAATGTGAAGGGAGGATAGTACGATATTGTTTAAACACGACAAAGACAGCTGTTGCTGTTTGTGTTAAATATTTAGTGCAATCTTCCATCAACAAAAATGCCTACTCATCTTGTGACACCATCTTCTGCTGGTCTCATTAGGGAGGCAGAAATGCAAACACGTGTGTCGTATTGCTCTAATTATTTCCTGATAGTTTGGAAAAACTGAACTGTAATGTGAAATTCACTCTAATCGCCTTGACTGACAATACCTGTGGGGTCCGTTTTAATTTCGGCTTGTTAGACGTAAAGCAGAGGCAGTGCTGTGAGGTGTGTGCACAAAACACAGGCACACATGCCGACGGGAGGCTTGGCGCCACATTGAAAGGATGGATTTGAATATGCAGATTTCTGCTTTCATCAGTGCAACAACCCCTGTTGAAGAGAACATGAGAGAATCCAATCTTGGCTTAAGTTTTTGTGGGTAAGGTTGGCAAAACACAAAACTAGATTTTGCATTAACAATTGTAAAAGGAAAGAACCTTCAGCATCAATGGTGTCATTAGTTGCTGTTCAATGAAGTCTAAAGATAATAAACAAGGATGAATTGTTCCAAAGGGTATAAAACTTCATTTAGTTCGAGAGAAATACGCAGGACAATTTGTTCTAAATAAAGTAAATAGTTAAGTAGTTAAGTAGTTTTTCCATCCATTTTCAATACTGCTTCAATGAACTCAGGGTCAAAGGATATTGGACCCTATAAGCAAAAGCAGGCAGCTTTCAGTCATCAATTAACCTCATACACATGTTTTTTGGACTGTGCTAGGAAACAAGAATACCCCAAAACCCATGGGAGATCATGCACAGGGAGAACATGCAAACTCTGCATGAGTTACTGCTGCAATGCTACCATGACATCACTTCCTTAGAAAAACGTAGTTGTAGCATTCCAGTATATCATCCGTCCATCCATCGTCTATACTACTTCATCATGTTCAGAGTCATGGGGGGGCTAGAGCCAATCCCAGAAATCTATGGGTGGGGAAAACATGCAAACTCCACACAGAAAGACCTGGCTAGTATTTGAACCATGCAGCCCATTCCAGTGTATAATTTCATTTCAAATCAGACAAAAATAGGGATGCAATGAAGCTTCTCTTAAATAAAGAAAAACGCTGACATATTTCAAACATTAACCTCAAAGCCACAGGCAACACCATAGCAGAGCTGTGTGCCTGAGTCATAGATCAAAAAACATTTAAGTGCTATGAAGACCATCAATAAACAAAATTCCCCCTGCTATGTTAGATACTAGATTCCTCAAAGCTGTGCTGTGTTTGCTTTTAGAATGGTCTGTTAAATGGAAGGGAGTTGCAACGTTGAAAATAGCTTGACTTTCTCCACTTCCAGGTGAGATTCCAACATCAAAACTGCATTAATATTATTGTTAGAATTCATTATAAATCGTCAGCATAAAGTTGACATTTGAGAAACCTGCTACTTTACAGTAGGTCGCTGTGGTTGCAAGTTAAGAAAAGCTTGAGACATTGCAGATGTCCTTGGGTAACCTAAAGAGCTTTCATGTGATACAGTGTAAATAATGGCTGGTCTGCACCAGCATTTGATACATGAAAAATGCTCTATATTTTCCTTTCGGCAATGTTAATAATTAAAAGATATACAGTAAATATATAATATCTATTAATTATTATGACCTTTATGAGCTTTAAGGTTCATGTCAACAGTCATGGACGTTTTTGCAATAAAACTTTGCTCAACAAACCACAAATAGAGAAACATTTTGTTGTCTAAGATTGTTTGCTTTTCAGACTGCAACTGTCAAGCCACTAGGCTTAAATATTGACTACAAAAAGCCCTCTGTCAAAGTGTCTGTTGTGGAGTTGGAGACAAAGTGAGTTACACCAAATAAAACTGATAGCAATCCTATTGAATGAATAGAAGAGGCTCAACAGCAACCCATTATTAGTTCTGTGCATGTGCGTGCGTGCGTGCGTGCGTGCGTGCGTGCGTGCGTGCGTGCGTGCGTGCGTGCGTGCGTGCGTGCGTGCGTGCGTGCGTGCGTGCGTTTGGACAGTGGAGAGAAGAGAGATGGAGAGACGAGATACAACATGGACTGTAATAGTTTGAAAACTTTTAAATTGTTTTGGACCGCAGGATAGAAAAAAAGTTTGTGACAGTGCAGTTTCCTGTTGGTGAAAGGACTGTGGGGGAACTGAAAAAATATGAAGATACAAAACTGACATATTGGCTGGACAGTGGCAGAGAGCAATGACAGAAAGGGAATGGCAGCTTTCCAAGACGCTGCTACAAAGAAGCTGAGAGGAAGGGAAGCTGTCACATTTTCCAGGAAAAGGTACAAGGGAGGGGGGCAAGAAGTATGTGTTTAGAAAGAGAAAGACACAGGAAGGTGACACACATCAGCTGGACGCTACCTCAGTGAAACCCTTGGCAAGACGTGCACTTGAAGGTCAGTAAAACAACTATGTAGATTGGAAACATGATACAGAGAGACTCAACTTGTGTGACCAATAAGCAGTACTTGCTAAGGCGTCCAGAAAATACTATTCCTTGAAAAGTGTGGAACTTTTATGTGACTTCTAAGCACATAATATCGCTTAGAAGTCTAAAGAAAAAAAGAAAGGGGCACCACTCAAGGTCTCAATCCAGTTGTTTTGCAGAGACAAATTGCTTAGAAGGGCTTGAGAGTATTATTTCTAAAAGCTCCAGAAAGCTTTATGGACTAAGAAAGAATATTTACTTGGAGGTTTGCACACAACCAGATTGGGAAAATTGTACGAAGTATCTCATTTATCTCTGTAAACTGGATTAGAAGCATGATGTCCAGTGACTCAATTTTTAAACCTTTGAGCAAGTATTTATTCTTTTAATGTGTCTTGCGTTGATGTCTAACAGTCTTTCTAGACGCTGTGTACAACCTGGATGGGAAACCTGATTCCCAGTGGCACATCTCTATGCAAGATTGGTTGCATAGAGGTTTTTTCTTTTCTTTTTCAATTCTGTTGCAAACACCAGTGTGTGTACTGTGAGAATAGAAGATCAATGGAACATGAGCTGTTGTCCAACGGTCCACAAGAAGAAGGACGGGTGTCCCACTTAAACCCAAGTAAAAAGACAGAGTAAGCAGGTATCAAACTTGAGCTTGGCACATGCAAAGTGTTAACACTTAAGTTTGTTGGAGGCCATTAGCTACCCTGCCTCCATAAAGGGCCTGCGGACTCCTTGGTATTACAGGACATCACAAGGACAAACGCAGAAGGAATATCAACAATGTTAATGTTAAAAACACTTGGAACACAGAGGCTGACCTGGGTTGTCAGCTCCCCAATCGTACCTTGAGCGTGTGTCAAAGTTTCCTTCGGTAAGACGCTTGGCTCAAACCTTCTCACAATAATGTATGGCAAAACTGTGTGTGTTTATAATGAGTGAATGTGACTGATCATGTGAACCGTGCTGAGGCTGCTGCGGAAAGGGCTGCATCACCGATTCCTTAGTAACAACCAAAAGTCTCATCAACCCTGACTGGGTCACAGGAACTCGGTTTCTGACAATTTTCCAATTCAACAGATGATCTTAATATTAAAATCTGTTTTTCTACCGAGTTTCTGAAGACACCACTGAATCATTACCTCCCAAGCTAAAATGGGCCGCATGTGGGAAGTCAGTATTAGCATTTGTTTCTCTGTCTGCCAGATCAATGCAAGTCCAATATCCCCAGCTCATTTAGCTCAGTTTTGTGTTTCGACCAACTCTTTTGGGAAATATGTGGCTCCTTAGCTGTTGAATGCACCATGTTCTCCAACTAATCACAGGACAGCTGCAAACAGGTACCTGCTGCAGATGTAAACAACGCCTCTGTGAGTGTGTGCGTGCATGTCTGTACACAACAGTATAAAGTCTACACGAACCAGTATGGACTTGTGATTGGTAGGAAAACACACAGCTGAGCCCTTCTGTCTTGAGGCAGGGACCGTCGCTAATTTAAACAGACAAATGACATTTTTTAAGCACAAAAGAAAAGCATGGTTTGTGTGCTTGTGTGTATTTTTGACATTCCCACAGATGTCGGTCTTTAATACAACATCCAGTAGGCCTATTAAATATCGCCTGATCTGTGGCCATGGCATTTACTCCACCCCACCCCCTCTCTTTCTCCTTGCCCATCCTTCCTTTTATCGGCACTGCCAAACAACGCTCATAGCGGCTACTGAACTTTTATCAAGGGAAACTGTACCTGCGCCTGTGTGCACGTGTTTGTATGAACGTACCTTGCACACTGTAATTTGGGGATGGAAATCTTCAGATGAAAAAAAAAATGCAAAAAATTGATACACACACGCACACACACACACACATACTGTAAGCTAGCTTCAAAGACAGGATTACTGCTGAGAACCAACAAAATCAAAGCCCTGTGTGTGTGCGTGTGTGTGTGTGTGTGTGTGTGTGTGTGTGTGTATGTCAGTGGGAATGCGTGCATGTTGTGCACAAAAGTGGACTCATAAATACATGTCAGCAGTGCACGTGCATCTAACGAATCTATACATTCCAGAGAGAGAGAAACGGTACGCTATAAATGTACCAATACTTTCATGTTTATGACCATGTTTTTTATGTGTAACCTTCTCTGTTGTGTTTTGTTGTGTGCCGTTATACACTGTGCATCCTGTGGCTTGTCATTACTTGCTGTCTTTGTTGTTCGTATCGTCACTGCACGCCAGTAGAAAAACACAAAACAGCATGCTGCCATGTGCTGCTACCAGCGTTGTCCATTTCATCGCAAAGTGCCATGCAACTGTAAGCTGCGGGCTTCACCTTAATGCTGACCTTCACATTCAAAAATAATTCAGCTATTGCCGTCAGTGTGCAAGCATGACAGTTAATCATTTAATACAGTCTACTGAAAGCTGTTATATTGAAAGTGATGGTCACTTCGTATTCATTGCCTAGAATTGCCCTCGTTATCACACTCACGGATTTACATCATAACCTATTTTATAGTTTTTAATTTTTTATCTCTACATTTATCAATTTATTTTCACTTATAACCTTTGGTTCCAAATCAGTGCCATTAAAAAAAAGAAAAGAAAATTGCTCTGCTCCTATTGTTTAATGGGTTTCTTTTTAAATAGCTATTTGAATTATGCACTTTGCATCCTGAGATACGGACAATAGATCTCAGGAGATCATAATGAATTACTCTTCGCATGAGGAACATATTACTTATTGTGCAGCAACAATTCTTGGCCTGTAGTTAAATGCATTTAATTTTAATTTACAACAAAAATGTGCTATTTAAGGATGGAATATTTTATGGTAGCTTTATTGGTTTACAAATAAGGATGTTTAAATCTTTGTTCTTCATTGTACTTGCTGGATTATTCATTTTAGGTGGACTGTGGTCTCGTAAACATATCTAATACATGATTTCCACGCCATTTTTATTGAAAGAGGCCCTGTTTACACAATGTTTTCAAATGATCAAACTGATCAATAGATGCTAGTTGCTGGTCAGAAGACTTTGAGATAAACACCAATCGTTCATAAGGGAACAATTGAAACCACTTCCACGTTGGACATTTACACTTCGTCCATTGATTTATTCTTTTCTTTTATTCTTTTTATTCTACAATTTGCAACAATCTGGTAATAAATGGACCGGACAACAATATAGTTGAAGGGATTGTAGATTAGGAGTAACCAATGTAGTGCCCATAGACACCCGATAGCCTGCTGGGCATGTTCTGGAAAGGTTGGCACAATAAAAGTAATAAAAAACTAAAATCTGATTATCTACGAAGTTTGAAACAGGTAGCCTTTCATAGTATGCATTCCCTTTAAGAAACTATTTAATAATCTTAGAGCTGTGATTGCATTCATTATTTTGTGTTTATGGCTACAGAATTTCCAAGTAATGAGGAATGTGCCAATTTTTCCAATAAACCTTCACCTTCGAATATTTGTCATCAAGGAAGTCCATGAAAGATGTAACTTACTGGTGAATTTTGTCTATGACTGGATAAACGTACTACTGGTGTGGTTCAGGTGGCCACTCCAGTGACTAGGAAACAAGGCAAAGCCTTATTCCTTTGCTTTCTGGTAATTTTTTGAATTTTCAAGCTATCATACAAGGTCCATTAGTTATAGTTAGTGTAGAAGTACTTTCTGTTTTGATTAAAGATTACAACTTTTTAACAATATTATCAATATTTGGGGAGATTCTTCACTCAGGTCCCGATAATGCAAAATATGCATTAGCTGCCACTCCTTTGGAGAAAACACAGATTGGAAGATTGAATGCGAGCCAGACAACTTAACAGTTTTTTGCAGGGTTCAGTGCCTGCCACTGAGCTGCTGCCAGGGTCCTCATTTACCGCTGTTTATCACCAGCCTGCTAACATCACGTCCTGTGGGACGATGAATGGCGGGATGCCAAAGAGCACATGAATCACCTTGTAAAAGACAGAATAACACAGATTGCACATGGTTACATGCGAAGCCGGGCTCCGCATGTGGTCGTCTTTCATTGCATGTGCTGCGTTCAGAGCTGACAAGTGTAAATTGTGTCTTGAGTGCTGTTTGTGTTGTTGATGCAGCAGCAGCAGTAGCAGCAGCAGCAGCAGCAGCAGCAGCAGCATTCAGACGCTTGTCTTTGCATTACTCTGGCCTTGTTAAAGCTGCCATGGCAGCCTTCTGATGTGCTCGCAGTCGTATTGGTTGAGTCGCGGTGCTTGGAGTAAAGTGTTGTTGATCACCGAAGCTAAACTTGACAGGCCAATTCCTCAGAGACGGAAGGAAGGAGAGAAAAAAGGTTGAGGAAAGGAAGAAAGAGAGAAAAACAGAAAAGCCAGAAAGGTATTAAAAAAAAAAAAAAAAAGAAAAAAAAGAAAAGTGGTGAAAGACAGATGAGAGAACCAGACAGTGTGATGAGCACAAATGGAGAAAAATGAAGCATGCAGACTACAAGCAAGTGCCACACATTAGGAGGTAAGCTGGGAACACACACTGCGGTAATCACATACAAATAAGCACACCTGTGTACACGCAAGCATGTACAGGGGCTGGCTGTACAAACGCAGTGTGGCTGAATCTTCACCAGAACATTTATGAGGAGGTCTAACCTTGCCAGCCGGGTTTGCAGACGGGCTTGACGTCAATGCGGACGGGGACGCTGCGCAGTGCTCTCTTCTGGCCACAGTCCCAGGCAGTCACCAGGATCTCGTACTGCTGCTGGCGGTCGTAGCTCAGCTTCTCCGTGTTCCTTATGTTACCTAGTCGGGAGAGAAAGCTGGAGGTCAGAGGAAAAGGCAAATACTTTTCATTTAAAAATAAAAAAAATTTAATAAAAGGCAACTCATTATATCGTAATGAAGAGCCCCTATTGTGTCTCCTAATGAAAACATTTTGCAGCACAGTGATGGCCACAAATAGCAATTTTAAAAATCCACTTATATTCTGTCAGTAAATAAACTGCTTCCCTATTGTCTGGTTGAGGTAGAAGTGATAAAGCTAGGTAATTATTATCAGCGTGTCCAGCTTTATTCTCCCAGAAATGCTCATCCCAAGCTGTTAGCGCTTGTGTTTCAATATTCAGGTGGAGCACAGTCCCCTGTGTGCCAGGACTGTCCATCAGCCAGACAACTAAACACCTGAAATTAATTTAGACAATTACTGCTAATGCAAGGCTGCTCATTACGGGAGGGAGCGCTTTCTTCTTCTCTGTAGCAAAAGGTGTTTTTTTCACTCAAGAAGTCTTCGACATCACCAAAAGTGATGAAAGCTGATAATGGATGGCTTCTTCTTAATGTTTTTGAGTCCCAGGTTCCCATTGAGGTGCTTATAAAACAACGTCTTCTTCACTGATAAAAGCTTCCAAGGCTCCTGGGATTTTAGCGTGAGGGACATAAGCAACATTAAAGAAATAACATAAGCACATGTGGTACAGTGATGCTGTTGTCTAAGATGACAAATATTTTTGATTTGAATGGCGCGAGTTTGCATGTTCTCTTCTGTGTTCCCATTTACACAGAATCATTTGAAGCGAAAACGCATTGTTTTATACGAGAAATGGACGAAACACTGAAAACAATGGCGATAGGATGCCAGGAAACGAGTTGGCACTGCGGCTGTATAAACAGGTCTTCGAGCCTTTCCCGGATGTACTGTGGCTTTGGCCTTGTTGTGGGTTATTGCTCCATGTCAGTTTCACCCAGTGTAAACCTAAAACCTAAAAAATAAATGTCTCACCCTAACTTTTAAACAAACCACCGAGCTGTTCACAGGATGTAATGCAGAAGCACTGTATATGGATTGGTAAATATTGCAGCAGATTGTAATTTATATTTATGTATTTCATTGTGGAAGATTCCACTCATCTACTTGTACGATAGCATCTATCCATTTGTGTCTGTGAATTCAGAAATAATTGGAAGTTGAGATAATTGAGAAATTGACTGGAGGAACAGGCTTGTGTTTCCCAGCATGCCTCCTTCCATGTTTTTGATCTTAACTCTTATTGATGAATACTTAGTACTGAGATCCTGGGATAATCAATGGGACTGGATGTATTCAGGTTATATATGCTTTGGTTTTGTGGCAATTTTCCTCTCTGCTCTTTTAAAGTCAGTTCAGTTGTTGTACAGTCTGCAATATTATTGAGAGTTCCATGCCATTTATCTGCCTTTGAGATCCTGAGGATTTATTCAGCAAACTTTCTGAGGCAGTTTTATTTGCTGTGCACTCAGTTTTGATATTTTGAATTGGCATTTATGATAGCGTTTGTACACCAGGAAATTATGTCCTGTGTGAATTCAAAGATGTATGCCGTAAAAAAAATTGAAATTCTACATAAAACTTTACAGCGTGACATAATGCAGTACTATATTCAAACAAGATGTGGTTTTGTAAGTTATAAAACAGAGAAACTTGGATGTGTTTTGGGGAATGTTTTTCTTTACTGTGACAAAAACAAATAGCTCAACTCCGTGTGAGACATGTACAGACTCAATCATCGGCTGCTTGGAGAATAAGTCGAAAGAGTCATAAAACACCTGTGAGCTTTTACTGCAGAATGAGCAGAGTGCAGCCAACAGGCCTCCACTTATATTGCTACCTTTTGAAATGTATTCCTAATAGATGTTTTCCTAACTCGTGGAAGGAGAACTCATATGATTTTTTTTAAATTAGCTTTATGAAAGTTGCAAGATCTACTTTCTTTCTGCCTTCAGGAAAGTAAAAAGCAGCACTTCCCCTTCAGCATCTGGATACTTTATTTATAACCCCGTTTCTTCATGACAGTCAGTCGGTTTAGAAAGCACAAAGCACGTGTTTTGTTGTTGTTTATCTACTCAGATAATGTCTATGTGTTTGCTTCAAGGAGTATTTCATTAGAAACCATCAGTATATATCATTGTCCAAATTAACTGTGATGCCTGAACATAATCAGTGTAACAAATGAGATCATAGAAGAGATGACAGGTCGCCCCTCAGATTGGTTTGATTAGTGCAGATGTTCTTCAAAATTAAGACCTTGGTTCTATTTATCCCCTTGTTGCTTCTTGATGGAAAACTACAGTATACTCTTGCTTACTTGTCTGAGGGTTACCTTTCACAAACTCTAACAACTAGAAATATGATCAGCATTGCTTTGGAAGCACTTCCAGGGTCGCACAGTGGTCTCGTGGTTAACGGTCATTCCTCACAGTTTGAAGTGCCCAGCTCATTAATAGGCCAAGGCCTTTCCATATGAATTTTGCACGGCTGCACTGTGCATATGTGGGTTTGTTCCAGCTTTAAATGAAAACGTGTCACTCCTTGATTTACTGGCGTTGACTATAAAACATCAGTAGAAACTACAATGATTTATTGGGGTTAAATGGATATGAGTTCAGGGCATGTAAATTATTGCAAGTGTTGCATTACAAAATGATGGTGTGGAAGTTAATAGGGTTATTTGTCACTACCAACTTGACTGACCCTGTGGATGATAAACGTGATGCAGGCTGCCTGACTGGTTATGGCTAATATGACACTTGCAGGTCACCTGATTTCATGGAGTGTGACACTGCCTAAAGATGAAGCGCATCTTTAATAACGACTGCATTCTATACACTGAAGTTGCACTAGGGGAGACTGCATGCACAATCCAGTGCTCTTGAGTCAGCGACATCTCGTATTAATGATATAGTATTAGATGCTTATGATTTTAATGAACACATCTACCGGCCATGAAAGACAAGTTTACAAGAACACATCAAAGGGAATTCAACAAATTTCAGACATTGCATTTATGCAACATTTTAAGTGAAAATCTTTGCATTTTTGTTTCAGAAAAGTTTGTGTTTACTCAGACACGCTGATAATGACGCTGCCAGCATGCCAGGCCATGGGTTGGTACTGGTGGTGGTTTATGTAGTTAAATATCACACACACATGTACACAGAGGACAAAATGCTATGAAAATTACCAATGGCGAATACGCAAACATTCGTATGGACAGAAGATGTAGTTGGATTGCTATTCCAGTTGAGTTTCAACAATAAAACTACCAAGTCACAGGATAATTTGGACTGGGTGTCATGACACTCTGGATGCCGTAATTGTTGTGACTGTCTCTCTTTTCGCGCAGTAGCAGCATTTCAGAAAAGTTGTGTTTTCCCCCGTTACCACAAGGCGGAGACAGAGCATTTTCGAAAAGTTGCACCGTGGGACGAGAAAACAAGCAGCACAGGGCTTTAGTTACAAACATTCTTGCCTTACTTGCCATGTTCTTGTCATGTGTTAATGGAATTTATTTTTGGTCCCGGGGTTTCCTCATACATTCAAAATATATGCAAAATTTGTGACATGGTGTCTTTAAATTATTGACGGGCAACCTTTATTAAGTTTCACAATCAACTGCTAATGAGTGTACCGCAGTCATCAGCAGGCTAGAATAAAATGAAACCATGCATGACTTTTTTTTTTTTTTTTTTATTACATTATCTGTCTTTCACGAATAATTGCTGGGACTGAAATTTATTCATTTCAATTAATCAATTCCAGGAAAAGTAATACATCTCACATTTTTTCTCAGTGCACTTGGGAGAGTCCCTTTCAGTTCATCACATACGAATCATACAGATGCACTGTACACATCAGACATCAAACATAGGCATACATGAATAGACACCTTGCTTCCCACCTTGCTTCACTTCCATTGACGGATAAGGTCCATACACTATGAAAAAAAATCATCACTCACTGAATTTACACCACATTTCCACATGGTTTGCTTTGTGAAAAAGGGCTGTGGTGTACGAACGCCGACAAAATCCACCCGTGCCAACGGATGTAAAGGAGCAATACAAGCAGCAGCACTGCTTCTTCACAGCCGAGATTTGCCACGACGACAGCTGATTAGAAACAATATGCATACTAAGAGGGCCTTTACCAGAATGCCATCGAATATTATGCCGGCGCGTGGCAACTGTGGGACCCCTGCTTGAGGTTGTCGACCCCTGCTCTAAACTGACCTTAAGTGTCAATGAGACTGTGTGTGGTTGTCATGTAATGGACTGACCACCTGTCCAAAGTGTACCCCTGTGACCCGAAGCTGATAGAGAAGATAAATGAATAATCAAAAGACATTGGTTAAAGAGGTCCTACTTATAGGCTGTTAAATAATAATCGGCTCGCTTTCACACTCAGATCAGAGAGCTTCTTCATATTCTTTTTAAGAGCCAGATGCTCTTGCACTTTGGTCCTTTGTAATTAACAGGACAGATTGGTACAGTCTTAGAAAGTAAGTCAACTCTCCGGAATGGACAAATCTATTCATGCGCCAAGCGAAAGTGGAATTCAGACATGAAAACGCCCGGTGTGTGACAAAGAGACTCTGTATGGCAACTTCACCAGTCCATCCATCATCCGTTCCCAGTTTTAGCCAGACTAGGGTCATTGGGATTCGGGGGCAAAGAACAGCGTTCAGACTGAAGAAGTTGCTATAATGTCACAGAGCCTGTGCAACAACCAACACACATATAAAAGATCATCTGTCAAAAATACTGGAAAAACACTTGTTTTATTTTTGCATACATCTCTGCTTTGGAGGTGTATGTACATGTTTCTAGCTATATGGTGGTGAAGGATCTTGGTACATAATAAGGAGAATACTCCTAAAACTGGTGCATTCTGCTCATCTAAATGAAATAATCCGGGTATGCTGAGTGGAAAAAGAAATTGCCTTATAACTAATCCACAGCTCATGTTACTTGAAATGAGTGCCTCAGGGGTACATCAGCCCTAACCTGCTGAAATCTTGTACTGATATCGCTGCAGTCATATAACAATGACAACACTGTCATCTCAGGTTTTTAAAGAGAAAAAATACATTAAAAAAACACAATGTTTTTACATTTGTTGTTTAAATTATTTTGGTTTAGTTTTTTTCCTATTCAGCATTGTGATCATTTTGAAAGAAACAATAAGGTTGGAGAGCAACAGGGGTGGAAGAAGCAACCCTGGAGTCCAACGCAGGGCTGCAGCATGGCTACAAAGCAGTGATTGGAAGGAGCGCAGTGCACCATACATTCTTGCATTGCTCAAGTTAATGTGGACGCATCTCAAACTTTAATAATGGCACGATGGTGCTGTGTTCACATTGGTTTCCTTCCTTCCTTCCTTATTCTTTCGTTCCTTCCTTCTACAAGCGTTTAACACAACTTATGAGGTTATGAGGTTTTTCTTATTATATTTGTTGAGTTTGACATAATCCACTTTGTGACAAATCAAAATGATGTGGGATAATTCACACCAGCACTTTTATGTGAGAAAATCAATTCATCATTCAGCTCTGTCAGTCGGTACAGTCTCCCAGCTGTGTGTGACATCTTCAGCAATAATTACTATATCATTAAGACTGGTGACAGAATAAGAACATAACTTAGCTTTTCTCATTCCAGAATATTATATATATATATATATATATATATATATATATATATATATATATATATATATATATATATATATAGAAAGGATAGTACTGAATGCTAAAGAAACTCAATGTAATTGAAGAAAGCGTCAGAAAACAAAAGAAAATGTTGTTCCAAATTATATAAAAAGACGTATAAAGTGGTTTTGAGGTTTTGAAGCATCTGCATCACCTTCCAAAGGCACAAGTGAGGACACGCAATGTTTGGAGTTGGGTGGAGCTTCATTTTTAGTTGACCTGCGGAAATGTCTCTGGGGGGGGGGGAGAGTGTTTAATATGTGCTGTGCCACTCTCACACCTACTGCAGGTCTTTTTTATTCTCTGTTGGCTTCAGGATTCTCTCCATGGTTTAGTGATAGCAAAGAGTCTGCAGGGAATGAAGGAGGATGTTCAGCTTCAACTTCATAAGGTCATACATTCGCTGTAGTTCAGTTGAGGAGTCTGTGGTTCAGTTGAGGTCAATGGTGGCGTGGGCACAAATAAATTTAAAGTTCTCCTCCCTGTCTATGCTTTCCATCTATGTGAAAGTGAAAATGTCTTTCCTTGGTCTTTAGCTCCTTTGCTGTGTCGTGCTTAATGACAATGGTATTCCCTGATGGCAAAGGTCTGTTTTAGTAGGCATTCCTCTTGCTTCTCTGCAAAAACTATTTGGAATTGGTCTCAGGGATGGAGAGCGTGGTTTTGACATGGTCTCGGATAATCAACAAATCTGATTGAGAAGTTCTGGAATGTGCAATGAAACCAAGCTTTATTAGTGGAGGGCCAATGATGCAACGTTATCTTGGTGCCTAAAACAACAAAGCATCGAAGCTCTGAAGAGTTTTTGCCTCAGCAAGTCACTGCGTTTGAAAGTTTTACTGCGGTGGCTGACCAGTGTAAATGTGTTTGTATAAAAGTTAATGTGGCAAGACTTTTTGTAATATTACAATGCTGCACTGGGCAATTTCACTGAAACTAATAGTCCACTCATCTCTACAGAACACTGAGCATCCAGACCACATCCAGCCACAGAAAGCCTCCTGACTCATTGATAACCACAACCCATTTTCTAAACCAGTGTCTTCTCTCATGCTGAGCAGAGTGCATAAAGGGAAGTCTTGTAAACCTAATGTGTCCGTTAATATTTGATGAGTCTTCCACTGCAACCGAATGACAATGCTATGCTACACACGCAGGCAGGTCCAGGAGGGATGGGGGGGGGGGGGGGGGGGGGGGGGGGGGCAATGTGAGGAAGGGCGCTTGCTATTAGTATTAGCTTGAGTATTAAGCACAATGGATACGATTAAAAAAAAAGGGAAAAAAAACACTACTGGCTATCATAGTTTGGAAGCTGAGATGTAGCAGGAGTGAGTTACTGCAACTTGTATTACTGCCTGGATGCTTCTTGAGGTTTTTGTATTGTGGGCAGAGAGGTGCAGGGGGAGTTGAATGTTGATAATGTGGTTTATTTGAATACGAGAATGCAAGGAGGAAGAGGAGGAGGTTTAGCTGTAATTCATATGTGGGCGGCATTGTTCGCCTTCCCATCCTCCTCATCACCCATTCACCGCCGTCCTCCGGGTTGTTTAGAATTCCTCTTCACCTCCTACCCTGTCCACCCGTCCCATCTCCATTCTCAGTGCACATCATTGTCTCACTGTGTTTTTTCTTTTGTTTTGTTTTTTTTGCAGCCTCATCCCATTTCCCTGTTTGCTTCCTCATCTGTTGTGCTGCTCACACTCTCCCAGCCTTATTCCAAACACACACAGACACACACACACGTGTACGAGCAATGATACACACACACACACCTTTCTGCATGACAGAGGTTCCTATTCCTGCTCCTTCAATTACTACATCAAGTTATCCGTGTCAGCAGCCTGTGCGTGCCGTGACTACTGGTAGGGGTGGCCAGCTAGTAAATAAATACTTTAGCCTCCATCTCTCTCTACTTGCCTCTCTATCAAAGTCACATTATAAAATACACATACAAACCATCTCTGCCATGGTCTTTGTAATTTTCCTTCCATCATCCCCATATAAATTCCAATTCAGTTTTACCGCAGAGCTTTGCCCAGTCGCCTTTGCCTTTGTTTACAAGACAATGCAAGCATTAATCTTCCATTTTTCTTCGAGTCAATAATGTTCTTTCTCAACATTTTTCAACTTTTCTAAAACAGCTCAGCTAAAAACAAAGGTTTTCACAAAGGTAGTAGTAAATGCTCCGAGCGTAGAAATGATCTGGACTGGAGTCTCAGAAATCCATACTGTAATTTTAGGGCCAAAGACATATACACTATGTGGGATCAGCATCAAAGACATGAGTCAACAATATCTACTCGTCTTTAATACCACCTTGTTCAAATCATTGCTACCTGTGGATTGAAGAAGGCAAACAAAAAGGTAAAGCCTTCCACACACACTAATATCTATGGTCAATTTAGAGACATCAATTCACCAAATATGTACATCTTAATCCCATGCAAGCACAGGGATAACATGCAAAAACAAACCAAATAAATGGAGCATAGTAACCTTTGAACACAAGTTTTGGACAACTCCGAGGAAATTATCCATTTGCTGCATTTTGCCGCTTCCAGCATGCATCTTTTAACAAATTCACCTTCACAGTCTGGCTTTGGTGGTCAGATACTCTGGCATTTCCTCTGCTCTTCATAAAACACTGCAATATACAGTCAATTGGAACCAATATCAGTAAATCGGAAGTTTATCTTCAGTGAAAATTCCAGTTAATGTCTGTATTTCTGAAATCTGAGCAGCTGTATGCTTCGAGCCTGTCACCATCAGGTCACTCTGATAGCATTTAAAAGTAAAGATAAATTCAATGGTCCTGCATGTGAGCCTCTACGCAACACTAGACTTTTCCTGGCTGACACCCCTAATGTCACCACCCTGGTGTTTAATTCAATGTTTTTGTTTTTTTTGTCTCATCTAGTTCATGTTTCTTTTCTTTTCCCCAAGCAATGGCAATGGGGCGAGACAAAACCTTGACATCATTGGTTTCCCATTTGATTTCAACACAACTTGTCTCTGACAATAATCCTACCGGATTTACATCTTAATGGGGCGAACTGCAGTTATTGTAACCTCAGAAAGAACCTTAGTATTGTCAGTCAGATGCACAATCTGCATCCATAAAAAGATCCAATGGAGTAAATAAACTAAAAAAAAAAGCATTTTAACAGTCCATAGTAGATAATCAAATTCCATCACAACTATAGCCATTGGTACATTGGTTCTTTCGTGGTATGGTTTGGATAACTGTGCTTTTGCAACATCCTTGATGGCGAGATCCAGTGTTGTATGTGTATTTGGTGATTGGCTTAAAGTCTTCTAATTTACTGGTTTGCAAGAAGGAATCTGGCTGAAAAGCTGCAGGTCAGGTTAAACTTTCTCCAGTATAGTTATTTTTAAATGCAAACAAGCAGCAATGCATACAAAAATTTGCGAATGTGTCCAGGTTTGTTAATTTTTTACAAATGTTTAGATCTGCTCATATTTATTAATGACTGAAAATCTAAGAGCCTAAATAAAGCTCTTTATTTTGCACTTCTTTTTTTTTTGTTTTAGGTTCTACAATGCTTTGAAAGATGAATTGATGTGTTGTTTGAAAATATACCTGATATACCTTTTGTTTTCCTTAAACTCAGACTAACTGTCATTTCCAGTAAACCAGCACCAAAACACATTCATTTTCTAAAAGGGACAAATGAGTCACTTATTAAGACTAAAATAGTCTTAATAAATGCTCTCTGTTCACAAGCTGTTTCAAAGAACTAGAATGTTACATCAATGGAGGCTTCTCTCAATTTAAAAAAGGCAAGATTGTTGTAACGTGGTTAATAAATGTACTTTATTTCAATGAAGTTAACAATGGCTGGAATCGAATAATAATGAAGAGCCCCACCTAGGAGATTTATCACGAGCCGCCACTGAGTGTCAGTGACTTCTTAAAAATATTTTACAACATCCTACTCTTCAGTGTTTTGTAGTTTGGAATGGAACTACCTGATGTTTTCAAAAGCTTTCAAAGGTCTTAATCTGTCAAAACAGCCCGTTTCTTTAGGCCATTTTAACACTTACAGGTCTTGACAACAACCGATTGCACAAACAAAATGGCTGCAATAGATTCAAGTCACGAAGACAATATGTGCTTTTCATTAGATTTTATTTGTAATTCAAAAGAAAAATCTCAATTTTTTTCCCTCACTGGCTTGTCCCTCCAACAACTTACGGTCTGTTTCTATCCCTGATTCTGTCTCACCACTCACTGTCGCTCGCACAGCCAGCCGCCGTTTTCCTCCCTCCATCTTCCTCCTCGCTCCCTCAGGTACTCTTGAGTTCAAGAGCTCTCAAAGCCTTTTTCACAGCGGTCAATGGCTAAGCAGGACCCCTTCAAACAGCCACCGTGTGCACAGGCTGCAGCCTCTCCCCTGTATCATTCACACTGCAGTTTGGCATGAACCGAACACACTCAGCCTTTTTTTTTTTTACTTTATTCCAACACATCAGCAGTCAGAAACTCTTAGTAGTCGGAATGGGCAAAATAGTATTGTCACTTGCATTTGTGTAGCAAAATAAGACAAAAAAAAAAAAACATACGGAGAGTCTCAGTGGAATTTAAGTAGCTTTTCTAATTTCCATAAATCTCAAAAGGGCTTCATCTTTTACCCGGTGCCAAGGAAAGTGCATATCCACATCTGAAAATGAGGATGAGTTGTGTCTTAAGAACATTGTTGATACACTGCTGTGATGAGATTACTGAAACAATTGTCTGAAGTCAGAGATGTGCATAGCACATTATTCATGTGATGTATAGTGCAATCCAAAAGGAATGATTGCCAATGCAAAGACACAAATTCGTACATTAAAACCAAGCAGTGGACGGCGGTGCAAGTCATCCTTTTAGCATGAACTGATTAAAAGAAGGGCCCCGCTAACATACTAAAAGTTCCTTCCTGGAATTCAACAGGAGATACATTTGTGTTTGTAGCCACCAGCTGATGGCAGGGGTCCACTGACTTCAACAAGTACTTGCAGTGGATGATCAAAAGGCCATTTGCATTTCAAAAGTCACACAATCCGGCTTTACGCACCAAACAGCATGATCATTTACTCTATCTTATTTAATTTCTTGATAGGGGGGATAACATTGGCCAGGGCCTCAGAAGAGATGATAGAATGCACTTTTCTTCACTTCACTGAGTTGAGTGGTCACACAGTCACAACTTTTTTTTTTTTTTGTTACTCAGTGGGCGTCCTTTATCTTCAACTCCATCACAGCTTTCAGTAGAGGCAGAAGTATATCATTTATCTTCGCACAAGAAAAAAGTGTCTCTTTTCTACTGGCTGGCAAATCTAATGTAGGTTCACTTGAAACAAAAGCGCCATTGTGATTTATTTGACTGACACCATGCCCAAAGTACCCATCTGTGATTATTTAAGATATGAAGTAGCATTCCTTCAAACCATATGCTGGACTTTTAACTCACATCTGTTGTGGAAATTTATAGGTAGAACTGTGTAAATATTTGGATGGAGTTTAACTATAAGCTTCAGGCTTGTATAAAAGTGCTCAAAGGTTTAAAATCTAGTGGTAAACTGGATCTGTCTTGTATCAAATAATGACTCTGAGGAACTCGGCGAGGTGACGGCTGATTAAAACTGATGACTAATTTAAAATTCAAAGAAGAACACAGATACCAGCCTAGGTTTTGAAAATCCGATGAAAGTTAGAAAGCCTATAATTAAACAATAATTAAAATAGCTAATTTGTTAGCATATGAAGGATGTGATTATTGTACACGAATACAAGTGCTCTAAAAATCTTTTTGAAATGATACTACAACACTCGTAAAATCTGATTTACATTTCAGCTACCCGAGCATTATCTTTGTGTGTGTGTGTGTGTGTGTGTGTGTGTGTGTGTGTTTCATGTCTTTGTGTGAACCGACTTTCTGTCCTCTGGTTTGTGGAGAGTAATGGCTCTCTGGACTTTGTCCTTGAAAAGATAAAAGCAGGTTTTTACCCTGGAGAGAGACATCTGTCAGATTGTATACGTTTCGGCTTTTAAAGCCTATCCGGTTGTATGCACTGTATGATTGTATACTTGTTTCTCCTGTGGACATCACTAGATGAATCATGATAGTGTTATGAACAGAATGTGCATTTTTTTTTACTTTTTTTAAAATGGAAATGAAAAGCAACAAAGATGCAAACAAAAACTTGAAAATTGATCTGCAAGATGTACTTTTGAAAAATTTGTATAATCAGTGAAGCACAAATCACGTAAGAGGAGACCGGATGAGAGAAAGTGGGTACCCCAAAACTTGAAGTAATACTTTTTGAATACCTCCAATGTACTTAACACTGCACATAGTTGCTTAAGTACGTGAAACCAAATTAGGTTCACCTTTCTTTACTCACCATTGCGATCTATAGCGAATGGGGTGTTGGTGGTGGTGATCTGGTAGTTACAGATCTGGCTGTATTGCGGAGAGCAGTCCTGGTCGGTTGCCTCCACTTGCAGGATGCTGTCATAAATCTTGCCCTCGGTTACCGCCGCTCTGTACTGAGGTTCCCGGAACACGGGGGCAAACTCATTGACATCGTTGACTTGAATGTGCACCACTGCCCTGTAAACAGAAGGGGGCAATAAAAGGGGGAAATGTTTAAATCAATACAAAGATGAAAGATTCCTAACATACAAACAATTTGGATGTCTCATATGGTGCTCTACAAGTGTAAAGATGCTATAAAGATACTAGATAGTAAAACGAGTTTCGCACAGACATTACTAAGTGCAAGAGAGACATTTTAGCCTCAAACACTGTCCACTGTTACAACTTGAATTTTATAGGACATTATCATCACCAATGAATTGCTTTCTTGCCAGAGGAAATAAAAGCAAACCCTGTTAACAGGAATCCTTTATTTTCGAGTCCTATGGGACCCACACATACTTTACTTTTGCTCGGGATTCCTGAAAATCCAAATAAGCTTTGCAAAAATGTGTGAGTCAGATCTTTTTTTTTTGCCCCCCTGTTATGTTCAGGGCAATTTTCAGTTCTCCCAACAACCATGAGGATCAACAATAAAATCACTTGAGAAACTTTGCTATACGCCAGTGAATTAAATTCTGCGTGTTGTTATTTGTTGTTCATCACCACCCGCGCTGTCACAGACATCCTTTCAGCGATTTCATCAAAGAAGTAACATTTGATTCAAGTTTGTTGACATTGTTTAACGAATGACATTTTATGGCCCTAAAGAAAATGTGCACAAAGAACCGAGTGATTTCACAGACAGGAATAGGTCATGTGTGGATTTGTGCTTTTGTGTCGCATTGCCCTTAAACTTTGTAAAAGCTACGCCTCAGATTGCTCATGAGCCTTTGATGTCCCGACACATTGTAACAATCTCAGCCTGTTACCCCAGTTGGCTGCATTGCTCAAAAGCACAATGGGGGTTTGAAGCGAAGCGTTTAACAAGTAGCCTCTAAGACTAAAGGTTCCACTGATTGAAGGCAGAGTTCAATGCTGGTGATGTATGAGTTTGGTAACCAAGACACACGTTGAGCTTTCTGTACGACTCAGTTTGCTTTGCTTTGATTTCCTTCACGACCAGGTTTCCAAGATGCACTTATTAATTAATCCATGAACAATACATCAACATGTATTCATATCAGATATAGAAAAAAGAAGCCTAATTGATTACTCAGTCCAGCAGGTCTTCATCAGTACCCTCCAGTGGTAGAAAGCAACAGATTGTATAATCAATCCTTCTGTACATCGACCGACAAGCGGTGACGAATGACAACGGGCCACCGTGACACTTTTGAAAGACTCCCCGGGCTGCAAAGCCAAAGTAATAGTTTGTTCCATGTACTATAAATGTGGTTTCACGGGATTATCCAGTGGCTATGGTATTGGCAGCGAAATGATCTTATTAAGTAAAGAGGTAAATATCTCTTTAGAGGATGGACGGAGAGGAAGAGAAACGCGGGGAGGCACAGTTTGGGCAGAATGGATTTTCACACCGTCTTATCTCTCCCCGTCATGAGTACACAAACAAAGGATTTGTTTTGGAGCACACACACACACACACACACACACACACACACACACACACACACACACACACACACACACACACACACACACACACACACACACACACAGCTACATAATTTAATAGAAATAGGACGAGTAACCAAGTATGCTCACTGGAGAATTTTCATTTTGTTACTTTTGAATTACATTTGGGTCCCTGGGGTGTCAATATTGCAAGTGTTGTTTGGTGTAATAATAAATCAGCACGTTCTGGCCACCTGAACAAATTTACTGTGTGAATTTACACATCTGCTATTTACTCCCTCTAAAGCTGTCTTGGAATTTAGCAGCCATGTAAACAAGTAATTAACATGTGGTGAAAAGAGAATAATAAAGGCTTGAAATAGGCAGTGACGATGGCGGGGGGGGGGGGGGGGGGGGGGGGGGGCGGGGGGGGCATCACCGTTTTCCACAAGTGTGCTTATTTGCCTGTCCACACCTCAAAGGTCAGCTGGAACCCATGTTAAAAAAAAAATAAAAATAATAATGTTTTCGGGCTCCTAAAACGTCACGCCGTGTGGATGATCGGCCAGAAACAATGTGTTTACGTGAAATGACGTTCTTGTGTGGACAGGCCCTTAGCAAAACACATCAAAACCTGGTAAATGTCCCTTTCACTTGAAGACCTGCTGGGCCAGACTTGAGCTCAATCCCCACTTTGAATACCACTGGCGTTGGTTACGCCACAAAAGAATCAAAAGAATCTTAATTCAGTCGTATTTCTCGCAATGAAGACCCGAAACTGCAATCGTTCAAAAAAGAAGTGAAGAAAATGTGATGAAAGCCGACTTCTTCTCGGGTTCCCAGTGATGGTGGTGGTAGGTGAGGACAGAGAAGTGTGAATGTCTGCAGACTCCGGCTGCTGACAGCATTAAACCCAACAAATTAAGCCGACGCTCAGAGACTATTGCACCCCAGTCACGTCAATAAGCCAGTCGAGTTCTTTCAGAGAAAAACTTGATGAATACAATCGGCGGGAACATCGCTTTGTAAAAGCCGTCACTTGAGAGAGGCAGCTATTGAGCATGCAGACCTTGTTTTGAAAAGAGCAGTGAGAAAACAGGCTCACTGGTAATGTTGTGATAACACCTGAACTCTCACAAACTGACTTGCTCATCTTTCTAGACAAATATGCCTTTTTCTTTTTTCTTTTGGCGGCGCTTGAACTTTATCGCCATCAATCCTGCAAAGTGATTGCAAATGTGCTTCCATTTTTTGTTCGATTTCAAAAAGACTGATGGAGCAATCTAGTGACGAATGCCACATAATGCACCTTGATGAAGTCAAAGCGAATTTGTTGCTCTCTATTAGTGCCTCGTGAAATGACTGAAAGAGTCTGGGGAACTTTGCCGATGTTCTAAAGGATCAGAACATGGTTTCAAACACACAAATGAACATATGACTGACTGTGGGGGTTTAGGATTGGCGAGATGTTAATGGTGATGCTAACAGCAGTGGAGGGTGCTGATGTGAAGCGTTGACAGATGACAGCAGCATCAGTGTGTGTGCAGTAAATCCCTCAGCCAGCCTTGTTTTGCCATATTAATGACGCTCCTTCATAAACATTACCCCCTTGCTTTGCCACCCTCCCCAGCGGTGAGGGAGCGGGCAGATGTTCCACTCCTCTAGGGGTTTGTGTGAGCACAATTATGTATACATGCACACAAATGCATTATATAGAAATGCAGTATAGGCAAAGAAAGAAAAGAAAAAATCTCTCTGAGTGAGGATGTGAGCAAGTTTCTCTGCTGATGGCTCACATCTGGTTGAAGCAGACGCCGAGATCTTCACGGCGTGTGTGGTGAATGTGTGTATGTGTGTGTGTGTGTGTGTGTGTGTGTCTATCTTTTCATATCACTGGAAGATTGCCAAGTGGGGCCCAAGGCTTCTGCTATTCCTCCCTGCGTCAGGTCTCAACTCATGAGCGGGGGTCCACAATGAGTCAGCCTGACACAGAAAGACACCGGGGGGTTAAGTGACTCCATTGGTGCCAAAATGATCCCGACACCACGACACAAAACAGATCAACAGGGATGATTATATACAAAACAAGTCCATCGTTAAACAAACTAAAAAATCCTTGCAAAGGAATCAGTTTTCACTTAGTTCTAACTATACAAAGTCAAATATTGGAATAGTTTTACCGCCATCTAAATGGACACTGATATAACAGAGGTAGCCAACTCTGCAAGGAAAAAAAAACAAAACAATCAACACTGGTATTTTGCTTTATGATCCATTCAGACCTGCACGTAGAATCAGTCTAACATGTTTTAGAGCCCCTATTCAGCATGTTTCTGTTAAATCTGAAAACCTGCCTTCTGAACTGTGTTCCTAATTCCATTTATTGAGTTTTGTTAAACATTAACAATGGCAAGTAAACAGACATTCGCACGGACAGGCCGTGAAGTTGGATTGATATTAAGGGTTTCCACAGAGCTGGAGTTGCAGTGTTTTCGAAAAGTTGTGTTTTTAGTGGCACAGCTGTAAATGGACACCTAAAAGGCAACGGAGGTTTTCTGTTTTCACTTTAAAACGTTGTGTAAACAGAGCTTAAGTCTAGGAAAGGAAACACAAGTAAGATCATGACATTTCTAGTAAAAATGGAAGAACATTGTTGAACCACGTTAAAGGCATGTAAAAAAATAATTGCATAAAAGGCTAAACACTTAGGTCATCTAACTGCTTCGACATATATAACTGTATTCATTCGAACATACAGAGCTAAGATTAGGGTTCAGTTGGCTTTAAGAATGAATCCATCATGGGAGATTTATACAAAACAAAATCTGTAGATTTTCTCACACCGGTGATGTGTTTGAAAAGGATTTTGAAAGGAAACTTTTATTTCCTGTGTGTTATGGAGGACAAAAAAATAAAGCAAAGGCCACTTCATTGTACAAATGATCACGTCGGGGTAAAACTGAAACAGTTCTGAAAGCAGTGTTGACTCTCAGTAGGAAAAGGGAAGCAAACGTGTTGTCAGTGTCAACATTTTGTTGACTGATCAAGCTACAAAGACTTCCTGGCTTTGCATAAATTGAGGATTCATAAGACTCTCTTTTCCTTCTAAAATCTTAATCCTCTAGCTGCTTGATGTAGTTACTTGTAACCTTAGACTTTAAAGGTTGAACAGATGACTATAAAGTCAAGTAGCTTGTCTACTTGTCTACACGGTCATCGTTGTTATCAATCTGATTTAATCAGAATCCAAATCAGAATCAGTAGTACTTTATTAATCCCTGGGGAAAATTATTGTGACAAAGCTCCACATAGAGTTGAATAGGATCGTTAAATAAAGGTAAATAAGTAATATCAAGTTAAGTGCCAATAGATGCAGGGTTAAGCTCAGCACTGACTGGAGAGTGAAAATTCTTTACAACTGAGAGATCAGATTGTCTAATTTACATGAACCCTGAATAAAGTGATCGGATTGATGTGCTGGTTCATATGCACCACACAAATCTAATTAAGACAGTTACTCAATCCCATAATGCTTTGTTCTGGGAGGTTGGCCGTCAGTGTTGCCACTTCCTGCATTTCCAAGACGTACGCCATTTTAAAGCTTTTATTTGTTAGCTTGACTAATCCAGCTTGTAATGCTTCTTTTGACACTGAAACATGGAAGACACATTCCCCTTGTTCGGTCTGATCAGGAAAAAATAATACTATATTTGAGAGCAGTATTGTGTGTTATTATGTGTTTTGTGATGTTATGTGATGTGTGTAGTGAGGATAAGTTCACCCCAACCAGGGACATGATCAGAATTTGGGTGCACATTACGTGGCGTCTGTTTGGGGATAGGGATCTGCATAAACCATGCCTCTCGCTTGAAATGACATTTAATTCTGAATCAGATCAGATTCTTCTAATTGGTGCGTTAGCGTGAAGCGTTCTCATAGTTTATGTCCATGGAAACACAGATAATGTCAGTTGTAATGTTTGTGATGGATAATCTCCTCCAAGTGAGCATTGTTTATTGAACTGCTTGCTGTTTTCTTGCTGTGAACACGGAGACACCTTTTGTGTTGATTTGCAGCATTCAAACAATTTAATTTAAGGTTCCAGTAAATTTCCCATCATTCAATGCAGCATATATACATTTCTAATCATGGAAATTTTGAATCTCAAACTACATCGGCATGGTTCAATTAAGTTGGTTATGCGCTTAGGTTGTTCATAAGTAAACCTTTCTGAAATGAAAATGCAAAACGACGAGGTTTCACTTGAAATGTTGTGTAAGCCGGGCCTGACAGTACGTGCGTCCGCAACAGTGTTGCCTGTGCATATAAACTTACACTGCTCTTGTGATTGAAATGCAACATAATAATTCTATTGAAACGAGACGCCAGCACAGCAACAGCTTTTATGTCTAGCAAAGATGTGATCAACAGGATTCCCAGTAAGTCTGGCATCCTGAGCCCTCAAGCTATTGGAAAGCAGCAACGTTATTCTCTTCTTTGCTGAGAAAATGTCACGCTTTACCTCGGTAAAGCGGTATCAAAGCTGGATGGATACTGTTTTAGAGAGATCAAAAGTTTGAATAAGAAAATCTGCATCTGGTTGAACACAAAAGTTGGTGTAGGAGAGTAACTCCTCTGTGGGTACAAATTGTATGTCTCCATTAGCTCAGTTTGAGTTATGTGCACACAGCTCTATTATTACAGACTGACACATTAGCTGAGCTGTCAGCACTCTGTGGGTTCATCAAATGACGGTTTTACTTGTTACGTTTGGCAAAATGTGTGTTATTCAGGGGATAATGCACGACATGGTTCAATGTTGTCAGTTAAGAGAAATGCATATTATCTAATGACAACGAGAAAAAGCAGCTGACACGCCACAAACAAGAAGTTCCCTGCTGCTGTCTGCATGTTTATAGCATCGGTCAACAGCTTCTCTGTTCGAAAAGGTATTACGATGCTAATTCATCACATGGGTTGTGGATACACGATAGTGTTAATATGTTGGGACATTTTTCATTCATTCAGGACTGAGATGTTCCTTTCGCAGTCAACAGAAGTTTAGCGAAACTGTAACAGAGCCCTTCCTTTCTCGACACCTCAAATTCATCATTTTGCAGTATTATGAGAGGAGATCTTCACAGTGATGAAATAAGTTTAAGCGCTCAATAGAGTTGTGCTTGAATATTTTCTTTATGAATGAGGATGATCACTTCCACCCAAGAGTTTAACATTAACCATTTCCTCAAACCAGGATTAAAAAAAAAAAAAAAAAAACTCCCAAGATCCAAAGAAACTGAACAGAGAGGCTCAGCTATGTTCAAGTACAATATTTTTCGATCCCCCACGAATGCCAGTTCATATCTAGATGGCTGTGGGCCAGGCGCATGGGTGGATATCCTCGGGCAGGCAGACCAATGCTCCCCTCAAAGCCTGTTTGGGAAGTCTGATTGGAGCAGGAAATACAGATAGCTACAGTAGTAGAGATGATTTGGAACATATTTTTTGTTCACTTGGATTGGATAAATCTTCCCTGATTACAAACTGGTGTTGGACAACACATCTGAATGAAGGCTAATTGTCAAAACAAAGAGAGGGAAACATTTCTTGTATCGGCTGAACAATCCAAGCTTTTTAAATAGATAGATCTGAAATATAAAAAAAACTGACTTTTATAGCCTCCAGCCAACCGCTCTCAGCATGTTCATGAAATATTGATGACTGGATGTACAATGTTATAGCATTAGCACGGTAGAAAGTGATAGAATAGAACGACAGAATAGAATAAATGTTATTTAAGCAAGTCATATTGGTTATTTTCAAGATTCTCAAATAATAATGATGTAATGAAGTATGACGGAGGATTCATTACCAAACAAACTAAGTTTCATTAGTATGGAGCATCATTTCAAGACATATTGTTGGCATTGATGTGAAAGTCAATGCTGCCAAACTAAGACTCTGTTTACATGACAAAGTACAATGGGTTCGCGTTGTCCTTTCAGAAAAGATCTGCATTTACACAGCAACATTTTGAAAACAATGTCCGTTTACATGAAAATACCAATAACGCTGACAATTGTGTAGTTTTCATGTCCAGCCACTAGTTGGTGCTGTTGGTTGTTTTGGTTATGAAATCACAAACACGTGTGCTCAGAGGACAATACGCTATAAACATTAATAATAGCGAGTACACGGACATTCATAAGGATAGACGACGAAGTTGGATTGCTATTACAGAGACTCTCAACTATAAAATTTGTCCTACGAGAGTATGGGCTGGGAGTCATGACACTCTGGAGGCTGCCATTGTTGTTATTGCCTCTCTAGTTGTGCATGTGCAGAAGAACTACTTAATACGGCTGTGTTGTGCAGCATTTCAGATAAATTGCATTTTGATTTTTATCCTGTTTCCACGGAGACAAAGGCCACGTTTGCACGTACTTGGGTTTTTAAAGAAATGGATATACGGCCCTGCATAAACACCTCGTTCTAAGCCACTATGCGCATGCCAAACCTGTAGGGGGCAGTGTAAAGAGAAGCATGAAGGTATGATTGCCAATCAGACTGTTTCATTTTTAAATACCCAGGAACATGTGAATGTGGCTAGAGTCAGAGCGCTTTCAAGAACTTGTCTTTTCCCCCCCGATTCCATGGCGACGGATCATTTTCAAAATGTTACACCGAGTGAACCGCTTTCAAAAAGATGCATTTTCAGTTGGTCTGAGCATTGCTGTCATGTAAACAGCACCCAAAACGCAACAGAAGTTTTCCGTTTTCGCTTGTAAATTGTTGCATAAACGGGTCCTAAATTAGTCTGATTAACAATAATAATATCCAACATTATGAACTTGCTGTCTAAGATTGATAACATGGTGTTTATCAGGTGTGGATGCTGCAGAGTTCATGATATTCACCTGTAATGGTGCAGCAGACGAATATGATGGGACGGGTAAGAGCAGCAGTGGGTGGGTGCATGATCAGAGCATGTATATCGCAGCTGCAGCCCACACTTTATGTGTATTCTGAGACATGTAAAGTTATTTTGAAACTTTGGCGGAACACATTTAACTATGGCGGTGTGCCATAGTTAAACTCACAAGTGAGAGACCTGGGATCTTGTCTGAGACTCAGCTTGAAGCATGATGCACCTCCAGCCTCTCTGAGACCATTTACCGACTTTCCTCATACCACCTGTCGACACAAACAAAGCTTGGGTTTCTGAGCTGCGTCACTGCTGCTGCCTGAGTCACTAAAACCTCCACTGGGATGGTCAGTTTTTCTGACGGATGCAAAGACTGTCTAACACGTTCACATCCACTGAGTTTAATTTCACACATTGAAAAGGACGAAGATTGGCCGCTGCAACCGGCTGCACTGCGAAACGTCCGAATCGAGTGGATTTTGAAAAATGTAAATATCTCATTAGGAGTTAAAAATGAAAAGCAGTCCAAGCAGTGGGGAAGCATTCAGTTGCCAGGTGTGATTTCAGCCCGGCTAAATCACATGCAGATACAATCAGATAGAAACTGCATGTTAAAGCCAAGTGATGCATGTTAATGTTGGCTTAGCATTGTTTTCAGCTTATTGCATATTCATCCGTTCTCATTATTTATCAGTTCTCAACAATACACAACTGCTCAAACGGAGTCATTATTGAATTCCTCACACACACACACACACACACACACACACACACACACACACACACACACACACACACACACACACACACAGGGAAGGACTCAATTAATCTCTGTCAAGAATTAGCCGAGAGGTTGAATCATCAATTTCCTCATGTAAGACACAGATGGTAATAAACAATCTTAACTATACCAGTGAGATCAAACACGCAACACAGGTTTATACACTCATCGATATGCAAGGAAATCCAACTTCCACACTGGCTACAACCCCCAGGCATTACTGAACGACTCCATCGAGGCCGGTGCAGTCTGAATACAAGGTGATTACGATGCACAGCGCCGCCGTGTTGTTTTCAGATACATGAGTAGATCTCGATACAACACGTTGGAACGCAGCAGATCAAACCACTGATTGATGGCTCGGACTAGCATGCCACAGCGCAGATGAATATAAAGAGGCTGATTTGAAGCTGTAATATTTACCTCTGTGAGCATTATTGCACAAATCACTGCCTGAGTGTCCGTTTGCTGTGCTGTGCTGACAGACATCCCAGCATCTGCCGATGTGCAGCGACGCCTGATTGTGGTTTGAATCTGGATGGGAGCGGGTGTCACTTTCTTTTGTCTGGTAAGTGAAGCAGACAAGCACAGATGGTGCAGTTCCTGGTGGTGCATATTCATAATTGAAACATGGAGACTATATTCTCCCATTACATTATGTTAGCTGAAGACAAACAACATATTCTCACCACGAGATGTGTGTGTTTTCTCTTACGTCTTTCGCTCCCTTTTTTTTTTTTTTTTTTTGGCTTGCCAGGAATAATAGTCACGACAACTAACAGGTTTTGACAGAATGAGGTTTCACTCACATTAGCATCAACTGTGACAAGCATGGAGTTAAGATTCTTGGAAGAATAAAGAGCAGAGGCATTGACAGGGCACTATGTGTGTGGAGGCTCCCCTGGTCCTCTCGCAGCAGAAATGTATCGTGACAGCTTATGCTAAAGACACACAACTTTTGGCCCACTTCTATGGACACACAAAAAAAGTGACGTTTTTTTTTTTTTTGTCTAGTTAATGCTGAGAGTGCTTTTCGGTGCTCTGTCTGTGAGTACATGTGTGAGTGTATGCAAGTTAAGATGCAAAATCAGCCATGGATTGGTGTTTGTCTTATTTATATGTAAATGTAGGTATATCAGTGTGCTTGACACAGCAGTTTTAGTGCGCATGCGTGCGTATGTGTGTGTGTGTGTGTGTGTGTGTGTGTGTGTGTGTGTGTGTGTGTGTGTGTGTGTGTGTGTGTGTGTGTGTGTGTGTGTGTGTGTGCGTGCGTGTGTGTGCGTGTGCGTGCATGGCTTGTCCTTCAGCCAGCTGTTGGGTGGAGTAATTAGCTTCTCCAAACTGCAGCCGGGTTGCAACATACAGGCCTCTAAGATTTGCTAATGATGACTTTAATAACCGCTGCGCTGCCAAGCACAGTATGTGTAAGAGTGGATGCTGGGCAATTCGTAAACACGAGAAAACATCTGTGTCTAAACTGCATGTAAATATTCTCTCGAACATGCACACACACACATAGACACTTGTACGAACAAAACAACGGGGTTTCCCCTAACCCTACAAATGAGTTACCACCCTCTCCTTAACAGCCTCTAAGCACTTAACCCTAAGACCAGTGCTAAATACACGTGGCACATGTAGGTCCGATTCATGGGAAGAATTATGAGTAGGACGCTCTTTGTTATGCAGTGAGACATCTCCTATGCCTAATTACTCTGTATGAACAACTGGGCTCTACAAAGAGGAAGGTGTGCAGGGAAAAGAAAAGGTACAAACATTACACAGAAATTTCTCGTCCTCGCATGCTAATTAGAGAGGATACACTGTTGTATCCCAAAGGTCCAACGTTTGGCTATATCGCTGGGTTTTACAATGTTTCAAAGAAGCATACAACAACAGATAAGATCTGGTAATTGTGTTACCACAAAGGATGCAGTTTTTTGTCCCGTTTGCTGGGGCATTGAAGACTTCACATACCTTGGAAGCCTTATACTGTAAATAGTGACAATGGGGCCCATAAAGACATCAAGGCCCACCTCAACAAAGCCAGGAGCGCCCTCAGTCGACTCCATAACATCTGCAAATCTGAACAATACAGCCTCAAAACTAAGATTCGGCTGAACACCAGCAAAGTTACTCTTCTTTTGTATGGCTCTGAATGCTGGAAATTAACAAAACCAGATATGAGTAAGGTTGATGTCTTTCATAACAGCTGTGAGATCTGCAACATCTGCTGGCCCAACAACATCCCAAAGGAGGAACTGTATAAGAAGACGAACAGTATGAAACCGTCTCTCGAAATTAAGAAAGGATGGCTGGGACGGCTTGGTCATGTCCTGAGGATGCTTATGACAGGATACTTAAAGTTGCCATTAAATGGAGTCCAACTGTAAGGAAAACACCTGTTGAAGGAATGTGATGAAAGAACAGGAAGAGATGGTCTATCATGGGGCGAAGCGCAAGGCAGAGCTCAGGACAGGGTTGGCTGGTGAAGTATTATCGTGGCCTTATGTCCATGTGCATAGAAGGATCGGTCACCAAACTACAAGAAATTAGTTGGCAGTGTTCGATTTTTCTGTCTTATCTCTTGGAAGTCATCTTTGAATTACATTCAAATGAAAGAATCTGACTAAACAGCTACTATCGAAATGAAGTCTGCTTGCTTGGTTTATTAATCCTGTAACTTTTACAGAACACAATACAGCAGTGGCAGTTTCCACTTACAATCTGAATCCAACCTGGAAACTGCCGAGTGAGTTTTAAATTTAGATCAGGATTGTCAAACTCAACACTTGTAGGCAAAAAACCGAACCACCAAGAAAAATGAAATAAATTGACAGAAAACATTGATTTTATTTTTTTACACAAATTTCTTAAGAGAAGTGGACACAACACAACACTGAGACTTGAGATGACACATTGCAGAAGCTGCCAGGAAAGATATCATGTTGCCATCAAACTAGACCCAAAGCCATCAAATCCAAAACATGTACAATGCAGTGGCTTTAGAAGTGCACTATATTGTGCACCAGAGGTTTCATTAAAATAGGCTTTATGTTTAGATTCTAGTCATTTTCTATAGTAATTATTTGATTTCGCCAAAATATAGACTTTGTCATTATGGATGCAAAAAAATTTAACATTTATTATGGCGCTATTTACCCAGCCCACTCCACTCTAGATGAAAATATACTGTATGTGGCTCCTGAACTAAAATTAGCTTGACACCCGTTTTAAACGCTCTTGCTTTTGTATGTCGGTGTGAGTGTTTGTGTCCGGCAGTGTTTGAAAAATCACAGAATTCAGCGGGGGGTCTAAAGGCCTCATTGAGGAAATCGAGTGGGTCTCTTAGGAAAAAAGGTACCGACCCAGCACTTTAAAATATGGATTAAAATCCAATTTATTTCTCTCGGGACATCATGACTGTTTATTCAAAGTAATCTTAAACCAAAGCTGATGATAAAAAAAGGGTTTTTTATTTATCTCACACAAGCAGCTTATTTTCTAAATTAAGAATACAAACAAGTAAAGATCTCATTGATACTTCTGAAGCGTTTCCTTTTCTAAAACACTCAGTCTTGTGCATTTGGACCTAATGAAACGCGCTCAGGGAGAGGGGGAAAAAAAAGGCATTTACCACTACCGTTTGATTATGTTACGCCAACTCATGACCACGTGAACAAGGTCAACTGAGGATTCTCTCTGAACAAGAGGCAGGATTAGTCAGTTGAGGAAAAGAAAAATACTGTTTTGCATATTTTGTCAGTGGTAACCTTGAGACATTTTAATTTCACCAGCAACTTTTTGCCGTTCCCATGAATGTGACCTTTACTAAAGACTCTTGGTGTTTTCTTTGCTAATGACGTTGGAGTTTTAGTCAGGTCAAATTAAGACATTTCCTGCACATTGGGTGCTTGACATCAGTTATATTTTTTCATTAGTGCAGGGGCTGATTCGCTTCTGTGTTAAATCAATGGACGCAAAATGGACATTTATCACATTTATTGCTCCTTACAACAAAGGGCTGGGAACACTTTGCAGTTCTGTACAAATCATTTGGCAGAGGTCAGCCACTCAGTATTGTACCTTAATTTGTGTTTCATTTAAAGCTGACCAGAGCAGAAACAGCCTGAAGGAGTTTGAGGTGAATTCATTCGAGCCTCACACTTTGCTGACAAGTGACTAAAGCTGCCACAGGCAGCTATGCAAAAAAAAAAAAAAAAAAGGAAAACAATTCAAAAGGGCAGCATTAGTGAAGAAGTGTGATTCAGTGTGCCGTGACTCAGAAAATCGTGGTCATTAATGTCGGTCTTTGGAAAGTAGTATGTTGTTCAGGCAAAGTCACCACAAGCTGAAGAAAGAAATACTTTGATTGACTGTGGCGGCGTTGGTATATTATTAAGAATAAAAAACAAACAAACATATAATTTGTGTACAGGAAAGTCAACATGACAGACTGATCTGTACAGCCAGGCACAGGAAGAACATTCATTTGTGTGTGCAGGGGCAGCCTGACAAAATTTTCAAAGACTTTAGTCAGTATCGGAGACAGAGGGAAGGACAAAGTCAGAAAGCTGAGCTGAAGCCAGCCTGTGGGAAAAGTGAAAAAAGAAAAAAGAACAAGACAGATAGAAGTAGGACAGCAGCTACTGGTAAGCAGAGCAGGAAGGGATAGAGGACTGAGAGAGGAGTTTAAACTCATCCCATGTCACTCCTGATCCTCTCCCCTGTCCTCTTTAGAAGCTCATTTTCTTGACTGCCTTCCTTCTCGGCTGTTGACGTGTCATGTGTAATTTGAGCACAGCCCCAGGCAGAGATTCTTCTTCTTTCCTGTTCGCTTCTTTCTAAATCGGGGCGAGCATGACACGGCGAATGGCCGGCCTCATCCACTGAGTGCAGCGAGCAAAAGGACAGGTCTCTTTCCCCCGAATTCACTTCCACCCAAGGGCCGGCTCGTCTACGGCGGCCAAAGTGGGCCAGTGCCACAGCAGGCCAGTGAGTCACGGTGATGGGAACTCATAGTGTGACATAACACAACACCTCACATCTTAAAAAGGCCTGTATGACATGATCGGTATCATAAAGGTGGCAAGCAAAGGATTCGGAAGAGTTTTCCCTCATATATAATCAGAAAGCATCAGCATGAAATCTCTGCTAATAGTTTATGTTGGAAAGTCAATGACTAGTGGCCGACATACATCTAAACTACAAGGCGAATACAGATGGAAACAGATAGTTAAGCACACTCAGTTTCACATCTATTTGAACATTTGCAGGTATCTATTTAGCTGGAACAACATTTGCAGGCAAGGGGAGAACACGCAAACTCCACACAGAAAGGTCCTCAAGCTTAGACTCCAAATGGTGTCACTGTAATGCAATCGGGCTAACACCTCCGCTAGACACACAGAAAGAGACCTAAACATTGTAAAGGGATAAAAGATGGTAACAAAAGTGTTGACAGTGGTAATGAGGGTGAATCAAATCAACACACAGATGCAAAACAACTTCACTTGCGGCGTATGCGGTGGCTGCTGTCCAGGGCGCCAGGGCGCCCCCCAAATACTGATCGACAATATAAGTGACTGACATAATATTCAACCAATCAATGTTGTTTTATGTCCGAGACTTGGGGCACTTTTTAAATCGCCCATTGCCAGACCTGATTGATGGTTGGCTTAAAGTCAGTTCTGGTTTGTTCTCGCGTGTTTATCCGAGATGTCGAGATGTAGTGATGGGAGATAATGAGCGGCGCGTCTCTGATCATTAACTATGTAATAACTCTTCTAATTTACCTTTTGAAAGAAGAAATTTGGCTGAAAAGCTCAGAGTCAGGTTCAGCTTTCTCCATTATGGTTATTTTTAAATGCACACAAGCACAAATGTGTGAAAAATGTTGTAAACGTGTACAGGTTTATTGATGTTTATACATAATTAGATATGCTCATATTTATTATTGACTGAAAATGTAAGAAAACATTTTGGTGGTGCATCGTTGGCGGATGTGAGGTGTGAGATGGTGGAAAGGAGCTGGGAGTTGGGGGGTGGGGGGTGGGGTGATCTTGCAGTATACAGAGGATAGAGGTAGGTGTCTTCGCTCAGAGCAATTTTCAGACAAAGGCGGCTTTCACCAGAGTCTGAAGTGTGACAAATTGTTTTTATCACTTGACCTCTTAAAGTGTAGTCCACTGGTGTTTGCGGAGGTGAGGGCGGGTGTTGCTCTCGAGGTAGCGGCAGACCAAGACGAGGAGGAGAGCTGAAAACTAATTTCAGTTTTATTTGCTATTTAACAGGAGAGGACAGGACGACAAGAGTTGTCCTGCTCTGTGGCTCAAACACGCTCTGAAAAATCTACAACATTTTTCATAATCTATGTTTATTGTTCGTATGTCTTAAAGATCCAGACAGAAAAGCGATGAAATTGTCTCCCACACACAAGATTCATAGCTTTGACATTTATGTGACACTGAGAACCACTATAATTTATCTTCAACTTTCCGGAGTTGATACATTTCTTGATATATTTAAATCGGCTCTAACTTCTACTTCATGCTCACAGCCTTAAATTTAATGAGCGAGTTATTTGAGCTCTTTCCCCCTGTGATTCACTTCTCGGGCTCCACGCAGTCTGCCCCATCATTCTTGCCTGAGGTTGTTGGTGCTGCAGCCTGAGAGCGAGACTGCGGGCAACTCCACTCTCTCTGCACACGCAGTTAATATTGCTCATGAAGGATGAAATAAGTGTGCATTTATCAAGTCTGAAAGGGATGGAGCTTTTTATGGCATGTAAAGTGCCGACAATGAAGGTCATAGCGAAGAAGACTAAAGCCTGTCAATTCAAAACATGCAGACAATACAATGCAAAACAATGCACACAATGTTGTTAATGTTTATAGTGTATTGTTCTCTGCACGTATGTCTGTGACTTCATAACAAAAACAACCCAAGTAAACATGAAAACTACAGTTTTTAGCATTTCTGCATTTTCCTTGTACATCATGGTTTTCAAAATGTTGCCGTGCAAACACAAAACCTTTCAGAAACAAAAATGCAAAAAAACCAATGTGTTTTCATTTGAAATGCTGTTGTGAAAAGCGGGACTTCATGCTTGTTGAAAAACAAGTTGTGTATTGAGTAGAGCATTTAGTGGAAAATCTAAGTGTGCTGTCATGACAAGAACCTTAAGGAGGCATAATGTTGAAATGTTGCTGTTCTCCGAAAGGCTGTCTGGGCAAACAGCTGGATCATTAGAGAAAAAACAAAACATTTCCATATGTAAATATATCCATCCATCCATACATTTTCTCCCGCTTATCCGTTTCCGGGTCGCGGGGGTGGCAGTCTGAGCACCGTCACCCAGATCACATTGCACCGATTAAGAACCTTCCTGCAGGTGGTGAGCCCACGGGAAGTAAATTTAACCATAACCTTTTTTTTTCCACCATATGATCACTAAAACACAGAGAATCCAAACAAATATATAAACAATGGACCCAACCAATAACCCCTGATTGAGGAGCGGAGCAACGTCGGGGCAAACGTTTAGGAATGTGGGCAGAGTCAAACATTTGCGGCATTTACGGTCCTGAGAGTGAAACCGAGAGAGACTAATTTAACTTATTTAGGCCTCTGCATTCTTCCATAAGAATCCATAAGAACAAGAAGAAAAGTTGGGCTGTGACGTCAGCCAGCCATATTTTCTGAACAACCCATAAAATCTGAAACGCGTGCGACCCTCTGAGCTGTCGCTGTTGAAAAAGGACCTCAGGTAAGCCCTCATCCACCCACCACCACACAGCTTCTTTCCAACGCTCAGGTGCTTCTGCCCTCATTTGCACCCACACACTCAGAAACATTCATGCATGGAGTGATTTAGCAAATAGCGAATCCCATAACCACTGCTGTTTTGAAACATGGAATCTTGAATGGAGTTTAGACGTTGTCTAAATGAATGATAATTTATTTATTTGTGGCCTTACATAATGCAGTCTAAGTAGTTTGACATGAATAATGAAAAAAGTTGTTTACTTAATTGTCTGTTGTGTAACAGTTTAACCAGGTCAATGGGAGAGCCAGTGCAACAGCATCAGTTTTCAGGCTGGATGTATGTGGAATTATGTGTTTGAGTAGTTATAAACCCACAAGTCTGTTTCACTCACTTGTGGGACTTCTTGCCCTCCGTCCCCCCGGGGCCCGAACCACAGTCATGTGCTTGGATGATGAAGGTGTACTCCTTCTGCAGCTCGCAGTCCACCAGGCCACGAGCCCTCAGCTGGCCCTCACCGGAGGTACCGTTCAGCACCACCGCCTCAAACGGAGCCTCCAGCCCATGGATGTTGAACGCACAGATCTCCCCTAGAGAGCAGCAGAAGCGGAGAGAAACAAAGATGATCTCTCTGTTAATCACAGTTGGTCAGGTTAAGTGGTTGATGGAAATAAATCAGGCTTTCAGCTATGCTCTAAATTCACATGCTCCTGTTTTGCAGTCGGTCTACACCCAGCAGCTGTCAGCTTACATGCCTTCCTGTCAGTTTAGTCACAAAAAAGTATTTAGCGGTGCCAAAGCTTAAGCCTCTTTAATATTATATGCAGATGGTATTCCTACCCTACGTGCATCAGGGAGGCATCCAAATTTATTTTAACATAAAACAACTAGCCGTGAAACAGATGGTGGGCTGTTCTTCAACCTCCTGGAGTCAAGTCTGGAGATCACAGCCTGAAACTAAACCCACATGAGAACTGTGAAAAATACTACAAGACACCACACAACAATCAACCTGTCAACCACTCTATTTTCTCCCCGCGTTTTTAGACTCACCGGACAAAATACCTTGAATGTCAAGCATTCCTTCAACAAACTAAATCATCACCGCACCACATAAGGCGTTGCTTGAGTTGTTGGTGAGGGGACAATGGTCTACCTTTCTTTCAAGAGAAAAATAAAGTTTCTAAAATAGTGACAGCTTAGCCAGGTTTAAGGCTCATTTATGCTCTAAGCAGGCAGGAAAAGCATTATGTGCTCTTCAAATAGTGTGAATGCCACTGCCTTTGTACTTCCATGTGTCCATTACTTTGGAACGAGTGTTTGGCAAAACACTTATTTGAGACATGAGGAAGGAACAAGACATGCCATTTTGACATGGGGTACAACGACAATCTAGCACAGACACACAGCGAGAGGGAGTTAATATACACGGGGAGGTAAGGAGACACAGGTGGAACACATCAAGGAATTTGCAATAGGGAGGGAGGGCACACAGAAAGAACACATCGACGAGATTAAGACACACCAGGAGTACTGACAGTCCTGGGTTTTCCAGAGCGTGTGCCCAAACTACCTTCACTTCCTTCTGTGTGTTTGGTGTGCCATTGTTTATATAGTAAAATCCCATATGTCTTCATTCCGGATTACCAAAGACCATCGGATCCCAAAGATAGAACCCACGCAGCGGTTAACAAACAGCTGGACCCTGTCTGTGACGTCTTAGATTAGCTTCCATATGACTGAAAAATGTGTTTGTTTCCACATAGAAAATGCTGATGTTTATTTGTGGGTTTTTTTGTGGAGGGAGATACACCTACATTCTGTGTGGAAATCCTGGCCCAGACTTTATCCTTCCTTTACGACGTTCCTGCTTTGCTTTCGTCATAATTACTATGGCCACCAGAGGTAGTCATGAATCTTATCCTCTGGTTTCCCTTGGGTGCAGTTTGAACCTACTACACATCAACTAATAAAACCCAATAATAGGAATGCAAATGAGCCAAAAAGACTTAAATTTGCAGTTTTTAATATAAAGCAAAACGTTTTACCTTGACTTTATGGGATGAAATGCCTACTCTTCTTAATGTATCTCCCCCCTCAAGCAGCTCTGGGGGTTGGCAATAGATTTCAATTAAATACCTGTTACTTCTGGAAGGCAGCCTAGTCAAAGGAAATCATAGAACAGAGGTTTGCTGTATGTAAGCTGGACTAAAACTTGGCTGGAATAATTAAAAAAAAAAGGCTATGCAGTCACCTTGGTTAATTCTTATTGCCCTTTTAGTGTTACCCATGGCATGTGGAAACTCAGTCAACATGTCGACAGACACCAGGAGAAACATAGACTGGAGCTTTATAAGTAAATCAATCTCACAGTCGCACCGGTGCACCTTTCTGCTTACTGCCTAATTGTTCTTGTGAAAAACAGCAAGGACAGTCCCCACTGTTTACCCACACAACATGTAGTCACTCAGCACCAACACCAGAAAAAGCAGCATAACAGCACAATTGAGTTACGCAGGGCTCAAATAAAAACTCTGGCAACTCAAAGTCACCCTTGTGGAGAAATACAGAGGGAGAAAATCCCTTTAAATCCATAGTGAGCAGCTGACAAAAGCAAAACAAAGAAGTCGAGAGATGGTTGGCGTTTATTAGCAGCAACGTGTGAGAAGTGGTGATGAGGGACCTTTTTTAGAAATAAAAAAAAAAAAATTGTATTCCATTTAACTTCTTTTTTTGGGGCGAGTGAATTGGGATCCTCTTCGCTTCCAGTGGTGGGACTGTGGGAAATCACTTAACACGACAGGCTCACACTCTGACCTGTGACGGCTAATTGCACTGATATCACTTAAACTAACAGCGACAGACTAAATTGGATTCCCAAGCAGCTTTGTGGTGTGCGTTTGCTCCTGGCAAGTTCCGATAAGAGCAACTTTATTCTTTTCTCGCCCTTTTCCCTCCCGTTTCATCCTGTTTCTCTCATAATCCCCCACCTTCACACCCCATCCCTTCCTCCCCTATTGGGGCAGGAGGCTCTGAAATGACAATTTGCCCACAGACGAGCTATAGGCAAAATGATGATGAAGAAAGAGAAGGAAAGAGAGAAAATGAGAGAACTGCAAGGAGGAGCAGTGTGCTCGCTGTGGAAAAACTCCTCCTTTCTCCTCCTCCTCTGTATTGCCTGAACAATGACTTATCAGAGTTAAATGGGCCCTCCCCACCCTACGGAGGAGCTAGGCTCGCCGACGCGAGCAAAATCATAAAAATGGCATTGAGCAAACGGTGTGCGACGGGGAGTGACAGAAGATGCAACAGTCGGGTTGTGAGGTTTCTCTCAATAGTGCAGCGCGTCACAAAACAGGCAAAATGGAAAATCCATCACCACCGGAGCAGGAAATAAAACCAATATGCACAGGCAAGCGCACAAGCTTCTCATCAGGGTGAATGTGCTATAGATATGCTGATGGCACATGCTCACAATTGAGCGTCGGCAGACTCTCTCTGATTTAATTGTAGCTGATGCGGGAGAAAGAGAAACAGGAGGCCAAGGTGACCAGCAAAAAAAGCTGCCGCCTCCTTCCCCAAGACTAAAAATGAACACTCAACTGACTCAGGGCGCTAACAGACCTGTCATATTTTGTATCTTTTTCATCTTCCTTTTATGTCCGACTATCACTTCGCTGCAGACCTGATAAGTGTTTTGCCACCTGCTGAGAGGCGAGGACGTCTAGCAGAGGAAGAGTTGGGGGGTGGGGGGTGGGGGGGGGGGCAGCAGCGGCTCAGAGGAACAGATGTCGGGCGGCTGGCTCTTGGCAGGCAGAGAGCTCGCAAACGCTAATTACCAGCGCTAAACTGTTAACTAAATATGTTTCTGTGTGTCACATTAGACTATTAAGAGGTGGATTTATGGTTAGAAGGAACTCCGTCTTCTTGAACAGCAGCTCCTCTCAAACTAATGGACGCAAACTAAGGGAAATGAAGGCTGCTGCATTCTTATTTCATTGGTGTATTTGCTGGGAAATCATCACTGTTTGGCTAATTGGCCCAAATATATAATTTGTATGAGCTCCACTGCTCCGTGTAGGATGACTGAAACCGTTTTTAGTCACGACATGATTACGATGAGGGATTTTCAAAGTGTTGGAAAGTGAGCAGAGATCACGATTCTATCTCAAACTGCCTTCCCCCTTGCCTCTCTTTCCCCATAATTTTACTGAATGAAAACATTCAAAGCCTTCTAAATTTCTTCCTTTAGGCAAACATTTCTTAAAATTTTTCTGTAGGTAGACACATCGATCCATGTGGTCTTTTTTTTATGCCATGGCTTCCTGTGTTACCGAGATATACGTCAACATATTGTTGTCTGCATGCAGTGCATGTGGTTTCATTACAAAAATAATTTCCATGTAAAAAGACATCGCTTCCAAAACGTTACCGTGTAAACACAGATGTTTTCTGAAATGGAAATCATACAATTTCACTTGAAACGTTGTCCCGTATATACAGGGTCTCAGAGTACACAAGTTAGTTCATGGAGATTCCGGGTACAGTCACTCTGTGACTAATGCTTCAAATGTTTATTGGTATGGCAGTTTCATCAACACCAAACAGATTTTACCTAAAACTGGCAGGTCTGAACCCCCCCCCCCCCCCCCCCCCCCCCTCACCTGATGACACTTTGTTGTCCCTCTCCTTCTTACACCTTATTTTCGAGCTGCTAAGTCTCCCCTTGGACATCATTACGTTTCCATTTAACCTAGTCTGAATTAATGGCTGTCTATTAGTCTGTAGGAAGTGCACTCAAGACGTAAGGTGCAGTCCTGTTGGTGTCAGAAGTCGTGCAATACTCAACACCTCAGGGAATCTGGCACGGGTCCACAGCCGAACTATCTTTGAGGACACAGAGCTCATTATCAGTGAAGGCAGAGCTGCTTTACTGGCAACCACAGCGTGTGTTTGCAGAGCTGGAGAAGTGTGACAAAATGTTGGGGTTGGCGGGGGGCTGCACAGCGCCTCGATCCTTCTGAGTTATTATCAAGCCTGACAGAGCGTCATTGATTAGCCACCTGTATCTGAATATATACCTTTTTGGGGAAAAGGTGCTTTCGCGCACAAGTGCGCAGATATCCTCGGCAGCTGTTTACCAAGCGTTTGGGACGAGAGGTAAAAGTGAAGATATCAGGCAGGGAACAGTCACACTGCTGAGAGGAAGCAGGAGATATGAAGACAGATGAAAGGAGGAGCTTAGAAGGATGGGAACATCGCCATTGCCTTAGGGCAGCTCCGATCTCCCCTGCTGGAGAGTGACCAAAGCACAGGCATAAACACACACACACACACACACACACACACACACACACACACACACACACACACACACACACACACACACACACACACACACACACACACACACACACACACACACACACACACACACACAAACTGTTGCCAGTTCGGCAGTTCTAATCAGAGCCGACATGCCTTTCATCCTCCTACTGTTGGAACACACACCGGATAGACAGCAAGTAAATCAGATTACTGGATATCATACTGTTACTAAACACGTTGGGGCCCAGGCATCAGTGGGCTGCCGTTATGTTTGCAGTTGCATTATCTTAATATATTCACTCGCCATTGGTCGCAAATCAACCCTATTTACACAAGTGTTGCTGTCTGCTCCGAAGGTTTACACAGTTGTCGTGATTTTAGCGACTTTTCCAATTTGGAGTCGGCATCAAATTATTCTCTCGTATTAGTCGGCCTCATCACCCATTAATTCTCCCTACCATTTTGGTCCCAAAAACATAATCAACCCCGTCCAGGAGCACTCTGGGATGCGTGGATGCACACGCTGGTTCTCTTGTGCACGCACTCGTAGCCCCTCTCATCTGCAGTACGGAGATAGACGGGCAGCCTCATAACTTTGCAGAGGGCCGAAAATGAAAATGGTGTAATTATGCTCTTCATGAAATTAGCCAGCCGAGGAAAAAACACAATTGAGGAGCTGTCTATTTCTGAGATAAGGATTAATACTAATCAAGCTCACATGTTCTGACAAGAGCTCATGAAACTCGGAGTGGTGTTTGTCTACAGTCAGTGTCGGTGCGTATGGATACGTGTGCGCGTGTATGAAATGAGGGGATATTTTTAATTAAGGATACACACTCAACTGTTCTTTAACATGAAGGGAGTGTGTGTGTGTGTGTGTGTGTGTGTGTGTGTGTGTGTGTGTGTGTGTGTGTGTGTGTGTGTGTGTGTGTGTGTGTGTAACTGTTGCAGACGGGCGTGAGATGATTTACATGACCTCGCAATTGCCACCCCCCTCCTTCATCTACTCTCTGTTAATTACATTAAAGGCTCCTCTCGCAGAGTTAATAACATCCCACTGTCTTCAAACAGAGTGAACACCCACCCTCTGTGTGCGTGAAAGAGAGCGTGAACTGGAGTGGGAGGTATTAGAGCGAAGGGTGGGGGGGTTGAAGCTGCCGCTCTGACATCAAGGCAGCAAAATGTGGACGCAAAGGTGTGACTACAAATGTGGGGCGCTCCTAAAGAATGCTTTTAGTGTTGTTACTCAGCATGTTGGCAACTGCAGTTGCCAATACCCTATGCTAATGCAGCCAGAGAATCCCAAATGTACTTAACAACAGTGATAATGTACAAACGTTCCAGTCATTCTTTGTAAAGTTTGCGAATAATGGCTCTAGACAGAAAGCAAATCTGGGTCGTGGCATTGTTGTGATGTGAGAGTGCACCAAGCAGCAAGCTGTCCTTAAACTGTAACGATCAGTTTCTACAACTCTGCAATCAATCAATAGTGACAATGACTACAGCTATTTCCTACTCACTTCCCATTTCGTCTTTTCGTAGTGCTTTTTTTTACATGAATTCTGTCATGTTGTCAATAAAATGCTTACCGCATTTTCTGGACTATAAGTCGCCCCTGATTTTAAGTCACACCAGTCAAAAAATGTGTCATAAACAGGAAAAAAACTAATATAAGTCACACTGGACTATAGGTTGCATTTATTTGGAAATTTATTTCACAAAATCCTAGACCAAGAACAGACTTTTAATCTGGAAGGGCGAGTTTTTCAGTCTTTTGGCTTTCCATGCAAAGATTACCATCGGTGGCAAGTTTGGTCCATCTCCACAACATGCCAGCACCCTTGTGAAGCGGGATTTCTCATGAAAAGTCGTCACTATATTCACACATTTCTGGCCTAACTCTGCAACACTTGGGCCTGTGGGGATGTCAAATGGGAAGTTCCTAAGTTAACCAGCTGGTCGATATCTATGCTGGGTTTGAGTGGTGGTCGCCGCTCAAGCCCAATGTCAACCTGCCGAACGGATGTGGCCTCTGCGCTTGAGCCCGGTTGCAGCCTGGGTGAGCCAGAAGGGCATTTGTCCCTGCATCCATGTCCGCCCCACAGTTTTGGTGATAACAGCTAAGCAGTTGATTGACAGCTAAGCAGTTGATTGATTCCGAAGCAGGTGGCTATGCTGACAGTTGACTGATGACATTGGTTTGATGTTCATCATCTTGATGGAAGAGATTAAAACGTGTTGAAACGCGAAAGATCATGGTTAACACAAAGATAACAGCATCATCTATGTAAAGATAATGGTTAGGGTTATTCATGGCAAATCTCACTGTTCGCACAATACTTTATATTAGTGCATATTTCCCTGATACTGTGCAATTCTAGTGGGAGCCAACCCTCCTCTGTGCAATTGCATCTCAACTTTGTCTGTTTTTCAAAGCGATACGCCTTTTTGGTGTCTGGTTTCTCAACTAGAACATGTAGCTCTTGTTCCATAGATTTTTTTATATGTACATTCTCTATTTTTTTCATGCCGAAGCCAAGATTACCCCATTGAATTCATTTGGGATGATTTATTCGGATGTGTAGAAATGCTAAACTGGCTGTTAAGCAGATTATTTCATTTGTGATCAAACATAAATTTCTTCTAAAAGTAATATGGGAGTGAAAAATATCCCAACGGCAGTTGAATTAGAGCAACCCTGCCTGATTTCAGGAAAATAACCATGTCTGTGCTGTTTATTCTCTCTCCCAGGCACGACTCGCACTGGACAGCAAGAGCCTGAAGAGTCCTAAAAGCATCGCTGCTGTTTCGCCTCAGCAGCTAAGAAAGATCGGCAAGCTCTGCCAACTGTGTGCTACGCCATACACCCACCTCCCCCTTTTAACATGTCAATAAAGTTAATCACAAACCCCAGCGGGCAACGTGTCAATTACCTCAAGTTGGAGCAGGGCCAGTGCTCTGCTGTGAGCAGGAGTCAAACTATCAATAACAAACTGGCATCCAATGCAGCAGCGGCTCCAACATTACAGTAAACACAAACACCTCCATTTAATCAATTGGCTACGAGATGGTTACATCCACTCAGGAACAATTCACTCCTGCTTTCGGTCGATGACGGGCCATCAGTTTTCGATGCAGCACTGCCTCAAAAACTGATGGGGTGCTGTTCTCCACAAATGAATTTGTCCTAGTTAGTGGCACGAAGAGTGTTAAATGTCTCATCTAAAGAAAGTGGAAATTACAACAGAAGAAATCAACAGTTTTGTGCAAGGCAATGAAAATAATTAGTTGTGAAGTTGCTTAACTGGTCAGTGAAGACAATTAACAAGCTACTTGGGGAAAATATGTTACTTTTATATGCAAATTCTCTATAATCCCATTGCTAGCTGTATTTGAATGAATTAATGATGAATAAAAATAATTACAAAACAGTTGAGAAACTCCAATGATGTAGATGCAGACGTCTCCCAGATCTTATTTTGGGTTACTTTTGTAGATGCATGTTAGAGCTGATGTTACGTACAGGAAGGCTGGTGCCTTTTTCACAATTACCTTGGCTTGTTTTGTTTCTGGTTTGGGTTTAATATGTTGAGTTTAGCCTTGTTTTTCTTCAGTTGAGCACTTTAAATAAATCAGTTGTTTATTCAAAAGCTGCCCTGTATCAACCTCCTTTCTTTGTAAAGTTATTCAACGAGCTGGGCATAAGGAGTCATATCTTCTAAAGTAGACAAGAGTTTAGTGAAACAGTTACTATTACCACAGGAGATTTGGGTCAGAGAGCAAAGCTTTGTATCTTTACAACAAGTCACATGTAACAATAGTAAACCTACATGATTAACTATTGAGGAATAAAGGTTTACCACTGCAACCACACACCATTAGTCGGGTAAAACGAATCAGACTCATCTTTAAAACCAGCTCACGTTCCTTATGAGTGGGTGAACAATCACAAGTTTGCTGAATTCTGTTTCACAATGATTAGTTGAGCTGACATCGAAAGATCAAAGAGCAATGTCACTATGAACGCTTGGCCGCCACAGACCAGTTTTCCCAATGGTATCTTTTCTGACACCTTCTGCTTAAAACCCAAAATGTCTGAAAGCTCACGAGGCACCGTTCCACGGTCTGTATTTATACTGAAAATCCAGATTTGTTCTAGTAATCAGTTATGTTGCCACCACAAACCAAAAGCAGTGATGCACTACAACACAGGGAATGATTATAGATTTATTTTTATTTTTAAGCCAATGTTTTGTGTCGCACTTGTAATATTTTCTTTTATTGAGTTTATAATACTATAAGACCACACTTTAGCAGTCTGTCAGCACGGAAAAGTCCACTGTACCCATATGGGATTTAAGCCATTTATAATGAATCTAAGCCTGGATTATGAACATTTGTCTTTTTTTCCCACTTCGACGCTGGATTACATTTAGATTATGTACAATTATAGCGGTGGCCTGACTTTTCCCCCTTGGCTTCCAGAAAACTAAAGCAGTCTGAAACGGGCCTTTCTATCCTTTTGTTCTCACATAAAACTAACATGACAACTTGGCCCTCCAATCAGAGTTTCTCAAAGGAAGGAAGAGAGGGCTGAGAGGAAAAAAAAAATCCCTGTTAAACATGAACCAAACACGAACAAGGCAATCACATTAAACACAGAGAAATCAATAGTTTCTATTTTCCAATTCTGTTCATGGAAATGGCCTCGGGGGAGAGCATGTGTCCTTGTCTGCGCGAGGCCAGTTGGAGTTCAATGTGTTCAAATATCCGTATCAGAGTTTACGACCCCCAATAATGCCCGCGAGGATGTTCTCTGCACAGCTGAGTAACATGATAAAACAAAGGCCGTCACCTCACTGACATTGTCTTTGATCATGGATGAGGTTTATTATATCTAAGGTCAACAAAGCGGAATAAATCGAAGAACCACCACACAACAGGGTGTACAAAGAAAGTGTGAATTTGATTGTGAGCCAAATGTTCCTTCATGGAACTGTAGTGATGTCCTCATTCTTTCTTCTCATGTTGATTTTTTTAAGTTTCAGCTATTGCAATACTTCCCTTCTATTAATTATGAAGTGCTGACCTGTGCAAAGTATATCCTGTCCACCCTGTCCTCTTCCTCCAAACTTGAGATGGATGCATGGATGGTTGGATGGATGGATGGTTGGATGGATGGATGGATAGATGGATAGATGGATAGATGGGCTCATAAACATCTGGTGGAATAGTGTCAACATATAGAAAAAATACTGACCATCAAATCCATTCCTAACTATTCATTTAAAATCAAACTAGACTGTTGCTTGAAAAATTAGAAAGAGGACACTGAGACTCCTGTTAAATAGAAAGATTCAATCATTTTGTGTCAAAGGTGCAAGTTAATTGCTCGCATGGTGATAAAATTAATCCCTCACCTGATATACTTTTCATCCTTAACACAAAGGGGTCAGCTAGTGTCTTCCAGAGTCCAAACTCCCAGTCCCATGTCCCTGTGATGAAATAACTATCCCTACTTGGCACTGTGTCGGCCCACAAGCCCCAACTAATGCTGATACGATGCCATTGGGCTATCGATCATCTCATCGCTTTCCAATGGCTCTGGCAGCCAGGCCCAGCTGTTCACCATCATCACTACTGAGTGTTACAGGCTTAGATCCAACTGCACAATGAATTCGGCTCCACTCACCCACTTGTCTTCCCATGATTCAGCAAAAAGTTGGAACAAGGCCAATATAAAGGTGTAAGGTTTTGTGGTGTATATTCAGGACAGAAACCAAACAGCAACTAAGCAGCTCGAAGGATTAGATACATAAGATTGGTTCTGTCGAAAAGCAGTTCTAATACTTTAAAAGGGAGAAAATATAAACCCAGAGGAATCCTATCTCAGCTGACCAAAACACTGAAGTGTATCTTAATCTTATTTAAACTCTATTTGAGGATTTGAGATGGGAATCGGATCAAAATGTTGCTGTCGCCTCAGCATGTCCCTCTTGTACCTCAAGCACATTTTATATGTAAATTGCTATTGGTTTCATCATCAAGTATAACAGCTCTGACAGCATCTTCCAGGCAGGAAACTATCGGTTTTAGTAGACTGTGATAATGACGGTGTTAGGCCAATGGTGCAGTGAGTGTGCAGGAAGAATCAGCTGGCTTGGGAGCGATTTGCCACAGACCAGGAAAGACCAGACAACGGCCTTGAAAGAGAAACGCCAAGTTCACCAGTGGCTGTGTTTACCTCCAGGGGAAGGAAGGCAGGAGGAGAAAATTGGGGACAAGGGATACAAAGTAGGGGAGGAAAGGAAGGGGACAGAATACAGTGGTGCTAGACGTGTACAGTTTGTATGAGAACGGCCGCAGAGAAAAATATCCTTCTTGTGTTTCCAGCAATCTCCCCGGGGAAAACTCTAGGAAGATTATTTCACACTTATTCCCTGGAGAACTATGAAAGACAGTGCAATCATGACAGTGGGATGAAGTGGGAAAACAGACATGGCTGATGAGATACCCCGACAGCAGCCACACTGAGATGAATTCTGTCTCTCAAGGGCTCACAACATTGGTCAGCACTATGTTTAGACATTTCAGTTTTATTACAATAAAGTGAAATATAAGCACAAACTGGTTCATGCATGGATGCAAATACATTCAGCACACGCTTCCCTGAGCCAGACTTGAATCAACACCAATAGCTCACTTCAAATAGAGTTGTGTACACAAGGAATTATCAGGGACTGGATTGAAATGCAAAAGCAAAGGACAACTGAAAGTATATCACGTAATAAAGTTTTTTTTTTTTTTTTTTTCCTTTAAATGCATCAATGCAAAAATACAGAGACAGCCATCAAAAGAAAAAGTCATATGCAAATATGGGAGAGTCGAGAAAACAATCATCTTGGAAAAAGGGGGAATCTGAATTTAAAAGCAACATCAAAAAAAGCATGATACAGGCTGGATCTTGAATGCTCATGCTGTGGAAATCATCGGAGGATTCTAGACTCGCACCAAAGAATCATTGGTCTCACAGGGGACAAAACAAAAACACAATCTAGCTCAAAAACCGTCTCCGACAGAACTCACAATGCCACTCAGCTTCTTTTGTTCAACCTTCTGCTGAGAGCGCTGCAATGAAGTTGGTGAAGGAAAACTCAGAAGTTAGCACCGCTGTTCTCATGAAATACTGAATAGTGAATGAATGAATGAATGAATGAATGAATGAATGAATGAATGAATGAATGAATGAATTAATTTTTATTTCGAACATGTATAAATAAATATGAACTTATTTGTACATACAAAAGAAAGAAAAGGTAAAAAAAATAAAATAAAATAGAGCCAATACACAGCAAAGCACTGCACATTGTTCGAAAAAGCTCTCACACATGTCGTGTTTTTTCTAAAGGGAAAATTTAATTGGGGCCGAAACTTTTATCGAAAATATTGAACTGAGTGTTGCAGTGATAGAATTAAAGATGCGGTTTTGTTTCTTCTTTTTATTTTCTATCCGCCATTCCCCAGTATTTTTACGTAGCATAGAGGTTAAAATCAATATCTGCAGCGTTATCTTCATTTTTATGTCAAGAGGGTTTTGTGGCTCCCAGTGTGTCCTGTTCAGTGGGCAATGGGTCCAAATGGCTCTTTGAGTGTTGAAGGTTGCTGACCCCTGCAATCGTCTGTGTATGAAGCCCCAAAAGTACCCACAAAAATACACCACACCAAACTATCTTGAGATAATCTGGCAATCTAATGCCAGTCTGATCCAAGTTGACATCCCCATCTACTGTACCGAAAGAGTCACCACCTTATCGTGGTGAGACGGTTTGATCCCAAGAGCTATGTCAGCTGGAGTCTAGTTTGGTAAATTGCATTGGATTTCACTTGTATAGCGCTTTTCTACCACGTCCCCATGAAAGCACTTTACATTGTTAATTACATTCACACATTCGCACACACATTCACAAACCAATAGAGGCGGCTACCACGCAAGGCGCTCAGTCCATCCATTGAGAGCAGTTTGGGATTCAGTGTCTTCCTTAAGGACACTTCGACATATGGACAGATTGGGAATTGAACCTGCAATATTCCAATTGAGAGATGACTCGCTCTACTAACCTCCTGGCGGGGTCTAACTACCTCCCTTCAAAAAAACTTCTTTTGTTCCAAATATGCACTCTAATTACTCCTACGAAAAGCACGGGAAGTCCAAACCAGGACTATCATGACACGGATTGGCCAAACCCAGGAGCACAAGCAAACTTGGTACATGGAACGTAAGAACAATGTACAAGTCTGGAAAGACACACCAAAAGGCCAAAATACAGAGGAAAGACGGTGCCAACAAAATCTGGGGTGGAGCTAATCAAGGGGTATGGACCGGAAATTTATGAGACATGAAACTAGACTAAGGATTTTATTCACCAAGGTTTCCACTAGAACTGAGAAAACGCAAATCATGATATAGACACAAAACACACAGAACCAGGGAAAACATAGGGGAGAATATATGATGGAAAGGCAAAATGTGAGGGAACTCACCAGGGCTGAACAACCCTTCAAGACTGAAATGAGTCATCTTGTAGAATCACATTGACATCTAGATTGTAGCCGTGTGGGAAGTGATTGGGTAACTATGTAGATGGGGATTAAAACCTGTGAATAATAACTGATCACGAGCTTCTGTGAATTAAATGACAGTGATGTAAAACACAATGAACTTGTGAGAGGTGTGAAAGAACTAACAGGCTGTCATTACTCAGTGGAGCAGGACACAGAACCAAGTAGGGGGGTCCAATGTCTGACAAGAGACGCTCATTTTCCAGGTTTAACCAGATGTTGTTTTGGATGCTTAACTTATTAATGTATTAGTGAAATCTCTTCAGAGGCACAGCAGCCACGGCAATCAGACACATTCTTGTCTCCCTGAACACAAAGTAAAAATGCTTAGAGGCAAAATGTGTTTCTGAACTCTCATTGGAGAGAAGTTTGTGTTTGGGCGGGTTGTGAAAAATGACTCAACTTTTTTTTTTTTCTACCCAGGTCTTCTGGCACCAGTGGGTCACCATCGCTCACTGATACTGTTCAAATTGGGCCAGGGACCTGGGAGCTGCGAAGGTAGGGCAGCCTCTGCCAAAAAATGTGTGTATGTGTCTGTGTGTTTGTGTATCAGAGCCAGTGAGTACAAAAGGTAAGAGATTATGGGAGCAACAATACGCATCACACACACAAAAAAGCCCTGTAGACTCCATTTCTTGCTGTCTACACCTATTTTTTATTTTTTATTTTTTTCTAGAGCTCTGTGTGTGTATGAATGTATGTATGTGTGTGTTTGGCCTCTTGCTGCTCCTACAGCTGTCTCCTTTATAAGTAAAAATGTAACCGTGTGTGTGTCCCCGCTGTCTCTACTCCCCAGTGTGTGCCTCTGCCTTCCACACCTGAGCACGGTACAGGGTGTAAAACCCCTCAGTGATTGGCTGGCCAACAGCTCAATCCCACCTCTCATTTATTTCTCTTTTTCATTTATTCCCGTCGTTCACCTGCTGCCATTTCTCAAATTCAGCGTCTTATTAATTGTCTGTCATCTCTGCCATATGTCCACAGCGCTGCTCTTATTTGCCCTTCGTGCCGATTTGTCCTTCCGTTGCTTGATGTTGCTGGACAATTAAAAGCTGTGCATTTTCACTCTGAGGTGTGTGTGGGTTTTAATCTTTTACTTAAACAGGGTTGTTGTAAAAGTGACTGTAAATGTAAATGTAGGTTCCTCAGCCGACAGTGTTTTAAGGCAATCGCCACACCAATCATGTAACCACGAGTCGGCTTTTCCATGTATGTTTATTTTTTCACTACGAGCATCACAGCTGGATACTTGCATTTTGCGAGTAGTTCAATTGTTATCAGAGCTGCTTCTACACTGCTGAGAGGCAAAATGTCGTGGAGAACTTCCATCACATTCTGTTGCCTTTGCGATGCTTTTAGAAACGCCACGACCTTAATGTCTTCCCGGAGAGCTTAAACAAGATAGTAGGTATCAAACATAATGCCTAAGTAAACGTTGGGAACATGTCTGAATCGTCTGTTTCCAAGTCGTTTCTGCAGTTCGAGCTTAACTAAATGTAGTATTGCTACATTAGGCACCTCCAGAATATTGAAAGGGGATCACAGTTTGGTGTTGCTTCCACAAGCATTTTTTTTTTCCAATTTCACCATCATACCCATCTTTCCTCTTTTCCCTTCACCTTGCTTTAGAATTATTGCTGAATATCTCCAGTCTTTTGACATATTTCTTATTCCTTTCCTAAGGAAATTGCTGGTATTTGACAGCATGTATACTTCAGTGTCGTCAACAGGCTTGGTAACACTTATCACATGCCTATCTTTAGCTGCACCTTCAGTTTTCAATAAAAGTATCACACATGGATTGGTTGTTGCAGATGTTTCACCTCTCAGCTCAAAGGCTTCTACTGATCATGGACATATAACTATCTACTTCTACACCAGTCTCTTGAAAAATAGAGTGAAATAAATATTTATCATCGCTTGAAGAATGAGATATTGTTTTTTTAGCTCGCTCGTGTCAATGCAAATGAACAGAACAAAACTAAATTGAGCGGATTGGGAATTATTGCCTCTCAGCCTTTGTGGGGGCTGCTCGGGGATACAAGCTGTTTTTTTCAGTGAGTTTTTTTATTGGTGTATACTTCAAGAGAGCAGAAAGCAGCACAGATTATATCCAGGGCTGGTGAAGTTATTCAAAATCAGCTCATATTCAGAAAATGTTAAGAATTGAAATTACCAACAATTTTAGAAATACCCAACAGTCTTATGACAATCCATTTGTTTAATTTAGGTGTAGAAGAGGAGGGTGACATCTGAACATCAGGAAGGTTGTGCTCCATGACCAGGATTGGATGACAACACTTCAAATCTAGTTGCATACATCTGGACTTTTCCTACAGTTCTTCAATACAGTTCCTCAAAAGACTTCAATAGTTCTGAGATGTCAACCAACTTTAATAACTTCAAGGAAATCCAACTGCCTATGGGTCTGTGTGTGATATTAGATCAGGAGACTGATACTTCTTTAACTACTTGAACCCAATATCAATTGCAAGAATTAAAAAAAATAAGAATATCTAACTAGATGCATTTTTAGCCAAATGTATATATTTTGATTGAATCAACTGAATTTACAGTCATTCAGTTTGTTGTTTATATTCAATTAGTAGCTTAATTCATTATTAAACAGTTCATTATGAGACAAAAGGTCATGTTTGTGGCCTTCATCAACATCATGAAGTCAAATATTTGGCACCATTAAAAAAAACTCAAACATTAAGAAAACCCATGAAGTCGTGTGCAATGGCTTGGAATTCTCATTCCAAGCCATTGCTTTTTCTTTGTAATGCAAATTCATTGTGCTGCTGCTCAATTTGAACACTGCTGGTGTATTGATGTTGGTCAAAGCCCGCTGTCGGCACCATTTCAGCCCAAAAGTAGTCATCTATCACTCTCCTCCCTGCTCACTTCCCATCGTCTGATCCTTGGCAGCAAAACATTGCAGGATCATTCAGAGAGGACCCCGTAGGGACGTTGAAGTCAAACCGAACTCCTCCTTCAAAGCACAGCCACCGCCAGTGAAAAGTGATTAAACCTGGCAACACAAAGGACATTTTTCCTTTACAGCTTTTAGCTGATTTGTGATTAAAACGCCTTTGCTTGACAAATCGTGGGTCCCATTTTCCACCATGTCACTCCCCGTGCAGCTGAAGGTTGATTACCAGGAGGAGGCAAATTTAACTTGACACACCTTGCATGCGAAATTTGGTTCCTGTGTCACTAATGGGATTTGTTTAAATTAATATATAATATATATATATATATATATATATATATATATATATATATATATATATATATATATATATATATATATACAATATTACAGGCTGCAGACTTTATCATTAACAAGGCATGTTAGTTTATTAAACTGTGATTTGTTTCTATGTTTAATCATATTGGTGACTGTTGAGTTAAAGCCAAAGATCATATAGTGACACTCCATTTCGACCATTCAAAAATAAAACTCATTCTGCAAACACGCTGCATTTGAATCGATTACTTTACAGGTACAATTTGATCTAATGACCACTTGAACTGTAATGTTGTGAATTCATGTGATGCTCCCGCCTTAGCTTTCAAGCTTTCATGCTTTAGTGGACCATTAAATCCTTACAGTACGGATGCCTCATTGAGCTACTTCTATTCCCATAATCTGACATTATCTCCAACCCGCCCAGTAATACCACAAAATTACACAGATTACACAGGTCATGGCTGATGGATGGACTTATGGGCTTCATGACAAGTCATTTAATAATGTTTTCCTGTCCTGAACTGTTTCTGTATTACATGATGACTATTTTAACAAAACCCAGGATCATGAGAGCCACAAATGGCCTTCTAATGTAATTTTGCATGTAATTCTGATTACTAACAAAACACATTTATGACTTACAGAAAATTCAACTTGCAGCTAAATTATGTTCATCCTAAAGTTCATGTTATAGTTTCTTTTTCACAGACAAAATTGAGTTCTTGATGTTAAGGCTTTATGGTGGTATATCCTCGTCTCTGCATTGGAGGTTGAAGTTAAGGTGGTTCTTGTAGCTTGCTCATTTGTTCTGGTTTCTCCAATGCTTCAGAAAATTAGACACACAAAAAAAAAAAGAAAACAAAAAACCGGCGAAGCCCTGAGTGATAGCTCAAGTTCATAGTTCGGCGATTGAACATGTGTTGTGTTAGCGCCCTGAAAGTTCACTGCATAAATGTTTACAAGCAGGCTAAATTAAAAGAATTGTAGTAAAGTCGAGGAAGCAGTATGATTTGAGGCTGCTCTGCCGAGTCCTGACAGCTTGCCATTATTGAAGGAAAAAAAAGCCAAAAAAAAACAGAGTCAATATTTTGAAAAGATACAGCCAGGATAGCAGTCTGCTCGCTGGAATTCAGAAGTAACTTTGTGATGCAGAAGGAGAAGGAGGTAAATCTGCCTCAGAATGACAAAGGAAATATATCTTTAAAAATAGCTCCATTAGACCCAGACCCTAACCCAATAGACCTGTTGTTGAATGACCTCCATAAACCATTCGCAACAGACATCGGAGGAATCTGTCTGAGCTGAAGCAGCTCTGTGAGGGAGAATCGTGCAAAAATGTTTGTCGTGCAGATTGAATAGGTTTCATCCACAGCTACGAGTTATACTTTTCCGAAAAGAAAAATCATAATATCTGACGTGTTTACTGACACTGTGGATCTCCTGTCAATGCTTTAAAGAAGGACCTGAAAGATTACAATTGTTTGTGTGCAATTATCTTAAGTACATTGTCAATCTTGCACTTGACAACCTCATCTTGTGAACAGCTCATGCAGAAATGGTTATGATAAATACAGGAGATATGCGTTGCAACAACAATTATTCTTTGTTGTTTCATAGTTGAATTCAATATTATTGAATGATAAGACTGGTGATTTTCCAAATAAATGCTCATAAGATTTAACAATCATAATCAAGTTTTGAAGTGAACTGAAAAATAATTAGCGGGACTCGCATTCAAAATAAAGCAAACCATAGCACACAGCAGGCCTTTATCGCATGTAAATACGTACAGAAAACACTCATTCTGAAGGAAATAATTCTTGGTCACGGGTCATGTACTAACAGTCAAGGTCTATGGTGCACAAAGGTTGTTGCATGATTGAAAAACGTTGTACTAATAAATATTTAACAGTGCGTTTTGTGTGTGAGGTCAAAAAGGAAGTCCAAGGAGAGAGTGAGGCCTCGCTACAGTGAAAGACATTTATTTTTTTCCCATTTGCAAGTTGTTGTAAATGGCCCTTAAAATGAATATTATTATTATGAGAGCGGATCTGTCAAGCAGTTGTGAAATTGAAAGCCAGAGTTCAAGAATGAGAATGGACGGAGTAATAAATCATTTTTCCAGGTAACTGTTCTTTTGTTTAATTTATTAATTTTTTCCTCCCACTGTCCCCCCACAAAAAAAAAAAAGTATGCATATGAAGCAATCATGAATTGCCCGCAGGTGTGAATGTGTCTGTTTGTCTTGTGATAGACTGGTGAGCTTTCTCTTCCTTTCTCCTTCGTTCATTTGGAAAACCTCCCGCACCCTTCAACACTGCACTGGATATGATGTAGTGCAACCTCTTCTAACAATTATTACTGATGATTATTATATTTCGTAGTGGGTATAGCTGAAGAATAGAAAATGCCTTACATATGCATGCATGTGCTTTGGAGACAAACACAGGTTCTGTACAGGATATTTGATACAAGGATAAGAATTCTACAAACTCAATAACCACATTGTCGGTTCCTCATGATGTTTTGATGATCATTTTTGGGGACACACAGTCCAAGATTAAGATATTTCTGATATCTGAAACAAGGTGTTTCTAGAGATTCATTTCTCGGTTGACTAAATAAAAATTTGAATTAACAAGTCAATTATTCATGGGAAATGCTCGCAAAACAATAAAAGGTTTTGGGATTTTGTTCCGAGCAGTGCACTAAAAAAAATGCATTGTTTTCACAGTTTTGTTTCAGAGAAGTTCAGAGCACATGGCAATGTTTTGAAAACCAATTCTGTTCCCACGGAAACGGTTAAGACACTGAAAATGATGTATAGCAGAGGTTCTCAACTGGTCTCACCCTGGGACCCACATTTCCATATGGTCATTAAGTCACGACCCACTTTTTTTAGAATTCAACAAACAAAATAAAATCTTTAAGTAAATATGTGAAGAACACATCTTTTATATATTTTTTTCTGTGCAACATGCCTTTCAGAGTAAATTAATAAACTGAGGAGGCCCAACTGCATGTACAAATGTGAAATAAATATCAAAGTGTACAAAATAAGGCTATAAAACTTAATATATTTAATGTATTCAGAGCCCAATAACAGAAAACTAAGGAGGACCATGACAACTGCATGTGCAAACGTGACTAAAATAAATGTTGAAACTGCTCAAAATAAAGTTTTCACCTAACCAGATCATTTGTGGAAGTTAATGAGACAGTTGGAGACGTGCTTTACTCTTGATAAAGTTTCAAAGTCTGTGGCGGCAGTAGACGGAGCTACTCTCATGCTGTTTCTGGATGGCGCTTCAGTTTGAATGGTTTCATGCTCAAGCACTTTGCTACAGACCACACACTGGGGTTTTCTGTCCTTTTTTGTCCCCAAAGTATGACAATCCACATTTAAAATACACCGGGTCATATTTGCTCTTCGCCATCTTGCATCCGAACATCAACTCAAACTTAAAATAAACATGAATCAAATGATGGTTACTGTGAAAAACTCTTGACATGCCTCAGAGACGTCACTACTGCAAGCATCTGGCGCATGCCTGCCAAAACAACAACGGGATCCGTGGGGTGGTGGCAACTTTGGACACCCTTCTTGCAGCCACAGCAAATCTTGATGTGCACATGTGCGGTTTGCATAAATACTTCTGTGTCAACGGAAACATTTAAATCCTCAAACCACCAGTTGAGAATCACTGATGTATAGCACGTTGGACCAGAAATTGGCACTGTTTTTTTTTTTTTAATAATATCACACACATGTGCAAAGCAGAGAACACTTTGGAGGCCGCCATTGTTTTTATTGTCCATGTACTTGTGCATGTGCAGGAGAACTATTTATTACAGCATGTGCAGTAGCACATTTTTTTACAGCAGCATTTTCTGACGTCCCCATGGAGAAGGAGCTATTTCGAAAAGTTGTGTTTTCTGCTGTTTCCAAGAAAATGGATCTGGAGCACTTTCAAAAAGTCCCAACTTGAGAGCCATTTTCAAAAAGGTGCATAATCTGTGGCTCCGTTGTCGTGTAAACAGACCCCTAAAATGCAACAACTGAAGATGATGAATCGTACCAATTCAGCCACAGTCACCCCTAGCAACCGCCACGAAGGTCAATAAAATGATGATTATCTTGACATGTTGTCAAGATTAAAAAAATTAAAAAAAGCAAGTAATTCTACAAGGTTAGTTTTGAAAAGTACAATAATTCATACTTATATCGAGCCTTCATCAGCATCTCAACAAGTAGGCCCCTGACCTGAGAAGAGATCTGTACTGTTTACACCGCGATAGAAAATGATATGGATTTTATTAAAAGAGGACAGCAAGGTCTGATCTCTCTCCTTGACAGTGTCAGACTCTATCAGGGGCCAATCAATATCTCTGTAGAAGATGCACAAATTCCTGCACTCCGCAAGAGACCTGACACTTTCCAACCTTCGGATTCCTTTCATCACGGCCACAGCTCATTACACAACGCTATGTTTGAAAGGGGGAGAAGCTCCTCTTCCCTCATTCTGCCTTTCTATCCAGAACTCACCTGGCGGAGCTTTGGCCAGACAGCTAATTAGCTTTAGCACTTTTACAACCCTTACATTATCTTTACTGCAGCTCCTTAGTACGCCACGTTAACTGCAGAATAAATGCCGTCAGCCACTCTGGAACTAGCCACGGCGAAAAAGCTGAGCCACAGGGTCTGCTCCACTCGATGCACCCACAGATGGAGAAAATGTCAAGTAAAGCGTCATTCGACATGATAAAAGCCAAGTGTTAATTACCCACTTAAAACCAGAGCAGCTGCAAAATTTATTATATCGGGTATAATGTGGAGACATTATATTCAAAATGTAGAGGTGGGTTTTTTGGTCCAACACCAATGTTAGTGTAGGCAGTGGACTTTCTGACCACAAACTCATATTGTGTGAAATGCTTTAAGTCCTTTGTATATTCAGTGCTAATTCAGCTGTAATCCATTGCACTCGTCCACACAACAGCCTAGGCTTTTTGTCATAAAAGAGAAACATTCTACACCACATTTAGTCAAAGAGACCACAGATGATGTTTGGAATATGGCGGATGCTTAGAATTGAATACTGAACACACTTTGATAGTTGTTAAATTCATGTACAGTCGATGCTTGGCCTACCAATGTTTCTGGTGACAAGTTTCACCGTTCTTATTTCATAATAAACTTCTTGAAACCTTTAAACCTTCAACTTCAAAGTACAGTGGGATCAGAATTTGTAGGGTCTTTGTCATGATGGGTTTCTTTGTCGTCTGAGACTGGGCAGGTCAAGAGTCTAAACTCAGACGCGTAACAAAGACGTGTCTGACAGTCTTTAATCCGTTAAGCCAACTATGTGTATCCCTAGCATCAATATGTCTGAGGCCACAATTTTGTAGTTAATGTTATGGCAAACCCATCAAAACATCCATTATCTTGAACTCCCAAACACAAAGGTTAAGTAGTGCTTGTCTCCATCCCAAAAAACAGACCTACAGCTAAAAATAGCTCCCATGTGCTATTGGATGCAGCCCAATTTGTAACATATTTGATTATTTGCACAACTGTACTCGTCGCCCTTTGGATTAGGTACTGTGAAAATCATATTATAATTGTTTGATTTCAACCGAGAATTTCTTGAGACTGAATTGAGTCACGCGTCAATTTATGGCTGATTTACGGGAAGTTCTGTCATTTGAAGAAAATTCCAGAAAGCTGTTCATTATACTCCCCAAAAAAAAAAGTATGATGCAGAAAAGGTTGTGTGAAGTACGGCTGGGACACTCTGTCCTTAAACTACCAGACGAAGTCATTTCCTCCTCCTCCCACCGCAGCCACCACCCCAGACACGCTCCCTACCCGCTGACATATAAATACAGCACTCAACTGTCAGCACTTTGGACAAAATGGAAGATGACAGATTGAGAGCATCCAACTGAGAGCAGCAGCGCTTGTAAAAAAACTACCTCCGCTAACACTTGTGAGCTCGTCGTTTACTTTGTCGATGTCGGCGGCAAATTTACACCTTCCTCTATGCCAGTCACCTCTCCTGCTCGGTCCCACCTCCGCATGGTCACTGCGACTTGCCTCGAAAAAGCAAGCAAGGCTAATGTATGTTGTGATTTTCTTGCTTATTAAATGGAATCAATAAAAGAGGCTTATTGAAAACATTCATACATCCTGAAAAAGCTGATAGTCGAAAGCATAAAAGTTTTATTAAATGTCAAAGAAATCTCTAAATGTGGGTATTTTTGTGAGTTAAATACATTCTACTTAGATATTTCAATTCTGTATACTGTGGTAATTAGTTCAAACTCAAAATCGAATTGGACTGTCAACTGGAATTAGCTTTTAATGCCACTCAAATTCCCCATATTTTATCAAAGTCAATATTAAAGTCATAATGTAATAAAAAAAAAAAAAAGGCAATAAAGCACTTATATATCAGTGCCTGGAGATATTTTTGTTCTTGAATCCATTGACCTCTGCCAGCCAAGATAGAGACAGCAGAGGTCATGTTATGAAAGCTTCTTCTTGCAGGTAGCAAAAATAAACTAATGAAAAAACTGAATGAATGCCATGAAGAAAAAAAAAACACCAAGGCGCTGCAGGCATGCACAAGTGTCGTCATGCATAATCTTTGACACATTAAAAAAGTCAAGCCAATTTTGTAAAATTAACGATTCAGGTCGAAAAAACAGAAAACGCACAATGATTTCATAAGACTACGTGTTACCCTTAATTAATATTAATAGGTGAAGTTGGAACATTGGTTCATTAGAGCCAGTCATGAGGCACTCTAAACTATTTATGACAACAACAGCCCATGTGTCAAGAGAGGATTAATAATGTATTATCCCCTGCCTACAGCGGATGATAGACAGTGGATGAAGTCTTAGCCGCATGCTTGTTGGACGATCTTTTGATGCCTGATCAATATTGAAAAGGATAATGAGAAAATGCTTTGTGCATGTCAATGCAGTCCTGCGGTAGCCACACTGAATATTTACAGGCTCGAAATCCATCTTCCTTTTGCCTTAGATAATGTAATCAGAAGGGATGGAGATCACACCCGAGTCCGCACAAATGTCACTCGCAGTAATTTTCAATCATTCTTCCACTGAGGGGGATTATCGCAACAGCCAATTTGGGGGCTTTGCCCTTCACTATCCACTTTATGTGTGTGTGTCTTTACAGTCTGGAGCATTTCTGTGGGAATGCTCACATGTGTGTCTTATCCCCCCCCCCTCCCGTTGGCCAGCTGAGCGAATTGATACCGCTTCGGGATTCTCGGGGATCCGTAAGTCCACTGTCACGGTGATGAGAGCAGCACAGAGACACCGGCGTTGCAGTAAATGTCAGCATGTCAGCGAGGAGTCACACAGAGTAAAACCTTCCCCAGACGGTATGCAGAGGGGGCGACTCACCTCCACCCTGCACTCACATGACAAGGCCAAAGTCACAGAGACAGGAATAATCCCCACTCATACACTGACACACACACACTGACGGGCCTACAAACCCACGGGAGAGACTTTGGGTGAAATATCAGTCAGTCACACAAGTTTTTCCAGGTTTGTGTGTGTGTGTGTGTGTGTGTGTGTGTGTGTGTGTGTGTGTGTGTGTGTGTGTGTGTGTGTGTGTGTGTGCGCGCGCGTCCTTGTCCTTGTGGTCTTGAACGGCCAGACAAGCAAAGTTACACACATTAAAAAAAAAAAAACACCTACACAATATGTGGCTAAAATTTGAAGATTGTTTATTCAGGTTTGCTCACTGCTGTTTTCTGCAGGAGCGTTTTTGCCGACTTCGTGCCATGGCTTTAAATGTCATACTTTGAAATGATATGACATTCAGCCAGGCACTACCAGCTCTAAACTTCAACCTGTGCACGAATGAGGTCTGGTTTCTGGAGTGTGTATTATGAAGAATCCATGGTAACTCACTTGCTAATCATGGTGGGATATCTGTTAACTGGCCTGCTGGAGCTGTTATTAACATGTTTCGATATGGCAGCTTCCCATGATAGATAAGAATAGTCAACACTTTTACAGTGTGTATCACCTCAGAAAGTTTTGAGGTCTTCAAGTCTCACCATCATCCCAACCATCACCAAGCTGGAAATGATATGGTAAGAACTACAACTGCTGCTCCCTCCACTACAACCCCCTGAGGATTCCCTCCAGCTGAAGAACTTGTCACTACACCCACCGCTCACTCTATCCAGCCATCAAGGCTCGCTATCAATAAATGCTATGTCATTAACTGTGTTTCGTTGTCCGGAGGGAACAGTTCACTGGTGTGGATCTGACCGACGCACGGGGGATTTTCCTTTACCTTTAAAGACGCATGAAGAACACTCTCTGAATGTATGAAATTCAATGTTTAAGAATTGGTGATCAATAAAAATGCTTTTGTCCACTGAATAGAAATCCCAGTGGATCCAACGCTATTATATCAACAGAGCAACATAGCTGGTGACAGAATTAATGGGCATGACTGAGATCAAGACAAGCACAGCTGTGTGAAATGGTTTCAGTTTGGCCAGATTCAGCGAACTCAGACTCTGTTTACACAACAACCTTCCAAGTGAAAACGCATCGTTTTTTGGATTTCCGTTTCGGAAAAGTTTCATTCTATTGAGGAAAAGTTTAGTTTAGTAACTGTCAGGATTTGGGTTTTAACATGGTAAATCCAGGTAATATATTACAAGAGTTTATAAAGGTCACTGTTAACACTTTTATTCATGCAATATGAACAGTTGTTTACTGGGTGAAATTATTAGATACACTATCACTCAATAAAAAAAAATGAGGTGATACACATGTAAAAAAAAATAAAATAAAATTGACAAACAAGCACTAGATGCATTGCTCTGTGTCTTTACTGCAATAGATGTTAAACAACAGGGTGTGATTTAAATTGACGGAAACTGACACCTCACACATGCCATTAACTCTAAACTCACACCACTTGTTTCACACCAAACTACATTTTCAATGGATTTCAGATTTCCTCTATTCACAAAATAAATAGTACTTAAAAAAAAGAGTGCTTGTTTGAGGCTTTTACCACTTTATCTTAATCGCAGCCTATTATTTGGTCTGCGTTACAATATTACAAATGACAATTACTTTATACTAAAACACAAAGTTCTGATGAACATGTGAAGTTTTAATTAACATAGATAATACTTGTATTACTTTCACACTCTATTCTGAGCTCATTTTTTGATATACATTCCTTTTTATACCCACAAATGAATTCTGCTATTATTACAACAAAGTGCCAAACTATCTTAGCTAAATACTATGATTCCTATATGGTCAGTAAATCCTCATAATGGCACTGTGGCCCACTACTTATGGTATCCCCTCTTCTTTCTAGGAACTTCCATTATTATTTGGTGATAGTGCCATCAGCCTGAGAGAGCGGCGATATTCATTGAAACTCACTAGGCCTCTTTTCTGAGGGTATTAGTGCTAAATCCTGCGCGTTCTTGTTTGAAATTCTGGGCTGTATGTTTGAGTGACGTCTCGAGGTCGTTTTAATCCGGCCTCGGGATCAGCATCCAGCCGGCCTATTTCATCGCTCCAAATTGGATCAGATGGAGATTGCGGCAGCTGAAGTAATTTGATAGAGCTACAGGAAGGAGGACTGACTCACAGCCACAGGAAAACAAAATCCTACAATTAGTCAACAGCAGTACCTGTGAAATTGACAATGTGAGCCAGAAGAGTTGCACAGTATAGTGAAAATAAAGAGATAATGTCATGTAAAACATGCGTAATATGGCAAAAGAGTGACTGAGCTGTGATGCATTTTGGCTCCACGGTGCAGTCATACTCTGCAAATTCAAAAAGATATGGTTTGTTGTGATTTATTCAGCAAAATCGCGATCAACTTTCAGAAAAAAGTTGATTAATAGACCTAATTAACTCATAGCTGTTGGCAAAAGGGGCAGAAATCACAAACACAATAATCAAGGGAGAACGACAAGAACAACAAACTGATCCACTTCTGAAATGCTATTTTTGGAAATTGCAATCGCACATGTGATATGAAAAATTATTTGAAAAAAAAAAAAATAAACACCCACAGCCTGTGTAAATCAGGGTGCTTGTGTAAAGAGAAAAATCACTAATATTTGGAAGAACATTATATTTATTAATGTGTAGCCCTATAAACCACACTGTCGATCAGGGTGTCAAACACCTTTTAGTTCAGGGGCCTCGCACAGTCCAAGGTCATCTTGAGTTAGCCAGTTAGGGTTAGGGTTTGTTGTGTTGCAGAGTATACGTGATAAAAAATGTCTATAGTTTCACAAAACCAAACAGGTACTAATATAGGTCAATTTTAACCCCATTCTAGTGTCACGATGTGGTGCAGAACATAGTGAAATGTCCAAAAAAAGTCCAACAAACTCACCCTGACAACAGAGCGTTGAGGTAGCCGGCTGTCATGGCGGCATCACTGATATCTCAGCTCAGGTCTCAGTGTTATGTTGTGTCTGCTACTCTTAAGAAATGTAATAATATTCTGTATTTTCTTCAAAGTTTTTACAATTTGCTAGGTGGTTTGTCTGGCCAGGTTGGACCCTCTTGCCGGCTGATTTTGGCCCGTGGACCTTTTTGTACATGATATAACTTGTTCAAGTGTAAAGAGTTTTTAAGTGGTCATTACACGGGCTTCTTCCTGATAGAATTCATTACCCTAAGCCGGATGCACAAGTGAAATTAGATTTGATTTTGAAAGAGTTGTTGTCGGATTAAACACAGATTCTCACAGTGAACACACACACACACACACACACACACACACACACACACACACACACACACACACACACACACACACACACACACACACACACACACACACACACACACGCACACACGCTATTCCACAGGTGTCCCTGCTGTCAACGCAATCACGACCCACCGCGAGAACTGCTTTAAGAATGAAGTGTGCTCATTGCTGATTGTGTTGCACATCGATCCAGCTGTTGGAGCACAATGACAGCTGTCTGTGACTCAGTGTGACAACAAATCTAAGAGAGGCAAAGAACAGATTGATTAATTTCCCCCCACCATACGCGGCACAGACTGTCCAAGTGTTAGAAACTCCGCAGTGCTGTCGCATGACAGCAAATGAAATATCTCGAGACATCATTCACTGATTTTGATAAATTTACACTTTTTTTAGTTTTTTTGTGGGGGGTTTCTTGAGCAGATCAAAAACATCCCACAGGTGGCGTTAGATAGTTCTGCAATGGCAGTATATCAGGCTGATATATCGTGCTATTAATCAGCTTTTTACTGATAATCACATTTCGGCTCGTTAGAGTCATCCACCTCTGATGGATTTGGTGCTATGTGCTTTATGATGTATTTAGTGAATAATTGATTTGATGTCCTCAGCTAATATCAATGACGAGAATCAGTCATAATCTTGTCACACTGGGAATGATCAAGTGTGACATGAGGTTTAATCCAATCTTGTTTAATTAGTTGAACTTCAACATTCTTTTTTCAAAATACAATGCTTGTAGATGTTAGGTGTTATTGGAGAGGGGTAAATCACAGGGGTACATGTCTGCAGAGCAGTACAAAGGGATATGACTGAGGCCCCCGTTTACTCGTTAACGTTTCAAGTGAAAACGCATCGTTTTTGGGATTTCGTTTCAGAAAAGGTTTGTGTTTTTACAGCAATGTTCTGAAAATTATGTCCGTTTCAGAGCAGTTGTATTTTTCCACCAAGACCTTTTTCGTAAAATTCCTTCCACCTGGGGAGCCTTTTCACTGACACGCACAAAAACATCAATCAAAATATTAAAAAAAAAATCAGAAATTCATCTTTAAGCATGAAGATTTTTTCATTGGGATTCCTATCTAGATTATTTGAAGATTACATCCCAGATGAATAGTAGAAGAACATGAGCAAAATATTGAAACCGCAGTGTATTCCCAACCCCAGACTGACTGACGGGGTTAATAATGGTAGTGGGCAGACAAGCAAGTGGGTAAGAGCTGAATTCTAATAACCCGGTGAGTTTGACTGAGTTTGGGAGGAGGAGAGATGGGGCATTAGACTAGTCAGAGACAGACAGAGTTGGATGGATAATGCAAACAAATCAGGGAAAGAGAGAGAGACAGAAAGAGAGCGAGAGACGCAGGTAGATTACAGCCTAATCCATGCCTCTCTCAGTGTGCTCTTATTACATTAAAGCCGAGTGAAAAACATGGTGCAGAGGGCTGACCTTCTCTAACTCCATTTCACTCCACTGGATCAGACCAAATGATTTGATCTGAGCTGCAGTGCCCTGGGAGAGGAAACACAAACTACTGTAAAAGCCAGCCATGGCAACACCGTCATCACTCAGCGAGGATTAAACCTCACACATGACGGGAGAGGGTTCATGCAGGATAGCAGACACAAAAACAAGATGTCACTGTTTAGAGTGGGATATTCACAGTGACCTTTGCTTTCAGGGTCTGTCACTACGATACGTAGTCCAGACTACACTGTTTGGTTTGTGTGGACAATCAGGGAAGATGGAGAACCTTCTAAACCTGCTTTATCGAAACTGGGGATGTTTGTGTTGTTAGATAGGAGTTCTAACCACCTCATCGCCATGCCACTTTGTGTATTATTCACCCACTTCCATCAATTTCTTTTTGATGAGTTTCACAGAGAAGACCAGTATTCACATATCCTTGGCCATAGATGTTATACATGCATTTTAATAACCTCAGCTTTTCTTTTTTTGTTTATTTCATTAGTGGTGTTTAAAAACATAAGTAAATTGATTAATCAGTGTTCCAGTGGTTAAAAAACATGATTGAAAATTTTAATCAGAATGATAAAATAAAATAAAAAATAAAAAAGCCAACCAAAACCACTTACTTATATCTAGATATGCATTTGTTTGCCTTCCCATCATAAATTGTTTTGAAACAGGAACAATGCTGTTGAATTGACTTTCTTATTTACTTTTGCTTAGTCAGCAACCGTTTCCCCTCACAATCATAAATGTACAAACACAAGTCAAGGTATTACTTTCGCTATCTTAGACAGGCTCTTGAAGCAATACGTAACCATTAGCAGTACCAAGGGGCTGACTGGAAGTCCATAGCATCCTCAAGGGACCTGTAAATCATAGTAACACCTGCATCTGCTTCGACGGCTTCACACTGGTGAATTTTACATTTCTAAGCGGAGCTGTCAGAGACATTGCTCTTTTTTGTTGTGGCTACATCAAAATACCTTTTTTTTTTTTTGGGTTGTTATTTTCGGAAAGCATACATTTCATATTATAAATTCTGAACTCAAATAGTCTGCCGGATGAAAAACGGAACACTTCTCAGAGTAAATGAGAGGTGATTGTGGAGACTCCCTTGGATAGATCTTTATTCATTTTCACTGGTATCTGTTGATTTCCTGGCACCGTAAAGTCTCGAGGAAGTTACAGCTGCCTGCCAAGCACCCTGTTTTTTTTTTGTAGATATTAAGCAAACAAGGCAGTAGTGAGCTTCCGAGGTGCTCGCGGGGTGAACTGTCAGCTTCAAACAAGGCCGCATTGGCAGTTGTTCCCTTTTGTTCACAGTATTTAGATCAACCGAAGACAACTGTCTGCTCTCTGTGACTTAATGTTTAAACGATTAGAGGGCGGTTGTCTCATTTAAATCGAGGCAACAATGCAAATGCAATAAGGCATTTTCTTGAAATATAAAAACTCTTAAATCACTTTAAATGATGAGAAGTGACATTATTTAATGATTTTTGCTTTGTATGCAACATGTGTTTTTTTTCGTGAATAGATTCTGAATCAGATGTTCTCTCAACAAAAGTGCACTGCACCTCCTCCACGCGAACTCCGACTTTAAAAGGTCAGGTTAATGTGTTGAATATGATTACACATAAATAAAAAAACTCATTTACAAAACACAAACATGTTGGAACAGTCCCAGTGGCAGCGCCAGAGATTTTTATTTATTTTTTTCGCTGGTGTTATGGGCGAGCTCGATCTTTTAGTGACGGTGCCAGGGACGGCTGACGTATCGGTCGGAAGCCCCCTACCACTATCGGGTTGATATTTGGGGAGTCAAAGTGATCTCAGCTGCTGCTGCAACTTGCAGCCTGCGCGAAACAACGGTCGGACAGTGTCAGATATTTACGGCGATTGGAGCTGCTGCGGCTGCAACCTGTGGCCTGTTTGTTTGGTTTACATGGGAATGTGTTTTGTTGGAAAATGAAAGACCACAACAGTAGATGCTGACAAGACTTGCTTCAAGCTCCTGTTGTAACATTACCCACCAGGTTGTCCTCTCTGAGCCACGGCCGTGTTCATATTCTCCTCCTCCTCTGTTTTCGGGATTTCTTTCCAAACACGTAAATGCCACAATGCTGAGGCTCCATTTCTGTGAATGTTTCGGTACACATGACTGTTTTTATGATGCTCCAAAAATTGTTGAAAGCTCTAGACAGCAGGCAGACAAGATTAGCACTCAGACTCTTCTCCTGCCAAGTTGTACTATTATGATGGATTCTGTAATGTAGCCTTGTCTTACCTCTATATCATTTTCAGCATCAATATTTACAGGTACTAGCTGTGACTCTCCAAACAGGTATTTTTTCACTCAGTCATGTTACTGCTGTGCCACCAAATACTTTTCCAGCTTTCTGTTGGAAAAGTGTCCCCCAGAAATTATTGTAAACTCCATCAGGATAGATGCCGGGCACGATAAACAGAAATCCTGACATCTAAGAGTACAGATTCTAACTCATACTGTCATGCCCTCCACTTCTCAAACCTAATTTGGTCCATTGGCACCATCTGGTGGCCTCCCTGCCTCATGGGCATGACCTCACCTCCAATAAACTCAACTGCTTCCAGCTGCGGCGGGGAGTGGCCTCCCCACCTGCACCTCTATATAAACACCAGCTGAACACGAACCGACGCCAAACTGTAATCTACTGCATTCTGGATTCCTGTCTGCCTTCTGCCTGCCTGGATCTCCGATCCCCTCTAACCTTCCCACTCTTCAGCCGATTCTCCCCACTCCTGTGCCAGACTCCTCCGCCCGTCCTCTTTGCCTGCCACCCAGGAGGCTTCCGGACCGTGTCCATCCTTTGGCAGAGGTTTTGGTGGCCCTCTTTCGAACGGGACACTCGAGACTTTGTCGCTGCTTGCCCCACCTGTGCCCAGGGCAAGACGCCTTCCCAGCCCAGCTCGGGCCTCCTCCAGCCACTCCCTGTGCCCTCTCGGCCGTGGTCCCACATCGCAGTGGATTTCGTCACGGGACTACCCCGCTCTGGAAGTAACACAGCCATCCTCACCATTGTTGATCGTTTCTCCAAGGCAGCACACTTCGTCACCCTTCCCAAACTGTCTAAGACAGGGGTCCCGCAGTGTCGCAGAATACTCCGTGGAGTTCCAGGCCCTTGCAACTACCAGTGGATTCAACGATCCCGCCCTCCAGAGGTTATTCTATAGGGGACTGTCCGAGGCTCTGAAGCTGCAGGCACTGAGCTTCAGACGACTCCAGAGCCGTCTTCAACTGACTGATTTCCATTTGTAGCTCCTTCTGGTGCTCTGTGTTGAACCCATCCTCCAGGGTCTTGAACTCCTCCGTCTCTCTGAGCTCCAACACCTCCTCGGACAGAGCGGCCCTCTCCTCCTCCAGCATGTTGGTCTGCTCGATGAACATCCCCAGCTCCTGCCTCAGGTAGTCCCGTTCAGTCAGCACCTCCTCCTTGTCTTTGGCCAAGGCTTCACACAGCTGGGCGGTCGCTGCAAACTGTCTTGTCATCTGCTCCACAGTTTACCTCCGGAGTTTGGAAGGCCTTCTGCACGGCACTAGGGGCCACCCTCAGTCTCACCTCTGGCTTTCACCCCCAGTCTAACGGACAAGCGGAGAGGGCCAATCAGTCCCTGGAGACAAACCTCCGGTGCCTGGTCACCTCCAACCCGACGGCCTGGTGTGAGCATCTGTCCTGGGTGGAGTATGCACACAACTCACAAATAAACTCTTCGATGGGAATGTCTCCTTTTCAGTGCTCCCTCGGCTACCAGCCACCGTTGTTCCCCTCCCAGGAACAAGAAATCGCCATTCCCTCCATGCAAACATTCGTCAGCCGGATCAAGAGGATCTGGGAGAGGGCCAGGTCCACACTCCTACAATCGACCAGGAGGATGGAGCGTCATGCCAACCGCCATCGTCGCCCGGCCCCAACATACACTGTGGGTCAACAAGTCTGGCTGAGGGCCAAGGACCTCCCTCTAAAGGTTGAATCCAGGAAGTTGGCGCCCCGGTTCATCGGTCCCTTTCCAGTGGAGCGGATCATCAGTCCTACGGCGGTACGTCTCACCCTTCCTCGACCTTTGAAAATCCACCCTACATTCCAAGTCTCACAGGTCAGGCCCGTAAGAGACTCCCCCCTGGCTCCCCCAGTTCCCCCCCCTCCCAGGATGGTGGATGACTCACCCGCCTACTCGGTTCGGCGCCTACTGGATGTCCGCCGCAGGGGTCGCGGCCTGCAGTTTCTCGTGGACTGGGAGGGATACGGGCCCGAAGAGAGTAGCTGGGTCCCCCGCAGGCGGATCCTCTGCCCTGACCTGATCAGGGACCTCAAAGGGCGGCGTCCTGAACGTTTCAGTCGTGCACCTGGAGGCGCACGTAGGAGGGGGGGGTACTGTCATGCCCTCCACTTCTCAAACCTAATTTGGTCCATTGGCACCATCTGGTGGCCTCCCTGCCTCATGGGCATGACCTCACCTCCAATAAACTCAACTGCTTCCAGCTGCGGCGGGGAGTGGCCTCCCCACCTGCACCTCTATATAAACACCAGCTGAACACGAACCGACGCCAAACCGTAATCTACTGCATTCTGGTCCTATGCGTCACTGGATTCCTGTCTGCCTTCTGCCTGCCTGGATATCCGATCCCCTCTAACCTTCCCACTCTTCAGCCGATTCTCCCCACTCCTGTGCCAGACTCCTCCGCCCGTCCTCTTTGGCTGCAATCGCTTGTACTTTGTTTTCTAGTAGCTTTTCCGTCAGGAGTTTCCCATCATTTTCTGTTTTTTCCTTAGTATTAGTTTTTTGCCTTAGTAGGTTTTTTTGTTCCCGCTCTTCATTTAGTTTAAATAAATCCGTGAATCAAATTCTGTGTCTCCTGTTTTGCTGTCTGCACTTGAGCCTCAGTTCCGTCCCATGACACATACAGTATCACTCTTGACCTTCTTCAGCATCCATCCTGACCCCCTTCTGTATCAGGACTGACCAGTCACTGACTACTCACCAGTAAACATTTTGACCTCCATCAGTCCTGGCCATCACCATCCTGACTTCCACCAGCAGACAAATCCTGAACTCCACTAGTAACACAGATTCAAACATTAATATTAAAAAAATAAAGAATTTCTACATATCTGCAACCAATACTTGGTCTGAAGTGTTTTCTCCAGGAGCAGCTTTTCACATGATCTAAGCAGGATGCTCATAAGATTGCTCCACCAGCCAATCAATGTGTCTGCAATTAGTGTCGCTCTAATTAGAAACCATTGTTCAAAGCACTGGCAGAGGCAGTTCATTCATCAATATGAAATTAAGCAGCAGCCACTTAGCATGGGATTACTATGAGGAGTTTATTTGTACTGAAATCAATTCATTTGCATCATTCACCGCAATTGTGGCGTAGGGCTTTTTTTTGCGGGGGTTGCGGGGGTGCTGAGAGGTGAGCAAGGGGAACTCCATAAGATTCTCATATATGAAAGTGAGACAGGGTACACAATGAGATGATCCGACAAAGAAAGCACAAACTGTGAAATTACTAGCGATTTCTTTCCCCAGGAAAAAGTCACTTATCGCAAATCAAACTGTGCAAATGAAAGGAGCACTGCAAATCAAACAGCCTATCTTAACTACCTTGGCAATATCCAGCAGCTAATAAAACATCCCGTTCCGAGACCCCAATTTCACATCCTGTCTTGTGCGGCCCTGACACACACACAGGTGGAGGCACTTCAAATTACAATAAGAGATGTCATCATGGCAAATGTATCATCACAACTGTATCATTAAGAAAGATGAGAGAGTTGTCAGATTTCCACGGCCATCTCTGGGCCCTTTCCTTTCTCTCTGTGACACGTCCTGTCTTTGCTCTTGATCCCTAGTGGACACGCATTTAATATGTTTTCACAACTCTGAACGCTTTGAAAATAAGGGAAAGAAAAAAGGGGAAAAAATTGCATTTGAAGTAAAGTTATAAGACTGCATTCAGAGCAAGGAGTCTATATTCCAACACATGCTGGGCTTGTCAGGCAGTTCTACCCCACATATTTTTATAAGTCAACATTACATTAAAAGTTATCGAACTGTTGTTTTTGTGGAAAGCCTCAGTCATTATTCAGTTGAGGCATTTTATTTTTGCTTCATTGTTCACACAGTTGGTGTAATTGAAAGGCAACCATGGGAAAGATATTAAAGTGGTTGGGGAGAACAGGAAAGAAAAAAAAAAAGGTTCTTTTGAGGCTGGAGCTTGCTTACGTGCAGAAAAGAGACCACAATCAAGACATGCTGTGAAGTACATTCGATTGGTGAACACAAAGCAGCGCAAAGTGTATGAACCCCAGTTAGCTGTTTTAGCTCGAGTTTTACCAAATAAGAACTAACGATCAGGATTGTGGCTTATTGGTACTGAACGCACATAGGCTTACCGTACCGACTGCCGCTATAAAAAACAGGAAACGTGACCAGACAAACAAACAAAGTAAAAGTGACGTGCACGTTTTGTGAAAACCCACATTTTAAAATAGTTTGGACAATAAGAAAATCCAAAGAAGAACTATATGTTTTATTCCCACCAGAGGCCACACAACACATCACATATGAAAGTAAGAATTTTACCATAGTATGAAAACAATGAAATTAATTCCATTCAGTGGCATCCCAAGGGCCATATCATCGTTTGTCTGGAATCCTCTGTTTTAGACTATTTTTTTCATGGAAATTAATATTACCCCACGGTTCTTCTAGCATCCCCACACTTCTAGTTTGTCCTTCGTCCTTTTGGCTCGCCACATATCGCAACTCACCCTATTTTGATCTTCATCTCAACTGGGGATGAATTGGATTGATTTTTAATTGAATCTGTCCACAAGGTGTTCCACAGGGTTCAGCACTGGAGCAAACATTAACCTGCTATTTTTATACATCTACATCTAAAGGTGCTATTTTAAATGACGCTGTGTCATATTTGCGGAAGTCAAGAATTGCACTCATCACTTACAAGAAAACGCTTCTGTTGGACTAAATACAAGCAGTGGTGTGGTGGTCAGTGGGAATGTCATGGGTTTGAGTCCTGGTTGGGGCTTTCTGTGTAGAGTGTGCATGTTCTCCTCCTGCAGGTTTCTCTGGTTCATCTGATTTGCTTGTGTTAGAACATAATTGGTGACCCTGAATCCCCCCCCCCCCCCCCCCCCAAGTATGAATTTGAGTGTGTGTCCTGAGATGGACTGGAGACCTTTTCAGGTTGTAACCTCTCTTTGCTCATCCTTAGCTGAGATTGGCAAGGGTGATTACTTCATGGAGGACAAGGAAGGAACATAAGGTACAGATCTTATTTTAGACCTTCAATCCTACATTATACAAATATTAAAATGTCAACTCATTTGCACTATGTGAGTAAGTGTATTAATGTACAAGAAACTAAAAAACTGATATTATAACTTTAATAATAAACTGACCTTAGGTATTTATGGTTTATGATTAAAATAGCAAAAAACATTACATTCACCAAATTAAATCTAGTGCACAACAAGTTCCAGTATCAGCTTCATCATGAAAGTGATTTGCCATTTGCTTAACAATAAATATGACTGAAAAGGCTAAACTTTTATTGTGTTGTGGGCGTGCGTTTACATGACAATGGTGGTCATTGCCACTGCAAATGCAAGCTTGGTTGGCAAAAATGGCTCTAAAGGTGGAAATTTCTGAAATTGCTTGGGCTCTGCCCTCTGAAGTGGCAGGTCTCCAGTCCATATTATAGTTTTATAGCCTGTAATGGTAGTTTTAAAGTTGAGATTCACCCCTAATGTTTATAGCGTATTGTTCACTCCGCGCATGTGCGTGTGTGTGGTGTCATTGCAAAATCATCAATCAATCAAAAGCTCTCGTCACGGCGGAGGGAGGCAGCGGCAAGACGAGCATCTGCTTATGAGAACAGGCTGAAGCATTCAGTCGGGTTTGCTGGGATGATGCGACGCTGCCTGTTAAATGAGGAGTGGGAGACATGAAGACCATGCTGTGATGGCAAAATGGTGTTAGTTTCAGTGTGGATGCTGGTTTTCTGCGCAAACCCATGGCCTGGCATGCTAACTACATCATTTTCAGTGTTTCTGCCGCGTAAGTGGACTTTGCAAAAACGAAGCGTTTTGACTTGAAACGTTTTGACTTGAAACGTTTTGACTTGAAACGTTTTGACTTGAAACCTTTTCATGAAAATGGGGTCTGAGTCTTTTCAACAACGCTGATCTTGTTCAGAAAATGTTGTAGTTTTGGAAATCCCAAGGCAAAACTTTTTTTACAGTGAAAACACATTTTTAACTACAGATTAACAGGAGTATGAACAATCCAGGTTAACTGCTGCAAAAATATTTAGACTGTTATATGTGATATATCAATGAAATCTAATTTTTGCAATTTGTCATTTGTAAAAGTTGAATGACACAAGCAGAGGTTGTATCCCCCTTACTGGTTTGTCAGCACCTGAATGTAAATATCTGCTGTGAGACGAGCTTAAATGTGAGAACTGCATTTGCTTCAGCACTTTGCTCATTCAACAACAAAAATCTAATCCTGCATGTGCACCGGTGTGTTACACATTCTGGTAAAAATCATTACAAAACACTCTGCTGCTGTCCAGATCTATTCTAATCTTGTCTGACACTCCCGGCAGTCCCGATCCGCCTAAATGGAAACTGCAGGCTTTGTACAGATTAGCATAACATTGATCATACAGTCAGACACAGTTTCACTGCTCATTAAGCCTGCAATTAGCAACTATTTACCGTGGCGTAAAAGAGTGGTGCCCACAATAAATTTCAAGGCAATTACAAGATCTTATCTAATTGTTGATAAAGATTGCACTCATCTTGTTGTTCTTTGTTTTGTCTGGGTTTTTTTTTTTTTTCCTTCTTCGACTTAAATATCCCAACTTGAAAAGCATTCATAAGCCGTGGTGACCGAGTATAATTACTACAATCGGTCTGCTTGTCATCATGCAGATTAGAGGAAAATCATGTGTGTGCAGAACAAATAACCAAGTGCATCATGTCATCATCAACACTATTACAAATACTGACATTTCATCGCATTAGGATCAAGACTAGTACTGCATTTCTTCAAAACTGCATTTATTGGGAGGACAATGATATGACGAATCATGAAACTAACAATTTAGAAGATGTTCAAATGTATGGAGGAATAATACTTCCACTACAGCCACTGGTTTAGGGTTATTATATATATCGCTGTTGTCTGGTTTACTTAACTGTTTTAATGATGAGCCAGTCCAAAACTGATAAATTGTTGCATATGTTCTATTAATCAGTGAATAAAACCGTTAACATTGGAGTAAACAGCATCAGTGGCTCACGAACACTACAAAATAATGCAGCTATGTACTTATTGTGAAGAGGGCCAGAACATGACAAATTAAATATGATTGAATTGAACAGTTTTCAAAAGAAAGGTATCAAAAGAAATGACTAATTTCAATTTGTGCAAGACACCTCTTGAAAAATTCACGATTTTTGTGTATCTTTGTGTGTATCTCCTGGAGACTTTGGTTTGATTAAGGCACTATCTGTTACTGCCAAAACACTGTTGTGTTAATCATGTTCACACATGTCCATGTTCTTACTGTCTGCAACAATCTTAAATGAGCCACATGTCCTGTTGATGTTGTGTCTGCTTTTCATTATCTCGATATTCTATGGCATTTTCCATCTTCTAGTGGATGTACTCACAAATGATGGTATAACAGCAGTTGAAGACAATAATATGTACATATTTGTGTTTTTACTGTAAAGCACTTTGTGCAACATGTGTTATGAAAAGTGCTATATAAATAAAGTTATTATTATTATTAAATATAGTATATAGTAAATATGTGTTCACATGAGTGATGGTTCGACTTCAAAGGACGTGTCCTTGAAGTTTTTCCAAGAGCACTTGGGAAAGTGCTTGAAATAGGGCAGACCTTGTCATCTTGCTATGACATATTTGGTCTGGAGGTACAGACGTGGGAGGATCCAATCTTTGAACTAGGACACAGTCTCCGACACACTTCTATATCATTGCAGCAAAGTTTGCAATGTCAGCGCTCACAGGCTCGCAGGGAGGGTTATCTGAGGTGTTGGAGACTGAACGACATTCATTTATCTAATGTCAAATGATCGAAACGGACAACATTTGTAATCTAACCTCCACAAGAGTCTTCCAGTGTGAAATGAGCAGTGGAATCAAAGCTTACTAGAATGTCAATGTACACACCAAATAGCTTGTATTTCAATTTTCTGAGGCTTTAGCTATAGGTGCCTTTATTTACAAAAGACCTGCTTGGCTTTGAAAAAGAGTGAAAGACTTACTTGTGAACTTCATATACTAAATGCTTATATATACTCTATATAAAATGTTGCATTGTGTAACCAGATGGTCTGTACACCAATCGCAGATCCCACTTTGAGGTGTAGTTACACCTCTTTGGTGGAGACTTGAACTCTTCCGCTTCAAAGTTCCTTCCCCATACCTAAAAAGGGCACGCCATCTTCCAACCTCCTCACACTTATCTGCAAGGAGGTGTTCTCTTCGAAAATTTTGATCACAATTTTATTATATTTTTTTTAATCACGCCCAAGGTCAAGAGTAAAAGTTTGATCGTAAACCTGCCATGTTGGCGAGAAGGTGTAATATTAAACACATTTAATCATGTACACAGATCATGTACACATTTTTTGGCAATGTCATAAGGTACAGAGGCTTGGGAAAATTGTACATGTAACTGCAAATGACACTATGGTATGATATTCCTATGAGCTGTATGGCAATCTGTGTAATTTCACGGAAGACAACATATATGCAGGGGATATGTGTCTGGTTGAAAAATTATTTGCTGGCCAAAAAAGAAAGGTTATAACAAGGAAATTGGGTAAAGTAGATCCCCGACTTGGGAACAATGGCTGCAGAGGAAATCAATATAATGGAAAAAACTGACACACCGCTTGAGATTGCAAGAAGAGGACAAGTGGCTGAAATGGACATTGTTCAGGACCTTGATCAGCGACAGACAATTGAAAGGAAAATTGATATAGAGGACGAAGCTGAGAATTGATGCAAAAAAAGAATGTAGTTCAAGACAGAAATACACTTTCTTTCTTTTATGTTCTTTGTTCTGCTGTCCTTAATGGTACATGTGCTGTGTTTGTTGATATAACTGTAAAAATGAGCAAAACAATAAAGACTAAAGTGAAAAAAAGAAGATGTACAGTACAAAAAAAACCATGCATGCTTTGGATAACATAGTTAAGCCATCACAGGGAAGTGCGGGTTTGAATTATTGAATGCTTCAAGGCAACACCGGCAAGAGATCTAAAAAAAAACAACATACTTTAATCCCTATGGGGATATAATTTTTTTCTGCATTTACCCATCCTATTTCTAGTATGCAGGGGGCAGCCACAATAATGTGCTCTGATGAGCTCATAGGGGGGGTCAAGGGTCATGCTCAGGGACCCACAGTGGTTTTACGTAAGCTGTGACATTCAAACCTGCGAGCTTCCGATCTCAAGTCGGCTTATCTAGCCTCTTGGCCACCACGGCCCCAGGAACCTCCTCCAATGGGCCGCAAAACCTAGTAATAAAAATTGAATCACATCCAAGAAGGTCTCCAGGGAAATTTCTTTCCCAAATCTGCTTTTCTGATTGTGATTGTGATTGTAATTATTCTGACCTTATTTGACCTGTAGCTTTGACAATGTATCTCAATGGAGCTGCCACAGCACTGGGTTGTGTCCATGGTAACAAGGGAGCACATGTCACATAACACACATGGATAATCCCTTTGTTGTCAAATAATTTAATGCTTGCTATTCTCTGATGTTTAATCTGCTTTCTGAGTTAATGCGTGTCCTAAAATACAATGTCAGTGGCACGAAATGAAGACAAAATCCTTTCTGCAGGCTGTTGAGCAAGCTAACATTAGATTTCCACTAGGGGTGGGGAGTGGTAGATAGCCGTTAGACTTAAGGCTTAGAGAATTGACAAATTGAGTCATTAAATGCTTGCTTTGAGCAACAGTAAGATCTTGTGATTGTCAGTCCACTATGCTCCGAGTCACCGTGAGCATAGTGGCTTTGATTCACATCGCTGACAGGCTCTTTGCAGAAAGCTCTCCTAAACGCTCCTCACTTTTATAAAGGAAATCTGTACAAATACTGCACACAGACCAAACTCACCCACACAAGCATGCAATCCCTCAAGAGTGTAAAGTTAAAACTTTGAATGTCTCATTGCCTCAGATCTTTGGTTGGGGTTTCCTGCATCCGGTTTCTTTTTCCGAGTTCTCCTGTACATCACAGGCTTCAGAAATGAAACCTGCTCTCTTTGAAATGCAGCACCAGACTCCACACACAGACGGTCACGACACCGGTCTTTTGATAACGCAACAATGCTTTTCCTCACATGGAACATACAGTACCTTTGTGTTATTTTTTCTAATAGAAAACCTTTTCCGCTTGAAACTTGATATTATTTGTCTCTTAAATGTTCCTGGGTTTGATGCTTGATAAGTATTAGATTGTCACACAATAACATTTTAGAAATAACAGACCCAACGCTTTGACTGATAATTAAAAATCACCAAATAGGCGTAGGACTCTTCTGATAATGCTCCGCTAATGTGTTTACATTCATTTGCCTTTTGTTGTTGTTATTATTGTGGTTCTTCGTCTTCTTGTATCTGGCTCACCGAATTCAAAGTCTGTCATTGCTCACGCTGACGCCCTTCTATAATCACATCCCCAGATTCTAATTACTATGGAGTCTTACGCAAATTTGTCTGCAGCTAAATGATGCTTTTCATGCAGAAAATTACCAAAATTCCTTACAGTGTTATTAGAGCTTTAGCACCACTCCCTAGGCGCCTTGCCATTCTTCTGCTTTTTTTGTTTTTATCCTCTCCGCCGGCGCACACACATGCTTTCCCATCCATGGCGGCTACGGTGCACAGTCGGCGGTTCCTCAGTCTTTGTACGGGACACAATTTGGAATTGTCTAGTTCAATCACCCCAAATAATAACTAACTCACAATCCAGACAACTACACACATAGATCTATTTATTGAGTATTTATGCTACTGTTTTGCACAAACAAATGAAAAATACATATAGTCAGAAAATCAGAAAACGCAATATGTCAACCAACATGTCCTTATGCTTAGTCACCACAAACCTAATAATGCTTGAGACAAAGCAGAAGGGCCAATTGTTCCGGATTAAAAATCTGAAAATCAGAATGGCTGGTAATCTCAATTTTGATGAATTGTTCATTTTGAAAGATAATTTTTATCTCAAGCCTCCATTAATGTTTAAAAATCCCTCCAAAGTTGTGATTCTTCACTTCAGACTCTGTATTGGCCTGCATTAATGTGGTCGAGGACCATTCCCCGTTTCTTATTCTCTTATTATTTCACTAAATAGCTTTACATCCAGAATTATTCAAGGTGTGCAAAAGAAGCACTTACCCTTATCCTTGTTGCCAACACAGACATGGTTTTGAGAAAAGCTCTTAACAAGTAAATGGCTTAAGGTTTTGATGTGCAGCTGTCGGTTTGTAGGTCATGCTTGATCTGCTGTAAATAACTGCAGGAGCTTGATTTGTGTGAAGGAGCTCTAATCCTTTCATGATGTCCATTAATAACTAAAAGTATTTTTTCAAGACTCTTTCATGAAGTTTTTATTTTTTTTTTATTTATCTGAGCTCTGCCGATCCTGTTATGACAAAGCCTAAATGTAAAAAAAACCACTGACTCACCGTCATGGTTTTAGGCAGAGGTCTGTGTTTTGGATGTCTATCCCAAAAATCTGGACGATGTGTCCGCTCTTACTGGGTCCCCTAGTCCGATTTCGGCCGTCTTTTTCAAAAATTGACCGTCCAAATGATGGCTGGACGGCTCGCTGCCTTAAACTGTGCAATGAAATGGAGCTGCTGCTCCTTAAACTGGCTTTGGCAGCCAACATACTGCCTGTGTTCAGTCTGTTCCACTGAGCTGTTCTAAATGTTCTGCCGAAATTAGGGCACTAAAGGCCCCAAAACAAGGGCTGAGCAATAAATCTCATATGTAAAGCAATGCATGCAATCGCAACATATTTGTCCACATTTCAAACCTCCTTTAATCTACTAAATCTACTCAAACCTGTTCTCAGCCCTTGAGCCATGAGTGTTCCAGAGCTTTTTGTAACCTACAGTCTACCACAGGGATGAAGTTTTACCATTAGCACTCTTTCCCCTTTCTTGACTGTTGCCGGTCGGACTGTGTCCAGGCTCGTCAGCTGCTGGCTACGCTCCAGGTTGTCTGTCACCGGGCTGGCTGAGAGAGAAGACCACTCACAGCCTGTAAAACACTGCTGATGGCTAAAACACTCACACCATCCATCATGGAGGTGCAAAGACTGTACTTATCCCCTCAGGGGGGCTTCACACACACACACACACACACACACACACACACACACACACACACACACACACACACACACACACACACACACACACACACACACACACACACACACACACACACACACACACACACACACACACACAGTAAGATGCAAGCGGCCTTGCCTTTAAGCCATCGTTTAGTGGAAGATATTGATTAGCCCTCTGTAATTAACACATGCCCCCATGGGGAATAAATCAGTGCTGATGAATCACTTATTGTGGTGGTTTGGCTGGTGTGTGTGTGCATGTGCGTGTGTGTGTGTTACAGGTTATAGGGTCATTAAGGTTGAATGAGTGATAGTCAGGCCCGTGAGGTGAGCTCGAGTAAAAGTGCCCCAGTCTGCAGTATAAAACTGCTGCCGCAACTACGATACAGTGCCTGCAGGTATTTACATCTACTTTGGACTCAGACACTTTTAAAGAGCACAAACGACAAAAGAAGACAAGGCTTCTGAACAACTGACAAAATCAAGATTAAGTATCACAAATAAGTAGTAGAACAACAATTCCACCCAAAAATGTTGGACATCCTTAATGTATATTGCGTTTACACACCAATTTCAAGGGATTGCTTCTGAAATTAATCCTATCTATGGCCCTGCATCTGAAAAAGGCACTAAAGCCCTACAGTATATATGCAATGTTTCAAGTGAAAATGCAGTTTTTGGCAGGTACATGGACGTTTGTGTGGACAGACAACAAAGTTTGATTGTTATTACAGGTGACGTTAAACTATAAAACAACCAAGTCCCCATTGAATTTGGACTGTGAGTCATGCCACTCTGGAGGCCGCCATTGTTGTCAATTTAGTCATGCACGTGCAGGAGATCTATATGCTACGATTGTCGTTCACACGGCAGTAGCTGCATTTTCGAAGAGTTGCGTTTTCCCCTGTCAACACGGAGACAGAGCATTTTCGAAAAGTTCCACCTTCTGAGCCGTTTTCAAAAGGCTGCGATTTCAGTGCCTCCGAGCACCATTGTTGTATAAACTGACAACCAAAACGCAATGAAAGTTTTCGGTTTTCGCATGAAAATGTTGTCGTGTACCCACTGGTGTCTTTGCATCCTGATCAATTAACCTCAGCATGCGCGTTTCCTGTCCCCCGGCGAGCTCAGTTGGTAGCACATGAGACTCGCAATCTCAAGGTAGTGGGTTCATGTCCCACGCCGGGCACCACCTTCCCGTGGGCTCACCACCCGCTGGAAGGTTCTTAATCGGTGCAATGTGATCTGGGTGACAGTGCTCAGACTGCCACCCCCGCAAAACGGAGAAAATGGATGGATGGATGAGCATTTCCAAAAGTTTTTTTCTTCTATTCCACCGCAACTTTGTTAACATGAAGACAGCCTCATTAACTGTCATGTAACCGGGGGGCGCGCTCCCTCGGGCGTGGCGCTTGTGGGGGGGCTGGGGTGCGGTGCTCCTTCTCCACTTGCTGTTGGATTGGTGGAGGTTGGGATACCGCGGTGGCCGGGAGGGGGCCCGGCCGGCGGCCTGAGGGTGCGAGAGTCATCACCCCCCCCCCCGTTCCGTGTGTGTGTGTGTGTGTGTGTGTGTGTGTGTGTGTGTATGTGTGTGTGTGTGTGTGTGTGTGTGTGTGTGTGTGTGCGGGGTGGGTCATGGGTTGGGTTTCCCAATAAAGACCCGGGGGGAGGGGTTATGGGGCGGGTGGAATATGAGGCTCCTGGGGGTGTAGAGTTGACTGTTCTCCGACCGGGGCCTGCGCCGGACTTCGCTTTCCTGGGTCTGGGGGCGGGGCTGGTCCGGGGCGCGGCGGCTGGGGCCGTCTCTGCCTTGCCGGGTTGGGGGGGGCGGTGGGTGGGCCTGTTCCCGGGGGTGCGGTGGGACTCGCCGCCGGGGTTGGGGGGGCTCTCGGCCCGCTCGGCCCGGGGGCCCTGCTCCGGCCTTTTCTCGGTTTGGCGGCTTGGGTCGGGGCCTGGGGCCCTGTGCCCTTTGTCCTTCTCTTGTGGGCCCCTCTTGCCTGGGGGGGATTCCTCTCTGCATTCTCCGTCGGGTGCTTTTTGGGCGGGGGCGGGGCTCTCTGGGGTGGTTCGCTGGGGTCTCCCCGGGCCTGGGGGGCTTCTGTCTGCCGGGGTGGCGGTGTCCGGGCGCGGTGGCCTCGGACCCCGGGGTGTCACCACGGGTCCCCCCACAACAGTTCCGGCCACACCCAGTGGACAAGCCACACGCACTCACACACACATACACGCACACACACACACACACACTTTCACTCCTCACGAAAGGTGCTTCTGAAGTTGCTTGTTGTCTGTCATCATTTGCTCAAACTTTAAAAATCATGTTCCTCTTTTGTTGTTGCCTCTTTGTTATTTCATGTTCCTGCTTCACGTTACTGTCTAGATAGAGCTGCTCAGGCTGGTTTAATCTAGGAAATCATCTTACTGTTTAGATAGAGCTGCTCAGGCTGGTTAATCTAGAAAATCATCTTACTGTCTAGATAGAGCTGCTCAGGCTGGTTCAATCTAATAACAGTTGGAAAGTATTTGGATGAGTGTGATTATTGCAAATAATATATGTAGCACAACAAGGACATTGTATGTTATCCCCTTCCCCCCTCCCCCCTCCCCCCTCACCCCTCCCCCCTCGACTTTCTTCTCTCTCTTCTCTTCTCTCTCTCTTTGTGCGTTCCCCCCCGGTCGTGTACGGCAGCCATGCCAACTTCTGACGGAGAAGGCAACAGGAGGAGACTCCAGGTCTCTCCCTGTTGCAAGACCAAAAACTGTTCTGACTCCGAAGGCTCTCAATCACATCATATTGTTGGCCCAAGCTGCCGAACAGGACAAGGGCAAAAAAAAAAAAAAAAAAAAAAAAAAAAAACTGTCATGTAACCCCTGAAAGCAACATGCAAGAAGTTTGACTGCAAAATAATTGATCTACCGTGGCTGCGATGCACGAACAGCCATAAACACCCATTAGCTTCTCTTTTCAAGACCTGTCATACATCCAGATTATAGAACAACTTCCCGGTTCATGTCATTTCAAATGAACTTAACTGAGAATCAGTCCTCAAACGGACACACACGCAGCGCTGACGGCTCAAATGTCACAGCAACGCGACAATACCATGGATATGTACGTGCACAATCATACGACAGGTCTACTTGAGGTAGCTGATTATAAGTGACACAACAGTTACAGTCTGTCATAACCCACATAACCTTTATTTGCAATAGGGAGTAAAGTCACACCTTCACATTTCGCGAGAAAAGAAATCCACTTAGTTATTTTTCGTAATGAAGTTTGAGGAAGGAAGTTGTGACTGGATACCCTCAGCCAAGGCCATTAACTCTGCTTCAGTTAGGGGTCACAGATCAGGTCATGTGATGCTTTTTTTTCTCACCTCCGTGACGACAAGAGGGTTTCTTTTCATCCGTCACTACTGGATATGATGGGTTTTTTTTTTTTTTAAAAAACATTTGAGAGGTTGATGGTAAAAGGTGGAGTTTTGCTGTGTTCTTTAAGTTTCCACTCCTGCAGGTGTTCTCTTCTCACAGAGCCACAAACTTTATTTGAAAATAGAAATGATTTCAGAGGAGGTGTGCACCATGTTTGCGCGCATTGCTTTCCTTGTGTTTGCTCATATACTTGATCCAAAGGACGGAAGTAAACAAAGTGCGATTCCCAGATCCAGAACACACAGCAGCAAGCAAACCTGTGTGTCTCCATCCATTTTTTACGAGCACTGTATGTTTGTGTTCCCTTCCTAATTCTGTCTGTCACTCTAACCCTGCTCCTGCCTTCAGCTCTAACAGGAGCAGCAGCAAAGCAACTAAATCTTGAATGTAATGTTTCATTCAGGCCAATCCAGTTTTATTCTAGCGCTCATGCTGGAATCCAATTACCTTCTTAATTTAATCACCTGTGCTTTTATTAGCCAATTCATATTTTCTTGTTGGAGGGCTCTGACCTGTCCCCGAGCTGCTCTCTGACAGATTGGGGAATCAACCTAAAAGGAATCATGTGGAGAGGGCCTTCATATTTTTTTGTGATGACTTCTAAAGGTTGAATCCGGTTTAGAATAATATATGCCATCAACATGCAGTTCCTTCTCACTTAGCCTTCCCATTTTTGCTGTTGTCCTTCAACATTTTAAGGTGCATGTTGATAACTGGAATACAATTTTGACAGATGATATATGTTGTACCTCACTGTCCAAGACCCTGAAAAACACCAACTTGAGGATTAATTAATTAATTAATTTTGTTTCAAACTGTTGCTTTAAAAAAAAAAAAAAAAAAGAAAAAGCAAACCATACAAGTGCTACAGATAATTACTCATAAAACAAAAAGAATGGACTGCAAGAGTGAATCCCACAAACTATTATTTGAAACACAAACAAATATTTAATGGATCCTATTATAAGTGTGGAAGGACTTCTTCAGTCACACTCAATCATATGAGGGCCACATGGTGACCTTTACTTTTCATATTTTCACATTTAGTTCAGGCATAAATAAATCTTTTTATTCTATTTTATTTTTTTAATTTATGGTCTTTATTTGCTCCTCTGGGTGTTTAGCTCAATTTTGAAGAGGCTCTGGCTTTTCCCCAAATGTCACCTGGTGACTAGGCATAGGTCATTTAAATGTTAGACTGATGTATCTGAATGGAACTGACTAACAGAGCTGGACAGTAATGAATTACATTTACACACGTTACCGTCGAGGGTCTTGTCCCAGGCACCCACATTGCTGACCTGTTTGCTGTGGGATTCAAACTTGCAAACGTGCAAATCTAAAGTCTGCTTCTCTAGGCTCTCGGCCACCACTTCCTCGAACTGTGTCATTCCGAGATAATATGGTTTGTTAGTCTCATTCATCAATCTGTTCCCAAACATTTCAGGAACACTGGTGATTTTCTGGTGCAAAAACTAAATTAAGAAAAAAGTATCAGCAGGTATCTAGTATCTACACCAAATATTATACAACTCACCCAAAGTGATACACACATCAAATGATATAAGCTTTTTCGGAGATGGACTACACACGCCCATTTCCAGATGTGGTAAATGGTGTAACTTTACACTAATCCTCCTTTTCTCCATTGTGCTGTTTTATTAAGGGCAAATGAAGAGGTAGAGAAGCCATGATCCCCCCAAAAAAGGGAAATAACTAAGAAAATAATCTTACGAGCATGCAAGCTTAATCTCACAAATAGACAAATGCTGATCAAAAGAATCAGCATTCATAATGATTTACAAGGAAAACCTCCAGCTGCTGTCAGCACAGTGATGCTGGGATCCTGTATACACAACCCCTGAGGTGTTTTTGTTGATTGCTGCATTTCCTCAGAGCTTTTTCTCAAGGCTAAATGAGCTATAGGATGAGTGTTGCCGGCAGACTGCACCGCCGGGACAACACCATCCTTTACTACTCTGATTGATCACATTACAGTTAATTAAATATTGGCAAATTGTTCCCATCCAAGGTTGGGCCATTAAAGTTTACACTTCAGCAATATTTATCACTTCCGCCAGTCTCTCTCTCTCTCTTTTTTTATCACCGCCGCTTGTCACCTTTCCTGGGTTTCAAGTGGATGATGATAAACGCACAAACCCTTCATTCCTCACACTTTTACTTCTTTACCCCCCCTCTACCCCGCCCCACCCCACCTCTTAGTTCAGTTTCATATGCTTCCCACTGGTTTTTCATTTCAATGAAGTTTGACAGCTCCAATGAAGGAGTGTGCCGCGTTTGAGTCTTTTTCCATATTCCTGTGTCGGTGTAAGCATCAGTATCTCATGAAGGATCAGGCAAGGAGAAAACGACAGGGAAGAGCTGGGAGCATGAAAATGACACTATCGGGCAACAGCAGAAGTAAAACACAATTGTTTGGCTGTCAGCTGAGGTGCTACTCTAATAAACTACAATAATGCTGATGGGCAGGGTTATGTTGCATGTCTGACACACATATGGCATTGAGACGGCTCTCATCCCCGCTGACGAAAATGCATGAGCGGCTTCCCTCCCTTCATTTTCAGCTCCGAGTTGATCTCTTTCCAGAAATCCCTTGGGTCGCAGATGAGTGTGGTAGAGGAGCTTAGCAGATAGGGATGGACACAAATTGTTGTCCACTTGGGTATGGTTGGAAAAGTGATTCATTACTCATGCATTCAGTTTACAGGCCTAAGGGGGAGCCAAGACAGGATATCACCCCCGATAAGCCACAAGGCGCTCCTTTAAAACGAGCCGTCATTTTTATTTGGGGAGAGCTGTGAAAGAGGGAGGGAGGAAGGGAGAGATCCCGTCTGTAGTAAAAGCCTCAGCCTGTGATTAAACGCACAAGATAAAATCCTCAGACACTTGATGATTACTTTTCAAGAGCCGGCCACCGCTGTAAATGAGTCCGATAGAGGCTGCGACGTGGCTTTGCTTACTGACACTGAGAAGGGGGCTTTTACTGGGTAAGTGGAACTCACACCAGCTGCCAGAGAAGCAGACCTTAAGTGGCTCAGATTCAACTGATATATGTTTACCTGGGAATATTAAAATCTAACACTGTATGTCAATATCAATTGTCTAATTATCTACTATTTAAACTAAGGTGTGTGAAACATTATTCCACTGAGGGCCCTTGATGGAAAATAATGATCAAGGGTGGGGCTACTCACTATACGACACAGTTATATATTCGTTTGCCCGCTTGCATTGCTTTCGTTCAACCATCTTTGGGCACTAGCAGCAACATTTTTGCAGAGAAGCAAACATGGTAGCGTGAAAACTCAGCATTACTTAGTGACCACGTGCGAAAACAAACAAACAAAACAAAAAACGACAAATCTCCAAACGCTTTTTAAAAAAATGCTGATCACTCACACATTTTTGGGGGTAGGAAAATATGACCATTTGGTGACCAGGTTACCTATACCGTGACATTTTTTATGATTTAAGATACAAACGAAAACTCAAACTATGTACCTTGAGTTGATTTTTAATAATCTTTTCTTATATTTCTGATCATATCTCATCACTGCCATTGTTCAGATCTTTTTTTGATTTGTAAAAATGAACAAAACAAAACTTCCATCATAAATAATGTGATTTTTTTTTTATGTAAAAAAATTAAATAAAAAGTGGAAAACAAAAATCAGTAGTGCATTAACGTCCTTACTGATTTTTCATTTTGCTGCAGGACAACAGAAATGAACCACAGACACATCCGATTTAACTTCAATTCATCCTTCATCCAAGTGATCATTGAGGAAATACTCACCTTTGGAAAAGTGATGACAACCCCTTTCTATAACTTCTTTTTGCTGGATGCTTTCAGATCGTACTTTGCTCTATCCAAAACTAAATACAAACTAGTGCTGCCAAGCTTGATAGAAAATTCAATCAATTTGTCAGCTGCATGTTTTATGTTTTTACCCGCACCATCCAATTTAGAGTTGTGGAGAGCTGAAGGCTATCTCAGCAAACATTGAGGAAAAGGCAGGTTTTATGCTGGACCGGTCAAAAGTCCATCACATAATGAACACAGAGAAACTCAGATCTTAATGTGAGGTGAGAGTTTTAATCAGTGCCAACCTCGTACCCTGGATTACCCAACTGGTGATGTCAAAGGTGCATCTGGAGGTTTTTCTTTCGACTAATAAACTAATCATGTTTTATTAATCCCTTTTCACAGCTGGCATTGCATTGGAAGGCGCTACTTAAGCATGGTACATAAGTCATTTTTGACAAGTCATGATATGTTGAATATAAATTGAAAATATAGTTGAAGTATGAAAAAAACCAAAAAAAAACAATGATTTGTCCGTTTATGCAACAACCATGCTCACAACCTCTGATAACACAACTTTTTGAAAATGGCTCCCGACGTGGACATTTTAAAAAATCTCCCTCCATGGAAACAGGAGGAAATGTAACTTTTGAAAAACGATGCTGCTGTGCATCCGCACCGTGTAATAGCAATCCAACTCTGTCATCTGTCCACACAAATGTCCATGTACTGGTCACTGTTAATGTTTATAGCCTATAAATTTCACAACAAAAACATTTTGAAACAGCCCCCAAAAAATTCCAAGTAATTACCAAGAAAAAAAAAAAAAGGTTTTCCCCTCTCTGTCTTAATGTTCACCAATACGTTTCGCAGTGAACTTCTGAAAACTGCTGCCGCCAGTATTTTATTGGAAATTACACAGACTTTCCTTTCACACCAAGAAAACCACAGGGGATATCTTGCAAGAAGACTTCCTCAACCACTTTTAATGGAACTCAACACTAAAAGGCACAGAACAATTTAGTTGAGCTATTTTCTGATTAGATCTTTATTCATTAACTACATATCCGTATTTCCATTGATGAGCCTCTCTTGTCTCGCTGAATTGATTGGGTTCAGTATGCTTAGAAGAAACATATTATACAATATGTAATCAGACATAGGTTCCAAAATCCTGCAAGTAAAGTATTTCACGCCTGCAATGGTAGTTATTTTAAGCATATAAATCCTTCATTTTGAGTGAAGATTATTCTACGAGCAGCACAAGCATCATCACTATGATTCTATTAAACCCAGACTGATGAAAAATGATCGAAAAGGGTCTCCCATGGACCATAAACATCAATTCAGAGAACAAATTCCTTTAAGAACTTTCTGGTACATTCAAAACAACTCTTACAATCTCAATGGAGGCAGCTTATTTGTCATTCTTGTTCAGGAAAGGTCACTGCCATTGATACATGGGAGATGTTTTCCCGACGTCGTGCTGAAATTTTAGTCAAGACCATACTCGTTAATACACATGCATGTTGATTCTGTCTGTCCCCACAACAGCTCACCTCGCATTGCCCACTTCAGAAACATTCAGGAAATTGGCTTTGGGTTTGGTAGAACTCCTTAGCCACCCTCACTCCACTATGCCTCTTTAAGTGAGTGCCTCTCTTTCATATGGTAATGAAACTAGTTCTGGCACCAATTCAAAGACAGTCCTCGATAAAACTACAGACGGTTTGCATCATCCCGGTGCCAGGTCACGCTTTTCACCCGGGGTGGTTCAAGCTGAAGCTTGCCAACATATACAGCCGGATGTCGTCTGAAGTCCTGACCTAACTGCAATAACATTAGTGGACAGTGCAGCTTTAGAGTGACAGTCAAGAGTGACGCCTGGGTTAATAAAGTGGAATATCCAATTACTGACCCCATAGCTGGCTGCCTGCCACAGGAGTACATTGATGTTGCAGCGAAAACAACAAGGGTGAATCTTCAAATGGTGTTAACCCAGCCTGTAGTGGTCTTATTAACGCGACAGGACAATTAGAGAAAGTCATGAGGTTTATGTTGAATGTGATAAAAATGTGAGGGGAAAGGACATTCGAAGAAGAAATGGTATGTCCAAATATGTCCAGTGTCAAATCTCATATAGCATCACAAATATTTTACTTTTAATTCAGAAGTTGGTGCCACCCTGCACCTAGTTTTAGTGCTCCCCACTCGTGTATCTGTGTGATAGGGTCAGTCCAGGGCTGGACTTATGGGCAGTTGGTTGAAATCTACCCCACATGCAAATCAATTTCCTTGCAGCGGTATAATTTTTTTCAAACCCTTTGGAGATGTTTTGAAATCCTTCGACAGGTTCAACGGCACCCGCAACTTTTTCCTCTGAAGGCCTCCGAAAGCCCTTCAGATCTTTGCATGATGACATCACATGCTGCAATAGCAGAGAGAGCAGTCGGGCCTAAATGTCAGAGCTTTACACTCACTGTGAAATGGACGTCAGTCATTTTTGATTCTATAAATATATTTATGTCGCGCAGTGAAAGTATCTTACATATATCTCCACTAGTTTGAGCAACGATCTAAAACCAGCACTGCTTCTAGTACATGAGAGACTCTCAATAAAAGTGCATTAGCATCACATTATTTTGTATGTTATGAAAAGTCTGGAATTAATTAATATCAATGATAAAAATATGCTTTTGGCCTATTTTGGTCTTTTTTTTATTAATATAATATTCTTTGCTAAACTAATGTGTACGGCAGCTGCATTTTTCTGTCTCTGGATCATTTTACTGCACAGCCTGAGGTTAAACACCAGATATATAAGGGTGACGTGTAGCAGTGCATACAAGTGTCTTCCTTGGTTTGATGTGAAAAAAAAAAAAAATCTAATTTCCTTTAATTTCCGATGTTCATACTGTCATAAAGACATTCAATCTGATACACATATGGTCTACAAATTTGGATTAGGGCCATCTCTGCCTTCAGCCTGAATGTCAAGTCCTACTTGTCTCTCTGGAGTTCCCTCAGGATTGAGACACTCATTCACTGTGACTTCATGGCTTGTAACTCTAAAGAAGATTATGGATTTTAAGGTATGACGTCAAAGCAGGCAAGAACTGAGGGAGGAGAATAAAAAAGAAACAATATGTCACGAGGACAAAAGGTCGCCTTTGTTCATGGCTGATAAAATAATGGGCATGTGATGAAGTGGAAAATTGATAACATCAGTGCCCCCAAAGGGGAGGAAAAAAGTGCTGTGTGGTCCCTTCACCTTGCACTCTGCTTCACCTTTAATGCTGCAAACTTCAGCAAGCCATGAGTCACTGTGGACATAAATAACTCATCAGATGAAGGCGGCTACGGCTGCCACTGAATCTGCACACTGAGTTTGAAGCGTTTTGTAGGTAAAAAGAACTTTCAATAAGCTCTTCATGAATCCCTATCAAGCGAATCAGTTGAATACCATTCGAAGCATTCATAGTCACATGGCATGCAAGGAATGTTGGACTGTTATGAGACAGATTAGTTTTACCCTAATGAGGTGATGTTACAGTATAATTCTGGTAAGGGAGAGAACTGCATTGAGAAGAGACATTTATGACAGAGTTGTCAGTCATTTAAAATCATTTAAATGGCATATTAATAGATGATAAATCGTATTTCTTGACAAAGGGTTGAGGCAAAATGTTGAACTTTTACATATGAACTGTTACTTTGAGTCTCTACATCATGGTCCGCTTGCCTTGAGTTTTGTCCAATGTCTTTATAAAACACTCTCCCAAAGTATCCTTCATTCAGGCTTTAGTCATAAATCACACCCTAATTTTTAGTAGTCGTCTTGATAAATTGGTATATCTGTATAGATCCCATCAGCTATCCTGATCGGCTCTATCCCAACGGGGATCACTACCTTACCGAGGTGGGATAGTTTTTGTGACATCTAGTATTATACTCCTGGTAGGGCCACCCATACCGAACAGGTGGAAGAACAGAGACCAGTGAAAGAGTGATCCTTCGGCCCTCCAGGTAGGGGGTTGAGTGGTGGGCAGATAACCCACTCCCATGAAACCTGCGTTCAGGAGCATCATGTAAAGCCGCCCTGCTGGACTCCGTGGCTAAGACGTCTTTCAGATTCACAATCAGCAAATAACCGATAAAACACTTTATCATAGAGATAAAAACCCTGTGATTGTGTATTTGTCTCTCTCTCTCTGTGGGCTTCTCAGGTGGATGATGTGCACACACACACACACACACACACACACACACACACACACACACACACACACACACACACACACACACACACACACACACACACACACACACACACACACAGTGCTGTGTGCATGTATTTCCAGCACTATGAAAGACAGATTTGGGGGAATTGATGAAAATATGAGCCATCCCCGTGTTCCCGAAGTGAAATTCCTGCCCTATTACAACATGGACACCTGCGGCGCATAGTGAAGTGCGGCCTATGTATGTATGTACTTAATCTTTTTTTATTTTGCGGGTACGGCTTATATTCAGGTGCGCTCAATAGTCTGGAAAATTCGGTATAATGTTTCAAAAGAGACAGAAAGAAATACAGGGTTAAATCAGCTTGGCTCTAAATGGTGGCGCAGGAAGGAAAGTGAAAAGCAGGCTGGTAACGATGCAAAGACAAAGCGAGGAGAAATAAACAGAATTGTCTTCTGAGGCCTGTGCACACAGCCCGAAGCCATCCTTTTGTAAGGCCTCGCCGCTCTCGTATCATACCTGACAGGCACCTTTAACTTGTGCTGTATCTCCTGTCGGTTGTGCCTTCATGACATGAGGCCATAACCATACTCACGCCTCAGGCAAAGATGAAGAGAAATGAAAAAAAAAAGAAAACGAGAGATGGATAAAACAGAAGTTTTTATCCTCCACAATGGGAAGACGTTTACTGTGCGAGGGTGAAAAAGAGCCGGTTGTTTTCCCTGTAATGGAGCATTTTACAACCGTGACCCACGGCCCGCACGGGCTGCCCGTTTATCTCTGAGATAACATTTTAAGATGATGCTAAATAGTGAACACCTTTGACAAACTGCAAGCATGAGCAGAGGTACTGGAAGCAAGTGGTGTCAAAAAACAGATTAAAAAGAAGAAAAGGAGACGGAGGGCTTGTAGAGCAAAGGCAGGGACCTTGAAGGGGGCAGGGGATGAAAGTATTAGAAGAGGACGACAGAAGGAGACAAGGCGGAGAATGAGTGTGGGGAATATATACTGTTAGAATGCATGAAAGTAACTGAAAACTAAATCCCCCCACCCCTACCCCACCCCCGCCACCCCAGACACACATACTCATCCTTGGTGTACAAGTGCAGATCACCACTATCTCCTCCTGAGTTGCACCTCTATTTTATGCTCCACCGGATGACAATAATTTAAACCTCCCGATATGCAAATGTCCTTAATTGGACTGTCACAAGCTCCCAGGCATCGTCAACTTTACAGAATGACTGAGGCTGGGAGCAGATTGGATTTTGGTGGCCAATCTTGTACACTTAATTTTCAGTAATTTTGTAAGCGCTTCAGTACAGGGTCCCGCAACATGCCACTTTACAAGGCTATCTATATACAGAGTGGAAGGGGTCAGAAAAAAAGAAGATGACTCTGTCATGTCATTTTCATTCTCTGCCTTATCTCTCATTCTCGCTCAAGATCCAATTACTCCCATCTCAGCCAGACCCTTCAAAAGGCAAGTGACTTATCTTGTTTGTACCTTTTAAAACCTCTATGATTATGGGGTTGGAGCCAGCGATGTTCCCCTCATCATTCCCCTGAAGGCTCCTTTTGTTCCCATTCTGTCAGATGACTATTTTCTGCGCACAAAACTCGGTCTTGTTTAGAAGAACACGTTTCTTCTGCCTGGCACAAATCTAACAGTGTATCTGACGTACAATAGCAGGTTGTCATTAAGGAGGATTTAATAAAAATGCAGCTGATAAATATTCCGTGGAGTTGCTGTGGTCGTGTTTCTTCTCTGTGGGAGGAGCAGAAGCTCACTGAACTACAAAGGTGGTACAGTTACATTTCTCCCTGATTGAATGTGTGTGTGCATATGTGTGATCAGGCTCGTGCGAAATTTGCCTCATGCTTTTAATGTGTTCCATTTGAGAGTAATTAACCTTGAGGCGCAGTCTCCTCCATATTGTCTGTCATCTTGAGTAAACAGAGCTCATCAATTATCACCAATGCTCTGCTGTCGTGTTTATGTGTAATGTTTATCACTGTGTGTGTGTGTGTGTGTGTGTGTGTGTGTGTGTGTGTGTGTGTGTGTGTGTGTGTGTGTGTGTGTGTGTGTGTGTTGCTTTTACACTAATTGTTTGTCTGTAACATTTTTTTCTTATAAAAAACAAAAGAAACTAAGCAAATAACAGATAGAAATACTTCAAAAGTATCATTGTCCATTGACATCTAATCCAAAATACTAATTACCCTGTGACACCTAATAAGCTGCACACCAACATAAATCCTGCTTATAATGATCTTCTAATGAAAGAACTGTGAACTTAGAGTGTAAAGGAGCTGCTCCACAATCCAATCTCTCAGCCTTAAACTGTCGCAGAGCATCTTAGAGGCCGTTGTGTGACTGTACAAAAAAGACAATGTCATCAGCAAAAAGCAGAGTCCTCATCTTCCTCTAGATGCCCTATTGACCTTGGTAGCACCCAAGCAAGGTGCAAGTGTCCCTCATTGGAAGTAATGAGTCTGGATAGAATAGAATAAAAATGAATAGAATACAATAGAATAGATATCCTGCAGCAGAGGACCCATGGAATTGGAGAAGATTCAGGACTCTCCAGGGAGTCAAACTCCCTGGAGAGTCCTGAATCTTCTCCAATCCCACACAAGTAGACTGGATTGTCAGGCTGGTAGCCTGCTCAATCTATCTGTTTTTAGTCAATGTTTACAGCACACATCAATTATAACGTGAGAGCAACATGTCCTCCGAAGTGTCTTACAATTTATCATAATTTCTCATGTGTTTTCCTTCTTTAGCCATCAATTTCCCTCTCGCCCATCCGCCCACCCAATTTGCGTTTGAAAAATTGAGTGTAGGAATCAATGGGAGTCTCATCCACAATGATATGTTAGAAAAGATAAAATACAGACAAATGGGACATCTTTAACTTGACAAGCCTGATCAGGCTAAAATGGCCTTCTTATCGCAACTGCTGCCACTTGCTTCTACCATCCAAACGGTATAAATCCTCATATTCCTCCTCCCATCTTGGATAATTAGTGTCATCTATTCAACATGGGAGAAGAGATGGAAACAGGTGATTTCCAAGGTAATCTTGCATTAAGGGAGCATTGTTTAATAACGTCTGAGGTACCGAACCTCCGGGTTGAGGCCAGTGTGGATGAGTGTGAACCTATGATTATGTTTCTATCAGAAAGAGATTTTCAGTTCATCCACAACAGTTCACTACTTTTTTTCTTTCAGTGTGGCAGTCCCTTGCCCTTGTGAGAAGACCACACACACTCATTAAAACTAGAAAGAAAGAGTGGGGAAGTAAATATAGAAGTACTGAGGGAAATGGAGGATCGCCCATAGTTCGTTTGAATCAGCTTCAGCACCTTGCAGCCCTTCACAGGACTAAGCAGTATACACGATGGATGGATGGATGGATGGATGGATGGATGGATGGATGGATGGATGGATGGATGGATTTCCAGTTGTAACAAAAAATAAAAGAAATTGATTTTAGAGCATCTTCCTCAAACTAATTTTAGCTAGCCACAGGAACAAAAATGGCTGTCTTATCTTAAAGGTGTTCACATTTATGTGTACATACATGTGAAATCCTGAAAAGAAGTTTAAGCTAAGACTGCCCATATTGTCACTGTGAAGACACAATGAAATTGGACAGAAAAGGAATAATTTTACCTAGAGGCGAAAAACAAAATGCTTGTTTGGTTTGTTGGTACTGTATTTGGGTTTGTGTCATATCTTTCACTTGTATTTATTTCTAAATGCTGTGACCTCTGATTGAAGTCTCTTAGTTTCCATAATTTGATCAGCAACTCCAACTACTTTCCAAAAACACAGTGTCACCAAATACTAAGTTTGAGGAGCTTCAAACAACACTTGCTGTGACACACCTTCAGTGGCTAAAGTGTTCCACTTCTATCTCCTTTTTCTGCTTCGCAAGGAAAGCCTCCATAATGGAAAGGTGATGGGCGGAGAAGGGAAAGCAGTCCCACAGTATGGTTTATGTGTGAGTGGTGTTTGTGAGCGGAGTGTTAAAGCGGAGAGGATACCGTCAAATTTCAGAGAGGGAGGGAGGTCCTCCTCAGACAGAAAGCGAACTGAAAGTCAGATGGGATGATTTGAAGATGGAGCTTGGGAGCCAGATCAGAGATCGCACAGTGGAAAAAACACAAGTAGTCAAGGGTAGACAGGATGAACCTTGAAATTTAAGTTGTATATCAAACGGGGCATCGAAGCCTTTGAAGCGCGGCAGTGATGTACTGGCAAGCGATGAATGTGATATTGACAAACTGCTAAAACATGGATTTCTTTCACCAAGCGCCGCCATGAGAGTTGAACTTCGGCGAGAAGTCTTTGAAACAGCACCCTCCCATCTCTCTATCAGAGTGTGACGACTCGCAGTCAACTTTCGCTTTCTCTCCCTTCGATGTTTGTCTCACGGGAGGAGCTCTCATGACAGTTTGCTGACACTGTAATTGGAGGCCTCGAGGCTTGAATAGTAATTGCAAACATAAACACGACCAGCAAATATATATATATATATAAATAAATATAAACCCATGTAAATAAAAACAGGCACCTGTGTGGTTCAGATTCATCAAATGCTCTCTCAGCCAGCTGAGCTCCTCCTGATGCGTATATTCTCAGAGATGTGGAAGCAGCTTTCCGGAAACCTCTTGCCGTCTGCATGTGGCTTCTTTCACGTCAATTGCTTTTCACACATCTTCTTTCCAAATCAACACAAGTTGCCCTTCCAAAACCACATGTTGGACTCAGATTTATTGTTTATTTTCAACAGTTTTCAAAGACTTACGGCAGAAATTTGTCCTAAAAATGGAATATATTGAAATCAATACTGATTGGGTGACAGAAATTAAATATGTTAAATTCCTACTGTTTATTTGTGGGCCTATTATATGAATTATATGCGTATTATATGAGTCCGTTAAAATTCTGAAAAGGCATACGAATGAGGCTGGGAATGGAGTCGCTTCTGTGCTGTGCACATTTGCTTAAGTGTGTGTGAAAGAGAGTGAGCCAGCACTTGCCATAGCAAACAGCCAGCAATCAGCGCAGACTGAAGAGTTCTCCAAGGGATCCATAAGAAATCTAAGGCCCCTTTTATGTGAAAACATTTCAAGTGAAAAGGCACTGTTTTTCTGCGTTCAAACTGCAACGCAGTGAAAACGATGTCTGTTTACACTTAAACAGCAGAAACACCAAAAACAATGTTGTTAACATGTAGGGCCACAAGTTGGCGCTGTTGGTTGCGTTTGGAATGAAACCACACACACATGCATGCAGAGAACAATACGCTATGAATATTAAAAATGTTGAGTTCAAAGACATTCATATTGACAGACAAAGTTGAATTGCTATTACAGGTGACTCTCAACAACAAAACTAACAAGTCCCAAGAAAATATGGACTGGAAATCATGACACTCCGGAGCCTGCTTTTGTTGGTATTGTCCATCTACTATCACCAGGGAGGGAGCTTTTCATTTCCACAGTCGCCTATGCTTGCTCATGTGGATTTGTTGGGTTTCTCTGTGTAAAAAGCATCTAGAGACTACTGTTGTATTTGATGCTATATGGACAAAGTTAAATTGAACTGAATTGAAATGTCCTGTCAGTAGAATTTCAGCAGCACAGAGAGACTGAACTTCAGTGGACTAAACCTGAAGCAAAAGGCTCACAAAGCAGACTTTCATTAAAACAGCATTCCAGACGACCGTCTAAGCTCCAGTATCTCTGCTTCACAGGGAGATTTTAAGGTAGCTGACTGGAAACCTGACTTAATGGCATTTGACAGGACCTCAATCGAGCTCTTTTATTTCTTTCGCTCCCATTTTAAAAGAACAAACCTAACCTGCTTGCGCTCTTCGTTAAGTTCTATAACTCATCAAAAGACAAAAAAGAAGTTAAAAGCGGGAAAAAATCTCATTACAAAGACTATTTCCCTGATCGGTGTGGTTCACTGAAGAAGCAGATTGCATTTCAGTACTTCATTAATAAATGAGCACGTGAACAATGGCGAATGATGGTTCCATTGTCTTCAAGGCAAAGTCTGAATGCCAGATAGTCATTACGCTGCCTGTACTTTTTCAGCGCAAAAGTCTGCAGGAACAAGTTTGCATGAATAACAGTGACACTGAATAACCCCACTTGGATGTGACATTACAGGGTCCTTACATTGTCAGGTCCATCTGTTTCCCACTGAGACCTTCATAAACTGTGTCAAAAACTGGTCTAATTAGATTGATTTCTTCCCCCCCAAAAAAAGACAGAGGCAGTCACCTGTGTGAGAATGATGCATCGAGTCAAATATGGTGGAGAATAAAGGATGCCACATGAGGTTCCTTGGATGCACAGGTGGAGGATGAAATCTGACAGGTGGAAAATATTGAGCAAAGATGAGACAAGCGGGAAGAACGGGGTGTGTCCCAGGTCAAAATACAAGCAAAACGGCTCCGAAAGGGGGGAGGATCTGCAATGCAAGGGGAGGAGGGCCTCAGCGGAAAAACACAGAGCCTGATTGAGGTTCATCTGACAGCCTCACAGAGGAAATGTTTTTGATAGAGCATCTCTACAAAATTATATCATCCCGCTGCTTTATAATCATGGTTTTAAGCCACCACTTTGAAGTGTTTTTTTTTTTTTAAAGGAATTGACACAGCGGCACCTATTGAAAAAAGAAGGGGGGAAAAAAAAAATAGCTGTTGCCTTATTAAAAGCAGCCCCCTGGCCGACTCGATATTTCCATTCAGCTCATGCAAAGAAATTTAAAACGGCATGAAGGGGCTCCTTCTTTAACGTCACATCTATATTTTCCAGCGGTGAGCAGGCTAAGATAAAAATGACATGTACTATCCCTTTATCCTCTCTGGCAGATGATAAGTTCATTCCAGACTTCACATTTATGGAATCACCATGGGGCCTTTTGCATAATGTCTGACATTTAACTCATTTATGATAAAACTGAAGAAGCTGAGCTTAAAGGTTCAGGCATGTGAGTCCAACTAAAGCCACGTAAGTGGGTTTGATGGCCATTGGTGTCCTGTAGCATGCCTAATTAGACTTTGCCTGTATTGTATTTCTTGTCCACTTGTACCGTGGTGGGCTTACATTTAGTTTGTCTTTTGGTTGGCAAAAGTTGGTGTGAGGTTTCAGTGTCAAATGGGAAAACAACTAAATAACCTGTACCAACTTTAACTACTTTGTGTGGGGGTTCAGCTGAAGGGCTTTTGCAGCTGGTCTGAATGGCGTAGCAGTGTCAGGATGACAGGCTTGAGTCTTTCGGTCGTCCAGTGTGATAATCCGAGAGAAAAGCATTTGTACAGAAAAATGTGCAAAGTAAATTCTTGCAGGTTCAGCATCACATTTATTTCTTTTGCTCACTGACAGCCGTCGCTTGTAGCAGAAAAATAATGTGCAAACATGACTTTGTTGCCAGAAGTAAGTTGGCTTGATGATAATTGTTCACTATATATATATGTTTCTTCCTTCTTTCCTTCCTCCCTGTGGTTTTCTTGCTGGTAATAATAGTTGCTTACTGGGAAGTTTAGCAGACTTGTTCATCGCAATGTTGTTTAACCATTTGTTATCATGTAGGATTGGCTTCTGATAGTTCTTTCTTCTTCCATTCTTGCTTTCTCTGCAGTAACTCAATATGCCATATTGTGGTCCAGCTTGGTATTATAACGCTGAGCACAGTGGTTTGCTTGCTACCTGCAGGTGAAAGTTGAACAGTACAAGAAAATAGCTGTCTGAGACCAAATCATGACTCTTTTTAATTGCATTATTTTTCTTCTGTCTTTCCTAACCACAAGCAAGAGATACAAGAATCAGTGGAGTTATTTGACTGAAAAAGACAAAACCTGTCCAAAAGTATGGTCCCCTTCCTTAATGTGCGCAGCAAAAGCAAGTGTTGAGATGGCCTTAAAAATGAAGGAACTGCATCATTTTGGTGCCAAGCAACTATCAATATGCAGGAAAGAATTAGAGCACCCGGTAGTAGATTCAGCAGTGCTGGTAACCGAGTCAATCCAGCTGCAAGCCTGCCATCTCTGAGGAGTGGCATTCACATATTAAAACTGAAGCCGTTTGATTTGGCCTTCCAACACGTGTAAGTGTTAAGACATACTTGAAAGCATTTTATAGTGAGCCATAATCATATTTTACAAAGAGAGACATTGACAGTAGACCTAACCTTTATCCTCCCTTCTCATTAAGCCATTTATCTCACTTGCTCAAATGTATTCCATCGCTTAGTCATACAACGTATTTCAGCTTTCAAAAAAACCTTTCTTTATTTTTCTGCAGTTAATAATCACACTGCAGTGTTCAGGATTTTCCACATACACACTGCAACAAAGCTCAAAGGTTCTTTTTTTTATATATATAATTAGCTCAAGATCTGTTTCCCAATCATAGAGACAGTGAGAAGCTAATGAATCACAGCCCATTAGTCAACCTGTATATTTACTCATATCTACTGTAGCGAAAGATGGCAGGTTATCACTGACCATTTGGAAGTGCGGCGGGATTCTACCAAGGTCACAGATAATAGATTCTCATTATTATCTGCCGAGGTACAGGTTGGTAATGTCGTAAAATGAGATTTCAAAAACCCTGTTTGTTCACACATCAGATGAAACAGCATGAACAGGCTGATTCCTGCTGTCGGTCTAATTTCGTATTTGCAGCGAATGAATGCTGAACACAGACGCTTATAAGGAAGCAGTCTACATCCAGAGTTGGAGAAAGGCCACGTTCTGTGTTATACGTCGCGTCGAGTCACTTTTATGCAGAGTGAACATGTCTCTGTGTGTGTAAGGCATGTTGGCGTTCTGTGAACCTGTCAGAAACTGCCAGCATGGTTGATTGAGGTGTGCGCCTGTTTTATGGGTCACCGGCAAGTCCTCGGCTCGACGTCCAGACAGAAGCTCCGGCGCTCCGGGGAAAGTGTAGGATTGACACATGAATGTTAAGTTATGCCACGGTAAAATGCATGGCTGCGTATATACAGGGAACTGAAAAGCAGGAGTGACTGACAACCTGCTAACCTGCATCATATAACGGCCCTCAGTACAGCTTTTGCCCATTAACCTTGTTAACCCGGCACTTCAGCAGCCCACTCAAAAAAGAGACTGAAAAATCCACTTCAGCTTAATAACCTAATGGACTATGGAAGCTCTCTTGTTATACGCCACTACCAAACTGAACATGTCAGAGAATACTTTACATTTCACATTAGCTGAAGTCATTTAGAGTTGGAGTTGGTGAAGATGAACACTTTCAATGAGCAACTCTCAATGGTTGACTCAGACATTTTTTTGGGAATTTCAAAACTAGCAATGTGACTTCAAAGCAAAAAGAGGACTGGTTCCAGCCTCCTGGCTGATGGAGACTTTGTGGAGTTTAGATGTTCAGGGTTTCTCCGAGTATTCAGATTTCCTCTCGCAACATAGAAAAAAAACAAAAAACGGTCTACATTAGATATGACTGTAAATAGTTAATTGATACTATTTGTAATTAAAGTTATTGATGGTAGAAACTATGCAAGATTTTATAATTTTATCTCAAGGATGATTTGTTAAATGATGAGAGATATGGCTTGGTCAAAACGTCCCTTTAAGGTAAACTGTAAATTGCATCTAGGTGTGATTATGGCTGTGTATATTTGTGTGTTTCTCTGTATTTTCCCTTTGATGGACCTGCCGATGAGAGACTCTGCCTTCACTCAACTGGAATTGGCTCTCGAACCTTGCGACCCCGAATTCAGTCAAGCGGTACAAAGATAAATTAAAGGAACGATCTCAAGTCAAATCTTGACTCAACTTATCGGTTATACCAGGGCTCTCAAACTTAAGAGTGTGGGCCCACTGCTTGCTTTGTCCTGTCATCGGAGGACCGCTTCAAAATTTGTTTCCAGAACATTTTATATACCTCAGCTGGTTTGTAACTTCTGTAGTATCTTCTTTCTGTTTTGTTTTTTCTTCAATTTTTTGTGAAGAAAGAAAACTGCAGATAAAAAGTAATGTCCAATGAAACCCTGTAACACACTTGAGCATATCAAGCCTCAAAGACAATGTGGTTGTCCAGAGTGACATTGAGATCCATATAAAAAGTTGGTTTAGGGGCATATTTTGTTTCTATTGCCTCCATAATGTACAGTTAGAAAACATATCATCAGTCCAGTTCCGATATTTAGTGTCAAAAGGAGCATAAATACGTCCTTAATGTTGAGATGGAAAGTAACAGATTAGTTCAAAGGGAACTATTTTGTCTTGCAGCATGTTGGAAGATAACTTTTTCTAACTGCTCCAAAAGTTCAGTCAGCATGAGCAAAAATGTCATAAAAAAAAAAAAAAAAAAAAAAAATCAATACTTTTGAGATAAACATTTGGTGAAATGGTTAAGTAAGGAGTTATTGTCGTTTAAATAACCAACTGCACAGATGGAAGGACTTAAACAACATGAATCATTCTGAATGCTTACTGAGTGGCTGTGAGACGTCTTGAGGTTTTTAACAAGCTACACAGACCAACTCTTTTCTGAAGGTCAACATTGAGTGACCTCCTGCCGTTTACATGGTAGTTATTGTTTACTTCCTTCTTCTCTCTAAAAAAATAACTTGTTCTTTCATTGTTCATCGAATATGATGAATTAGAGCAGCCCCATCCGGTGGATTAAATACTGTTAAAATGCATTTGGCAAATGGACGTATAAAGGTAGGGATGTTTTTAATCTGGATCACACATTTTCATTTTCATAAATAAATAAACAAATAAATGATAGGTAGCCATTCCAAATTCGTATTAATAAATAAAACTGTAGTATATGTATGTCAGGATTAGGAATCAAAATAAGATTTAGGCTAATATAAAAAGACATGCTGGCTGAAAGCAGAAAATCTTTTTTAGCCCTTCTGGTCCAGCTTTTATCCATCCATCCTCTTTACTTTATCCACTTTATTGTTGCAGGTGGTTGGAGCCAATCAACGCTCATACTGGGTTTGGGTACACACTGTGCAGGTCGCCGTCACAGGGCAAACACAATGAGACAGGCAGACCAATTAACCTAACAAGGGAGAACAAGCAGTTTCTACAGAGAAAGACTCTCAACACAAAACCGAACCACAGTCTTTAAGTGGTAAAGTGGGAGCACAAACCACTACGCCGCTGCAATCCTCCAGTTGGCAATGGATATTAACAGATGAAAAAGAAGGGAAGAGCAGTTTTATTAACCCTTTAGACCTAAAAATTGTGTTTCATTAACTCATACTTGATGATGATCTAGTTTAAATTTCCAATGTTAACTATCATTAGCAGTGTTTCAAACTCATGTTTCCCTTTGGCAAAATCTGCATCTCTATACCTCCACATTGTTGCGGTGGCCTGGTTTCCTCCTGTTGGAGAATTCATCAATAGATTGATGGATCAGTCAATTGGGGGTGTCCTACAGTGTCTGAATTAATGAATGACTTTCCCAAAAGAGTGGAGCTGTTTTGGAAAGCTCATTTGTTTGTTTCTGTTTCACATCATCGGAACTTTCCACCTGACTTTGTTCACTTTTCCTGAACCGTTTCAATAACATCCCATATCTCTGGTTTGTCACTGAAGTGGAGGAACTCAAGTTGAGTTGACACTTGTCAACTGATGCATCCACATGTTGTGACAGACAAGATAGAAGCATATGCTCCAGAGAAGTTTGTTCACATGTGTGTGTGACTCACTCCATGAATGTGAAACAGTCTCAGGTAGCATGAAAAACGATGCTCAGTACATGAAAGCGTGTTTCCTCAAAGCCTGTAGCATATAGGCATTTGATTCCTGTTTTCTCTCTTTGCTTTCACTTTGTTTCTTGCAGCAAAACAACTGCACTTTGTCAGATATAGCCAGGCATAAAGCACCGGGTACCTGTAGCAGTGCTTTTTCACTCCTCCTGACACGTTGTCTCTGTGAATTTGAAGCCTGTGAGCTGCTGTGGATTCACAGTGATGGCTGATGTCAGTCTCAGCCAGCTTTCAGACACAGCACCGCCACGTTTCCTGTTGTTCCGGACCAGTGACTCTGGTGACTGTTGCATCCTGCTCAGCAGTCCGAGAGGATTACTGAACAGGTATGGACTGATGTTTTCATAAAATAATAGAAAATAAAAAACTGTGGGGAGAGACTGTGGGTTTGTGCAGGCTTGGTGTTTTATAGTCTGAACGAAGTGACACCGTCAGAAATGCTCACATTGAAAATCCACATTATTTTTTTTCACATGACACTGTATGCTATTTTCATATGATCATGACAATTATGATCTTATATTATACATGCCGACACCATCACATATCAGTGAAGAAATGTCAATTGATTAATTTGAAAAATTACACTTTTTGTAAAAGCAATTACAAAGAAAAGCAGAAAAGTCACATTTACTTAAGAGATTTACAACCATTGTGACCCGAAGAACCATTTTCAGTCTTTCCTAATGTTACTTTTTGAAATAAATCTTATACTTAAACAATATAAAGTTTGCTATGTTTTTAAAAACTTTAGTTTGTGTTGCATTTCTGATATTCAAAAACTACTATGAACTATGAACAGCTGACATTTTATAATCATTGACTTTTGTTATTATCTATTGCCATTTTATCTCTTTGGTTATTTTAGCCGCTTTGCACCTCTACTATTATCCTTAAGCAAGGTAAGGCAAATGTATTTGTAACACCGTTTTGACACAAGGCGATTCACAGCGTTTCAAAAGGACATAAAGAAAATACATTAAAGCAAGGCACAAAATGAAGAAAAAATAAACTAGAATCTCTATTAAGGTAATTAAACATCTATTATTTTTTGGAGAGTTCTGACACATTCACTGATTAATTTCATTTCTGCACTTAATCAGTAGGCATAAGGCGCTGTGGTCATTCACTGAAACTGATATATAGAGCTATGTGTCATCTGCATATTTATGAAAGAAGATATTGTAATGTTCCACAATCCGAGCCACAGGGAGTTGTTAAATAAAAGGGACTCAAGGATGGAGGTTTGCTGAAACCCTAATGTGATTTTCATTTTAGTTGATAGACGTCATGTGAGGATTTCTTGCACATTTGTGTTGACAGCCTCTTGAACTATTCTTTAGTAAAAGAGTCCCTTGTGAGAAAAAAAGACAACAGAGCATTAAAAATCTGGTAAAGAACATCTATTTATTCATGATTTTGTGAAATCTGCAGGAAACTAGTAAGCTGCACTTTGCTGACTTCAAAGTTCCTCTGAACAAATCACACCTGTGCCGATTATCAGTACAACAGCAGTCCTTCTCACATGATATTGCTTTTATTCAACACTTACAATAAAAACTACAATTTGACTTCATTAATCAGTTTTCCAGCATAGTGCAGCTGCTAAAGCACAGTTTTAATGTTTCTCTGTTACTGTTTTTTTTTTTTCTAAATTAACCATGTCTACTGTTTATTGATATCATTAACAACATAATAGAACACATGTAGAGTGTCCCAGAGCTTTCATGTTGAATACACTCATAAAATATCTCGATACGATTCCTCCGTCTCAGTGGTTGCACAACACAGCCTAAAGTTAATCAAAGTCAAATGAAAGGTTTCAGATTTGGTACGAATGTCTGCAATCTGGTTCGCGAGTGTCTTACTTTAGCCTGTCACATTTTGAGTCTGTGTTTTCTCTCTGCATGCTGCCGTTACGCCAAAATCTAAAGAGCTCTCGAAGGCTTTTGGCTGCCCCTTTCATGCCTGTCAAATAAAATCCTACAAATATCAGATATTTTCTTCCCAGTGTGTTATTGTGTTGAAACGAAGCTAAATCTGCTGATCAGATGCATCAATCATAAGGCTAAAAAGGTGCAACGAAAAATGTGAAAGATCAAATGATCTACATAAAATGACAACAAGATGCAGATTATTATCTTTCCACGTATTTCACAAATACTGTCATTGCTGTTTTTCAGAGCTGAAAGTCTCCACATTTCCATATTTATCATCTCTCAGCCTTTGACTTTATGCGAAGGCAACTATGTGGGCCATTTACAGTTTATATTCTTGTAGTTCTAGCAAATCAGTGGGTATTAGACTCTCTCTTATATATGGAACACCCAATCAATTTGACTCCATACAGAATATGACACATGATACATAGAAAAAAATAAAAGCAAAAACGGACATATCTGGTATCAAAGGTATTGACAATTTTGTATCAGTCTATACATTGCTAAAAAAAAACAAACATCATCCACAGGGAAAGTCGATGATTTCGATCCCGTCTCACCCTGTTGCACCTTGTTTTGGCAGCCACCGACATTGATGTGTGTGTGAATAAGTGATGTTCATTAATGGTGTAAAGTGAAAGAATTCAATGTGATCCAGTTCAACTGAACACCACCACAAACTACAATCTGAAAAACCAATATTTTGTTTAAAAAAAACAAAAAAACAAAAAAACATTCTAATGAATTCAAGCAAACCTGAACTTTATTTAGTTTGGAAAGGCAGAGTTGTACTGGATTATAAGTTGCATCTATTAAAACATGAATCATGATGGGGAAAAAAATATAGCTTTGTCTCCCTTTGCTCTGTCAGTCAAATACAGTCATCGTGGAAGTTTTTCAGTGTATAGTCTGAATAATGTGGCACATTGTACAAGGGTTGCCAAAGAAGTACTCGATTTGTGGGGTTTTTTCCACTTCAAACACAATTATTACATTTTTTGTGTCAGTTTGTCACTTTTATTAAAGGTTTGAGGAAAAAAAGTGTATGAGTAGTGTCATGTATTCACTTCCATAAACTGTTTAAACAAATGCTTTAAAACAAAGTGTGAGAAGATGCCTTAGCACTGAGATGTAATTTATCACTATAATTTTCCTTCATGACAATTTTAATTCTAATAACAATAATTGTGATGGGAGAAAAAAAAAAATCATGAAGCACAAAGAAATCGCTTAGATCCCCGATATTTTATGTACAGTTTGTGTGTGTATTTGTGTTTTTGTCTATCTCTCTATCATGTGCAAAAGTGGGTCGCTCGTAATGCATCGCACCGCCTGTCATCATCAATTCAGCTGTATGACCGTCGTCGCTGAGGCGTTACGTGTCAGCATCTAGCATGCACTTTAATTAAAACCTGGCTGGCTTAATTAATGAGCCTTAACCACTACCTGTGCACTGCCCCGCCACTCCACCTTGCCAATTTAGCTGGAAGAAGGAAGGATTTGCCTCCGCTAATTACCAGATAACTGTCTTTGCCCTGCTCTGTGTCTGCCGGTCACAAGGCCAAGTAGGAAAAAAAAAAAGAAAAGAAAAAAGAAGGAGGACTCTCTGGTGAGTGGGTTTGTTGGGGCTGCTCAGAAATCCTCAGAGAGGGTGCTGATATGTGTGGGACGTGGCGATGAGAAGAGTTGTCGAGAGTGATGAGAAGTGACAGTGTGAGCAGGAAAGACTGTGACGAGAGAGCGGTAATGTTACTGTTGTTGTTTATTCATAATTTAGTGGGATATTGCTCCCTCTACACTCGCTTATGAAATCTAGGAATACCCACGTGTTCCGCCTGCTGCATGTGTGTGTATGTGTGTGTATGTGAGACTATCCGTTTGTCGAGTGCCAGAGGACATATGCTGGTCAGCCAGCTATCCTCCCTTCTGTCTCATCATTTTCTCTCATTCTCCCTGTAGGGTGTTCATTACAGTGGGCCCCCTCAGGCCATGCCACAGCACATGTACACAAACACACACACACACACACACACACACACACACGTGCACACTACAGCAAACAATGAACAAACATGTTTTAGTGGGCATAAACACAAACACATCCATCCTCCTCATCTATCCACCTCAGCTCGAGGGTGTCTGCGAGTGGGCTTCGGCCTCGCACTACAGCCCCCACACTGTGGCCTTGGCCACATTAGCAGCCTGGCGGGAGTCGGACTGGCTGGGCTCTCCAACAGCCTCCAGCTAACGTCCTCCCTCAAGAGCTGGCGCCCTTTAAGATGAGCTGGAATGGTCACAAAGTGGGAAGAATCTAATCCGCCTTGACTCCATTTTTTTTCCGGGGGGGGGGGGCGGTTCCTTTTCTTTTTTGTTGTTGTAGTGTCCACAGCCATCATGGGGCTTATTTGGGCCACTTTTCTCTCAAAATAAATATGGAATATGAGTCCTGGATGTGATGCAAGTTCCCTGGGAATTATTGGATTAAATATCTGCAGCACAGCAGAGGGTAAACACACACATTCACCAAAAAAAAAAAAAAAATGCAGCAGTCATAGTGAAGCAAATTTTAAACCCTTCTGAGTGATAACAAATGACAGCTGGGTTGATACCCTGAGTGTAAGTATATCCCGCAGCGATGCTTCTCTGCAAAGATTAGCACCTGAGTCATCGCTGACTGCCTGCCACTTGGTCCCGAGTGAGTCCACCTTTACTTCCCCGCTGCCATGATTATCCTCAAGCTGGCAGTTGTTAAGAATGCAATGTATCATACCTGCGTAAGGGATGGGGGCGTCTTTGTCCAGGGCCACCAGCGGAGGATCCAGCAAGACGACGTCAGTGTTTTCAGTGATCACCCCATGGTACGATGTCTCAATCCACGGCTTGTGCTTATTCACTGTGGACACAGAAGGGGAAAATGTGAGAGGTGGAGAAAGCATGCCGACACATTCAACAGCACTGTCACTCAAGTAGTGAAAGAAACAGCCTCAGATCTACAGTATAGCCCACACACTGACACACGCACTATAAGAACTCTGAGGAGTTCTGACATCCATCCATCCATGAGGACTATGGGAGGAAACCAGAGTACAACATAAACATGCAAACTGCACAGAAAAGCCTGGCCAGGACGTGAAACCATGACAATCTTGATGTGTAGCAGCTGACTTTCAAAAGAAAAGTTATCAAGTTGAAGGAAGCTTTATACAATTTAAAATGGAAAACTTTGGCAGCATTTTGAGTGTCTGTTTATACAACAATGGTGCTCGGAGCCACATGAAAATGCAACATTTTGAAAACAGCTCCAAGGTGGACATTTCTGAAAATGCTCCAACATGGAAACCTCCATGGACGCTAGTACTGTGCATGCACACTTTTCCATAGCAAATAGTTCTTCTGCACATGACCAGTTAGAGAGACAAGAACAACAATAGCGGCCTCCAGAGGGTCACGGCTCCTAGTTCTAATTGGACGTGGTATTTGCCCACGTGTGTGTGGTTTCAAACTGCACAAACAGCACCCAATAGTGGCCCAACATGAAAACGACATCGTTGTCAGCATTTCTGCTGTTTCTGTGTCAACAGACATCGTTTTCAAAACGTTGCTGTATGAATGCAAAATCTTTCGGAAAGAAAAATGTAAAAGCAATGTGTTTTCATTTTAAATGTCATGTAAACGGAGCCTTAGTATCAGGAAGATGAAAATATATGAGCCTATCTCATGAGAACATTAATCAAACTTCACTACAAAACTGTAGTGACAGTACTTTATATGTGAAATATTAATTGTGGTTCTTTTTTTACCTGGATGCCCTGTAGTTTATGTTCTGTGAGCTGGAGTGTAACATTAATGATACTGGCATCTTAATAGCTGTGATATAAGTATAACTTTCTTTAAGATGTGTGTTTTGATAGTTACTTACAACTAGCGGATTTGTTATGACGTCTTGTGTCACTTTTGAAAGTCTCCAGACAGGTCAGTTTTAATAATGTGCAAATTGCTGTATTATTCTGGCATTTCTGTGGCACATTAGCTGCCAGCTCTGACTGAGTCACTCATTGAGTGCAGCTGAAGTTACCTCTGGTAGTTGGAGGAGCATGATTTAAAACAGTGCATCTTTAAAGAAATGAGTTCATGAAGAAATGGAAGAGAAAAAAAAAAAAGAGATCAACCACAAACATTCAGAAAGTGGCACATTTATTTAAGGCCGTTAATGCATTGCAGGTACTGTGGATACAAGCTAATTTGAAGATGTTGAACTTTTTTTTTTGTTGCTATGAGTTTATTTAGGACTAATGCAGGCAGTAAACTGAAGTTTGCTGCCTGCATGCAAAAACCTACATCAGGGGTGTCAAACATAAACCCTGTGGTCCAAAACCCACCAACAAGAGGCTCCAATCCTGTCGGCAAACCACCAAGCAAACTGTGAAAACGTCAAAGAAAACTGAGACATCAAGGTTTTTTGGACATTCCATCAGAACGTATCAAACAAAGAAGTTATTGTAGCACTATTTTACTCGTCTGGCCCACTCAATTTGAAATTGGGCTGAATGTGGCCGCTGAACTAAAATGAGTTTGACACCCCTGCTTTATAAGACAACAAAAACAAATGCAGCAGATGAAGCCCATTTATATGTTTATATATTATAAACTATATTATAAACTATAAACTATATTATAGACATTTATATGTACCTGTGTTACTATTCAGTTACTAATACATTCACAACACTGCCTCCTGCCACAATGAGAAGCAATAAAAATAGTTTGAGGAAGATATGAATAGGAAGATGTTTTCCTTTATTTTAGCGGTTTACTATAGATTTTTATTGTTATGTCATTTTGAAGAATCAATAAGGTTTAGAGTAATACAAAAGACAAAAAAAGTATTATGCTGTTCTATGTGAGGTTTTATATTTTCTTCAGCAAAGAAAGGCTGTCTATCTTTTACTTGCAGATATTTATAGTGAGCACAAGACATTTATTGGTTGTATTTCAATCACAGACGCAATTGGAGTCTTGCAGGTATTCAAGGGTATTAAATCAAACTGAAATAAGAATATTATGAGAATCAGAATGTGTATTTCAAGTGAGAGGAAACCTATTTATTTGGTTAATTTCCAGCGCAGAGTCAGTATGTGTGTTTAATTGACAAAGCTGGCCGAGCCTCAGTCTCTATGAGCCCTTCTCATTTCGGTAATCTCCACAGCTACTTTGTTTCTTTCCTTTGTTCCTTTTCCTCCCTCTGACATTTCCCTGCAGGTTGCACAGTGCGGCGCCTCACTTGATCAATGACTGCCAATGCGCTGCCAGTACCGAGCTGTATCCAAGACTAACTCCGAGCATTGTCCATGAGCCGAAGGCCTGATTAAGAGTCATAATTGAGTAACGGTGCCTGAGGTATTGTGAGGGCATTGTGCCGGCCCACTTGCCATTTGTTTACTGTCTTGCAAGTCAGAAGGAGAATAAATGAAAGGGTAAAACAATTGGAAATCTTAAACCTTTCTTAGTGCTTTTTGGCTGGGCTGGAAAAAAACCAAAACAATAACACATTTTATATTCTGTCCACTTTCTAAATGTCAAGTTCAAGTTTGTGGAAAATGACAAAGCAAAGCTGTAATTTAAGGTCAGCACAGAGCCACGGCTATGAAAAACACTGAATATTTGCTTTAATGGGGAATGAAGTGCATAAACAATAATTATTCTCCATTTTGGTGAAAGGATAACCAAAGAACACTGGCTCCTTCTAAGTCGTAATCAAGCAACCATTGTTACACACCACTCCAGTTATTAACGGAGTGCTTGTAAAAGCCACTTGAATGGTAAAATTCACACTTTCGAAACAACGCAGACAGAAAGAACGTTACTCTACCTGTACAATGTACTTTTAATGTGACTACACAAAGAAATCATTGTTGTTGTTGTTGTTGTGGAACAAATGCAACTGTAATTTCAGTTCAATCACTTCCAAACAATTTCATTATGTGCTTTCACTGCACTTAAAATCTGATTAACACATTGAAACGATGACTCTCATCCAGAGGTGTTCGGAGCCGCAGGGGGGAAATCTTGCAGTTGCCTGGGGGGGCTTCTGGATAATCCATAAAAAAGATGAAGTAATTTAAATAGAAATTCAGATTAGGAATATATTTGACTTGTTTTCATCTACAATGACAATAATTTCACTTATAGGACCATGTTTGTAGATGCCAAGCTGATCATTTGCTTATTTATATTGGCTATGTAATGTGGCAGCTTTCTTTGGCTGACTTCACATCACATGAACACACAAACACTTGGCTGCAGTTGTTCTTCAGTAAACAAAAACGGAAGAAATTGTATGTTGACAATACCGTGGAATTGATTCTTCTCGGATGCCAATTGGCGCTTATAGAGCAGGAAAATACAACATGATTCATGGTGATGACTAATAGCCATGGTTGAACTCATACTGGAAGGTGGGCTAAAGTTTAAAGATGGGGACTTTTTTTGTGTTTTCGTTTCAAAAAATATTTCGCGTTCGAGCAACACCATTTTGAAAGCGATGTCCATTCACATGGAAACGGCAGAAACGCTGAAAATGATGTAGTTAGCATGACACAAGTTGGCACTGTTGGTTGTTTTTTGTAATAAAACCATACACAGAGAACAACAATGGGAGTACACAAACACTGGTATGGATAAGCTAAAGAGCTGGATTGCTATTACGGGTGACTGTAAACTATAAAACTACCAAGTCCCAGGAGAATATAGACTGGGAGTGATGACACTCTGGAGCCCACCATTGTTGGAATTGTCTATTAACATGTGCAGAATACTGTTTACTACAGTGAGGACTTTGGATCTGGAGTTCGCTGGTTTAAATCCCAGGTTACCAACTGCTGGTTCCTGTATAAGGCCCTTGACTCACATGCTCGAATCGCAGTAATCTGGCAGCCCACCGCTCAAAGAAATACAATGGGTTAAATGTGGAGGAATCAGGGCAGTGATGGGAAAGAGGTTAGAGAAGTGGATTTGGGATGAAAAAATTTGCAGGTTCTAATCCCACAACTGACAGATGTAGCAGCCCACCGCTCCTAGTATGTATAGTTAAGATCAACTATGAACCTGGTGGGTTCAATTCAGAAAAGTAATCTCCCCCAAGGGGATCAATAAAGTACACAACAGTATGGTTTATTTCTAAATGAGTGATGGTCCAACCTATGTGGCAGAAATGATCCAAAAAGAGACGTTTCTTGAGACATAGATCATAGTGATGATACTTAAAATTGACAGAGATATAAAGGCCATGAAATAAAGTTTTGAGGTGCTAAAAAGAAGTAACTTTGTCTATACCTACGAGCAAACCAGTAGACCAAACGCAATAAGTTTCACCGCAGGGTTTATGACTACGTTTCTGAGTATAGAAGCAAAATGCTAGCGAGACCATGCTAACACTGTGGGGATGCATATTCATGACTGGTAGTCTGGAAAACTTGCTAAGAGCACTGATACAGTCAGAGGAGATCATTCACAGGGCCAGAGAGACGGGAACATATTAGTCTTTTAGGGCTTGATAAATATGCATGAGTTTGTCATAACAGTCGGGGGTAAAATGACACTGGATTTCAACTTTAAATGCCAAACTGTGTCATTTTGGGAGATGATATCTTGCTGACGCTGCTGTTCAGGAACTTCAAGGGGAGACATGATTTGCATGTGCCATCACTGCCACCCCCAGATGCAGAGAGACAAACCTGTTGAAAAGTGGTCTGTCAGGTGTTTTCTTTTTTTTTTTCTTGGAGTAACGTGTTGCCATATAGAAAATTTGCAAAGAAGTAGGTAAATGTCATTAATGCAATGAGCAGGACACCACACACATTAAACAACTAGGTAGGAAATGTGAAAAGCAAGACTAATGAAAGAAGTTAATCTCCTACTCCAAAGTGAACAAGTTCTTAACCTCAATAAATGTGTAATACAGGGTTTAACACTATCTGAGCACAACGCATGACAGCTAATGAGGAGTCAGGAGAATTGAAGGGGCTCGTCCTCAGCATCATATTCAGTCTTCTCACAGCTCAAGAGCCCTGCTCACCTTTTAATCCATGATGCTCTGTTGATGCCATTCACAGTGACTACTTAGCAGTGTCGGGCCGACCTAAAGGTCCCGTTCAGCATCATCAAAATTCTCCCTCTGCGAGAGCACAGAGCGTTACAGCCGCAATGCCACAGACAAAGAAAAGAAATGAGCCCTTCTCTGCTTAGATAACACTGCAAAGCAGAAACCAGTGGAAAGCAAGTCAACATCACTATCTAGTCTCGATGATGATGACATATCCCAGTTGGTGACCTTTGTCATGTCACCATTGCTATGATGAAGTGCATCTCTCCATCCGTCGGAGTGGCCTTGCTGCTTTGGGATTATGGCATCTCAAAGCCTCATTGCTGCAGGAAGGAATGCTTTTTCACCAGGAGTAATGAGAGCATTGTGGGAAAGTCCACTACTGGCGATCACTGCTGAATCTCAATGGGGTTACCACATAGATGTCAACCCAACCCCTAACCCGCAAGTACAGCTCGTACAAACTCTTATCACAATGGGCTCCATTGGCTTGAAAAGCCCCTGAGCTCTTCCAGGAGAATAGAGAGACACACTTCCCTTTGCAAAGGCAGGCTAATAGAGGTGGAGGAGTTGCGAAGAGATAGGTGGTTAAGAAACGAAAGGGTTTGTCCGTCATTTCCCAGGGGAAGCGTGGTAGCTGCTGACCACAATCAAACCCAAAAGCCTACGAACGCCAGTGAAGCTGCAAGCTCCTCCACTGCGACGCGACTCAAAACTAAACACCTTTAATCCCTCAATCAATACGAGAGGAGACACAACACACCACACAGCCGAATGTCACTGCATCATTTCACTCAACAGGTGAACTCTGAATGAAGCTCTCCATGTGGCTGCTCTCTTTGTTGCAAGTGAACAACCCACACTGATGGGCAAGGGGAAAAAAAAAAGTGTCCTTTCAACATTTTGTTTGGACCGTGTAGTGCTCATCGGCGACCAGGCCTTCAAGGCTTCAGACAGACTCTATAAGATGTGTGCTTAAAAATATCAGCAAAAATCCCCAGACAAAACACACACATGCACGCACACACACAATCTGAAGTGACCCCGATCTTCAAAAGCAAACACCTTGAATGGCTACTAAAAGCATTCAGTAAATGGCATGTGATAACCTGTTTTTGTGAATGGAGTGAGGTCAATTTGCCAGGATCTTATGAAAAATCTGCTTGGCTGAACACGGTTGGCTGAGATGTAAAAGGCTTTTTACATCTTAAGGACGGGGCGGAATCAAACGCATGGTTCTGTTTGTTGCATGGGTTGACAAGCAGAAAAAAACCCACTTAGATGAGAATGGTCACATTTGCTTTTTCAGAACACAGCTGGCATTCAAATGCGATGACCTTTAACCACTGAAAGCCGCAGTTAAAAATAATTGGATGAATTATAGTCACTGAATTCCAGGTGCACGATAATTTTCATTATTTCACATCTGTCTAAAGATGTATACACTTAATTTAATGAAAAAATAGCTTCATTTCATCTGGAGGAATGTCTTAGGTGGGTGGCGAGTATAACCCCAATCCCATTAAAGTTTCCATATTGTGCATTATGTCTTAATACTAAATAAGTAGACAAGCACCTAAGAAATGTTGCATTTCTAAAGTTGTAATTCTAAAAAGTTGGTCAGGCTGCATCACTACAATGGCAACATGCGTAATAAACATATCGGACTGACTGAGATGCGAGAAATCATGTTTTCATGCATTGTGGATTCATCCTCTGCAAATTCCAACTTTTAAATATTGATCCCAACAGCTGTTAACAATAATAGCTTTAAAAAAAAAAATTGGGAAATTCCAGCATTTGACCTAAAAATGCTACCTTGTGTGAGACAAAGTGTGTCCTGAGTGAGAAATAGAGGAGAACCTTTATCACTTGTATCACATGTTTCATACTTCCTTGTAATTCTGTCTCCTTACAAAGGAGCAAATGGGCAGTCCAACATGCTGAATCACTTTGTCCCGCGGTCTAACGGCTTGGTTGGAGCGCTCCACTTATCTCACCTGTGCAGGCTCGTATAATCGGGTTGTGCGACAGCTGAAAAGGTGACCGGCGGAGCTCGGACGGCCTTTGCTGCTGGTCAGTGGGATTATCTCCTGTCGCCATTTCACTGCCAATTAAGCAGAGAGTCGTGGATTTTAACTCCAGGCTCCGAGCATGGCAGAGGCGCTATAACGGCTGATTAATCTCTGACCGGGCAGCAGAGTGTCACCGTAATGGTGCGGGCGGGTGCCACGAGAGGACGGGGGGAGGAGAAGAAACTGTTGTAATTAAAAAGAAATCTGTAGGAAATTAAACTCTGATTGATAAGGTCAACAAAAGGTGCCGCGATGAATACATCAGCATAATGAAAAGTAAACGCAGCAAAGACAGTTCGCCATTACGGCCACCAACAGCCAATGACAGCTACACGGTGAGATGGGAGCTGGGGGGGCCAGATACGCTCAGAGACGTCCATCAGAGGGTCGCTGCAAATTATCCAGAATCATCCCCCACTTCTGCTCCATCATCGCAGTGATCCGTGTCTTCTCTGAACCTCGGAGACTTTTCAAACTTTAATCTTCTCGGTATGCCGGCTTTGTGCTTGGCGAAGCGGGCTGACAGGGACCATCTGCAGGGAAAGGACTTCATTACATGTAAAAGCTTCGGAGTAGATTTCTCATCGAGATGAACAGAGTCCTCGACTTCCTAACATTGACTTCAGAGATTGGTAAGACCAAAGGGTAACGTGTAATCTGCGAGCTAATACAACTGAGATTATACGGCGCATGTGCAATTCCACTTTGACAGAGGAGTTAATGGATGTAGTGGCTGATGTTGGCCGGGTGGTTTAACCCACACATTCATTTATTTTTACCTTTCCCTTAAAAATCCATAAAATTATCCCGGACACCAGTGACACAAGAGAAAAAAAACTAAAGATAACAGAAGTAATACAAAAGAAGAGATGATCCCGACTTGTCTTTTACAATATGAAACTGTCTCTCTAAGTGTTGTAGTGTCGCATTTGAGCAATGTTGCAATCAGGATGTCATTTGTGAGAAAAGCGGAACTGAAAATATGAAATAAAAGATCAATAAATTGCAAACACTTAAAAAGCATGGAAACTAAGTTTTAATAAAGTCATTGCATTTCCAAACCACTAACTACTACATTTTTAATTTATCATTTCAAACAGGGCAATTTCCAAATGAAAACAGCCAAGGTCATACCACTGTACAAGAACGGTGACAGACACCACTTTACAAACTACAGACCTGTTTCTCTTCTTCCTCAATTCTCTAAAATCATTGAGAAAATGTTTAATAATAGATTGGACAAAGTCATAGAAAAATACAACTCACTCTCAGAAAGTCAATGTGGGTTTAGAACCAACCGGTCGACAACACAAGCTCTAACCGAACTCATTGAGGAGATTACAAACTCTATAGACAATAAAAAACTCTGTAAAAAGTACACTGCGTGTTAATGACATGAGGATTGTTTGTTTATACAGTAGTGCTGTTTGAGTGATAGGTGTGTCTTAACTGTTGATAGTATAGTATATTGTAGAATTTAAGGAATTGATAGTGATGACGATATATTGTTGTAAATTAAGAAAACCATGCGGATGTGAAGGGGTAGGATTGAATAAGTATGTCTTCTTCCTACTCCTTTTCGTGCATGTGAAAAACACGGGCACATATGGTGTTGACTTTTTTTATATTGTTTATGTAATTAGATGTTCTGTCTTTTTTTTTGTGTGTGTCTGTGTTGTTTAATTTTTTTTCATGTTCAAAATAAAACTTCGAATCAAATCAAAAATTCATTACAACTTTGTAATACATGGCATGATACAATGATGCCAAATCAATCCAGAATTCAACAAGTGTGTCAATTTAAAGTCAGGCCCCTCTTCTAAAAATGTTTTCAGAGGAAAACAGAAACATTTTTGTTCCGTTTTGGGTGTATGTCCACACGACAATGGTGCTCAGAGCGCCTGAAAATGCAACTTGTCTGGTCTCTGCGTCTTTACTTGGTTTTATTACATAAAAACAGCACCCATGTGTGGCTTTACGGGAAAACAGCATCGTTCTGAGAGTTTCTACCGTTCCGATGTAAAGGTATGTCGTTTTCAAAACAGTGCAACATGATGCATTTCACTTGAAACATTGTTGTATGAATGGAGCCCTGATCACAAATTAACTATTTCTACTACTATTTCTAACTATCTCCGCGTACAAGTGTGTGTGGTTTCACTACAAAAACAAACAACAGCACCAACTTCCGGCTTTGTATGCCAACTATTCAATTTTCAATTCAATTCAATTTTATTTGTAAAGCGCTAAATCACATCAACAAACATCTCAAAGCGCTCTTACAATGATAGAGTACAACAGAACCCAACTAAACCTTTCCAAAGCCTTCATTTCAGCGCTCCTGTCCTTTCCTTCTAAATGCACATTGTTTTCAAACCGTTGCTGTGTAAACGCAAAGCCTTTCTAAAACAAAAACGTACAAACAATGCACTTTCACTTGGAATGCCTTAAAATGTCTCAAATTGTGCTTTTACTTAACGTGAGCTAATTCCTAGAATAATTAATTACAAAAACTTGTACAATTTGTGATATTTTGGTTCACTGAGGCACAACCTTGAAAACAGATGACACAGTAATCTCCCCTTATTTTGTCATCATTTAATTAGCAGCATTAAATGCTGACAAATAAAAGGAGAGCAAACCAGAGACCGGGCCGCAGCTGTACTCGGAGCTCATGGAATAAATATCACATGAGCTTTTTCCAGTGCTTGAGAGCAACAGAGGCGAGTTCATTAGTCAGTCGGAGCATTCGCCAAAAGAAAAAGTGTTCCTGCCAAAAACACCCAGGTGACATTGAGGCTGTCCCTCTCAGACGGTGACACCCTGACCTGCGCTGTGCTCGCTACACAGCTCCTTCTGCCCGTCCTCTCATCTCAGTCTGGAGGACACACACCAAAAAGTATCCTCCACACTTTCAAACCATCTACAAAAAACAACAACAAACACCTTTGTGTCCTCTGGGTTGTAATTGAAAATCACGACTTACCCTGAAAATCACTCAGCTGCTGCCCTTCTGTGTGGCCTTTTTGTGGCTGTTGTGTTCGGGCTGTGTGTCCTGAGATTGGGGGGCTGTTTGTCGCCGTGGGATGGGCCGGATCAAGTCGAATCACACTGTGCTTTTGTTGTTGAAGGTGGTGTGACCTCAAACAATTCAGAGGCTGCTCTGCATCGTCCTAGGTGTGTTTGTGTGGCTAAATGTGTAGTCGTGTAAGGAGAATGGAAGTGGATGAGTGGCCCGAGCAGGTTTGTGTACAGCACTGCTTCTGTGGCCCCTGGCAGGTGTGTGTGTGTGTGTGTGTGTGTGTGTGTGTGTGTGTGTGTGTGTGTGTGTGTGTGTGTGTGTGTGTGTGTGTGTGTGTGTGTGTGTGTGTGTGTGTTGCAGAACAGATCAAAATTATCAAGTGCACTCAAATCATGACACGACCCAGCATGCACCCCGACCAAGGCAAAAACCAATCAACGCTAAAAAGCCTGGCAGACGAGCAGTGGCAGAGAAATTGTTAAAGCAGTGCGATTGTAGCTCTCGCACCGGAACAGACAGAAACAAAAACCCAGAGAGGGGGAGGCAAACGCCGCAAACACGCATCAACGTCTGGGTCTATTTGCACCTCGGCCAGCAATGGCATTTTTGTTTTGACATTTCTCTCCCGTCCACCCCTCAACATTGTCCCTGTAGCAAAATGATAGAGCCCAGACAAAGGTCAGGCTTTTATCATGAGCTTGTTTTCCATCCACCTTGGCTGAAGTGCAAAACCCCATCCCCCCCACCCCACCCCACCCCCCCACGCATCCCTTTCTACAGGAGCACTGGAGGGGTGAAGGTTGGCTAAAGCACTTGCTTTACAAATAGTCCGACTTCGTTTCGGAAGTTCCTGTATTACTGCATGTGCTGTTGCACTTTTGGAAGCGGTCTTATTAACCTGCAGAGATACCAGGGTGGAAAAAGGCTCCGTGACTACAACCCCCCCATCCTTCTCTTCCTTTTGCCCCAGCCTCTAGGGATGAGCGAGAAAACAAAGAGAGATACGTAGGAGTGTAATGCATTAACAGAAAAAAAATTAAATAAATAACCTAAAAGCATTCATCCGGATGACCAGGAGGGGATATATAGGAACTGAATATGCACTTTCGGTGCCATTACTTGGATCCCGCAAGCTGGAGTGACCCCTCTTTATCAAATGGGTTCACAGTCGCAAATGTCCTCTCCGTACATCATTGGAGAGTCATTACACAGACCCATTATTGTACGTGGGCTATTTGTGCGGTGGCATTTACAGTTTCCTGCCTTCCGCACACGCGTATTGTTGGGTGAGGAGAGTGAGAGTCACGGGGATTCAATAATGGCAGCGCACTAGAAATCAAAAGCACCCAAAAATGATGATGTGGACATGTTTTTTGGAATACATTACACAGTGAAAACTGACAAGTGCATTTACCTGAAAATGCCAACAACATATTACATTTTTTCATAATGCATATAAAAGACTTTGTGTATATGGTGTGTACACAAACACCTCTGTGGGGGGGCGCAGCAGCAGGAAACATCAGGGGGTCAGGGGTTCAGGGGGTCAGGGGTAACATAGCATTTCTATAACATACAATCTGGGAGTGGAATAGGTACGAAGTAAAAATATGAAAGAATTGAAAGCGCAAAAACATATGGGTGCTTCAACACCGACTGTGTTTTTGTTGAAATACACGAGCTAGTTGGATTGTCATAAAGACAAGTTTTGTATTTTCCCTTTCTTTTACCAGTGCAACTACAGGTTTTCTTCAATGTTGTAACTTAATCAGTAATAGTGTTCTTTTCTTCTATATATTTATATTAGGCCACATGGTGTACTGCATACAGATCAACAACAAGAGTATCTATTTGTGAAATACCACAAATTGACTTGGGCCAAAAACTCACATTTATGTGTCGAGCATCTACATGTGACCTGTGCAAACAAAAGAGGGAAATATTGATTTTGACATTTTATATACCGGGCTTTGTTGGATATACACAATATTGGTTGATGTGCAAATATTTCTGGCACATTATCCTCAAGGGTCCTTTTTTTAAGTGTAATACCTTTCTTGATAAACTGTGATACTTGAACCTTTGAGATTGATCTCATGATGCATATTGTATGTGGATTAAAATGCTATTTGGAATTAAAGTTAATAAAGCTCTTTAAGTTTTTTTTTTTTTTTTGTTTTTTTTTTTCTCTCAGATGAATGAAACCATGCCCATTTTTACTTTTTGGAGACAGTGTCTCTCTGAAACACTATTTTATACCGACTCATGTTATGGACCTGTTGCCATTTTACCAAATTGGTTGCAAAATGCTCTTTCAGATGAATAACACTGTGAAATACACAGGAAAGCCACAAAAATCTTAGAAAACAAATTATAATACCAATAGAATAGAGATCATAAATACATACTTATGTATGCTATGGTAATGACGTCTGGCACTCCAAACAGTGATGAGGTTGTTTTCATCTTCATGAAAACACACAAATGTCCTGGTGTAGAGTGAATGTACAGTTTCACCGAATTGAGACGTCTTTTCTACTCAGACGTATCACTTTCCCACTTCTCAATTACTCATAAACACACTGATAGTACCACTTTTCATTGTGATTTTAATGCGATTTGTGAATTATTGGATCCTGTTCTTAAGATTCTAGTAGAATCTTAAATTCATTCTACACACGCTGATCTGTTTTCTTGAGAAAGATGATGACCTGAATTTCTAAGAATCTTCACAGACCTGGCTCAGACTGAGTCATGACACCCTCTCCGTTGGTCCTATTATGGTTAAATTGACAGAAAAAACCCACATTGCCGTTTTAGTATAATGAAACTGTTTTTGCAAGAAGCACTGCGGTTCACTCTGACGGCCTCACTCCTTCCGCTCTTTTGTGAATGCCGATTTCAGCTGGAGTGGAAACTTGTAACGCTTAGCAGCTGCAATTCATGAACACACAAAATACTCTGTGCTCATTCGAGTGCAGAAAAAGCCTTTGAAATGACATCAGGTTTTTTTTTTTCCTTTGAATTTCTGTTGTGCATTAAAGCATGTAACTGGAAATGTATGTATGTAAATGTAAGGATGGATCTAAAGATGTAGGGGAAGGAAAACATGTGCATAGACTCTCATGCTGACACAAACCACTTCTCATTTCTCTCACAGCTCAGTGAGAGCCTCTTATCTGCAGAGGACCTGTAAGTTCAAACTCAGAGTGTTTGTGTGTGCGCATGGAACTGAAGAAGATTTCAACCTGAGAGACAAGTTCCCGGGTCTGTTTCATCCTGGCCCAGCGAATTTTGCTGTGGCCGGTGACAAGTGGCACCTCAGGTCAGCTGTGAAACAGTGCTGAAAACTCAGCGAGCCAATAAAAGCATCCTGATTGTAATCCTTTTAGAACGGCCGGACTCTCGAAGTGAAGGCCGCTGTCTTGTGGAACACGAGGCGTACTATGCACAGTAAACTGGTTAAAAGAATGCGTGTCGCTGTGTGTGTGTGATCACCGGTGCTCAAAGAAAACACTTAACATCGACGGCAACGTTGACCTTGGGAACAATTTATCCTCATGTATGCTTTTATATAAAATTAATCAGCTTCTTTTTTTCCCCCTCCTTTTCACTCAAATGCATCCAGTCTACATTGAGTCACCACGTTTTTTTTTTTTTCCTTTGGTCATTTCTTCTTTTTTCTTTCTTCTCCCAGGCACACACACACACACACACACACTTAGTCCTCCACAGCACTTAGTCTCCCGTGCTCCTGAGACCGGATTCATGATTTCTCCTGGCAGTCCATTCCATTTTGGTGCTCTCTATCTTTCTCATATCACTTGGAAAAAATCGAAGGAAAGTGGGCAAGGAGATGTGATGAGAGGGATGAGAGTAGCTCCACTGGGACTCTCCTTGGAAAGCCTCAAGGCTGAGATACACTACTGCATCTACAGTACGCATAGGGCAGTGCATAGCCTCTATGCAGTCCCTTCACCATGGAATTTTGCGTAAAGTTTGCATGTGCAGTTCACCAACCTAACACTAGGGGCGTCGAAAGGTCGGTCGCAAAACCAGAATTTGTTGGCCTGCCACAGGGCGGCGTGTGCTGTTCACTCTTGAATTTAACAGTGCTTCTCCAATACAGTGGACATTGACCACACCTTCGACGGGACCACATGTGGTCTTAACATGCCCCATGACATAGAGTGAACCAATCACAGCCCTCGATATCTGTATAGTTCCCCTCGCATTCTGTGAACATATAGAGGTTGTTGGAGGTCTGCGTTGTGTCTAAGCATAACCGCTGCATTTCTTTTGAGTATGGAGTATAAATTAGGCTTTAGAAACACAGGCAGAGTGAAGAAGCAGTGATTAGAAAAGGAATAAGTAGAGAAACAACAAACTTAAGCTATAGAAGAACAACTCAATAGAGCAAAACAAGTGTAAGAGGTATATGAGACTGAAGATTAAGTCCAAATGACACATAATTTCATACATTTGCCTTTGTAAATATGAAAAGTCAGGGGTGTCACCCAAATCACGCAAAGCACTGGAAGGTGTTTTTATCAGTTGATTGATGTAAACTATTTTGTTAGTTTTCTTCTCGAAGCGTTGTTTAACAAAATAGGAGCGTAAACGGGTTCTCAGCTGTCTCCCCGTGACTTTTATTTTGCCGATTTTATCCAAAGCTTTGTTTTCTTTGTCTCACATTTGGACTTTTTGAACAATCCTCTCCCATATTGATTTTGTCTTTATTTTTAGCCCAATTTAGATTTAGCGCTGATGTGGTTGATAACCATCAACATCTCCTACTCCAAGGTGTTTGCCATGGAGTGACTGGATGGAGCAAACAAACATGGCAGCAGATCGTGCTCATGTAAACAGGCAAAACCATCATCAAGACACTCCCAGTGGCACGTATTGTCAGCAAACATAATCAGCAAACATACAAAGACAGAAATATTAAGTTATTTGTGTGCAATAAGCACACTTTATGCAAGTAAATAAGGCCGGTAAAGTCTTAATGAAGAATGTGTCACATTTAACCATATCAGCATGGTTAAATGTGACCAGAACCAGTGTGCTTGCAGTCTCTTCTGCCAGTGCCAGTAAATAAAAAAGAAAACCCTCTTGTCCATATAAGATGTTTTACTTGATTACCATTCTCTGGATAATTGGTGCTCGTGCTACCTTAACATAAACATTATGTTACAATCCTAATTACAGTCAACCAGTCAATCGGCTCTGTGCAAATCATTTGTTCCCATGTGTTGTTTGTGGTGCCTTGCAGAGCAGGGACTTATCGCAGAAGCCAACACTTTGGTTAGTTGTATTTGGACCACAAACTCTAACTTTGTATAGTCACGAAACCCAGAAACCCCACGGACTCAGTGTCTATCCACACATATACGTGCATGGATGCACACATCGGGCTGGTCTCACCTCATTCTAAAGTGACAGAAAGAAGAAGAAATAAAGCAAAAACTTTTCCTCCATTTTCCTGCATGCGACCCGAAATTGAGAAATCACAGGAGAGTGGAGGAAGTGAGGCAGACCGGGGGGAAATAGAGTTCTAGTGTGATGCTGCTGCTGCTGCACAGGTGTCACAAATGAAAAAAAAGAAGTGATTTTTAGTGATGCTACCCCTTCCTGTGAGCCCATTCAATGACATGAAAACATTCAGTGTCCCTGGAACATGATTAAATAAGTTAATACTTTGACACCATTCATTTGTGTAGAAATACAGCCGATGAATATGTGGTCTTTCACCTGGAATAATTCCAACCCACATGAATAAAACAGCTCAGCCCGAATGACAGGGTATTATGAATATTGAGTTTATACAATGTAAATGTATTAAAAAATATACATTTGTAAAGAGGTACTTTAATTTGTGACAGAGGAGTGTAGAAATGCACCTCCTCAGAACTCGGACCATGGCAACTTTGTATGTTTCAAAACAGCAGTGTTTATTAAGGAAAGACAGCATTTTGCTCACTAGCACTGTGGAAAAAAACAATATTGATAGTGAACTATTTCTTGAATATGGAAACAATGAGTCAACTGATTGAGTTGTGGACCTTATAATTCCTTACTCGCTATTATTTAGCGAGAAGCTTAAAAGTTCACACAATGTGATTTAAATTGTATTATCAAACCAATACTGCAAAGGAAAGATGAATCTGCCTTTACACATTTGACAATGTAAGAAACAGCGGTAACACTATATGAAAACTAATATGCTTGTTTGATGTCCACCATGAGACCATATTTAACGAGAGTTGAATCGGGCACTCAGTCAGGATATGAAAGTTGCTTATGCCGTGTTTTTGTTACCTGACATACTGTAATTGCATTACCAACATGCTCCTGTGATATGCAAGGTCCATTTTGCAAGAAACCCTGATGTCTGCCATGTTAGATGTTAGAAGACGTGTTACATGAGGCTGTGATCAGTTTGTTGTGGGAGATTTATTCTAAACTTCGAGTGAACATCGACAGCTTTACTCAGATTTTAAAATGCATTCATTTGATGGGATTTGATGGATATGTATTTTTGCTTTGCGATGTTTTATTCACATCCAGCTGTGATAACGAGCCTGTGTATAATTGCTCTTCTTTCTTCTCATTCTTGTAAAAGCCCGATGCTTCCATGGCCCACAACTCAACCCGGCCACTGATTGGTTGAGCTTGGATTTGTACGGCCTTCGGGGGCGAATGCAGCCTGGAGACGCTACGTTCAATCAGAGGTGAGAAGAGGGCTACAGAAGGCCGGTAAGCCCACAGCTTTCTTCGTCCTCAGCCCCCTAGATTTTCGAACTGTTTTCTTCAGACCCAAACTGAGTGTAAATTTTGCAATCTTGGTGCAATTCGTCAGACTTCACATAGCTCCCTCTGGAGGCACAAAAGGCTTTATGCAACATTTCTCCACCTAAGCAGCACTGCTAACAGACACCTGTAAACATACTTTGATGTACAAAATCAATGACGTTCCTCTTTAAATCCCACGGGTGACTCCCCTTGTTCGGTTTGAGCCGTTCTCACTGAGTTGACCCCCACGCAGTGTTCACACTAAACTGTATTTGAACTGAAAGGCTGATGCAATCGCCTGCAGAGCCAATTATCTGGCCTCAGCTGAGAACGAGCACAAACAATAGTGCACTCCACTATATGTAAATCATGTGCTCAATAATTGCAATGAAGCCTGGTGGCTCGTGGAGGGCAATGGATAACAAAGAAATAAAATAAAATATAGGCGAAACTAACAAGACCTGTTTCTGGAGTGACTCCCTGGAGCTAAATAGACAAGAGATCCATCTTTGAAGTAAAGTGGAATCAAAAATTCCTTCTTTTTTTTTTTTTTAAACAATAGAGCAATAAGTCTTCAAACCACAACCTTGTGTTACACCTGTCCAGGGTATTTCTTTTGTCTATTCTTACTGAACAATTGAAACAACGTGACCTCGACGCCCTGCCTGTGAACTCAGAGCACCAGCACTTTAACTTCCACCATGTGTAGGAAACACCTTTGATCAGAGTCACAGAATGAACAGTGGTGGAGAGACCAATCAGGCCTGGCTGCTGGGTGCACTCCAGACATGCTTGACAACTACTTTCCTGTCTGAAGCAGATGAAGACCGTAGGAGGGTCTTCTTGTCCCTTTGGACTGATTTAGAAGATATTCAAATGTATAAGGGTGCTTGTGAGTAAGTAAGTGGAGCTTTATGTGCAGTTCCTCAGTTGATTAAACAGGGAATATAAGCAAACAAGCCAATTAAAAAGTCAATCTTGCCATTTCTTTTATAGTCCGATTGAAATTGTTAGTCTCATGGAAATCGAACAGTCTGCTTATTCGTCTTACAGAACTTCCTTATTCAAGGTTGTGTCACAGTCAATTCCAGTTTAGATCCAGCCAGGTGAAAGAAAGGTGCACCTCAAGGACAGACTGACATCACAGACCAAATATCTCCTGGTAATTTAAAGCCACTGATGAACCCGTTCAAAACATGAAGAAGTCTCAAAGAAAGGTTGAGGCTCAGAAGCAAGATGTAGTATAATGCTGCCTTTAATTTGAATTTTCTTTTCATAAACTAAACAAAAAGAAAGATGTTTTGTGAGGATAACCACATGGGAACCATCAGTGGCTCATGACTTTTTGGACTATGGCAACAAGTACTGACAGTAAAAAGCAACCTAACCTTGACAAAGTACTATTTTACTGGCTTGGCACACCTAAAGATAAAATTGGGCATATGGCCCCTGAACTAAAATGTGTTTGACACCGCTGATCAAGAAGGTGAACGTTGGTCCTGACATCCAGAATCTATGATATTGAAAACCAACAATGACCATTCAGCTGTGTTAAAATCAAATGGATCGTAAGACGACTTCGGAGCAGGATGAAACTACAGCAACACTTTCCAAAAGCTGATTGCTGCTTCAAACCAATTGCATTGAACGAACAACACAATTGCGGCCATCCAGCACACACCCACACCGTCCACTTAACTGGTGCACCACTCACTTATGTCCTTTAAAAACCACGACAATCAATTGGCGTGCCATTCTTCGCACCGACTGCGACTTGTCGTTCAGTGCTCATGCTTAGTGCACGTTCTGGGTCCAACCAGCTGTACGCAGCGCTTGCACAACAGCTAAAGCAATCAGTTGCAAGGAGAGAGAGGGGAAAAAAAGTGCATTACAACATCCTCTCAGCCTCCTTTTAACCCAGCCAAAGATCAAGAGGCTACTTTTATTTCTATTATCCTGAAAAGAATGGAAGCGAGAGAACAGGAGAAAAAAAAAAGAAAAAAAAAGCCCACACTGTTCATTGCCTATAATTTGCTGAAAAGTTGCACTTTGTTGTTTTGTGCAGGAAATTAATTCAGGTGGACGGCGCACACAGGGGGGTTGAATGGATTATGCCTAGCATCTGTGTGTAGTGTATTGTAGTGGTATGGCACTGTGAAAAGGCACCTGCCTTGTAAAACAACATAAAACAAGCTCTCACCGTTTTGCAACACCCCGGTAAGAGCATGTCAGCCAAGTGTAGGCGCACTTACTCCTCTGACCCTGTCATCTCTGTCTTATCTAACCTTGAGTTGTATGTATTTGTCTATGATTCAACTGTGTGCATTATATTACAAAGTGCTGGTTGGCTAGAAATGGAACTTGGCACAAGGAAAGCGATTTGGTCTGTTGTTTTCCAGCATCACGACATTGTGCTGGTAGGCTTTATGGGAAATATAGTGGCAATCCTCCCACTTAACACCTCGCCACAACCCACACCGACACACATGAAACTGTGCATTACGTCTTTTTAAATCTGCCACGGCCGTCAGCGGCTTCCAGCATCACAATGAAAGAGGAGATGGTTTCAAAAGAGGAACAGATGCAGTGAACTGCAGACAACCTCGGAGGGGTCGTTCGTCGGATAAATGAGGCCGTTTCCATAGGGGGAACGCTTCCCTTGAAGGTACGAGGCAAGCCTTCGCAAATACACCCACACAGAAACAGACGTATAGGGGTGTACGTTTGTATAGTGCCGCATAAGAACATATTGTTAGTCCCATGAATCGATATGAATAAATGCACTGGTAGGTCTTTGTGCATTCTTCAGCTCATCTAAGTGGAAGTCAAAGGTCACCATCGAACTCTGCGGAGAACATACAGAAAAAGAGGAGCGGAAAATATTTCAAAATGAAGACTTGACTTGAAATAAAACCACAAGGAAAAACATGCAGTATCCTAAGATTCTCATCACATGTTCTTGTGAAGATAAAGTCTCTTTACCTCAACTCCTGAGTGATGTGAGATATATATGTCTTTATCCAGTGCTGTTTAGTGTGAAAGACCACATTTTTATTGTACAAAAGCGTCCAAGATTGCAAGCAACCTGACGGTCATTTGTAACAAAATTATAATGTGTGATTCTGTGAGTTGGTTGGAAGAAGTGGTATTTATATAGAATAGTTCATTTTTGTGTGAGTTTTCTCCCATAGTACAAAAAGACAAATCTATTTTCTTTTGTTAAGACATCGACGTTGCTTTATTGGTTTCTTAGAATTGATCAAAAAACTAATATTTTTTCAAACTTTTAACGCTCATATATTTTAGAGGTCAACTGGAAAAAGCTCTTGTAAAAGTACTTTTACTGTTGATAACAATATTGAATTGTTCTTACATTATTTACACTGTCCGACTCCTACCAACCTGAGATAATGGTGGTAGATGAAGGTAAAAGTTATAGAAAAAAAAACAAAAACACACACAAAATATCATAAACAGAATCTCTTTCTAAACGATGACTCGCAGGTTTTTTAGCGAGAGAGGGGATGTGGAGGGCTCAGGGACTTAGATGCTACTTACGTTGCTCTTTCTGAATAGTCCCACATATGGCGTGTGGCTCCTTGTCCCACATGGCCAGTTGGCGAGCTCTGAGGCGAATCATTTTGAACCTGCTGCCACAGACGGGCGACGGGGTGAGGCAGACAGACACGCACACACAGAGCGGAGCATGTGCGAGGCTGTCAACCTTTGGATGGATAACGGACTCCACTGAAAAACAACATATTTACTTCCCCGAGTAAACACGTTCTGCCGCAGTGCAGACAAAAAAAGTTGCCGCCCGCAGGCCTCTCGGTGGCATCAGCTGGCTAATGTCCATCTGACATGGTGTCTGAAAGCAGCCTGCTCGCAATTAAAGCCGACTGAGTCGACAATAAAAAACAAAAGTAGAACCTGCTGATTTACTAAAATGACACATATTACCATGTACACCCGCTGTTGGAAACAGTAAAAAGTACTTGGTGAAGTTCAGGAAAATGTGTAGTTTAGCTGAAAATAAGTGAGAGACTTTGGTCTCTAGGAAACAAATGAAGTATTTGGTTCATCATATTTGCGCCAGGTATTAGTATATTCAACATTGAGCCATTGTGCAACATTGTGCATTACCCGACGTTGAAGTAAATTAAGAAAAATGAAAGAAAAAAAAAAAAACATTTTTAATTAAGTGTGTGTGTGATTTGTAACGATAAAGATGTAAAGGAGTAGGATTAAAAAAGGTAAGCAGCCTCCTACCCCTTTTTCGAACATGTAACGCACATAGTGTAAAATTGGAGTGTGTGTCGTGAACTCTGGAGTACTCATTTAGATCATTATCCCTTCTTTTTTTTTTATTTAGTTTATTTCACTTGTTTCAGTTTTTTAATTCTTTGTACATGTTCATAAATAAATTAATCAGATCAAATGAAATTGTTAGATGAATTATTATCGGCACGTGTCTGTACATGTTTGTTGCCGAACTATCAAATCCTATTCCACCTTGCCTCGCTGTGTCAGACTTTCCAGATTGAACGAAAGGATCGCGTTTCTTCGTTGTTGGCTAATTACAATAAAACATCAGCTTGTGTTTCATATGGTCAGATTCAAAATGTACATGCTTCACTGTATATTACTTATCAGACTGTGTGGAAGCCAGTTTGGTTGTTTAGTAGATATCAGTTATTTAAGCCCTATTCATTTGTTTTTTTTACAAAAAAGCATGATTTTCTTTAACAATATATAAAATTCAATCACACTGTTTGAAATACCTGTAGAAACAAAAATTGATGCTCCCAGCAAATGCAGTATTTGTTCCAGTTATTTAGGATAGTGTTTAACCTTAAAGACCATAATAATAGCTAATTTAAGAGGACTGGAAGCAGCTATTAAAGGCTAGACAAAGAATAATTGACCTTGGCTTGTTGCTTAATCACTTACCAGCAGTTTTTATCACAGAGAACTAAAACTGCAAATTTACTAGCACTGAGAATCATGCACTTGTGTTAAATCACTTCTTTTTTTTTTTTTTTTTTAAATTAACAATGAAACCAATCTTATAAAATAAACGATGAAGGGATTAATGGTCATTATTATTCATTCTATTAGCCTCTTTCATAGACTCATTCTTCTTCAGTATTTTTTTGTTCCGCTTTTTCTTCTCTTTGTTTTCCTGATGTTTTCAGCCTGTGTGAATAAAATTAATTTTGCATTGTTCACAATGGCCCAGACCCCCCCCCCCCCCCGGAAAAAAAACAAAAAAACGGGTTGCCTTCACTGCCATCCCATTACAGCCTCCTTAGCTTCAGTCTAAATGGTGCCGATTTGAATGACTTTGCTTTGGGTTCCACTAATTTGAACCTGGCTGCAATGATTTCGCTGCGCTGATGACAGGTCAACAAAGGCAATTATGCTCCGACAGCTTGCAGCAGCTATTTCCTACTCAGAAATAAGAAGTAATTTAATTCAAATAGCTACAATTACTCAAATGTTCTTCACTGACAGTCTATAGTTTGACAGCTTCTATTCATTTGCTTTCAGCGAAATCATCGAACTGCTCAGCGCCGAGCTCTACGGTCGAAGCAAGGAATAAAATGGGAAACATAAATAAGTAGGAGCTTTTTAGAAAGACCCCCCGCCCCACAGCACCCAGCCTCCGAATTCCACATTCCTACCTTAAGTGGGACAAAGACAAAAAGGAAAAAAAATCCCACACTAAACATAAAGATTGATCACACTGATGCATCTTTCTTCTGGCAGGACAGAGACGGCTCATCGTGTTCTTCATCATTCACGATCAATGGGAAATGTCAGAGCCGGGAGTCCTGATCCACAAGTGAGCAAAGCGCTCCACCTCCGTCCACACTCACACATCTGACCAGCATGCTGAGAACAAATGTGCTCCTTACAATACGGTGCAGTGCCACTGCTGTGAAGTCTGTGATGAATTGAACCAAACACGTCACAGGGAAAGGAACCTGTTGTGCTATAATCGAGCCAAAGTATATTTAGCCATGAAGAATGGCTTTAATCTAGAGACCAGAGTTTGCATAATGGTGCACAGTCATGTGTAGCAAGAGGGGACAGACGGCCACTGAGGAAGACAAATGTTTTGCGGATATAATTATTAGGATAAGCTCAGTTTCTTTGTTTGTTTTTTTTTGTTTTACTTATATGACGTTCTGGTTTTGATGACTCCTTGTGTGTATTGGTCACCTAAATCCCAATACACCTTATATGTCTTCCTAATATGATTTGAATCTACGTAGTAGTGGTATTAATAACTAATGATTACTCGATGACTATAATACAATTTTTGGGTACTTGGTACGTTCACTTTCATTTAAAATCAGTTCAATTAAAACCGAGTTCACCTAAAATGTAGTAGATATATGGAAGTGATAGAATGCAATAAAATATGAAAAGAGTAAAAACAAAACTAAAAAAAAAACTAATACACTGAGTAGTTATAATTCAAGTGATTTTACAGTAACACATCTAAGTTCTCTCTGAAGCTCTGTATATACAGTAAGTGATGAGGAGCTACTGCTGAACAACACACTGATTCAATAGTATTGTAATATCAACATGCACAAATACATTTTGCAAAACATTGACTTAATTGCATTAAAATATTTTTTCCTTGCACTCCGCATTCATGTTCTGCATGGCAGCATATCTTAAACGGCGTGACTGGAGTGTGTGAAGGAAGCACATAACAGCTTCGCGAGTCTCGAGTGATTCACAATCTGTCTCGGCGATGCTCGTATTTCTACCTGAAGTTGCAATTCATGCAAACAATATGTTGAATATTCACAGGAGTTTTGTCAAGTTTCACAGGGAACATCAATCAGGATAGAAAGTTGGCACAGAAAATGCATTGAGTAATTTTTTTTAAATTAAAACATCTTGTGTATTTCCGGGGTTCAGTTACACAACAACGGCGCTCGGAGTAACTGGAAATGCTACTTTTTGGAAATGGCTCACAGGGTGGAACTTTTTGAAAATTCTCCATCTCTGTGGAAACAGAAGAAAATGGTGCCACTGTACATGCGCACCACGTCCGAAATGTATAGTTCTTCCGCACGTGTGCGAGTAGATGGACAATAACAATGGCGGCCTTCAGAGTGTCATGACTCCCGGTCCTTATTCTCCTGCGACTTGGTAGTTTTAGAGTTGAGAGTCACCCGGAATAGCAATCTGTCCATAGAAATGTCTGCGTAGCCTCCATTGTTAATGTTCAGAGCGTATTTTTCTCTACGCCTCTTTGTGTGGTTTCATTACACTAACAGCAAAAACAGCACCCACTAGTGGCCCAACATGAAAAGTTTTTTTTTTTGCGTTTCTGTCGATTCTGTGTAAACAGACATCATTTCCAAAACTATTCTGAAGCAAAAAAGCTAAAGAAATGCAATTTTAATTGAAACACCGTCGTGTAAGCAAGGCCTAAAAACACACAAGTAATAACAATGATATTGTGATCATATACTGAAGTAGTTACATCATTATGGCAATAGTTTGACAGTGTTCTGCCTATCGTGTAGTTGCCCATTGGGAAACAGAAACCAACAACAATTCTCTAAATGCAGAATTGTTCTCGATCTCGGCTCTCAAAATAATACTTTTAAAAAGTAATGTAAGATCCGCAAATCAGGTGGGTATCTTCTTAAAGTTTGTTTTTATTGGCGAGCTGTTCCTTCTTTTTCGACAAGAAAAAAAGAGAACAATTATCCAAGGAATTATAAATACAAAACTTCATCCCAAAAAATCCTATCTTGAAAGAAAGTGTATCTGATTTTATCTGATTAACTCAGACTGCTGCATTCTCATTTCTTTTTACCACCTCACAGTTGTCAGCCGCCCACAACCAGCAAAGACACAGCTGACATTTATATCTGTCCAGAGTCATATAACACCTGTAGTGAAGATTCTTAAGGAACATAATAAAAGATATTAAGTGTATGATTTAGCCAGAGAGAAATTATCCCTAGATGGTTATGATGTCTTTGGTGAATAATTTCCAATGAAAAAAAAAAAAAACAGTTCTCTCAGAGAGAGTTGTTACAGAAGAACAGAAGACTGACTGACCTGCAGCGCAGTAGAGGAAATCCATTCCTGTATTTGTTTAAACTTATAATTTAGCATGGTAATTCTAAAGATGCAATTTTTTTAAGGTTGTTGCTACCTTGAGCTTTGACCAAAACACATGTAATCACTTTGTCTTTGACCACACAGCAACTTTTATTAACAGAAGTTTGGTTTTCTTTTCATATATTTACACATAAACACTCATATATTTAAATATATATTATTTCTTTGACTACTATGGTGTGTGTTTGATGAATCATTTCCAGTATTATGTTGTCTTTTGTGGCGTGCAAAATCAGAGTTTTGTTTGTGTTATTACACTACAATATGTTTGAGAACTTCCTCCACCAACACCTCCATTCAATATTTTCATGCAGGCAGCAACACATACAGAGCCACCATTTAAATACTTCTTTTTGTAGAAGTTAATCATTTCAATATTGTTCTGAGTAGATCTTCACAGAAACAAATGCAACCTGAAAGTCCTTTCTGTTTGCTTTTTGCACAAAATGTAGAACTCTTGGTTTTCCAATCTTGGTAAATCAGCTCCTTAGTAATTGAAGTTGTTTCTCAGAAATCCCTATAGTGTGGCCGGAACTAAGGAACAACCAGACAATGCATTCAGCCTGTGAATGTTGGTGACACAGAGGCCATTAAAAAGAATTAAATAAAATGTTCAATGCTTCACTGCACAAATCAAGTACTGCTTGAATATTATGTCGTTCATCAGATACGTTCAAAAGAGTAATTCATTAATGCTTGGTTTAAAGAGGAGTGATTACAGCAAAGAAAATAAAAGCTGCTTCATTGGACACATGCACCTTACTTTTGATTTCCATCCCGTCTTGAAAAATGTGAACTTATCCTTTAAGCTTCTTAACTCATTAAGATAACGCTTGAACTCGGAGCAACAGCTTGCAATTGTCCCTCCAGAGCTGAATGTACCAGCTACTTAAATGTGTTATTCTGATGACATCACTTGAAAGGGCCGTGACCAATGAACAGCATTGTGAGCAGCAGGAATGTGTACGGAAAAGGTGTTTCATCAAGCTGCAAAGGGAAAAAAACCCACGAATGGTGTAAACTATCATGGAATTACTGAAGTAAATGTTGCCTTGGGTTTTTGATGGGTCGCCTCGTCAAATACGGGATGTCAAGTACGATTGGCCCATTGGTTGCATTATTCCGATATAACTGGTGGTATTGTCCTGCTGTGACCTAACCATGAACTCCAACGCAAGCCTCTGGACTACCCCCCCATCACAATGTTTACAATCCTTCCCCCCTTGTAATAACCGATAGGAAGGCAACACACGCCAGCGACCTTCAGGGGAGCGCCTCTTGTATAGTATCCATCACACGCTGCAATAAAATGACATAACCTGTTCTACTGGCAGCTCTGTAACCATTTTTACAGCTGGTGCCATTACTCCATGCTCATACTGTATTCCATGGGCCATGTCAGCCCGACACTTGACACATCTGCTTCCATCCACAGAGTGCAGAGCAGAGCAGCATCCATCAGTATTCCAGGTGAGGTCTGGTCCCTATGAATATTTGAGTTGCCTGCAGCCTTGCCACCGAGCATGGCGTAAAGATGCTGGCTTCAGTTCAAAGGCCTCTTAGCATGAAAAGGAATGCAGGGCAGAAGCAATTTCAGGGGAAGACATCGGGGAGACGAGTGGGTGCGATAGCAGGTTGCAAAAGGGGGTACAGTGCAGTGAAGTCACAGTTGAAATTACTAATGGGCCATTAAAATGAAATGGAAATAGTGAGAGAAGTCTTTCACCGCATGTGTTCTGTCTCTCATCTACACATGACACAGAGCAATACTTGCAGATGTAAATATCTGAGGACGGTTGCATCTACTGATGAGGAAGCTTTACTGTAGGTCGGCAGTCATTTCTGGGCTAACATTCTGTGGCCGCTACGAATCAATCCTCTTCAAGGTATGCAACTGATCAGCAGCCGGTCCAGGTCAACTCAGGTTAATGTGCCTGTGATGATCGAAGTCGGTGATTTCACCTCCTACGCCTCATCTGTAAAACCGGATAAATATCAGCTAATGTGTTCACGTTCGAGGCGAGCTGCACATGGTCATCACACCTCTATAGAAGTGCTCCTCAGAATACACATGTTGAACATGGATACGTAAACACAGACGAGTTGATTAGAGAAAGGTCAGTCTTCCCTCTGTCTGCTCGGCTGTTCATCCCAGCACAAACTGTGATTTCTTTGAAATCAAGTAAAATTCAACAGCCGAGCTTGATTTAGTATGACATTTAAATGTAGGTGTTCTGTTTCCAGGTAGTCCTCTTAAAAGTCTTAATTAAATTTAATTTGCCAACCACAACAAAGTAATTGAAGGTCACTTTCAGAGAAACTCCAAATTAAACCATAGAGCTCATAGTATAAAAAAAAAAAATGGTTCGATAATAAGAAACTTTCAATGAATTTGACAAAAACTAAATATATCATATGTGAAAACAGGAAAATTAACAATCAAACCCACAATGAAATTAATGGTAAAGAAATTGAACAAGCGTATGCAAATACATTTTTACTAGATTAATTGATGGTTGACAGACCATACTGATGATGACGTGCTCGTTGGTGAACGCAAATCATCACAGCACCCGACTCACCGTGTGAAAACAGATACTTTACCAACTCGTGTATTGTTGTTCAACAAGGTATGATTTCACAGTTTACTCTTGGTTACTGATGAGAAGGGGGCTGGGCTTTAAATTCCTCTGCTCTACAACATTGTAAACAGCTACAAATTCCACAACCAATGACCAATGGGAACCAGTACACCGAGCCAATAAACGTGGATGGTATGGGGTAGAAAAAATAGCTACTAGTGAAAATTCCAGTTTCCAAATTCCAGTGTTTTTTTTCGATACTGATACTACCACCAAACATGATATAATAACATTGGAGTGTTATCTTAACCCCCTCCTGAATATCAGTGCTTTCACACACACCTCCCTTCATACATGCGGCTTAAACAATGACTCAGCTAACTTTTATGGGTTAATGAGCGTCATGCCGCCAATACACGCGTGATGCGTTCAGGTGCATCACGTAACTTCGACTCCACTCCAACTTCTTTTTTTTCTTTATGAATTTAGTGGGTGCGGCATACATTCAGGTGCGCTCAATAGTCTGGAAATAACTGTAGTTTGATTTTTAATTCCTTCCTTTGCTCTCATCGTCGCTGCTACAAACACTGGAGATCCCACGAAATGCAAACATAACTTGGCCTCCCTCCATGTTGCGTTATCTGCTCACTCTCCTCAGCGGCTTTTTGTGTGTCTGTTCTTATCCAGCTATTCTTGGCAACAACATAATACAAACAAACAAATAGGTCCTTCACTTTGGCAAAATAGCTTTATTACCGCCATGCATGGTCAGACTGCAGTGAAGGAAAATGAAGGGATGAGTGAGGGGGGGAAAAAGAGAAACCCTCATCCATTTTTCATGGCTGCACCCCATAGCTGAACCTGCTGGACTGGAGTAACAGAGAGAAAGAACGAGGTGAACAGGGGAAAAGAGGGGAGTTTTTTTTTTTTTTTCCTTCAATACAAGCTAATCTTCTCTCTTGGTGTTTTCACATGTTTACTAAATGTCGCTGGTAAAGCCAGACCAAGGATTTTTTTTTTCCAATTGATGCCGACTGCACTTTTTTCTTCAAGGTTCTCCTTCTCACTGTAAATTGATCAAACCAAGTGTCTGCTGAATTCAGACCTCTGTTTTTGACTACTTATAATTCTGTGGCGCATTCTTTGAAGAAGAAGAAAAAAAAAAAGTGCAACTTGGTCGTTCAGTTGCTCCAATGCCAAGGGCCACATACCATCTGCACACTCTGTTGCACGCAAATTCTGTTCATGATGTCAACTTACACACATTTTACTTGTAAATTATTCAGTCTGTTGCACCGACAAGGTCAATCTGTTGTCAATCCCTGTCCCACAACTGGCCCGAGGGCGGGATTTAGGAAGGTCAAGTCAGCTGGAAGTCACTCGTCGGTGAGGTCCAGCAGCAATGAAAGCAGAAAATTCAGACAATAATCTAATCAATTCCTCCATAACAGCTCATTAATTGTTCAAACTAATGTGATTACAGACGAGGCCACAAGACCTGTGGAACGATATAATCTGATAAAAACCCTATGTATTAGTCATACAACAACGCCCTTTTTTTTTTTTTTTTTTACAAACAATTATTTGCTATCTTTAATTTGTTGGAGGTGTTTATGCGTGTGAGCGTGCGTGTCACCGAAAATCCAGATAACCTTTCCGATGAGAATCTTTTCCCCCATGACTCACACATTCCCCCTGCTTAATTATGCTAATGCAGCATTTGAGCCGGTAGCAGTCAGCGAGCGAAAGGCTGGCCGTGCTTGTGTGAATCGGTGTGTTTGGTGCATGGGCAAAAAAAAATAAAAAATGCACTTGGCGTGAACAATGAACGTGTGCAATGAGCAGAGGCTGAGTTTATGTGTTTCTAACGGCGAGAATCATGCGGTGCGGCTCACGACCGTGTATCATTTGGTATCAAGCAGATATATCATGATTTCCAGTGACATGTATCTCAACATCTTTGGTGACCCGTCGACTTTTCCCTCTCGGGGCAAAATGAGGTTGACGTTTGTTGAGCAACTCTTGATTGGTTGATTGCCAGGAAATCTGTCGTAGTCATTCCCACTGAAGATGATTTGGCATTATCCTGGCGATTAGTTAGTGTCACCATCAAATGAAAACCGTAATCATCATTAGCATTATCGAATGTTTCTTCATTAATAACCAATCAACACGTCACTCGGGGCTCCACAAGCCAACGTGGCATACAGCAACCCACACATTATGTAACTCGAACATATTCGACGAAGGCTTCTGCTCACTAGCTTTAACAAGCAAAGCTCAGGCTGAAAACATGTGTGGATCTTATTCAATGTATGAAAGGAAAACTAGAGGATAAACAATATGGCACAAGTGTGGGCTTTCCCACTGCCATGGCTCAGGCAGGGGACCCAAACTACTATAGATAAGAGGGAAATTCAGACAGTTTATTTACCGAAACGTCAAGGACAGGGTTCAGTGTGTACTATATCTGCAAATGTAGCAACAAAGTTCAACAAAACTGCCTCTAACAAACAAACAGTAAAAACATACAAACCAGACAGGAAGGTACAGAAGAGTGAAAGAAGGTGGAGCATTGAGTCACCTTAAACAAGTGCACAGCTTGTATTGTGCACAACAGTAAACGTGCAATATTGGTGTTGCAATGATGATATGAGATTCATACAAACATTTAAATAAATTACCAGTGATCTTTCTCTTGCACCTTTGTTTGTTTTTGTTTTTTTGATCACGCATTTTTTTTTCAATATATTGCTCCGTAAACGTGACTCTTCTAAAACAAAAATGCAGAAGCAATGCGTTTTGACTTGAAATGTTGCTAGGTGAATTGCCCCCCCTACCCCCCAGCCAACTGAGCAAGAAACCATGTTGTCATCATTCCAGTCATTTACAGTATTACTTTCAGAAACATCATGAACATAAAGTACAAATCACCATTGCGGTTTTACCAGTCAAAATCAAGAAAATTTACATTTGACTTAAGGTCAATATGCATGAATATGTAAAAATGGCAAGTTGGTCATAACTTTTTTTAATAAGGGAAGACTTCCACAAAGTGATGCTTTTCTAATAAAGCCTCTACTTCCATTCTGTGAAGTCTGTGTGTTGCTATGATTACAAACACACTGCTTACACTAACCACTACCCTGAGATCGTTCTGTTGTTTCTTCAACTAAAATTTCCACCTTTCAATTACATTTACTGGAGTGGAGCAACCAAAAGCTTATGGTTGTTTTAGGTTTCATAACTATAGGAAAGCACAAAGACAAAGTGCGGCTCGGAAGGTATGGACGGGTGGTATTGAATAATGTAATGCTGGGAGAAAAATAGAAAACTGTCCTGGTTCCCTCCTTGCTGAACCTCAGGCGAGTATTCACTTGATTTTCAGGCTTTCACCAACTTTAGGAAACATTGGCTGGATGGAGCTTGTTGGCTTTCTCACCTTACTTTCCTGTCCTGCTACTATATTATTCAGCATTCCTGCATTTTCGCCCTGGGACAAAACCTCGCTGTCTGACCAATTAAAAAGATACTGGAGGATGGAGCTGAGTAGAATTATTTTCACTGTGACCATAGGACCTGTTTTAGGCTTGTTGATCAGATCCAGGTGTTGCTTTCATAATACGTTTTTTTACACAGGAAGCAAACATTATGAAGCAATGATTCATCCATCATTGTTCCCCCTTTGTCCACATCAGCACACACATACGAGATTGGGAGGAGAGACAGTAAGAGCTTTCAGAGCACATATTTACATTTTGTGTACAATTTGTATATGATTGTTCATTAATTTGCATTGTCCCGATCAAATAAATAAAAATTAAACAAAATAATCTGATGGACCTGATTACAAATTATTCCTCTCAATATGAAAGAGTGGTGGCTCTCCTTGGAGTTCCTTCTTGATGATCAAACGTGTCACTCTTGAACAGAGCATGAGGCGTCCTACTGCTGGTAATCGCTCATTCAGACTAACATTTTCTGAGGAAAAGATTGGATTCACACTAAACAAGAATTTGCAACGGCTTCATTACTGCTGCCAGCTGCTTATATCACAATCAATCCTCACACCATCACCAGACCTCCACCTGAAGTAGGGAGAATGAGTAGTGATCCATTTTTCAATTTTTCATTAGCTGATTGTGTTTATCTGAACAGACATGAAGAATAGTTGTTGTTTTTTTTTTTTCTGGAAACATGAAGATCACGTTAACACAACAGCCTCATAGACACTCTCAGTTATCAGCAGAATTAATATGAATTTACTCAGCTTGTCATGTGATGAAGCCTTAGCTGCTCTTCACTGATGGATTGCCAATCTTCTCTTCCATTTGGAATGAGGAGGCTGCGCTCATATTATTGTTGTGGTTAACACTCAAGCCTCTTGGTTAAACTATTTCTGGTTCCAGTCTGGGCTTGGGGGATTCCTTCATTGACTGAGTCGCCAACGCATGGTTGGGCTTCTCTGATCACGACATGCATTTTATGTGTAAAGTATTGGCGATTCAAAGTCGGATGAAACTGGCCAGGAAATAGATGACAGGATCTTTGTCGGAAAATACAGCAAATATTAATGTATTTATACCTTTTTAAATAAATATTTTGTTGCATATTTGCTGCAGTTGTTGATCTGTTATGCCTCTGGTGTATCACGGTGGCAAGTCTTTAATATTACTAGGAATCAGCATTCCCGGCAAAGTGTTAATTAATTGAGTATTAACATTCAAACACAACAGTGACACCCCTTATTTATTCAAAGGCATTGTGACAACCCTCCCACCTTCAAATGTACCCGGTGTGCGACACACCGAAATACCAAATCAGCAGACAAACGTTTCAAGGTCACCAAAATGCCAAGACGCTGTGGATCTGCAGACTTAGCAGAGACGGGGAAACTGGCAGCCCAGACATGTTAATGAGCAAAAAGAGAGACAACAGTTTGTCTTACGTGTATGAGCAAGCAGGCTTATGTGCTGTTTGCAGTGTTTTACAGAGCAGCGCCTGTATCCGCCCGTACAGTGTGCCCATGCGTAACCATGTAAGCCGCTCTATCTGTGCACATACGCACACCTCTCAATGTGAATGAGAGAGTAGTTTAATTATAGTGCGATTATGCCTCAACATCTCTCTCTCACCCCTCGCCTCTTCCTCTTCCTCCTTCCCCCTTTCTACATATTTTTTTTTCTCTTTTTCCGCTGCTTTCCACATTACAAGGTCTCTTGTTCCTTACTAATGAGATGCATTAAAATGGATAGATTACTTCTCCACCGTCCCCACTCCTCTTCTATATTTCTTCCTCTGCATTTTAAGTCATCGCAGAGAGTTCATTCACTGCCTTTCTCCACCCGTGTATCCATATTGTATTCTACTTCACATTCTGCCAGCACTGTTCCCACTTGCAAAATCAACTCTGGACTAGATACAATTCCCCAGAGAGACTGACTACCAGTTAATAAACGAGTTAAAGGCAAGAATTTATGTATGTAGGTTGGATGAATTGTACACTTTTAAGGTCTAAGTAGTGTAATTATTCTCTGATGAGACACATTCAGTCTTAGAAAGACGAAATGAAGCAAGTACGTTCTGGTGATGTCAGGTAGTTAGTGTTAATTAAAATGGTGATTCCGAAAATCCAATATACTGTTCAGTATAACTGAAGCATTCTAGCTTGGATGTAACGGTAATTAAAGTTTCATGTCTTCAAGAGCAGTTCATTAGTCGTTTTCGCCGATTTACATTTACATTTTCCCGAATAAACAAACACTACAAGTAGTGTTCGTGACATCACACAAAAGAAACTATTATTTTAACAGCACAAATATCAGGTATGACTTTCTAGTTTGAATCTTTGTTGGGTTGATGTTAGAGAGGAAATTTCAACTCAGCACAATGGAGAAATTGATTTTATACATTTTCAACATTAAAATAACCTGCCATAACCCTTGACCTCCACTATTATAGCATGTAGTAAACAGGAAAACCATAAAATGAAGAACTACCAACAAGAACTAACAACTCAATTCGCCAGAGAAAATGCTGTCAGAGTGCTAACAATTAACTCTAAAATTAATTAGCGATTGTTTTTAGTGAACAAAATATTGTGTAAAATTGTAAAAGAGTTCATTCAGGCCCCACTGACATGACAACGTTTATTCATGAAAACTGAAAACTTTCGTGGAGTTTCATCCGTCCGCTTGGTCGACAATGATGCTCGGAGCCACTGAAAACACAACACTTTGAAAGCGCTCGACTCGTCTCCGTGTAAACGAAGGAAAACCAACTTTTTGGAATGAAACACAAAAAAATTTGCATTTTAACTTTGTCGTGTAAACACGGCCTTACAACAGTTCACAATTCGCTGTTCGCACCTCCTCAGTACTATGGCTTTCCCCACATTAGTTCAAGGCTAGCCTTTATTTGCCAACGTAACTGGATTACATGATTACATGGAAGTCGTCACCTAAGAGCCGAGCTTGCCGGCCAGCTTTTTAATTAATAGTGTTGACTTATTTTAGCCATTCTAATTAGCACCAGCTCACCTAACTAAGGTCATTTTAAATTAGGAACTTTAAGAATGCATGATAATGATTTTTGCCTTTTTCTGCATAGATAATGTTTATTTTGTCATCCTCCTGGCTCTAATTATCATCTAGTAACTAACATGCAGCAAGCCACATTGTTCCAAGGAGATCCAGCGAGACAGGTGGGGGATGCTCAGCTTCCTGGCTGATTAGCTGCAATGTGATCTTACTTTCAAATGAGCCGAGGAGTAATTAATATGTAGGGGAACCTGACAAAACGCTAGCTATCTGGAATAAGCTGTGAGGCACACAAGCTAGTCAGGTGCCGGAGCTGCAAGGTTCCCTGAAAGTCAACCATAAATGCAAGCTTGCAATTTTTTGAAGACAGCTTGGGAGATATTTCATGCTGCACAAAAAGACAGACAGTACCTTATGTTGTGATTCTCAGAAAAAGTTCCACCTTAGTTGCAGGTGGGGTTTTTTATATCCCGAAGAAGAGAACAAACACCTCATCTTCCTTGCTTTCACTTTTTCTTCTTTCACTATGAGTCATTTCCTCTGACCCACCACCCCACCCCTACATCTGTAATATGTCTCGCTTGCTCAGTAGCGGTTGGACACTGTCAGCCTATTCCTGCCTATCTGTGCCCCAAAAGTGGCTGTGCTTGGCTGATTCGACCGATAAGAGATTGAATGTCTGCTGTCCGCAAAGGAAGAGAGGGGAAAGGGGAAGAAAACAAAGAGATGAGATGGGGGAAACAGAGAGGATAAGAATAACAATTACTGTTTTGGCATTTGTTTAAAAAAATAAAAAATAAAAAAAAAATAAAAATCGAGCTGGATTCCTATTTTCAGATTGAACTGGCAAAGACAATGAAATCTCTCTGGACTCACCTCATTGTATATAAATTAAATTATGTTCCGGCAGTATTTAAAGGAGCTCCTGCGAGGCACTTGACTTGTTGGAATAGAGAACTACTCTATAAAAGACTCTTTTTTCTTTCTTTTTTTTCTCCCCCTTTACCCGTCATGGACCGCTGATACTGTATCAGTGGAGGATGATGAATCATTTGCATTTACATCAAATGGTGATGAGGGGAATGGTGGAGGCAGTGTGGGAAAGAATGAAGGAGGGTTAAGGTCAAGTTGTACTTCATAGAGGATACACTAATCTCCTCTGGGGAGAAGAAAGGAAAGGAAGCTCGCCTGAAATGAACAGAAAAGGAGGGTGGTGAGGATGGAGGAAGCGTGAGGCGGGAGAGCCATTCATTATATAATATCCATTGCCCAGGTTTTGCACCGGATGAGATGTGGGGACAAAGTGAGACGGCGTGACGGTGCGTGGACGTTGTGAAACAATTACAGAGGTAGATAATTAAAAGGACAGAAGAGAAAGGGAGAGGGTCAAGAAATGAGACCCATACACATTTGCACACGTCAGTGCAAAGTGGAGCTCCTCGAGTTCAAGTGGTAGAGATTTTTACGAACACTAATATATAATGTTAAGGTCTTCAAGCTTTGAGATTTGTTTTTTTGGGGGGGGAAAAAAAATATGCATGTTCAGCCGCTGGGCCACCATGGGAATCAGTTCAAAAATGATCTTGCAGTATGTATCTTGGACATGTGTTACATAGTGTCCATGAATATGAAGTCACATTTGCTTTTGGAGATATTTTTGTTTCTCGCCTCACAGTGAGAGACCCTGGGTTTATCGCTGCCTTGTCTTTGTGACGTTCATTTGTTCTCCCTCTGCTGGCAAAGGTATAGAAAATAACTGCTCCTGAATATTACAACTATATGTTTCATTAAGAGTAGTTAAATAATGTGGCGAATGTCACATATGTAACATAAACAACGCAGTGAATCATCTTAAGGCTAATAAAAAGTACAGGAGTACTTTTTATGTTTATTCAAGTTAAGACATGACACTGACACTCTATAGTGGACATGTGGGTGCATTATAGGGTTGATTTGGACAACAGGAGCACTCCTTTCACCCTGATTTCTCATTTACTTCTTGCTGAACGACAGATAAAAACAAATACCAGCTTTATTCAAGTAGAGCTCCAGCAAGTATCAAAATTAGTAGCAATAACAATTTAACAGTCCTCCAGCTAAGTCATTATTCAATGATAAGCTAAATTAAAATCAACAACAATTCTTATAATAACCTTCTTGACTAAAATTATTCAAGAGGAAAATTGGAACTAACTGAACCTTTCAAGTATATATATCGTTACGCCATAAGTGAATATGTTGGATCTGTGGGTCAAATATCAATAATGTCAAATTATCTGTTGCACCAGATTTAAATAGTTTTGAGCATTTTCTCAAACATACTCTGAGAGTGGAACATGACTAATAACGAATGCCTATAAACACCTAAAAAAGTGTCAATGTATCTGGATTATTGTGAACACAGTGAACATCTTTAAAGAGATTAAGCTTTCTGTTTGAACTACAACCCGGACATGGCCTCCACTGTGTTGCTTTCAACACAGGGTTTAACAAGGGGTTGCACACTGGTGGATGAGAGATCATATACACGCACACACACACACGCACGCACGCACACACACTCACTCTTAGACAGAAACGGACTGGCGTGCATGCTGTGAAAAGCCCGTGCCCTTTGCTGGAGATTCCCCACTGCGCTACGCAGAAACCAATGCTCTTTTCCCTTCCCACACCACGTGCTCGCACACTCTTTAATGACTGCCAAGAGATCAGATCTTTATCAGACAGAATAAACAGCATCGACTGTCTTTACTCGCCGATTGATGATCAAATCCTGAGCTCACAGTGACAAATTGCTGCAAATCGCAAAACTTCAATCTCTCATTGGACAGAAGCAACAGGAGAAGGTGGTGATGTGTCATATTTCTGCGGTACCAAATGCCTTGAACATTTGTATTTTCTTTTCAATTATTTTGCCCAGAATCCATAAACATTTAATTTTCAGGCTGAAAATGCTAATATTTTCCAGTGTACAGCGCTCCTGCTGATGTGTAAAACCGCAGCCAGCCTCATCAGAAGAATACCTAAAAAGAAGGAAAACCCGAATCACTGGCAGTGGCCCAGATACACCAGCTTTCATCCAGAGGCACCATCTTGTTGCATGTGAATGTAGAAGAAAAAGTGAGAAAACGCGAGAGGCCACTGACACTGAAGTCAGAGAATTGATCGCTTCAATATCGATATGGAAACTTTATAGAGGACAATGGAAAGGGCCTCTTACGATCAATGAATGAAGGTGGAAAGAACTATGCTTAAATTGAAGAAGAAAAAAATAAGCCACATTTTCATTGTCCTAAGAATAGATTTTCTCGTTAACATCAAGAACACACAGTTCCCATCGGCACGTGCAGGCCCGTGCATACAACTCCGACACTGATCAATATGACACATGCTTCATGAAGTCTAGAAATTCACCTACTACTGTAAAGCCAAAAGATGATAAATCACTCCCAAGTTCATGTTTAAACCTTGTGGTTGGGTGGTTTGTCTGAGTGGAGTTTTCATGCCCTCCATGTGCTTGGATTATCTCCCGGTGCTCATAATCATAATGTTCACCTGTGATCTACAGTCAGTGATAGACTGACTTCTGTCCAGGGTTTACCCTCCATTGCACCCATCGTGAGCTGGGATCGATGGCTTCGGTCCTACTGACCTGTTCTTAAAAACTGGAGTAAGGAGAGAGGAGTAAGGAGAGAAGACTTCATGTCGCCGCAAGTCAAACACATGTTGACTGGTTGTTCCACCAGTGCCATCCTCTATCACACCCCCTGGCTATATACTTTACAGATAAGATCTCTAGATGCACCTCATAGGGGAAGAGTTTCCATGTTTTCATTGTAAAGGGCTCACACTCTTTATTTCTTTTTGTGGACTGTTGGCCTCAGCTGACCATGACCTTCTGAACTGCTGGGCATTTTCTGTCATAGTCTAAAACCGATAGTAAATTGTTTTTTTTCAATAGTTAGTTTTCTTTCCCTGGAGGGAAAAAGAAATCTAATATTATTGTGTCCAATCATGTCTATAAGTAGAAGATATCCTAGATTATGTATGTAAGTATGAAAATAAAAGTTGTGGATGATCAGCTGAGGAAATGCCTCTCGCAACAATAACAGGAGCATCTCTGCTTAGAATTCACCTCCTTTTCAAACACATTTAGTGAGTCAGCTTCCATGCACACTTGATATCAGGTTTCATGTACAAAGGCAAACTTTTAATAGATTAGTCCTGAGGACTTATTTATTTCAATGATTCCAGGAAGAGTTAAAGATGCTGATGGCTCGAGAAACATTGGGACCGGCTCACTTACTGTACTTTCCTGGTGCCTCTGTTGTAAACAAGTGACAAAAATTAGATGGATGGATGAGCGGCCGGATGGAAAAGTGTCTCCCGCAGTGCTACAGATGAAGACTGAGGCAAAGTTGACTTTGGCTCTTTTCATTTTCATTAAACTAGTGCCTATCAGTCAATTAGGTTGTAACTAATCAATTAAAATCCAATCATTGTCAAGCGCCATAACCAATCAGCCTTATGATGAAAGGTCTAAACATCAGCTTGAGGTCTCTGCCTGTTTCTAAAAAGATAAAGACAGAGAGGAGAAACGGAGAGAGGTTGCTTCCAAGGACTGCTAAAATGCAGCCAACTTAATGACACGAGATAACAATCAAGCCTAAAAGCGCCCTTGATGAGAAAAGTAATGAAGGTACACACATGCACGGCATCAAAACTCTTTTACACAGTCACACGTACCCTAAAATCACCTTCACCTTCCGTCGCTGTCAAACATACTAGTCCAGGTTTTAGCAGCAGTGTTAAGAGTTTAGCTGCACAATGATCCCCAACATGCCAACTCATCCAGCCAGAATCACGGAGAAAAGGCGTCTGGCGAAAAGGAAAAAAAAAAAAATAGAGAGCACAGAAATGGGGATAAAAAAAAGAAAAAGAACGGTAAACTTACAAAAAAAAAGATGAAAAGAGTTCAAAGAGAAACTACTCTGTCATTGTTCAGCACCGACTGTGCGGAGGCCGGCTCGAAGCCGGAGCCGCTTTGATTGTTCTTAACGAGATTAATGTTTCCAGGAACTAACGAGGCTGTGCCGTTAATGAAGGCGGATCAGATAAGGCCAACGCAGGAAGATTAAAAAAAATAAAAATAAATGTGAGGGCGGAAAATTTGAGATAAAAATAAATGATGATTATAAGAAAATGAAGAGAAGAAAACATAGTTGTTGTTTTTTCTCCATTCTGGAGCTGAAAGTATGTTTTTGGCAATGATAATAAGCTCAAAATGTCATGTTGCACTTGAAGAGGCTCCACTTTGGGTTTCATAGCTCATAATTACCTATTTGTTAGAGGAGCCATCAGTGTGGGAGGCAACAGTTCATTAGTATAAGAAAAAAAAGACTGCTTGTGTGTGAATGTGTTTCGTTAACCATGTGAGGACTTAAAATTGGTGATGCGCTTACATTGAGGGGAAATGTCGAGACATCAAGAGAAACCTCAGGACTTATAGAGTATATCATTAAATTTTGAGTTGCAAAAGTACGTATATTCAAAGTGGTTGGTCACAATTCCTTTAACTTTCAAGGAGTTTAACAATACAAGTCCTAACTATAGCTGCCTTGAATGGGTCCTTGCTACTTGCGGGACTCCGACCGAGATGGTCGGTCAGCGTACATATGTCATCTAATGAAGCATGTGAAATTTGGGGTCAGTCGGAGCATGGACCGGTTAAGTAGACCAAACATCCTATAGCTCTAGCTGATGGTTGTCAGTGTGATGTAGCTGTGACGAGGGCTGTGCTCTGATGCAATATGTCCACTTTGACGCTGTTCAAGCCATGTTAAGGCCTGATCAGCACTTCCTGTTTCATGGCGAAACATCAAACTTTGACCACGCCTTCAGATAATTTGCATTGATTTAAGTAAGCTTTGCTCACCAATCCCTTTTCTATCACCACACCAACTTTCAGGTGAATTGGAATTACTCCCTAGGACTAGTTTGCTAAAATTGGCGAAAATAGTGGATTTCCTGTTGACTTTTCGGTATGTGTGTTCAATATTTATTTTTTTATGTGTGCACCTATTTTCGTAGCTCTGGCTGAAACAGGACTCTCGGGGTTCCTTTTTAAAATTTTGCAGGTGAGCCATTTTGCCACTCACGTCTGTAATTCTCGCAAATTATCAATTTTTTTCACCGGGTCTAATGAGTGCGCAAAGGGTCGAGAAGACGTATGTATGTTTAGAGCCTAAAAGATGCATTGGAATTTACAGGAGGATAATCACGATAATATTAAATCCTAGGGTTTTAATAGGGTCCTTCAACACTTTCCGTGCTCAGACCCTAATAATTAAGACGCCTAAAGTAATGAGCCTCATTTCAATGTGTATTTGAGAATTAACAAATAGGTTTAAGCACCAAATAAACAATCTGATCAGAGCTAGCACTCACTTGTTATGTCTAAAATCAGATTTAAAGGCAAGTAAATGCTCTACAAAAAGAGTGTGAGCTTTTCTTTTGCCTACACGAGGGGATTCATACCTTTTAATGCTCCGACATCAAGGGGACTATAGTTGCCATGAAATGAATCATAAAAAGTTTTAATGAGCAAGTTTTTTTTTTGTGGTATAAATGCAGTTGGGGCTGGATTGAAGATATAGTGAAGGGAAGGTTTGACATGCTGCTGTTGAGACTGAATTTATATTAAGGCTGCAGGAAATGCATGCAAGTCAATTGACAGGGTGTGGGTGTGCATGCCATTACACTTGGTGATAGTCTATTAGGTCGGTGGGTGCTGTGAAGGTAATCTCTCATCCCTCTTTTGCAAAAAACCTGATTTCTGTCCTCATCCCTTTATCACTTTGTCTCATCATAGCAGCAGCCTAATGATGATGAAGCTGTGGACTCAGCGAGGGAGTCAGAGGAGCATTACCTATGTTGCACACGCACATACGTCACCCTGTTTATTGCCTTTGTGTTGATGTCGTTGGTCTATTCTCAAGCCATCTGAGCAACTTAATAGCTCATTCAGAGCAGCAGTGATTGGTGCGGTGTGTAATTAGTGTTTCAGTGTCTTTCGTGTGGCACATGTGCCTGAGATGATTCCTAGAGGGCTTCCTGGCCAAGCCTAGGTGCTATTGTAATGGGTTAGGTCTGGATTTAATGTAGAAAAAGGCTAACAGGCACACATCCATGCCCATGTCCCTGAGACAGAGGAGAGAAAAACAAAGAGAAACATAATCAGAAAGGCAGCCTGGTTACAGACGATGAGGGTAGGCCCACAGAGCACCTTAGGCAGAGAGACAGAACATGGGGCATTGTGTCTGCATGTGTAGTTCAATGTGTTTTTTTCCAACACTGTTGTTTTATTCAACACCAAGGCTGACATGGGAGAGCTCGAATCAAGTATTCTACAGTACGTGTCAATAGCTGCAGTGAAGGCCAGCTGCTTATACTGTTAAAGCATCACACAGGAACAATAAACACTGAATACAATTCTGTCAAGAATAATTACGATACTGGATGAGGCAGAGTAAAATAAGTGTAAGAACAAGTCTGTTTAAAATTAAGATATTGAAAGGATCTTCACAACCATATGTAAATGAGCCGGTGTTTTACAAGCACAATAATTACACAGAGTGATTACACTTCCGATGTAATTTAGACACAATTTTTATACATTTTTCAAATGAAAGTTACCGCTGAACCTCACAACTGTTACCAAATTACCTGTGAATGACGACTAACTGCTTATAGTTCCAGGGCAGGAACTTGGCTGGTGTGTTATGATTGTCCTGGATATATACATTATGTATTTACAATTAAGACCTCTCAGGTATTTACTGCTATTTTCAACAGGCTACAGGCAACCAAACTGAGCTGTTGGTGGAAACCTGAACACCTGCGGAAAACTCGGGGAGAACATGCAAAGCTCACATGGAAATGGCCAAAGCCTTGACATGAATTGGGGAACATTTAAGTTGTGAACCAAGAGTGTTAACCACTACAACACCACCACAGAACCCCTCCAATATACATATAATACACAGGATATGGAATATATGGCAGAACCCATCAATTCCTGCATTTCTATTGACATGATATTCACCTTGTCTAAATTGGGATTAGGATGAATGGCAATGTTTTGTGTTGTGTATTTCATCTGTTGACTAGGAGTTGAATGGATATTAAAGGGTCAGTAATGACATGGTAGCGTCAGTGAAAACCAGTGATGTTGCACTCCTGGGAGGATATTGACGTAAAACCATGGTAATGCTAAGAAAAAATATTTTTCTAATGTCTCTATAGCTTGCTGCTGTTCAGAGATGCTTGATTGTCCAACAAGGGCAAGGGCTACCTCCTTGAACGCCCATGCAGTAAATAATGAACAAAAAAATTGACAGATGAAAACAGAAAGAGGTCTAGTAAGTAGTTCACACGGCAGAGCCTTGCTTTAGTTTTGAATTTGTGGACTCCAAAGACATAACCTTTCATTCCAGGTGATTCCCATGTCATTCGCATAGTGTATTACAAGCACTGGTATGTTAATGGATTCATAATTTCAGCCATTTCCATATTGTGCGTCCTCTTTCCATTTATTAATGGTTTACATCATTTTTCCTCATTGTCATCCTCTAAGGAGATGAGACCGCTCTGTACCATGAGAAAAACAACAAGAAGCCAAGCACAAGGGTCCACATGGATAGTTCAAATAAAAGAAAAGTGTGTGTGGGGGGGGATACCAGTCCTAAGGCAATTTAATGTTTACGACTGTTTATTCGTTAAATAATACCCAGTGAGTATTTCTTATATGTGTCCATGCTACTTCCTAGACATGTATCCCACGCAGCAGATGGATAAGCTCATGCAAAGCAAATGAAAACAGATTTATGTCAGACATACACCACACATCCAACAAAGTCAAACACATAGAGAAGAGTACACAATAAAAAAAATAAGAAGAAAAAAACCTGCACAGACACCAACATTTTCTCCCGTTAAGACCTATGAAATCTTATTAATGTGCATTAGCGTGTTTGGGTGGGGATTTCCATGGCGAGAGAATTGAATGAGGTCTGAGCTCTGCTTCCCTCAAAAGAATTATTTGTTTTCCATCATCCTATTAAAAAGTAACGTCCAGCGTAGAGTAGAATGTGTGTGGGGGCACAGACGCCAGCGTGTCACTCAGTTTCCTTGCTCTTCGGGCAGAGGACGGTTTGAGTAGAAGGCATTCTTGAGTCCCTTAATGACTGGGAAGTTTAGGGAGCTCGTGAGTCTGCAGCATAGAGAATGTCAGATCACATCGGTGGGACTAAAATCGGCAGTTAAGCATTGCTTCACTCTGTGTCTGTTTCTTCTGCTGCTCTCCTCCTGTCGGTGTGTGCTCTGTGACTTCAGGTTTCCACAGCGCTCACAGTTAATTCAGCTCTACTGTCGCAGGCCTGGGGGAGTCCTGCTCGGTTACACTGCACACTATATGTTGACTTAAGTACTCTGAACTTGGCTCATAGCAAAGGGAGGTGTGAGTGATGTGTGTGTGTGCGCGTAAGAGAGAGAGAGAGAGAGAGAGAGAGAGAGAGAGAGAGAGAGAGAGAGAGAGAGAGAGAGAGAGAGAGAGAGAGAGAGAGAGAGAGAGAGAGAATTTCAGTGAAGAAAAGTAGGCCTAATCGATATATTTTTGGGCTTTGAACATATCACTATGTAAACTATTGATATAGATAAAGATTCCTTTGAGCTTTAGCCTGCATCTCTGCCAGAATGCAATTATATCTTTGTGAGTGAGTGTGTATTGACCTTACACTCTGTGGGACATGAAATCTGCAAACTTACCATGTGCAGACCAAAATATTGGACCACAAGTTCTCCAGGTTTTTAGGGCTCAAGATGTTATTTTAACCTAAGCTAAGAGTTGGGATGCTGAGGCACTTAATTGTGATGGGTATATATTGATTGATTATATGGTTGGTTATATGGAAGAATGAATGGCTGCAAACAGCTATGTTTGTGCATCCTTGTTGTCCTTACTTTGTTGGGTTCAAATCCCAAGTCCTACCTATGGGGAGCAACACTGGACCCCAACAAGTCAAAGTTATGAATTACTCTAATGTTCAGGTTAGACACTTCACACTGCAATGTTTTCAACTGAAAACTGAAAACCTTCGTTGCGCTTTGGTGGTCTGTTTTCCTCCTTTACATCGATTTATTTTTTCTTGGTGGTCGGAGACGCTGAATAAAGAAATTTTGGAAAAAGCTTCCATGGTGGAACTCCAAAATACCCTGACTACGTTTCGGTGTAACGAGGGAAAAAACACAAGTTTTTTTTGAAAATGCTCCACTTCTGTGCAACGTCTCTGAAATGCTGCACATGTACACCGTGGTCGGAGTAAATAGTTCTTCTGAACATGCGGGAGTAGAAAGACAATAACAAGAATGGCAGCCTCCAGAGTGTCATGACTTCCAGACCGTATTCTCCTGGGACTTGGTAGTTTTGTAGTTGAGGATCACCCGGAATACCAATCAAACTTCCCTGTCTGCCCAAACGAACGTCCGTGTAGTCACAGATGTTTATGTTTATTGCACATTGTTGCCTCTGTACGCAACCAACAGCACCCACTTGTGGCCCAACATGAAAACGACATAATTTTCAGTGTTTCTGCTGGTTTGTTGTAAACAGAAACTGTTTTCAAAACGTTGCCGTGTAAACGCAAAACTTTGCTCAAACGAAAACGCAAAAAAGCATTACGTTCTCACTTCGAACGTCGCGTAACTGATGCCTTAGATTTCTATGTTGCAAGTTGAATAGGTCATATGTGTTGGGAGTCGAGACCAATTGTGGAGGCTCACAATCCGCAGACAGTTTAACCAAATCTCATCATTGTACGCTGGCGTAAGGTTGTGTTCTGTGTTGATGTAAAACAGCTCTGTACAAATGCTAATCAATTCACTACGAATGCATGACAGTGAAATAGTTTTGGCGAAATTAATTCCGGTGTCTGGTTATGAGGCATGACACACAAATAAATACACCAACATACATTTGTGCACTCATGCGTTCTGATTTTAGAGCAGAGGACACAAACCAACCACTGACAATGTCATACCAACCTCAAATTAGGTAGTTCTCTTGTTTAGTGCATTGTAAAGAAAATATCCCACGATGAGTTATCATGATTGACCCAGCAGTCTTTAGAGTATATAGCTGCAGAGATTACACTTCATAACAAGAAGCCAAAGCCATAACACACAAGCCTTTTTAAATGTCACCAGAGGGATCCTTTGCCACACAGTGCAAACCTTTCACACACACGATTTCAGCAGAGGGAGGTGGGATGGTGAACCAAAGGAAAGGAGGCTGCAGTCGCGGCAAGAAAGAGAAAAAGTGCAGGAAAACAGGCGAGAAGTCAGAATAAATGGCAACAAATTCCCCAAAAAAGCTGGTCAGATGGATCAGACTAACCAAATAACGAGTGGAAAATGTTGGCAGGGAACTCGGACGAGAAGCAGGCTGTAGACAGATTGTGACGGTGTAAAGTAGCACAGCGGGGAATGAGGAGAGCAGAGCTTTGACATATACAGTATATTCAAAAGAAGCAAACAAAAGTAAAGCCAGTGCCCGGTGAAAAGACGCTGCAGTCAGTCTCCCATTCAGCGTCAAGAATCATGTCGACAAATATTTACATTACGGGTCTGAAGGGTGAGAAGGCATCAGCTGCTGTCAGCGCTATTTATGTGTTGGAAAATAAAATAAAATTAAGAGTATGCTGTGCACAAAGGAGCCATCAGTTATGTGACACCTCTGACCTTCCTCTGAATGCCCCACCGCAGAGAGAGAAAACACTAGAAAACATGTCAGGGAGGGACTTGCACGCTTTCTTCTTTGACAGCCTTTTCTACCTGCACAATGGGACAGTAATAGTCCACTCTGCGGCCCACTCTCAGACAGCAACCAACAAAAAGCAGCCAGTTTGTTCACACGCGAGTACAGCGGCCCATGTCAGCGCCACAGCAGCTGTACTGTCCGCTGATCTCTTGGATATACCTTTTATAAGGACTGTTTGAATTCCCGATTGTTGTCCGCTGGAAAGGATTCTGCAATGTTTTGTGTTATTTCATCAATGTATAGTTCTGATAAGGTATGGACACTCAGTGATATTGAAAAGCAGTGTTGCAGTCCAGGGTTCCATTCACTGATTTGATTGGTTAATGACTATATTGTGCAGCATGAGGGCCGACAAGGTAATGAGTGCTAATTGATAAGTTATACCAATATGATGTGACAATGAGCAAACACTATGGACAGGTTTTTACTAAAGAGAGCAGTCTTATGTGCCAGTTTTTCTCAAGGCAAAATGTGTTTCTGTACTATTTTCAAGGCTTAATGAAAAAAAGAGTACCGTATGCCCACTTCTCCAGGGACTTCTACCCCACTGTTGTGCATGTTGAGAACTTTTGATTTTCCAGTGTTGCATCTTTGCCACATGAAAACACCCTTTTCTCCTTTACTGTGTATAAAGAAACAATTTAAAATCTTAAAATTTCTTAAGAAAAAGTTTGTTTTGTTTCTTGCCCGATGGGTTTTTAACTTAAAAAAAAAAACTAAACTAAATTTGGCACATAACAATCAACTGTTATTACCAACAACTTACCCAAGCTCATTCCAGTTTCATAATCATAACCGCACCATAAAAGGTCAGTCAAATCAGGATGGGCGCCATTAGCATATAAAAGTTTCTGATATGATCTTAAAGCAGCACCATAACTCAGGCAAATTGTCTTAAATCAGAAAAAATAATGCCATAAGCTTGCATGTGAAATACGTGACTCTCTAAGGTTGCATTTGCAATGGCAGAATTTTTCTCCAAGTACGAGGATCCATCACAAGAAGTTTTTGTTTTGCCAACTGGAATTCAGTTCTGAATTTAGTTCTGGTGTAGTTATTTTACCTCAGATTTGTACTTGTATTCATTTGGACTTAATGCTTTTTCATAGATCAACAGTCTGATTGGCAAAACACTCCTGGGACTTGATGCCACGGTGGAAATGCAAACACACCGAGAACAATTCAGTTCAACAAAATTATCCGTAACATATATTCAGGTAGTTTTGGTTGAAAGGCTAATTAATGGAAACCTATGAGAGAAGCAAAGGAACTCAGTAATTTATTTTAATTCAAATGATATCAAATTAATATAATCAAATGATATCAAATTAAATGTAAATGTCGTACAATACAAACTCCTGCTGATTAATCTGGGATCACCACAGCAGGTACCCCGAAAGCAGAGTCTCCAAGAAGTCTAAAACGATATCATAAGATCAGCAAGTAGCTTTCAGTGCAAGTGTTTTTTCTCCCCACAATCAGAAAGACAATGCACAATTCAGACTTGCAAAGGGGACATTAAGAGTTGGTGAAAAAAGCCAGTTTGCCAATGATTAAATAGAACATACATTTAACCATTGGCAGATAGATTGTAATCTTAATCTTGCAGTTCAATTTGATGCAATCTCCCCCTGATTTACACTAAAACAGCAGCAGCTATAAACGCTACCTGCAGTCGTGAATATAGTAGTGAATCAAAAGCGTCTATTCACATAAAACACTTTGCTCTTAAGAATGCATTTTTTGGGGCAAGGTAATCTAGCAGTTGTTTCCTCTCAATACCACTTGCAGATCATTTCAATTATAGTGGAAACAATCATTTCAGACCGTTTGGAGACCTTTTAAAGTTCATTGCCAGGATCAAAGGCATCTTTTTTCCATGGAGCCTCAGAGAGCTCTGCACATGATGAAACACCACACTCCTCTACACCAAAGAGAACACGAGAGCCTGCAGGTCTGCACTTAGTTCATCCTTGTGGTTACTCTCTAGATCCACTGGAAATAATTAAATGCAAATGTCCGATTTCTTTGCCACATATTACACATTGTCACCTTTCATCAATAAACAGCATGTCAAATGGGACGGGTGATGGTACAGATATGTCAAAACCAGCGCATATATCCATGGGGTGTAGTGGTTTTTGCAAAACTGTCCTTCAGAAAAAGATCAACAGTTGTGAGTAATGGGTGTCTGCGTTTCACTGACGTTTTATGTTGTTATGCAGCATGATAATTTCATTTACATTTCTATGGCAACAGACAGTAACTCACTTAAATTCCTCACTCATCTCAATTCAACCAGCCAGCCTTGAACTGAGTCCAGATGTGAGTGTGCTGAGCAGTATAGACCTCGAAAGTATTTCTCTCTTCACTTACATGCCTCCAACTTCAATTACAGGCCCAAAATATTGATTAATTCAGCACAAATGAGGAAAATGAATCCAGTTGGGTATTATGAAGATGCTCTGATTTGATTCTGCCAAAGAATCAAGAATGTAATTAATAGGGAATTGCTCTTTTTTGTGCACATCTAATGATTTTGCTCCTTCCTGTAAATGCACACATGCAAACACAAAAAAAGACAGAAGCAAAAATGAAAACATCACAACACCATATTGCAGAGATAATCTCAATGATATCCAGGCATCAAAATGCAAACACAACCTTGATCTTTCAAAATTGCTAATAAAACACAAGTCAATTGCATCTTTGGCGATTTCCCAAACATAATTGACTAAAATCTCCCACAGGAGCAGCCCCACTTTTGGACTTGAGACGTCCATTTGCGTTTTTATGAGGCATGTGATCTCCATGCCAGTGCATGTAATTATTGTTTCTCTTATGGGCCAGAGACAGCTATTGTTATTCACACACGCACACGGCAAATTCTACTGTACCCTCTCCGCATCACTGACTCGTGAAATCGACTCATCAATAATAGGTAGGTACAGAGAAAGAGAGCGGGAAAGAATGGTAGAAGTGAGAGAGAGAGAGAGAGAGAGAGAGAGAGAGAGAGAGAGAGAGAGAGAGAGAGAGAGAGAGAGAGAGAGAGAGAGAGGGGTAAAATAATGCATAGAAAAGCAAAAGAGTGAGGGAAAATAAAAGAAATAAAGGTAGAGCAAGAACCCCACAATGAAATCCCAGTGAGCTGGTTGATAATACAGCTTATTATGCTGCTCAGATCCTTTTATAAAACCAAGCTGTATTACAGGCTGCAGAATAAAGAGTGTGGTTCAAAGAGAAAGAAAAGAGCCATGCCTCATACATCGTCGAGAGTATGAAGGATGGTATTGAAGGCCAGGTATTGATCGCGGTATGCATCAGCTCAGCTCAGCTCAGGAGAGTTGATCAGAAATGCGTTGGAAGAGGCTGCGCGCGCATACACACACACACACACACACACGCACGCGCACACACACACACGCACGCAAGGCTGGTGGTGGTCGATAGTGAGGTATCAGTTCATGTGCTAATGCTGTGAGGTCCCACTATAGGTTTTGAATGATGAGAACCTTTTTGTTTTATCAGCCACCGCATGCTCAGAGCATTGTGTGAAACAAAGCAGACGTTGGTTCAGAGAACCTGTGTAGAACTTTTCTCTGCAAGATCAGACATCACAATCTTTGGAGAACAAAACATCAGCTGACAGCCAGATGTAGTAACAGTTTATACACATGTTTTACCAGAGTGGTGTTCAAGAGTATTCTTCTCTACAACCTTAAGTAAAGGTGGACGTGACAGGTCGGCTAAACCGTTTGCCCATCTCCTGGATAGCTGACAATAGATGTATTAGGGGCGTTTCCAGTGAAAATGGAAAACTTTTGTTGTGTCTGTTTAAAGAACAACCGTGTTTGGAGACACTGAGACTTTTTGAAAATGCTAGAGAGCAGAAAACACAACTTCTTTGGGTCGCTGATACTGCACATGAGTAGTGTGACAAAAACAACAATGGCGGCCTCGAGCATGTCACGTCTAACCAGTCCATATTCTCCTGGGACTTGGAATTTTAATCGTTGAGAGTCACCAGTAATCGCAATCCCTCTTCGTCATATGCCCATAAAAGTGCGCTTGCTGACCATTATTTATTTATTAACTATTATTTATTATTTATTTATAGTGAATTGTTCCCTGCGCGCCTCATTTTCAGCCACTGCAGTGTTAACAAACATTGTTTTCAAAAGGTTGCCGTGTAAATGTGAAACTTTTCAGGAATGAAAAAGCAAAAACAATGCGTTTTCACATTAAAAGGTTACGTAAACAGGGCCTTAGTGTTTTCTGGTTTTAATTATGTACCAGGTGTTGCTTAACTATTATGCGCATGCTGTCCACCAGTCGAGGTCAGCAGCGTCGTCGGGCAGACGAGACACAAGTAGACGGTAACTTGAAAACATGCCAAGACACCATTTTGCTAAACCAGAATTTTAAATGTCGCAAGATCTGCTTAACTTAGTTGAAGTTGAAGGCTTCAGAAAGTTAATGAGCTATGTTGAACCTCAATAAAACCTGCCAGGATGTGAAATGCTGACCTAAAGACTCCCAAGCACTGCACAGAGCAAAGAACCTTGGACCCCTGCAGCATCTAAAGCGTTTCTATGCAATGTGATGGTCAAACTCTGTTCTTTGAACTTTTTTCTTTTTTTTAATAAACTTTTTAAACACACATAATATACCGACAACAGTTCACCACGGATAGTCATGATCTATGTTTACCAGAACAGTTTGGACAGATGTGAGGATCTCACATATATGTATATTGGTATGTATGAGAATTGTTTTTTGCCTTAAGTATTGGAAACAGAGTCTTTTATCTGTGAGTCTTGCACGCTTAATTTTTTATTTTAATATTGGTATAACTTATCAATTAGCACTCATTACCTTGTCGGCCCTCATGCTGCACAATATAGTCATTAACCAATCAATTTAAATTCATTTAAAACCTAATCACTAATATAAAGGTGACATATATGCTTACAAGTTATACATTTTATAACCAGCCTAAAGTGAGCTTATTAATTCTGTCTGACGTATTCAAGTTGTATTAATTAATTAAAGTAGTGTTCTGGTTATTTATCTTGATGAACGTACCAACTCCTTCTGTTGGTCAGAGCACCTTTTTCAAACATTCAGAGTAACTAGTGTAACCTCAGCTCTGGCTTACAGGTGGATTTAATTTCTGGGGCACTCTGAAATGCAGGTCATCCCACACGGGCATGCTCAAACACACATACATTTGTTTTCAGTCAATATTTTTCCAGTTTTCTGTTAATATCTGTTTCAATGTTAGCTGCAGTGTAGCACTAATACAACACCAATGACTCAATAATTGTGAATAAATTAAAGATGATAATTAAAAAAGAAGGAACGCTATGTATTCATTCAAATTGGTGAACCAAGTATAGAAACAGTCTACAAATTGTCAAAATAAAAGCACTACATGTGAGGGCTGGAAAACCTAAACTTTGATGCTGACTTTTAAGCTGAATATAACACATAAAGGGAACAATACTGGTGTAATAGTGGATCCCTGCGGATTATTTTTTTAAGGCAACACTTCAATACTCCTATCACATAACCAGTAATGCTTACTGGATGTGAAACCAATAAAACCTTAACTTTTAACATGGTCTTTCAAGTTTTCCTGTGAGCATCTTCTCAACCGTTGTAAATGATGTGTTACAATAAACATTTATTGAAAGGCTCTTCAATGTTCTCAGCTTTCAACTATTGAACCAACCACTCAGGCCTCGTTTACGCAACATTTCAAGTGAAAAGTCATTGTTTTTTGTGTTTTCAGGTTTCACGTTTACTCTTCAATGTTTTGAAAACAATGTCTGTTTACTTGGATATGGCAGGAACACTGAAAACGATGTAGTTTTAGTATAGGGCCACTAGTGGGTGCTATTTGTTTTTTTAGTGACACCACACACATGCACGCAGAAAACAATACGCTATAAACCTTAAGAAAGGTGAGTACACGGACATTTGCATGGACAAAGATGTTGGATTGCTATTATTGTGACTATCAACTATAAAACGACCAAGTTTTACCAAGTCAAACTTTGGTGTTCCCAGTCTTTGAGTTCAGGAATGTCCACGATCGAAGATAGTTGATTTCAGTTATCACAAAAGAAACGTAGCCCATAGTTCTGTTAAACTGATATTCACTATCAAACTTCATGTTCCCAGGGTAGCCTGTGGCATTTACTGAGACACGTGCCTCATTCTCCACTGCTTCTCCTCATACAACTCTTTCAGTAATGCTATCTTTCTTTGCTTCTTCGTTCCACCTGGCAGGCTTATAAGAACGCCGTCATGTTTCAACATGTGAATATGCAACCTTGACCTTTTCTACGTCAATTCCGCTGCTTCTATTCAGATCTCTTATGTTTATCTTGATCTTGGGCTGCTGCTCTACCATTATTAGGTCTGATGTATTTTGTTGTGTGAGGAGGGCCACTTGTCATTGTGCACAACTCTAGATTCTGTATCGGTTTCTGCCACAATTCTTCAGGTCTCGAACTTGCAACTTACTCTTCGACCTTTTCACTGGCTGCCAATGTCTCGTACCTTCCTCCCCCGTTCTTATTGAGATTTTCATTGCACGTTTCCTGCTCTAAATTTACCGTTAGTGAGGCCAATACTTTCTACCTTCTCTAATTGTGATGACTGACTGAATGGGTGCCGGTCCAGTTAGGGAACAGCAAATTGGCCTCACATTTGAAAGGGGAAAGAAAACTTCTTGCAAATGGTGCATAATATGCATGAAAGGCTTTTGTGCTTGCGAGAAAGTACACGCTGAGCATCGACAAATGAAATCCCTGCAGGACTACTTGGAGAGCACGCAGCCGTAGAAATGTTATATATCCATGACAATGCTCCGCCTTTAGAAGTGACCGACGGCCCTGTGTGTGTCGAGCTGATTTATGGGTAACCGTGTTTGTGTGCATGTGTGCACAGTACACGTATGTATCTGTGGGTGAGACTGAGCGGGCGCAAGAGAGAGTGGTCATCCATCAGCCCTGAGACGGGACAGTGGATGGTGATTATAGTAGGAGGGGATCAGTTCTTCTGATGGATCTCCCTCTCTCCTTGTCTGGGTCACAGTTCAAGAAATGACCATTTCACACTGTATATAGTGGCAAAACGAGGGGGTAAAAAAAAAAAAGGGGGGGGGGGGGGGTGTAAAAACACCAAAACTGAACCATTATTCTATTGTGAGTATAAGCATGTGTTTGTGTGTCAGACTTTTTCTCACCCAGATTTCCGGTCTGACTAAATAATTCAGCAACGCTGCTCTCTCCTCTGGAAATACAAGATGAAATATTGAAATGTTGAAATTGCAAAACAAGAGAGAAGGCAAAAGATGACAGAAGCACAGAGAAGAAAGGAAAACAGAAGGGAAAACTTCTAATAGGATGTACTTTTTCAAATCTCATATCCTCACTTTCCAAGGAAAACAAAAGCGAAGCAGCTTCTTATTGCTTCGGCTCATGTTATTGCTTGTTTGCGCACACGCGTTCATTTAAATAACTAATATATCAAATGCGTGGATGGTGTTTACCACGCGGGCTCATTCTGGGGCCTCCGAAAAATGAGATGATGCATAGTACACAGTGCTCTAATGCTTTACTTGTGCCTGTTAATTGGTTATTAAGTTGTCCATTTTAAAAATGTTATGAATGTGCTCCCCAACTCTTGAATTTAATTTCCCTTCGACCAGTAATAAAAGGCTGCCTGTTATTGTGGTGGTATCCCTTCTGGGCGGGTGCCTGAAGCAGAACACTGAGTGTGTTGTTGTGGTGTGATACTTGTCAAGACTGTTTGGGGCTCTGTTCAGCCGTGAGACCCTACAAAGCATCGCAAGGGGATTGTGGGATGGTTCGAGCAAAGCCGTGAAGCCTCTCGGCTCTTTGATCATCCTTCGCCTTGACCTCATCGGGCTCTTTTGTTTATCCCCAACCAAAAATCACCCCGTCTCTTTCTCCCTCCTTAATCTTCTTACCCTCCATCCATCGTTTTCTCCATTTCATGCTGGCATCTTCAGCGGGCACCCCCCTGGCAGAGGAAACTGCCACATCACCCTCCTGGCCTCACCGGGCAACATTATTGTCCTCTTTTGCTTTAGACTCATTCCACCTGCGGGCACTATTGCTCTCTCGGTGCCATTCTGGTTCCCCTCAATCACCATCCATCTCCAAGCCTCCAAACATTCTTTTCAGACCCCCATTTCTCATCCTGCACATCTCCACTTCTAACACCCCCCCCCCCCCCCCCCCCCCCCCCCCAAAACCTACTTTTACTCTCCAGGAGTCGGCACTTTCCTGTGATCTTGCCCTCTCCCAGAACTTTATCCCTCCGCACGTCAATCCTATTATCTCCCATCCAACCTCCCCAGTATCAGACGGGTGCTTCACACTTACTTTACAATATCACTTATCTCTTATCACCCCTCCCACCCCACCAAGTTGCCCTCTGATCAATAGCTCACGGGCTACAAACAAATGGCGGTTTTTCAAGCTACAGTGCACAGCGGTGTTTTTCCTCACACTCTAATGCAATGACTAATTGGATTTAGAAATTGATTTGGGAGCATGGCTTGTTGGAAGGGTGAAAAAGGTGAAGGAGGAGGACACTAAAAGGAGGTTAGAGATAGATGCCTGAATATGCTGCTCCTCCCATCAAAGTATTATTTATTTTTTTTGTAATTGACTTCATAAGATGTAGTTCCAACTTCATCATCAACGTGAAGATCTGGCTGGACTCACTAAAACAGGCTCTTCTCTGAAAAGATCAGTTTGTGGGAATGTAATCTCTTTTGGTACTTGATTAATTATTTTACATGTTCAGATTTGTTGCTCTGAGCTTAGTCGGTTGTGTCTGGGTTATTATGACATCATTATGAGTAAATTACAAATGTTTGAGCATAAACTCAATGTAAAGTGACGCCAAGCATTGTGACTGATTGCCACAGTTTTTGTTTTTCTCATCTCACGCTCATACACCGACCCATCCATCCATACCCATCCATCCATTCTTCGTGCATGCTATCCAAATTAGTGCTGTCATTGTCAACGACATTCAGCGAAAGGCAGGTCCATCCTGCACAGGTCGCTGTCACGGTCCGGACTGAGTGAGAACTGAGAAGCAAATCTAGTATTGTCTACAACATTGTGCAAGCAAGTCATTCAGTGTAAATGGACTTCACTTATATAATGCGTTTCAACTGAATGAGCAGTCCCAGAGCACCTTACATCGTTGATCACATTCACACACACCAGTGGAGGCTGCTGCCGTGCAAAGCGCTGTCACTCTATTAGGAGTAACTTGGGGTTCAGTGTTTTGCTCAAGGACACCTCAGCATATGGACCACTGGAGATGGGAATCAAACCAGCAACATTCCAATTGTGAAACGACCGCTCGACCAACCGTGCCATGCTGTCCTAATATACTTCAAGTTTAAAGTCAGAGCAAATGACGGTACTCGATGAAAAGCATGATGCAAAAGCTTAAAAAAATCCATGAACTATCCGTCTCCATTAAATTAATTAATAGTTATTCCCATCTAGATCAAAAGAGTGCTACAACAATCTTATCAAGCATCTGCATTGTAATTCTTTGTTAAGTTAATAAGAAAACAGATTTTATGGAATATCTTGTTTAACGAAACGCTTCAAGTATTTAGAAAAAAATCCCAGTTCTTAGCATCTTCACTACACACATTTAATCAATACATGCGGTTTATTTTGAGAATAAACTATTGACATCTTAAAATGAGAGCGGATTCCAATTCGAATAAACCCCAACAACAGATGAAACCGAACAAAATCAAAACACAGAGAAGACCACGAACGGTCACTCGAACGTCTCAGCGTCTGTGTCTGTGTGTCTGTGTCTGTGGGCGGTGTAGACGTTACTGACAAAAGGATCAGTTTGCAAGCAACCTTATTACATTGATGAGCTGAATGTGTGGATTTAGATTGTAGTTATTGTCAAAGCGGAAAAAAAAATCGCCTCTTGCGCAACCTAATTCTGCCAACAATAGCCACTGATTATACCCAGCACTTATCTCTGCAGAGGCCCAGTGCTCTGTGTGTGTGTGTGTGTGTGTGTGTGTGTGTGTGTGTGTGTGTGGGTGTGTGTGTGTGTGTGTGTGTGTGTGTGTGCCTCTTAACTGTAAATTGAGGCACAGTTTATAAAACAATGTACTTGTAGAAGAAACAAGTACAACATCCTTTCAATGTTGCCAGTTTCTGTTTCCTGCAGGTTTTTAAATGTTACCGACACAACAAGGACATGATACATGACCTTTCCAAATTGGTGATGTTTCGGACACGGCCCAAGAAAAGGGGGGGGAGAAAGAGTTTGGCAGTTCGTCATCACGGTGGCGCTTTGGTCACAGCTATCTGTGGATGCCCAGATTTGACAACACCCGTTGAGGGGCAAGCGGCTTGGCGCGGCGTGGTCTCGTCTCAGACCTGGCGCGAGGATAAAGTCGAGTGGACACGGCGTGCTGGACGCTGCCAAAGAGGCTTAAGCTGCATGTGTGTGTGTGCGAGACTTGGAAGCACTCACGGTTCATGCATCTGCGAGAAGCCTTGTATGCACTTGTGTGCGATAAGTAGACTGGACTATTTACAGGTCTGAAAACCTCAAACAAGCGAGGTCCTCCTCTGCACAGTTTAGCGTTCACTTTCTCAAAAAGCTGCGAGACATCTGATAGCAGCAAAAGATCAATTTCACATTCCACCAGCTCAATGTGATTTCGAGCTTGCGCTTCTTTTGTGTGATGCATCACCAAAATACCACGTCTTAACAAATCTCACCCATAGGCATTTCTTGCAGATGCTTTTCTTTACCGTCTGCAGCAAAACTGGTGTTTTTACAGCTCCACCTTCACAGATTGACAGCCTCGGCAAAAGCGTATAAGTTCTACATCTTATCTTGTTTCCTCCACCATCTCTGCACTCAGTAAACCAAGAGCTGCTTCCACGTCAGTCTGCTCAGGGTGAGCAACTCTGTGATCTCCAAGAGTCCATCTTCCTGGAAGCCACTCTGGGCTCATCTATCACTGTCTGCTGACTCAAGCTCAAGCCCAAAAAGCGCTTTCCCTATTTCTAACAAGTTTCATCTCCTCTTCTGGACCCGTCTTCTCCTATCTCAAATTCACAGTCACGCAGCAGCACCCCTGCGCAAGCATTTTTATTTGTGGGGGAAACAAAATCCTCCGTATCGGCCCGTTCCCTTGAGTGCACGCTTGAATACAGTGCAATCTGAGCCAGATCACACACAAAATAAGCCATCTATCTTTATCACTTTTACAAGGAAAATCCCCTCACATTCATTTGTACATACACAAGAAAAATATAGATTCCAGCAATGACAAGGAGATAAATAAAATGCAAGGAATGAAATAAATAAATTGAAATGAACAACATGCTCCGATTGCTGATATGTCCAACACCTCGCTGCTTATCTCCTGCACCTCGCCTGTAAAGAAACACATGGGCTGATTTGCAATTCCAAATTGTGGCTGGATGGGGGAAAGACGGAAATGAGAGAGAGAAAAAAAAGAAATGGAAGATAGGGGGATACAGGTTGAGGGGGTTCACGTACGTTGCATTCACTCACTTTCCTTATCAGAAGTCATATTAAAACTGCTGTTTTCCCAGCATTTCTCTCTGGGCTCCCGCCGCCCCTTCACGCTCAAGCAATCATGGACTTCTTGTCGGAGCAATATTAGAGTACAGTGATGAGCCGGCAGATAAATGGATGCATTGCGAGTGGGCTAGTTGCCATCGTCTCTTCTCTTTTTGCCCAATAATGAACAACAGGTCAACACGCGAGTTTTCTCCAGCCAATGGGAAAGCCGTGGTGATAATTACGGAATTACGAAGTCCGATGGGAAGGATGAGCCAAGACAAGGCTTTGCAAGAGTGCACAGCTAAGAAGGCATAACCAAAACCGGTGACATTTACATTCACCTGAGCGAACTGTTGATAAGGTAGCTGTGATTCATCGCCACCACGGGGAAATGATGATAATATTGACTGACTGCCCTATCAGCTGTGGAGAATGTCATCCACACGTGGGACTCCACATCGGGGAGCAGACTAGTTCAATGTCAAGGACATCAAACACAAAGACTGATGTAAATTAATATCAGCTGATAGATAACTGCATCAAAAGATGAATGCTTGTTAAATAATGTAGATCATAAAGTGATTTAGGGTCCTATTAACAGGCAGTGGCGCTGAAGTTCACCGTGCTACCTCTCTGCTTTGATTCTCATCAGGCCACAGGGGCCAGCCATCACTGTCACTTTCCTTATGAAGGGTAATGGGATCAACCATTTGACCTTTTTCCTGCATTGTAACTTTATTAGCATCCATGGCATCTTGCCATACCTTCATTCTTGGAAAAGACAGATCTTCTGCGGCACTCAGTAGGACAGGCTTCACCAGGCAGGAGCTTTGATTTATCAACCATTTTAAAACCAGTTTACACGTTAATTGAATAATGTTATTAATTTATCTTATCTAAAGCTTTATCCTTTAATCTTTGACGGTGTTCTTTATTGCAGTGTTCTTGACCTGGTCCCCTATTCCCAGCATTGATCGACTTTAGTTAAAGAGTGTTTCTGAAAATGCTCTCACCTTTACACACATTTCCCTAAAGCAGTACTTAAGAGAGTCTACATGTGCACTGACTCCTCAGCTTGGCAATCACTGCTCATGCTAACATCCAATGCACATTTTAATCATTTTTGGTTAAGCTCTGTCACAAAATGCTGGCTCTTTATGTTTATGCAACACACAAATATATTGCATGTGTCCATTGGGAAGCAGCCACTCGTCATTTATTTCATCATCAAAAGAGCCACTACTGAATATATTAAATAAATAAAGTTGGTTTCTTGTAGCAATAGACAGAGCCAAAAGAAAAGTGTGTTTATCACACTTCTCAACATAGACACAGCAGTTTTGTTCAGCAGGTTATACAGAACTAGGCTTAAAAAGTGGTGGAGGCACTTTAATACATAAACCAACAGGTAACTTTGTTTACGGATGAAACTATACAGAGTCAACAATAATAGCATATTGGAATCAAATTGTGTGGTTCTATTGTTAGATGAAATTAAAAAGGCAAATTGTCAATCAGCACATTATTGTAGATGGACATTTTTTATGTGTAAAAGCATGCCAAAGTAAACTCTAAAATCCAGTCCAGACACTCAGCTTTATATCTGGCCATGAGGAAACTTGTGTGCAAGCTTGCGCGCCCCGTCTGAAATGATTCTGAACTTGTCTGCTGCACTCTTAACCTCACAGAGCCTTGATAGAGTGCAGCGTGCGAATGTGTTGACACCCTTTCCTCCGTGCAGAGAAATCCCAATCATGCTCGATATCAACGCGCAGCTACTTGGAGCGAGGCACACTGACTCCTTACGACTACAAAGGTTTCGCACTACACGCCTGCCAACGCCGCACTGTGGGGCGAGCCTAAACACACACATAGTGACACAAATTTCAAAACCTATTTTTGGGGGGCACTGACAGATACAAACAATTTCTCCAAAAACCCTGACACCGCAGCAACAAGATATGCTGTACACATGAAACTGTAAGACTAACTCCCTCCACAACGCAGCAGGGACTTAACTGACAGCAAAAGCAAAATATTTACTTACAATACATATAATACTCACACCAAATATACCGTCAAATGTCCTTAAAAACTGACGCTGCAAGATTCTAGATAGTAGTTTGAAAGATACACATTCCCATCTTTTATAATACAACCTCTTGTTTTTGATTATTTTAGTTGCTGCAATTCAAAGTTATAGATACTTAAACCTCTATGTATGTTTAATTACACCATATGTAGTTACTCTGTGCAGTAGGATTAAGATGCAACACAAAAGGGCATTGAAATTAATTAAAATTGTATTACAGTAATGAAGATAAATGACGACATGGCTTTTGTAAAAGACGAGCAGGCAAGAACATTTAACACAGGCATCATTAATTTACATTCAGGCCCTTGAAGAAACTGAGAACTGAACTTTTTGAAAGTGGCTCGCAATATGGAACATTTTGAAAAGGCTCTGACTCAATCTCCATGAAAATAGAAGGAATTGCAACTTTTTGAAAACACTCAGGCTCTGTCTTCATACAGATGGGAGTTCTTGTGCGCATATGCGAGTGGATGGACAATAACAACAATGGCGACATCCGGAGTGTCATGACTCCCAGTCCATTTTCTTCTGGGACTTGGCAGTTTTATCATTTAGAGTAACCTGTAATACCAACCACACATGGTCGTCTGTCCATACGAATGTCGGTGTATTCACCATTATTGATGTTTGTAGCATACAAAAACAACCAACAGCACACACTAGTGGCCCAACAAGCTAATTACATTGTTTTTAGCATTTCTGTCATTTCTGTGAAAACAGACATAATTTTTAAAATGTTTGTGTGTGAAGGCAAAACCTTTCTGAAACAAAAATGCTAATATAATTTGTTTTAACTTGAAACGTTTTTTTGTAAAAGGGCTCTCAATTAAATGGGATGAATTAGCTATATCAGAGAACACCATTTCCCCAAACAGTATCGGTTAGTGTTTACATGAGAATGATCTGATGGGAACTGTATTGCTTCTGTGTTTATTTGCTTTTGGTCGCCACAGAGTGATTGAATGGAGGATTAAGGCACCACCAGCACAAAAATAGAGGGTTGGATGTGTCACTTGACTAAAAATAAATCAGAATTTGTAGGTCCTGTATCCATTAGTGTTGTTGGCTGATATTTGCTTGACGCTTAGACTTAAGCGTTCATAGAATCCTGGTCACAGTCCTGCATGATGACACATCTATGCAGTCTGCGCTGTGAATAAAAATCTTCAAAATCATCAAATGGGACATTTCCCATTGACTGCAGCGTGCACGGAGCCTAGACATACACAAATACTGCACTAAGCATCAGTACTGGAAGTACTCTGTAATTTCCTAGTTCGAATGTGTTGTCTTCTCTCCACATTAACGTAGCCCTGCACATATGACCTATCAAAACCATTTGGCTATTTGCCAGGGACTGACAGCTGAGGTTAAAGGGGCCAGTAGCACTAAAGAGCAGATATTATGATCATAGAATTGCACCCTCTCATTAAAATTCACTTTGAGCTAGAGTTTATAACCTTCTGGTTCAGGGGCTAAAAGAAAAAGAGGTTGAATTCCAATGGGAGCTATATATAATCCTGAAAAGTTCTGGTTGGATACTGCACTCAGGCAAGTGTCTTTAAAGCCAACATACTTTGCTAACAATTACATTTTCGGAACAGTGTTTAACTTTCCTTGAAGTTAAATCAGTTTGGCGCTGGGAGACACAATGCTAACAAAGATCTTAGAAGGGTGGCTGATTTAATTCACCCTGAAAAGGTTTGCGGAGAGTCTTGACGTGCCTGTGTTATCACTCCTGGCCAGCTGGAGTTACACTGGCTTTACAGCCAGCCAAGAAGAGTGCAATCTAATTTCATGTCCAAATATGTACAATTAACAGTTTCTGCCAGTCAAGTAGGTGGAGAGTTTCGACCCCTCTCTCTCTCTCTCTCTCTCTCTTTTTTTTTTTTTTCAAATTGCAAGAGCACACGCACCCGGACAAGCTCGGAGGCCAGCGGGGAGACAATTCTAATTAGCGTTTATGCTGATGACCTGACTAAATAATAAGTTAAAGCTTGTTGTCGGCCTGCTGGCTGTAAACAATGGTGCCAACTGGGGGTTAAAAACAAATCAGTCGTGTTGTTATTTTCCTAATGTGGCAATGCTTTTTTAGGCCAGTCATCCTGGCGAGTGTCAAATTAGTCCAATTGACAACATGTGTATTCCTCTTGTTCCAGTCACTGTGGGCACAAGTTTTCAGCTCAAGTTTGTACTTGTGATTGTGTTTTGAAAAAGAAAAGAAAAATTGAAAGAAGGGGCAAACACGAACAACAGAACTGTGGTTGCACCAATGCAAAAAGCATGTCCGTTTCATTTTCCCTTTCTTGGATGTCACAGATAGGAATTTCTCAGTCTTCTTCATAGCTTTTTTCCCCCCCAGTGTGTCTCCTTTAGGTTTGACTCCCTCATGGTTCCTGGTGTTACACAATTTCTTTCCCAATCATGTTATTGAGCTTGCTGTTCCTTTTCATTGTGTGATTTCCTGTCATGTCATTGACGTTTCAACACTTATATGTGTCCATGTCAGCATGGTGTCATCTTCTTAGCCTTGTTTATCAAGTCATATGTTGAACGTGTGAATGAAATGAATGGAAAGGTGTATATTTTCACAAAACCGAACAATAACTACTAACAATTTGTACAATCTCAAAATGAAGCCAATTTTAATGACAACTTCTGGTCCAAAATACTGTGACATGTAAGAAAAAAAACCATCTCCTATGGCTGTTGCATGATGCATGATGTTTTTACAAACTCACCCTGACAGCATGGCTTTGAGAAAAGTTTGCATTTTTGCAATGAGGTAGCGAGCGTTCATGGCAGCATCACCAATACCTCAGCTCGGGTCTCAGTGTTGGGTTGTGTTCGCAACTCAAAATAAATCAGAGTTTTCTTTGAGATGTTTAAAATGTGTTTGGTGGTTTGGCTGGCCGGATTAGAGCGCCTCGTGGGCTGGTTTTGGCCCACAGGTCTTATGTTTGACAGTCCTGAAAGTGTCATAGTCTCACATTCAATGTCTGGTGTTTTTTTAACTAGTTTTCTCCTGGTTTCTCGTGAAGCCTCTTGCACTTTACTCAGCAAGGAACACATTAATCTTATGGATGATTTGTTGAAGAATAACTTTGTGGATAATTCGGTTTTCAATAATTACCTCACCTAAAGACGTAATAAAATCATCAGCATATATTTCTTTGTCCGTCTGTATGTCTGTTAGCAAGATTACGCCAAAACTACTACATGGATTTTGCCAGAATTTTCAGCACAAATAGATATTAGGCCATGGAAGATTCCCTTAAATTTTGTAGGTGATCCGTAAACTTTTTTTTTTTTTTTTTAAGAGTCCAGACCAACCTTTAGCAGACCCTAATTGCTTGTGTTTTCAATGTGTCTTTTGAACGCTCATGTCTGCTTGAAATAAACCATCCTCTAGTACCTTAATAAGAGGTTCTAGCACCAAACAACTGAATCACTTGCACCTTCAAAAATGGCTGACCGTAACATCACACACACACACACACACACACACACACACACACACACACACACACACACACACACACACACACACACACACACACACACAGGCACACTCGTACACAGAAACCACCAGCAGCAGCAGCTAGCATGCCACATTGCCAAGTGTGAACACAACATTTCACACCTCCATCGGTGTGATTAACAAATGGCGGGTGGTCCACTTTGATAATGCTGCAATGCATGATGGGAAATGGACCCTCTAACATGGTTAAAAGGCGGAAAGAGGAGAGTAAAGTGGCCAGGAGAGGAGAGGCTTCAAAAGGTAAAAAGGCAAGCTGTAAAAGCTGTTCTCAAGGCTTTTAGAGCCATGTTATTTGGACTACTTAGCCCAAAATGCTCCACTCGGGAGAGTGTGATGCCGACAGAAATTCCATCCACCACAGCTGAGGGAAAGTAATGGGCAGCATTAACAAGGAAGGCCCTTCAGGTTTTCAAGATAGTTAGTATGAGAGGACAGACCACTGTGCATCCCACAAGCTATTTCTCTGTATATCCGTGTGTGTTTGTCTATGAAAGGCACACTCCGGTCTCTGATTGACCTTGAGGACACACAGGAAGTGTATTCTGGCACTATTTTACCATGGATTTTATTCATATATTCACAGGACTATGAAGCACACACGAAGAACAGCAGTTACAGGCCGGGATGGATTCACACATGCTTTTGACGCATCCCACAAGACATCCTCGTATTTGGAGGAGAATATCTGTTCGAGATGGCGGCGTGCCAGACAACTGCATAATGTTTAGAGATGAAGATAAAACATGACAGAGAGCAGTGTTAGGAAACAGACGTCCTCTCCTCTCACTATTTACTTCTCTTCTAGTAGGTTAAGGCGACTGGTATTTTTAGCTCATTTGTTTACTGCTGTCAAGGTGCATTCTTGCCCCGATATGAGCCATATTTAGACTGATAGTCAGCCAAGCCCTCTGGGTATATGCGCGTGAGTGTCTTCATGCGTCACTTTGACACTTCTCTTCCTGATAAGAGTTGAGTGACAGAAGGGTACTTTGTTAGTTTTATGGCTGAAACCAGGATTAATGGATACTGAGTTTACCTTCCAATCACCCCCGTCAACCACAATGTATTGGATCCATTTTCAAAAAGGACCTTTATGTTCCTTTTGACTCTATTAGACCAGAAACTTGATAACTTATTTATGCAATTCATTTAGTGGTTTCCAAATAAAAATAAAAAGCAAGAACATTTATTCTAAAAATGGTTGGCATTCAAAAAGATATCTGTGTAATAGCATTTTAAAGGTTCAATTATATTTTTTCTTGCGTATAGTTTACATTGGTTTCTGTTTGATGAAGGAACAGTGTAGCTTTAACTGAAACCTCCAAATGAGTTCAAAACAAAACAAGTTCAAGATATAAACATAGGTGACTTTGTATTTTACTGCAAGCAATGCACATACATTACCCATCGGTATTCTGTGGCCATTTCATTCATCTCACAAGTAAATCGAAACATCCCTCTAAAGTGTCACGTGTACCAAATCTACTAATGGGTACCAATAAAGTCTCATTGAACTTCATTCATGTATCAATTCACCTTCTATTCCTAGCTGAGCCAGAACAGTGTTCTTGATGAGTTGATATCTATTCTCTGAAATGTTCCAAAATGTGGTATTAAAGTGCAAAGTAAAAAGTTGACATCAATAAGCAAAATATTCCAGACATGACCCTACAAGTTTATGGCCTAATTGGTGGAATGATTTATTTATTCTTGTTTTTTGCGCCTCAAATGCATTGGAAATGTACCTTCTGTGATCTGTGGCACCTCTCAATAAAATAGATGCAAGCAGCTCCAATGGAATCTAGATAATCAATAGAATTTTGACATCTTGAAAGCCTGAGTCACAGAAGCCCTGCCAGTATACCCAAGACCATTTAGACAGCTCTTTGCTCAAATTGTATGCTGATGATTTTGTGCTTTCCTTCAGAGAACTATCTCCCTAAGTTAAAAATTCTGTTTATGATTGTCACTTTTTAAATGTCCCAGTATCACATTGGATAAAATTCTCTGGCTATTCTTTTGAATACCCTTGATTTAAGGTGAGTCCAAAAATGTCAATTTGTCCGACAACTGTCACCGATTGAACAAATTGACAAAAGTAAGTTAATTGTTGTTATTGTTTTTTGACATGTTCCAATTCTCTCTCCCTCCTAGAAAAATATCTAGTAAGCGTTATTGTGTAAAGTATCATGTTCCCAGTGAAATTCCTGCCGGCTCCATCGTCACATGGTGGTACAATTTGCTCTCAGGTGAGGAATCTTCATACCAGGCCTCACCTGTTTATAACACTGCATAATAAAATTATACATACATATATAACCAAGACACCCAGGGAGCCAGGCTGGCATTAGCATTAGATGAAGCAGTCTATTTCATTTCCCCAAAGGCGAGCGACACTGACACTCATTTGTGCTGTAGGTAGCATGTTTACTAAAGCAGAGCTGGGGCACTTCGCAATCACCTCTAATAGCGTTATGTATTCATAAGTGCAGGTAACACGATGCAAAACATTATGGATTGTTTGATGCATGTCCTGAATGGGATAATTGTGCGCTGAAAGCTGCTGAAGCTCTACATGTGGACTCGCTGTGGGATGAAATGTAGGTTTCCAATTTTTTTTTTTTTCTTCACAAATGGCATCAATTTAAACAGAACTGCACCGCAGAGAGAATTACAGCCACTTGACGTTCAGCATCATAAAGTACATCCAAAAACAGTTCAATTTTCTCATTTTCAAACCCAGCTGCAGATTGATGGTTTGCTAAATCTGATAAGCTCAACCGCGGCTCGTTTATCTGGGTTGTCACTATTCCTCAAAATTACAGATCACTTTCATTATGCTTTTATGAAAACCCAAAAAGAATGTGAGATATTCGTACGATGAGTCACAACAAAGCCCTAAATTGGAAATCTTGTGGCTGCAGCTTTTCTGCCCTTTACTATTTTATCTTTTCATAGTATGTTATGACACCTGCACTTCTTTAGTTTACGCTCTAAGACAACTTTGCATTGATAATGCTGCGGTGACAACAGAAAGACGGACTGAACCTGACAATAGTTCCAGTTTATTATCTGTAGTTGCGGCATTTAATTATACTCTTCACATTGGGAGAACTATTTTAAAACATCTGCTCTGTGGTAAGACATTGATGATGATAGACACGGCTATGCAAGTTCGTATTGCTCATGATCAAATCAATGCAGTTTGACGGTTTGAAAATGTGTATCATACTGATGTTGTACTTCATAGCATTTCAAAGTGCAAAAAAAAAAATCAGGCTGCAGAAACTAAATCTGCCCCAAGTTTTTGATTAAGCTGAAAGTCCACTGCTGAAAAGGTCTTGGCTTCATTGGTGGTAGTTTTGGATTTTTGAGAGGTGTTTGAGATGCTCGAATTGGAATCCTTAAAACCTTGCCTTTCAGTAAAACCTTGTAGCCCAATATGGATTCTTGTTATGTGTGTGGATATTCATCAATATACGTATCTGTCAATATCTGTTCTCATTAAAGCTCAGAGAGCTGAAGTCCAACAATAGGTGATCTAATGCCCAATGAATTATACTTTTTCTTTTACAATGACAGCTGCCATGTCTTATATATCATTGGGTCACAAGAGAGCTCATTCATAATCACAAATCACAGAGTGATTTTAAGTGATTAGCTTCTTGTGTGACCCACAGTTTCTGACTGACTTTGTTTTGAGCAAAATAACCTTTTAACCTGACTCCACACGACCTGCCAAGAAGTAAACAGAGACAGTGGGGGACTAGCTGGTGAACATAGTGGATCACTTCATCGCTTAATGAAAGAGAGTTTTCTCTTAAGGAGCTCTGGAGATAAAAATAGAGATAAAAAAGGAGTGGATATTGAACTTCCATTCATCAGGTGGCCAGAAACATGACTCGCAATGAATGCTAATGTTGATCTCCATCTGATAGATGTGTAAATATACATCAATTTGTTTCTTCTAACCTTGAGATGTACTGAAGCGGTCAGTCTCCCTACAGGTTAGGCTTGTAAATTTGATGGAGACAAGAAAAACCTCACAGACTTACCAGCAAGTAACATTGCCTTGTATGCTAATATTACAAAATCTAAATGTTACTTAAGGAGAATTGTGAACTATGTAACACAATTTTTTTTGAAGACATTTCTGAATTATTGGTCTTGTGTGATGGCTCTTAGCTGTTTAGAGCTGATTACATCTGTAGATGGAGTCCTGCTGGTTACCTCCAGGTCTCTCTTGGACTACTCTACCAAGGTGAGTGTTTTTAGATCCATTACTCCTCCTACTACTACTACTCCTATTACTGTAAGCTAAGCTAAAAATGGCCAGACTCAATAGGTCTGAAACCTCATATACCTCTTTTCTCAAAACCTTTGAGAATATGTGATACATAGTGTAATTGACACTTTTTAATCTCATTAAAGTTTTATTGTCTAGCATTATCGTACACACTTTATATTCTGTTATCTGCATTACTGTAGTCATTACTTTCTCTGTTATATCCCTTGTGTCTCTTGATTATATCTGTCTTGCTTCATACTATTATTATAAACTGCAGCAGCAGAATTCCCAGCAGCGCTATCGGGAACATAGAACGAATTGTGTTGTGCGAGTAGAAAAAAGAAGAAAAGAGACTGTCAATCACATATCAGGCTGTGTTCATACCTGTCAGGCTTGGTTCAATTAGAACAAACTCTGATAGGATTACGCGGTTAGTGCAGTCCATTTGAGGAAGAGTGAAGGCTGCCATTCAAAACCCTGGAGTGCACTGAACAGACCACGACCATTTGATGAACAGACCTTGTCCACTTCTAAATGAACCCTTGCAAGGTTGATTGAAGCCTGAATGAAGCTCAGACCGAGGACCTCCAACTATAACTGTGTCAGCAGTGAAGGAATTTCTGCTTCTGTTCCCTTAACGATTCTTTTTTTAAATTTTTTTATGTAATAGTAGTTTCTCAGCTAAAACACCCACCATGCATTTCTTTGTATTTAGAACAATCCATTGTATTTCCATTGAATTTAAGCAGGTTTAATTGTAATTATAATAAATCATAAAAGCCGATAGACAACTTCTGTCTAAAAAAATAAAAGCACTAATGTATTTTAAGTGGATGTTTGTTATTGATTTTGATCGGTGATCTACCAAGAGAAGGTGTGTCACACACATTTTAGTTCATAGGCCAGATATAACCTGATTTCATCTCGAGTGGGCTCGACCAGTAAAATAGTGCCATAATAACTTTTAAACTTAAACTTGAAAGTCTTTCTTTGTTGTGGCTCAGAGTATGCATGATGAAAATGTGTATGTTTTAAATAAAAAAAACAAATACCACCCAAAAATGACTACAATCTCAACATGAAGCCAATTTCACCTTTTGGTGCAAAATACAGTAAAATGTCACAAAAATAACAAAACAAAAAAAACCAACGTCTATAGCTGTTGTTTCGTGGCAGAATCACTGATATATCAGCTCAGATCTTAGTGTTGCGTTGTGTCCAATACTCCACTACAAAATGTAAAAAAACAAACAAAAAATTTTTTTATTTAAAAAAAAATGTTTTCAATTTGCTGAGTGGTTTGAAAGGATTAAAGCAACTTGAGGGCTGTTTTTGGCCAATGGGCCTCATGTTTGACAAACCTGGTCTATGGTATTGCTTGACAATCACCCTGTGCAATTGTGAACTAAGTCTTGGCAACATATATCTATAAAACAACAATTACATTCATTGTTTTTGTAGTTGATGAATACAAGAAACCATAATAATAACAACATCCAATATAGTAAGTTCAGGAAGCAGTTATAAGGTGCACCTGAAACAATTTAATTCACACTGTTGATCCAGCTAATCAGGCTCCTCTATTTTTACTTGGAGTTCATATTGTTGCACCTTAACGCGTCATCTACTGCACAGAAGTGTGCAATAGTGGTGAACATGATGCATGTCATGCTATATATCTGGGAATGAGTGGTGAAGTTTATCTGCAGATTCTGCTGCAGTCAGCAGTGTTAGTGGCAGAGATTAAGGGTCACATCCTCCGAGGACCTAAACGAAATGAGGCCGCGGGCAGAGTTAACAAAATACTGATGTGACTGATGTCAGTTTTATCCTTTGGTCTACGTACGGTACAAAGCATTGTCCTTAGCGGGCCCCAAACGGTGTGTGTGTTATCACCCTCACCCGAAGGCCCCGGTGTGTCATGTAGGCAGAGGTCTCAATGTTCTCCGTACACTCTCCTCTTTATATTTCAGACTCTATCAGCAAATATGAAATAGCAAGTCATGCCCGCGTGTGTGCCTGTGTGTTTCTGTGCTCAACACCTCTATCTACCACCCACAGCCTGGCAACACATTGGCAAGGTCGTGTTCCCCTTCAGTGCAGTCGTGTGAAAGATAAGGCGTCAAAACAAAACCCACTCCATTGTAACAAATGTAGGAACTTCCAGAAACAAGGGATCAGTGCTCTCGGTGGACAAGACGGCGCAAAGAGACAGGGGTGGAGAATAGACGTCAGGATAATCCGGTAACAGTGATTGGATCTCCCAAGAGGAGGAGGAAAGTAGGAAAGACTGAGGTGGAGAAAGTCGAATAAACCTCTCTGTCTGGGCTCGCTCCTTTATCATCTGCCTCCCTGCCATCACACAGTCTATCCACAATGGTGAGAGTAAGCAGATTAGCTTGTTCGCCCATCAAAAAAGAGGATTACATTTACCTGCCCCCCCCCCCCCCCCCCCCCCCTCCCTCCCAGTCTGTAGCAAGAAAGTTGATACGAGCCGAAAACGTGGTGTCTGGGTGCGAAAACTTTTTTTCTTATTTTGACGAACCCATGAGTGATTGAAGTTTCTGGGAAAAGAGGTTTTTCTGAGTCCCTGTGTCAAATTTACTTGGCGTAAAGCCAGATTTGCTCATGGGGAACAAGAAAACATCCGGAGCTCGATAACAAAAATGCGATCCCTGAAAGCGCCGAGATGGATTATTCGTTGTTTTTCTTCTCAGTGCGCTGACCTTAAAAAGCTTCTTTTAAGTGACGGCGTTTGGGTTTGACGCTTATGTTCAGACTACACCTATAATTAGGAAGCGTGCGACATCTGCAGCAGCTCGGCCGGGACAATTACTGAAACACAGATTTGCTGAAAAGAGGCAGACGTAAAATCTTCTGAATACAGTAGATGACGGCGTGTTCATTACGTTAAAGCAATTACTCCATTTATATTGTAATACAGAAGGGTGTATATCTCCGTTCTGAGACTCCAGTCATTGCTCATGAACACTCAGCCGAGAGAGTCTTGGTTCACATCTTCAACATAGTTTTCTGGTCCCCAATAAAAAATGCATTTAAATGTCCGGGGCTCTCGACATAAAGCCGAGCCTTTGATGTTAACAAGCCTTGTTAATTGCCATCGTGAAAAAAATATTTAAAAAAAAAAGATTCTTCTTGAATCACTCTTGAGGGGAAAAAAATAACTAAAACTGCACATTTCTAAAGAGCTTTCTTTGATGTGGCCCAGAACCTGGAGTGGGTAATAAAGAGGTTTATAGGTAGTGTTTGCTGGGTTTTTTTCTGATTGGAATCAGCCTTGTCTGAATAAAGCAATTGTGTTCAGGTTTATTGATGCCTGCTTGACTGTGCGGCAGCAAGTGGAGTGGAGGGTGGAGAGGGGTGTGCTGCCGTCTGCATTTAAATTATTTGTTGGACGGTGGACCATAGCACTGCAAGTAGGAGTTTTAAAAAATGCGATGAACGGAAATCAAACATTTACTGAAGAGGGAGGTGCAAAGTCATCAGATAATTGAAAGGACTGTAAATGATCTCAGGAGCAACTGCATATTTCTACCATCACACAAACTGTGAGTTGTGAATCGTCTCTGATGGCTTAAACATAATAACAACAAACTACCCTAAAACCACCTCCAGATTTTCACTAATCAACACCCTGAATGGAAATCGCTCGAGCCGCACACAAATCTGTACAATAAAAAAAGAAAGGAATGGCATTAACTGCCCACTTTAACCTCCTATTTGAAGGTCCAAATTGTGTTGGAAAGCTTTCCACGACTGTCCATTAGGAGAAAATTATGTGGGGGAAATGTCACATCTGTCCCTTTGTTTGCTTCAATAGCCTAAAATCAAAGCTGCGTTCCAGGCTTTAAGAGTTCGCTAAAAGCAGGAAATTTCCAGGAGAAACAGAAAGGCTACAATCTTAACATGATTATAGTGTTGAAAGTATAGTCAATTGAAAGATTGAACCAAAACTAAAAATATTCTCGAATAATTATAAATGTGAGTTTTCAAAAAAAATTAAATGAAAATGCTATCTCACGTGGACTGACTTTCTCATATTTCTCTCCGTTATACATCAGAACCAGATTTTTTACAAGTGAAATAAGGGTAACTTCATTCAACGTGGATTCACCAAGTGTTCATCAACTGGCTTGACTTGAACCTTCACCCAGTGACAGAAATTAGAAAACTATAAACCTAACGTATATCGTTTAAATTGTTCCTGGAAATTTGCAGCATTTACTAAACTCTGATGCCTTCGCACAAACTGTGTAATTCATGAGGTCCATAATTGTGCTCAATGGTTGTAAACAGGTTTGCATTCCATATCCGTTGCTATCCATGTCTTTCTGCCCGCTGTAATACAAATCGCAACACAGTAGTAATAAAGTTAACCATGACCCCAAATATACGATCTAAGGCAGCAGATAACCTATTGGAAAAACTTTGTCCTGTATGGCTTCATAAAAGAGCATAGATCTGTTTGCTTTCTCTGACATAAAGAATTTTTCACCCCCCCCCCCCCCCATTTTGAAGGTCTAAAAGTCACTACGTCAGCCTCAGCAAGGCAGATCGACAAAGAAATCCAACAATGTATTTTCTTGCAATAGAGTCTAGTGCCAGATTAAATCTTGGATATCAAAATAAAACATAATCGTCATGTAACAATGTATCTCTGTTAACTATTGGTTTAAATGTTGGGTTGGGCATTAATGAAATAATGCTTGTAAATACAATATGGGCAGACCTCACTTCTACACATATGAAAGGAATTGTTTGCAGTGCGCAAATTATATATGCCAGGCTGATAAAATGTAGTTATTGCCACCTGACCTGTGAGCTTTACAAAAGTGCCTTTTACCATGTAGACGCACAAGTAACGTAATGACGAGTGACACAATTTAAGCTTCTCGAAGCACCCAGTCATTTTTCGCTTTGCTCATGGGAATGTCCAAGTTTGACATGTGTTCCCCCCCCCCCCATTCAGAAGTCAGAACTTTCCCACGTGTTACTTACTGCTAAATAGAAGTAAGAAAGCGCCACCTCAGTGCAACATAAATAGATCAGGACATAATAGCCTGAAATTGGATTGTGTGAGAGCAGCACCCAAAAACGAGGCACGTTTGAAAACAAAACAGGCCTTAACTTGTAAAGCAGCAGTTACTCTTCCTTCCATCCATTACTTCCATTTTTAGCTTTGACTTCAGGAGAAACTCCCACTGAACATTATTTGTTTTGCAGAGTGCATGTACCCAGTGTCTGCTGACATCAAAACCAAAATTCTCCCAACAGTGGGAACAAAGGCTCCGAATCCACAGATCTCTAGGACCAAACAAATCACGCATACAGGGAGATGAAGGGGAACAACAGACTGTTGCTGTAATAACGCAAAGAATGAGGGAGCAGGAACAAATGGGTCGAGATGAAAGTGAGCTTTCCTTTGTCATTACCCGGTCTGACACCATCACTGTCTGAAGGACAGCACTGACACAAAGGTGCATTCAAATGTCCTGGCTTCCTTTGAAATATGACCTCCCCATGCAGCGACATGAAGATTCTTCCTTCCATTTTTATTCTCCCGACGTAATCTCGCTTCAGTGATGAGCCAAACAACCCTTTGTGTCTCTCTATCTCTCTCTCTCTCACTCCATCTTAACACCAACTATGATAAAAGCGTTAAAAGAAACACCAGATACTGTGGTTTCGAGAGCAGTCAAAGCCTCCTCAAACTACCTGTGTGGGTGACGGTAAAAAAAAGCAGGATTAAAAACACTCCTTGAAACATTTCGAGATCGATGACAATAATGGCCTCACTAACTGTCAAAATGAATCCAATAACCCCAGCCGGCTAAGATGAGTAGTCACAAGGGTTCTGGTTTTTGACTCCAGATGGACCCGTCACCGACCAAATGGTGTAATTTATTTATTTTTTTAATCTAAGAAGGAAATTATGGCCCTGTGGAAGAGGAGGAGTAGAAAAGATGAAGCAGTTGAATTTCGCTGAATCTTTTAGTCAAGTGTACTGATTTAATACAGGTTTGATAAATACTCAAAGTCCAAGGCCAGCATTCACAAAGGCTGCAATTTAATAGGCGAGGCGGGTTACCGCCGTCGCTAGACTTTTCAAACGTCTAAAACCACCTCCAGCCCTTTTTTTACACTATTTTTTATGCAGCATGCAACTGGCATTGAGCAAAATCTGTAGGCCTTCGACAACTGTTTTTGATCTACCTTTAAATAGGGTCAGTCAGACAGCCACCTTTCATTGGTTTAAGTGCATACATTTTGCTGAAAGGACTTAAAATTCTATTTTACTTATTTTTTTTGCATATTAACGAATTGTAAAGAAGTAGTGACATCGACGTGTGAATTTCCGGACTGAGAACAGCAACTCCTTGAGCAAACGTTTTCATGGTGGCAGCGCCGAAATCAAAAAAGTGATGGAAAAGTTCATGTCGCATCAGGAAAAAGTGGCCATTCACTGTGAAAAATTGGCCATCTCAAACAAACAATAAGCAATGGTGACAGAAATAAGATAAATACTCACCAAACACAGTTCTCTGCTCCTGTGCATGCACAATATGGCTGTAGTAAATAGTTCTGCACATGTGCGAGTAAATGGACAATCACAACAATGGCGGCCTCCAGAGTATCCTGACTCCCAGACCATATTGTCCTGGCACTTGGGAGTTTTATAGTTGTCACCCAAGCAATCTAACTCTGTTGTCTGTGTACTCACCATTGTTAATGTTTCTAGCGAAATGTTCTCTGCTACATGTGTGTGTATTTTCATTACAAAAACAACCAACGGCACCAACTCATGGCCTGGCAAGCTGAGTACATTGTTTACAGCGTTTCAGCGTAAACGGATATTGTTTCCAAAAACTGCCGCGTCAATGGTGCTAAACTAATCATACTTTGTTAATCCTCTTCAGGAAATTCCTTTTTTCCAACATTTACCCATCGTTTTTTGTGGAAGGCAGAGGTGCAGCCACATTATTGTGCTCCAGGGAGATAATTGGGCGGAAGGGTCTTGCTCAGGGACCCTCAGTTATGACATGTCAAACCTGCAAACTCCGGATCCCAAGTCCAATTCTCCAACATCCCAGCCACCACTTCCCACCTTTTTTTTTTGCTAACGTTATTCATTTCTGTATTTATTTTAAGTTTAGTTTCGGCTCACAGTGTGATTTGCGCAGCGTCTTCCCATCTTTTGTTCCTTTTGGCCAAGGGGTATCAAGCCCCCCTTTGGTTTACCTCTAGTTTATTTGTACCTTTAGGGTTAAGCCTGTAGGCAAATTGGTCCATTTTGGTGTATTGTCCTCTTTCTATATGTTATGACTCCTCAGTTTGTATGGAAGCTGTAATAACAAAATAAACAGACAAAATCTCTCTTTACGGTGCAGTGAACCCCAAACACGTTTTTCACTATGACAGGTAACTGGAACAAGTCTAAGCATGGAAAACAAATGCAGTCTCCACCTAAAAAGGTTTCAATGTCTGAAATTGAACAGGGCTGCAGCAATTAAGAGCAAAAGAGCTTTAAATTTTGGAAAGAAGGCTTTGATATAAAAAGTAATGAAGAAAGCTGTGGATTATAGAAACTTTTACAGCAGTGGTTTGGTTTTATTCTTGACCCTCTGGACAGGTCACTCCTTTTAGCCTCAGGAGAAAAATAAGTATTCACATGTCAGATTTGGAAAAAGTCCACAGTTTGCACCCTTTCAATATGTTTTCACCAATTCAAACCAAAGCCAAAGAAACGGTTGGCAAATTAGTTGATGCTGGATAGCATTTATTGAGTTTTTGCAAAACATTTTATTGATAATCAATGTCAGAATTTTAACCAAGGTCCATTCCATCTTGTCTTTAATAATTACTTATCTTACAGGGAATTTATTAAATGTCTTACTTCCTAAATCAAACTGGAAGATAAAGATAAGTCTAAAAATTGCCAGTTAAACATAGCTTTCAGTGCAGTCTTCCACAAACAGTCATTGAAGTCACATTGCTCGTCACAACTGTGCTTCTCATCTCCTTCAAAGACAGCAAACACAGTCCAGGCCTGCTTCATCTCAGAAAGTCTGGAGGAGCAGACCCAGGAAGTACAAATACACCACCTCCTCCCACATATACTTTCAGGGACAAACAAAATGCCTTTCGGAGTTAATCTAAGTTTCAGCTGACACCAAAATTTGATTTTGCACTGTTAGCAACTGGTTTTCAAGTAGCTTCACGGGGTAACTGCGACCCATACACTCTATGCTCTGCTTTTCCTCGTCCTCCTCACCCCATCCACTGTCAGGGGAGCGCCCAGGTGATGCTCTGAATAAGCACACAAAAAAGTGTTGTGAATGTGTGAACAGTGTGGTTCAGGTTGTGCCCTGGGCTCCCAGAATGCGGTTTATACTCGGATTAGACACTCACCATTTCTTCTCATGTGCCCTGTGGCCCCCTGGCTTTTCTGAACCTTGCCGGCTACACCTCTACATGAAAAAAAAAAAAAATAAAAAAAAAAAAACAACTCCTGCAGCTTTTTTTTGGAGCGGAAGCTCACCTGCGCCCTTTCCGAAGCTGCTCAGTCACATGCTAGAATTGCTACCAAACGAAGCAGGCTATTTTATTTATTTTTGCACTGCCCTGTGGCCCAATGTTGGTTACAGCAGTATACCAAAGGAAAGTTAAATGGAGTAAAATTCAAACTACACTATTTTTCTTTAAATGTTCAATATAATAAAGAGCAGTGAAATTAGTCAGTGTCATGAAACCAAGCAACTAACATCAGTCAGATCCTGTGATACTAGGTAGTACCACAAGGTAGAGTATTGAGTCGATTTGAGATCCCATCTGCGATGAGTTCAATAAGAGAAGATGCAAGAGTCAACACGGGTAGATGAGGGAGTAAAAAGCAAAAGTCTAAAACTAAACCATGGACTGGATGTTACAGTGACTCATCCAATACAAATAAAAATGGTATTGAATTATTCTGGAAATGTACCTGTCAAAAAAAAGAAATCAACTTGTTCAATCTTAAAATCTTCGTTCTCCCAAACTTCCTGCTAGCAGAAGTCAATTCATGACAAAACTTAGGAATGGCAAAGAAAACGGATAAAAAGATAACTGAAAAAATGTTTCATAATTCTGTTGGAGTTTGTTTTGGATTGGTTTTTTTTAACCCCAATGCAATAGAACGTTCTCCAGAGCAAGTGTATTAATCTCAGTGATAGTGACGTGTCAGTGTTGCCCAATAATCAACCAGTGTATATATATAAATACTAAATCTGAAATGCATACCATTGTTAAAAATCAGCACTCGGTTTTCATTGAACACTTACTGATACTCTCGAAGCATCGAATGGGTCTATCTCATTACAAACATCTGTGACTTCTCTGAAAGAATTGGGTGAGGACAGGCTGCCACTACCACCTAAATGCCAAAGAAAAACGTGCTTTTATACTATTATGACAACACAAACTACAATACATTTTTTGTTATCAAATTGATCACAATATCATAATACAATGTGATTTATCTCCGTATTGATCTCACTCATTGATCTCACAGCAGTTGTACATTACAGTTATATAAAAGTGAAATCCATAATTGGCCATAAGTCGAGGAAATTCACATTTCGGGTAGGAAAGATACCAGATGAAAAATTGATATAGGATGATATGGCTGCCATGAATATGATTGCAAAAAAACTCATCCTTGAATATTGCATTTTGTTGTATTTCACATATTTATTTTCCTTTTCCATGGAATTTTTTTTTTTCTTTTTTCACAGTTAAAACAACCATCAGCAAGTAATGGGTGAAAAGATTTTAATTTCCACCTATTCACTACTCGCATGCTTACATACCTCCACATTTTCAGCAAACATGTTCATTTTACAACTCTGTCCCATTTGAGTTTTTCCAATATCTTCAACTAATCCCATATCGCTGTTCTGTCTCCACTCGTTTCCTGAAATTATGCAAAAAAATAAGCATCTTCATTTTGTCCGACAGGGCGTAAAAACACTGAGACTAAGCAAATTATTTGGTAGAAAGCCAGCTCTAAACATTGAAACTGCACTTTCCATAATCTGGCTCACCATGTACTGTCACTTGGGAGGACAAGTGGGACCAAGGGCCTGCCAAAGTACAGGCAACTCAGGATCAAACATCCACTCCCCCTGAAAATGAAGCAAAGTTTCATCTCCTAAAAGTTTAAGTCGATTGCAATCTTAATTAAAAAAGGACCCCTTTTGTTTCTGGCTGTCTGCGCCCGTGTCTCCTTGTGTATACATCGCTCCCTCTCATCGTCTTTAGGAGCGACGGCCGCATTTGCGGACAGGCTGGAGTGATTGATGGCTGAGATACTGGGGAATGAATTGCTGATAAAAGCCCTGGGCTAGAAAAAGGTTGGCCGAGAGAAGCGGGGCTTGCGTTGGTGCCTGTGTTTATGTGGCAATCGGCAGCTCAGACAGGCACAAGGCGATGACACGACAACACAGGAACCCGGGCATTATCTGCAGCGACGCACGTTCACACCTCTGGCGGTGAAGCGTTCACACATTCATACACACATCCAGCTCTTTTAGACGTGCCTGTCTCCGGAACTGACAGGGGGATAACAAGGCAGACCGCAGTCTGATGAAATGTCACCGACTCAAAGACACACACGCAGGCATGCACACACAGACACACAAGTCGCATGAAGTGAGTCCACCCACTCAAACAACTTCCAGCAAATTTGCACGTGTGTTGCAGGAGAAAGGTGACACTCGCACTGCAGGAAAAAGTACACACAAATGATCCATATCGGATTTTTGTTTTTGACTGTCTGCACTACACAAATTTTCTAATGTGACTATGACCACTTCCATATGAGATAACAAATAAGATACATGCCCGATACAGACACATATAAGTCACTACCAATAATGCAATACCCAATGATGGCAATAATGTAATGATTTAGGCCTTTTTCAATACTGTATAATAAAGCCTGTAACATAATAACGTGTCCACAGTATTATAAGATATGAGTCATAACATTTATCTCATGATGTCATCAGTTCTTGTTATCAGGCTGCATTTCTTGGAAACAAAAATGTTTCTTGCAGATTTTGAGCAGTTTGTTTCTCAAAAATAGGTATTGTGGATGAGACAATCATAATTTTCATTTATTGTGGATAAACAATCTGCAACACTCAATCATGGTTGTAAAAATGTTTTTAATACTTTATGGTCAAATCATTTTTTAATTGGCTTTATTACATTCACACCGGCCCGAATTATTACATTGCCACATCATTGGTTGTTACACATGTAAACATATATAAGCTAAACTAGTGTAAAGTGTAGTCACTGTATAGAATGAGGATCCATTTCATCTCCAGTCCATTTACTTCTATAAAGGGAGGAGGTCTTTACACAATTAAAGCTAGCAATGGGCGAAGGCAGAGTACAGTAAAGTCAGTCCATTGTTCCTGAGTATTTAGATGTCATTTTAATTTTTTGCATTTCATTTTATCCCAACATTACAAGTTGAGAAACAATATTATTGCTATCAAGAAAGCTGTTCTTGCGCCAACCTCTTTCTGGGTGTAGAGGAGCTCGATAAGCTGCCATTCATTCATGAGAAAAAAATAGTAACTTCATTCCAACAAGCTGAATATAACAGTCACTTAAATAGATTTATTTAAGTATTTATGCTGGCATTCCATTTGGAACAGCCAACTTGGAAACAACGTGGGAATTCCACGGTGCAACACAGAAAACACTGCATCACCTCAGGTTTTAAGGTAACAAAAATGGTAAGCATCATTTCTTACTTCGTAAGAATTGAAATACTGGTTACCTGCTAAGTATTTCTAGGAATCAATTTACTTCAATGAAGCAGAGCGATTATTGAAATCTTAAGGGTGGCTAATAGTTTACACTTTTTTGTGATACTTGACAAAATCCTTGCACTTTCCTCTAATTGGTAAATGGATTCCACGTACTGTCCATACCATTTTTCCACTGCTACAGCAGTTGCTCAGCACCTGGCAAGGCAAGTCATATTCATTGTCATTCCCACAGAAGTACGCACACCAATGGTGACAGCTGCCATTCGTGGTGCTCAATCAGTCCTTTAAGAGGAACTTCGAATTCACTCTCTTACACAAGTAAACTGACATACAGACAAGGGGGTGATGGGGGATCAAACCTGGAAAACAACTCGCTGTACCAACTGAACCACACCCAATCTGTCTTGCAATTTAAACTTCACGGGTTGAGCGACCACTCATCAGCAACCTGGAAACCAACAGTTTCGAGTTCCACAGCAATTGGAACAAAATTTTTCTCAAGAGAATATAGAAATGACTTACAATAGTAAAATACCAGCAGATTAATATGTGCAAACTGTTGCAAAAACAATTATGATTCTACATTCAAAAAAATATTTAAATAAAGTGTGGATTTTTTAAAACTACTCAAAAGTCTGACTTCCAACAGAAAGCCTGGATTTAGCCTCACCACACAAAGGCACACGTGACAGGTTCAGTCCAGTATCACCCAGGCTTTGGCACTCATAAAACTCTGAGAATGTGAGCAGAAATAGCTGAGCTCACTCTTGATCTGGCCCCGTATTTAACCGGCAATGAAGTGCGGGGGAGGTTATTGCCCATACCTGACGAAGTACTCCAGGAAATCAAGTTTTAATATTACTTGGAATCTCCCCCCCCCCCCCCCCACCGTGTTTGAAGAAGCATTAGCTGCGTGACACGTTTAACACCCTTCAAATACATGCCACCGGATTTCAATCTTCTCTATTTGGATTGTAAGAATCCCATTTGTGCAGAATTGACTGAGTGCTTTTGCTAAGGCTGCCTCACACAGATGAGAGGGAGAGCAAAGAAAAGATGGATAATGAGAGAAAATCAGAGGCAAAGAGAGCAAATGTGTGGGCATCGCTGGCAGTAATTCTTTACATCCCACCTTTTCTGGCACCTCTTTAGGAGTCAATAGGGTTTTAGTTTTTTTCTATTAAGACGATGGTAGGAGGGCAAAAAGAAGAAAAACTTTTGAACAACTCCAGCAAATACCAAGCATCAGCACAACTTTGTGGATGCTGACTATCAAACAGAAATGAGCCCTCTAAACAAACAGCCAATGTGCAAACCTGCGCTTTCTTCCATTTCAGCTGGAGAGCCGCGGCAGCGCACGGCCCATCGAGACACGGGGAAATGAGCGAGAGTGATAGAATGGAGAGAAAATTAGAGAAGGAGTGAGAGATAACAAGGTGTTTATGGAAGGCGCCTCTCAGCTATTTCCCCCCAGCTCACATTAGGGTAAACAGAGCGCTGAGCTGAAAGGAGCACGCGGGGAAATGCTCCACTGATAATGGCTGTGATGGGAGACAATGATACCAATCACAGTAACCACAATAATCACACCCATTCTCTGAGGACTTTTAAAGCATCTTAGTGGAGAGAGTGTGTGTGGTGTGTGTGGGTGTGTGTGTGGGTGTGTGTGTGTGTATGTGTGTGTGTGTGTGTGTGTGTGTGTGTGTGTGTGTGTGTGTGTGTGTGTGTGTGTGTGTGTGTGTGTGTGTGTGCGTGTGCGTGTGCGTGTGCGTGTGCACGTGTGTTTTTGACGACGTGTCCATTGCTTTTGCATGTAACAGACCCCGAGAGGACCATTGTTGGAGTAACGACGCCTCATCTCGCTCCCAGGTGAGACCAGACTGAGAACACAGATGCTGCTGACTCCTGATAAACAAGTGCTGGAAAACATGTGAGGAAAGCCGATAACAAACAGATGCCTACCTGCTTACATTCCTGATAAATTATAGCAGTCATTTGTCTTTGAAGTGGGATAGTAATATAAAGAGAAAATGGAGAGAACACTTAAAATATTACTGTGTTATTTCAGATTTTTTTTTTTTTTTTTTGGGGGGGGGCGGGTACTGGAAGGTAAAAACACAGAGTATGACCTAAACATGATCTTAACTGTACTCTACATATCAATGAAGTACCACATAGTTGAGTAATTAAGTCTCTTTTGGTCAGATGAGCATGTCACAACATTCTGCAAAACACAGACTGTATGAATAGTCTGTTCTGTTCATTAGCCTGGACATACACATTGTTATTGTTGCTTTATTTGCCTTTGAATTATTGTTTATGATCAGCATCGAAGGACATTTATTGTCACAATTGTCTAGCACAGCTCGCATTAAAAACAAACTCGTAAAATGCTTGTATACACTTCTGCCATCATGCTAGGCCATGATGGAACTCCTTCATTTGCATAGGCTGTATCAGATCAGGCAACAACGAGCAGTCAGTAACCGAAACAAGATCACGTTAACAACAAACCATAAAGTCACGAAGAAGCTTGGTAGGATTGTTGTATTAGGCCTTGTGAAATCTTGAGAGGCCATACAAGGCACATGTTCACTTGCTAAAGTAAACCACATTCCATAATACAAAAAGGATTAGCTCAGCTAGCACCCAAAGCTAACTGAGATAACATCAAACAGTAAACTCGATGAAACGCTTGGCAAGTTGGTCATGTTTGGACTTGTATTGTCTGTGCTCAATCTGAAGTAAATCACACAACTACCAACACAGCTTGCATTGAATCAAATAATGGCTCTCGTGCCTGGACTCTATGGATGTCAGAACAGATAAGTTCACCTTTATATAGGAGCCTTATACAGCCAGTTGCTCCTCTGGGAACAATTGACACGAAATGGCTTGATGTACAAGTGATGTAAATCGGAGCCAGAGCAATACTTCTCTCTGAGTCTGTGTTGACTCTCTCACAAAAAAAACCAAGAGAATGACATGAAATTATAAGCAAAACAAATTTATTTCCAATGAAGCAAATTCTGTCCCTTGAAATGCTTTCACTGCATTACATCGATCTCAGTCACATTCAAAACACCCTTCACCTTTGTTCCGTGGCAGTCTGCAGTGACGTCTCCATAAAAGCGCAAATGGGCACATTTCTCCACTTTCTCCGACTTAACAGCCTCGTCCGTCTTCGCCTACTTGGTAATGACCCACCAGCCAACAGTAATCAAACAATTACCGGGCAGGCGGGGGAGAATTAAAACAGCCCACTGGTTGCCTGAAAGAGCGGCAATGTGGAGGACGTGTTCGATCCAGTGTTAGGCAGGGGTGCACCGCAGCCCCAGTGGGTTGCACTGACCCAGAGAAAAGAGCCACTCATCGGTCCCCCCTGAGAAAATCATTTTAATCTGGCTGAAAATATGAGAATTGAGACCAACGTTAAACAGACAAGACATTTCTCATGAAGAGAGAGGTAAAAGTGATAGGAGAGGCTTTTTTTTTTTTTTTTTATCGCAGCAGTCAAGGCTCAGATCTTCTGAGACAGATCTCCTGTAGCCACAGGTAATGGTCGGTGAAAAGTAAAAAGAAGCTAAGCAGCTGTACACGAGCACTCAGGAGCATTTTTCAGAGGGCTTAATTTGTACAGATCAGACTTCTTGTGGCACGTCCTGGAGGGGCAGTGTACTGTATCTTTGTTCTGATTCAGTGCGTGTGGATCTCACTCCACAGTTTTAAATGTGAAACTTTAAATGTCAGGCTGTATTACGGGCCATTTCAACATTGAACAATCACAGTCTACAGCAGATCATTAACCCTATGCTCACCTCACCTTCTGATTTCAAAGCAAAAATAGTGTTTGCGTAAACAAACACTCATCAATTCTCATTCAGAATTGACATCATCAACACCTAGCGACACATATGTAACACATTCGCTTGAAAAACCAGCATGTGCTAACGCCCGTCCATGTGAACCACTACCAAGCTCTTTCACATCAAGGAGAAAAGGTGTAATCTAGATAATTGAACAGAGTTCACTGATACAGGAAATCGAGTGATCTATTTTGAAAGATACTTTTAATTGACTCTGAAGTAAAGTTTGTGGTAAACTTTCTTCCCGTACTTCATATATTATACGGAAACCAAAGGATTCTCTCAAGGACTGACATCAAGGTTTCATGATCAGAAATTTTGTATTACACAAGAAGGTACACTGCAAGTTTTTCAGCAGGTCCTCTAACTACCTCCCACAATCCAAAAACAAGTTTGTAAAGCTAATAGTTGACAATGAACTTTCTGTGTGTGTGTGTGTGTGTGTGTGCGTGTGTGTGAATGATTATCACTCTGTATTAGCTTTGTGCTGGACTGGTCACGCATGCAATTCCCTTCGCCCAGGTTAGCCAGTATAGAGTTGGTCTAGATGTTTGATAGATCACCACTCTGTCCTTTGGCATTAAATTCAAAGAGAAAGCTGAATTCATGTAGAACGGTTCAAAATATTTGAATCTTTACTTTTGATTCCATCTTCCAATAAAGCAAGGGCCGCTTGTAGTTGTGTACGTTTTGCCATCTTACTTTCATGAATTGCTATCCACCTTTTACTGTGTAGGCGCTTGCTTGAGTGGCTTTCATGAGCGCTTTGTCGCAGCCACATCTTAACGATGTTAACTTTGTCCGTTTGTCAATACATCTGGTCAATGACGCGACGCGCCTCGAGCCGAGAGAAAATGTCGTTAAGGAACACTTTTTGAAAAGGACACAACGATGAGACGTTGATGCAAACCAGTGGAGCCAGGAGCCGTATCGGTACAATATTAAAGAGTTGTCATTTGAGGTGATTGACTCTATTATGGATTCTGTGAAATGACGCATGCCATGATAATATACTATGTAAATACAACTCCGGTGACGATGCTGAGAGTCTTTCCAAGGACAATTTGGCTACTGATACTTTTCTCCCTGTATTTATTGTATTTGGCACTTGTGAGGCAGTAAAACAAAACCCCAAAAATTCCATTATCGGCATTGATGTTTCAGTCTTGTACCATCTCGTACCTATGTCTTTCTCTCAGAGTCTGGAATATGGTCTTAACAATTGCCGAGAGCTTCATCGTCATCATCTATAACACTTTTTTTTAACAAAGGACAAGTTCAAAACCAGAGAAGCTACACTATTTTGTGGTTCAAAATTGTATTTGGAAGACTGAACAGGTCAGGGCTAGGAGGTTAGTTTTTGAGTCCAGTATCCTTGAGCACAAAAAAAACTATTTTCAGATGTTTAAATTGTCATTTGCTCAAGTCCTGTTAGTCATCGCAAACTCGAAATGTGCCATAAAATCAACTGCTGGAAAAGCACAAACTTAACCCAATTTTTTAACCAGACTAGATAAATCTTTCATCTTCAATTGTGCTGCAGAATTAAACAGATGGACAGATAATTGGTTTGGCTATTAGCCAGTACATCAAATCATCCTCTTTACTGCTTTATCCAACTAGGGGTTAAAGTAAAATCCTGGACAGCTTACTATTACACCACAGGGCAAATTACTAATCACCAATTAGCTTCAAATGCATATTTTTGTGTGGGAGGAGACTAACATAGAGATAGCCAACGTATGCAAAAAAAGGACATGCAAATTTCACACAGAATGGCCCCGAAGCTCTGGTAGACCTCACTGTACTTTGGATATCAAGGATTTCATGGAACACTGTTCACACTTGATGCAGCTTCTAGAGGTTGATACTGTATCCATGAGCAATTTGGAAACAGAATCGTGTTATTTTTTTCCCCTAAATTTAACCCTACTCGATTTTATCCATTTGAGATGGCAAACAGGTTGGTTTCAACTTCAATTGCATAATGGTGAGTTATTGGCTTATCTGTGACACCAAATGTTTTAAATTGACAGAGTTAAAAAGAAAAAGAAACTTGCACATTTCGATTTATTAATTTTAATTCTTGTCCATTTTTACATCCTAGGCTGCTAATGTAAACCAGAGCAGCACATGGATGACAATGTCTTGGCCCAAATTGCAGTTATTTAGTCATCAGTTCAAAATGTTCACGGTTGTTACAAGAGGCGAATGCTGCCCTCTTATGCCGCATGAAAAGGTCAAAACTGTTGTACTTTCTCAAATGTAACTTTAGCCAAGAAGTTTTGTTGGCTAACCCTTCAGTAGATTTGGCATTCTAAGACAAACAATGCTCTGCAAAGCGTCATTTTGGAACAGCTTTCCCTGATATTATGCAGTTGGGATGGCAAGCAGACCGGATTACGATGCTCCCTCTGAAACAGGCACCACAGTGGGATGTGCTGCATCCCATAGGAAATGGCAGGCTGTCAGCCAGAAGCCACGCGCAATAATGCAGAGCAGCTCAGGCACACATAAACCCCCGGAAACACACACACACACGCACACACGCACACGCACACACACACACACACACACACACACACACACACACACACACACACACACACACACACTCTCGCAAACATTTCTTAAAAGCTCAGCAAAACAACACGACGTGCAGCTGTCTCATTCTAAGCAACACTGACACCCATTGTGGTGCTCATCCCAGGAGATCACACTGCACTGAGAGAGAAAGTACACCTTCCTCTGACTTTGCTATATAACTTGTGATGCAGCTCTACTGTACATCTCTAGGAGTTAAAGGCAGCAGGAGGGGGAAGGAAGAGGAAAGACAAAAAAGAATGAGAGTGATGGAGCTACACAGAGAGGAATTGAAGTTCCTCTCTTTCGCAGTGGAGCTGCTTTTCAGAGAGATTTCTTTCATCAACCGATACCGATTCCTTCTTTCCTTTAAAGGCAGAGGAACAATAAAACCCTTTTCATCATGGAGAGGAAGAGGAGGCAGAAATCCCATCGTAATTATGGCTGGTCGACTTGGGAATGGTTTCGCGCTAACTGCTCACACTCTTCACTCTGTGGGCCCTAATTACTGTCGACCGCATATCACATTTCCTTAATTTTCAAACCAGGACATTTCTTTTCTATTTTTTTTCATTAATTCCATGACAAAAGCGGGATCACTGCCGTTGCTGGTTCAGATGAAGGAGAGGAGGAGGACTGCACGGATTCACATTAGCGCTTACCGGTGGTCAATTAGCCTAGCAGTGATTAGCGCAGTGGAGGCTAGCCCATTAGCTTCAGCCCGTCTCTGCTGGTGTGTCCCTCCCAAGAGATGACCGAGTGCAAGGACAAGACCCTTGTTGAAACGTTTTTGATGAGTCCACTCCCCAAGCTGAAAAATTGCTACAAGTGCAAGAAGAAGAATGCTGTAAAGCACGTCTCAGATTACAATTTTCAGCAGTGAAGATAAACAGAAAATAATGGACTGCTTTCAGGTATTTGGTAATATCCACAGAGTGACTGTCATTTTCTTGGGCACGTCACCTTAAAAGACTGTCCAGAGAAAGAAATTCTCCATTTAGCCTCCAATCATTTTAAACGTTTTTACTTTGGAGTAAAAATTCCCCTTCTGCTCAGCTCAATGTAGATAGTTCCCTGAGCTGACAGTCATTTCATCTTTAATGAAAGATTGCTCCTAATGTTCCAAAGGTGTCAAAACGAGAGAGAGTAAAAACACCACATGACCGACGTTTTCGTGACGGTGTGCTACTGGAGTGGAAACGACGGGATCGGCCGCTTGCGGAGAGGGACGGGGAGGACGATAATTGTGTTACTGCTGTCAGAGTGTCGCCAGAACCCAAACACGTACCGCACTATTGTTCCCCAGCGGTGTCTGGTGTACATTATTAAAAATGACAAGAGCCTTGTTGGTTCAATTTATGACATATCATTGTTGAGGCATTCACAAACACAATCAGGCATCTATCAGCACTGCTGAAGCACACAAGCTCTAACAAACGCCGCTGGAGGAACAAGACGAGGTGGCGCCAATGAATCTCTCTGAAGTTAATCAAGAGCCATAAAACTTTAACCAACATCTGTACAGCCTTCATAAACAGCGCCTTGGCAAATTTCTTTTCCTGTCACCAACGACAGGAGACTGATGACATCATTACAGCACCCCCAACTCACAGTAACACAGTTACATCAACACATTTGATCTTGAAGGCTGCATTAACCACAAATGCATGATGAAGCCAAGAATGAGTTGTTGTATGTAATGAGCTGCAGTTTCCAACATAAAAGAAGCTGGAAAAGAAAAGGAAAAAAGGACATTCACTGCTGATGTGAACTCACTCTATTGAACACATTTCACCATTCTCCCTTTCTGTCATACCGTCACTCTTTTTCCATTACTGCAAATATTACTTAGATTCCTGCTCGCTGTCTTTTGTGTATTTTCTCTGGTGCTGTCAGTCAGGCTTTAAATAGTATTTGTACCTTCCCTCCGATTCTACCCATCCTGTACGGGGCTGGAAAGACAAGAACAGGCTGTACAAAACCCACCAGCATTGGTAGAGCAAAAGCACCAGCATCTGAATGCGTATATGAGTGTGATCTCAGAGGCTCTGCGGCTCCCTGGTTAAGCAGCCACCTTCATCTTTGTCATTTCTCTACGTGGTAACAGTAGACTATTGGGAGCACGAGCTGGCACCTAAAAGCACAGTAGATTAAAGTGTATTAGTCATAAAATGTGCAGCACAGACAATACGCTCACCCTGGACAATTCCCACAGATGCGCATTTTACATTCGATGACAGCACTGAGTGCCACTGTGTGTGGAGCCATGCTATTTATGAAGAGAAAGTCCCATGATAAGGTGCAGCACAGTCTTTCTGTAACCTTCACTGCCTACTGAGCTCACAATGAAGTCCGTGTTTAGGAGTCCGACTGGCCTGTACTTGGGTTTTTTACCTCGGACCAAAACAGGGACCTAAAACTCAAATGAGGTAGGGGCCACAGGAGAGCCATTTCAGTGTTTAAGTAGTACATAATTGCACAGTTATGTCTTAAAACAAATTCTTTCAGCAATATTTTAAACAGTAGTAACATCTTCTGCTTCTTCTAGTACTAAAACTGTTTGTTCGTCCTCTGCGGCAGTTTGGCAAAGTGGTTTCCACCATTTGAATTGCAAAGTAAATAGTTATTTTAATTGCAGGGGAAACAATTTTAATAAAAATATAAGCCACCATATTTTTGACATCAATTGTGGTCTATAATGTGGCCTGATGACCAGTGTTGCGCCTGAACAAGTTCATTGAACGATCATTCTGTAGATACTTCAGCACAGTTAAAACTGCTGGACACTGTATATCCTATATGCTGAATGTGGCATGAATACTCTAAGTCCTCTAAGAAATGTGCACTCGTCTTAAGCGCGTCCCCTCTACTTATTTATTTTTTAAATTTTTACACAAATCAAAAGCTTGCATACCGAGAATGATCTAATGTCAAAGCTCAACCCGAGTTACGGGACTGCAGCATTAATCGTCCCTGTTGTGATCTGTTTCCTGTGAAAGCCAGTGTGCAATCCTACTTTAGATAATGAGTGGTTAAGAAGAAGACTAAGAGGCAGTGGATTGATATTTATTCCGTTTTTAGAACAATATATGACCAGCATTTTAAAATTCTTTGAAAAGTACATTGAAGGGAAAAACTCAAGCTTTGTGTGGGTGAAAGGCAAAAACTGGAGGAGAGAGGATCTGTTTGCAAATTTAAGTTGAGAAGAAAATCAGAGACTTGTCTTAAATCTGTGATGGACTCCATCGAAACCCTCACCCCATCTCCGCCCCCCCATCCTCCAGTGAATTCATGACTTCTCCATCTGTTTTCCTTTTGCAGCTTGTAATGCTTACTACTACAAACGTCTCTCATCCTCCCTCGCATCCTGTAACACTATCTCACCTAAACACACACACACACACACACACACACACACACACACACACACACACACACACACACACACACACACACACACACACACACACACACACACACACACACACACACACACATACATCTCCTCTCTTCTTCACTCTGTCATCAGCAACCAGTCAAGGTCAGAGGTTTTTATTTTTAGTCATCCAATAACAAAACAGTATGTCCTGCCCGACATGGAAAGACACTCCGAGTGTGAGCGACCGTCCCCGGGGGCACTGCAGAGTTTAAACTTAGAATAATGGCAGCCACTCCCCTGACGCTCTCCTCCAACCCTCATCACGTCAGTGCAGCCACGGTAATAGCAGCACAGCTGCAACTTGAGAAAAATACTCCCTCCGCTTCACACGTCAGCCAATCCACACATCCCCGACAGAGTTTGGCAAAGATGCTAAAACTCATTTCCAGTCATTTAGAGTGAAATAACACTTTCATTTCACTCAGAAGTTGAAATAAGGAAGAGATAAGCTGAAGGTGAGGAGGTGCACAACAAGAGCACAACAGCTAGATTTCATTTTGCGGCGAAAGAAAATGAATGCAGAAGGGGGTTCAGCAGAGGCATAATCTCTCCTATTCCTGGTAATGATATCAAATTGAGATCCGAAATGAGCAGTATTAGTTTGCATGGAAAGTGGGTGAGAGGAAGTTTGAGGCAGAATGTGATCAGCATTAAACAGCTGGTGGGAAACGTGCTGCAGCTTGGAAAACCAATGCCAGAGTCCTGATGTTGAAGATGATGTCAGTCAGATCGCTGAACAGCATCTTAAACCATCTACCCTCAACACTTTTTTTATCCAATCTTAAGTTTGTAATCAAAGTTGTTCCCAGTTATGTCTGCGACAACCTTAAAGCTGTCAATCAGGTCAAGAATGTTTCAGCAATACGTCCACTGGTGGAAGCACAAGCCAAGTTTAAAGCCTTCACCATGCCATCATAAATGGTAAATGCACATTTACGTACATGATATCATATCAACTCATTCGCACGCAGTCACTCGCACGTGGCCGAGATGGAAGGTTTTTGCACGATTTGGGGTTCCGTGTAACTTTGACAGATGGACAGGGTGAGATGGGGGATGGAAGTGGTGTGATTGGATGATGACCCACTTTATCAACTGAGCCACAGCCAGCTATTTGAAATGGCCATTGTGTTCCTCGATAAAGTCCAATTCGCAATGAAATTTCACTGGAAAGAAAACAAAGTGAACTTTTTCCATCCAGTGTGTGGATGGTGTCGGTGACCTCAAGTGAAAAATGAATGTTTTTAATTGTCACATATTTCATGGAATAGAAACTTTACATTGACTACATTATTTAAAGTCGTATGCTGTGTCAACATGAAATATTTGTTTTAGTGTAGACACATTTGAGTTCATTAGGAAAAGATGATTTTTTAGCTGGACATCTTTCTACAAAACCTGAACAAATTTAAATTTACACAGAAAATTTTGTAAGATATTAGTATTATGCCTTTTTAACAAGACATCTCACTGCAAAATGCTGTGACATCTCAAATTGTTGCTTTGAAGCTGATTATACACGACAATGTTTCAAGTGAAAACGCACTGTTTTTGACTTTTCGTTTCAGAAAAGAAAAGTTTTGGATTTACATGGTAATGTTGTGAAAACGATGTCCGTTTACATGGAAACAGCACAACTGCTGAAAACAATGTAGTTGTACTGGTTTTCCCTGTTGGTTGTTTTTGTAATAAAACCACACACACACAGGCACACACACAGGCACACACACGTTGCTAATGAATTTGACAAAAGTGGGTATACGGACATTCGTATAGACAGCTGATCGTTATCACGGGAAACTCTCAACCATAACACCAGCAAGCATACGGACCGGGAGTCATGCCAATCTGGAATTGTGTATTTTCAGTGGCGCTGAGCTTCCAAAGCGCAGTGGACGTTTTCCTTTTTTCTTGCTTTGTCAAAAAGGCCTTAATAAGGTGACTATTTTTATGTTGTTAGCCCTGCTTCCATTTTAACCGTACTGTCTGCGGTGGGACTACACGACAGAGTTGGGTCTAGGTACCCTCCTGCCCTGCCCCACCCCACTCTGGCACATAATGCACGGTGGGACCGCTGCGTTTGACACCCCTGCTGTTGAAGTGGGCTACTTTCATAAAGCAGCATGCTGCACAAGAAGAGGGGTTTACCAGCACAATTGGCTGAAACATGTTGAAATAGTCCATGACATTGGTGTGGAGAATGAGTTTGAACCCTGGTTGTAGCATGAAGGTTATCAAGCATAACAAAATGCTCCAATCTAAGCTGACTTGCTCTGGCAACCCTCTCTAAAAGGGAGAAGAGTCCATGATGTTGCTTGAGAGATATTAGTTTGAAATAGATAGACTTTGTGTTCAGCGAAAGGAAGGAAAATATGTTCGTATCGTGCGAAATATGTTGAGAAAGTTATTCGGCTGTGACATAAATCACAGCTGTCAAAGTGAATATGTTGCAGTGTATTAACACAGCATTCGATATGTCTGGCTTCTGACTAACAGACGGTATCGCAGAACCTTGAGCACAGACGGATCAGAGTCACTTCATTGTTGTCCTTGCAGTGCTTGTGAGGCAAATCTAAACCAGGTCACAGCATAGAAACAAAGAACAAATGATGGACTCTTAATCTTTAATGGAATGGAATCTGCTCGGCTAAATAAAGAGTGAATTCTTGACTTCTATGTTCTTTACAGGGAAAAGTAGTCAAAGAGCTATTCTGTATTGAATTGTACATCACAATGAATAGGGATTGTATAATGAAAAATTTATAATAATTAAAATCAGCAAAAGTTGGTAAGGCTATCTCTGGAATAGCTTCCGATGAGAGCAACATCTGTAGTTACATTTGAGTTCATAATTCATGACACCATGAAAGAAATCACAAGTTAAACACCGACCACAGATTATTTATCTGGAGGGTCTGCAAATTGGAGAAAAATTTATTTTAAAATACATGACCTCCGAGGCTTGAATACAGTAGTCTGTTTGGACCATATGTTATTTTTTAAATTAGAAAGAAAATGGGAATTTTGAAACTTAAAAAAAAAATTGGGGGTTAAAACAGATAGAATAGATAAGATATTTTCTCTTAGTGTTCATTGACCAGATGTCAAATTTGAGCTTTTTCATTTTTTAATGTTCCTTGATTAAACACAGAGACAGTTTCTTTACTATGTGTGATAATAAACATTGTGTTTACATCACAATGTTTATTCTTCAGAAAAGTTTTGCGTTTACAGAGAAATGTTGAATGTTTGGCCACTGTTGGTCGTTTTCGTTATGAAACCACATATACATGCACACAGATAACAATACGCTACAAACATTAACAATGGTGATGGACAGATGACCAAGTTGGATTACTATGCTGAGTGAGCCTCAACAATAAAACTACCAATTCCCAGGAGAATATGGACTGGGAGGGATGACACTCTGGAGGCAAACATTGTTGTTAATGTCCATCTACTCGAGCATTTGCAAGGGAACTATTTAGTATTGCCCTGATGCACAGTAGCAGACAAATTAGGAGCGTTTTTTCGAAAATGTCCACCTTGAGAACAGTTTTCAAAAAGTTGCGTGAATGGATACCCAAAAAGCAATAAATGTTTTCCGTTTTCACTCGTGGAAATGGGACCGGAGATATTTGGATGGTAAGATAGTGTCAAATTATCTTGAAGACATCAATAATGAAATGCTAATTTGTCTAAAAATCTGTGTGTAGGAACTGACTTTAGGAGCCGATAAGAAACCAAAAACAAAGTAATGGTCAATAATGTAATAATTTAGACCTTTTTTAATGTAATAAAGCCCATAACATAATAAGTGGCCAATATTGTAATAGGATATTTGATGCATCATCATTACATAACAATTTGCTAATACTTCTTTTGCAGGTTTTGTGCAGTTTGCTATTCAAAAATCGAAATAGTGAATGGGAAATTCGTTATATTGACTCATTGAGGAAACAAACTAACATGCTCTCGACCATGGTTGTAAAAATCTTTTACTATTTCATCACATTACTGAACGTTGGCTTCATTATGGTCAGAATGACCAAAATCATTTCTTTATTAGCAGTTACAGGGTGCAAATACACTACTCAGAGCAGTGATTTCCAGACTGCCTTGATGAGACCCCTGCAGACTTAACTTCATGGTCTCATTACACAGAAGCAAAACACTGAAATACCTACTAAATCGAACCGGCATGCAAAAGCAAACAACAGTTTCTTAGTTTGGCAGTAGTTTTTTTTAAAGGTGTTGTGTGTGGGTTTTTTTTTTCTTTGACATGTGGAAATATAATCTTGACAACCTCAGAGTAAGAAAAAACCATGAGCCATCCTGTGATCTTAATGCCTCCCAGTGGGTCATGCACCTAATCTTTGGGAACCATTGCATGAAAATTTTTTAAAAATAAATAAATCATCAAGAGGACAGCGAGACAAAAATGTGTGTTTCTGTTTGTGTATATCCCAAAGACCAAGTCAGCCTGAAGTTTAAAAGTTTCTGGCTTCTGAGTTTTCTACCTTTGCATCTCCTAAGGCTGTAGAACATCAAACACTGGTGGTCAAAGGAGGCTAGTTGAACATTTTTTCATATTAACTGGATACTTTGTCCGCCCCAAACCCCCCCTCCCCCGAGAAAGCCTTGGCTGTAATGGAGATGATTTCGAAGTAAACATGGGATTTTCCCCACGGAGGATTTCGTTCATATTGCACTTGTCAGGGGGGATTATTTTATCTGTTAGCCCCCACCCACGAGCCAGGAGCTGAGAAAATCCCTCATATTCCACACAATCTGCTGCAACTCATCCTTACTGCAACTGCAAATAATACCTCCATCAACGGCTAAATCAGACAACTCAGACAAACAGCCCATAGCCGGTCGCCTGGGCCTGCAGCCAGCCACTCTTAAACACTCCTCTCCTTCCTTCACAACTGAAAAGACTTGACAAATTGAGCACAATATTTCCAATCCAATTGCCTCTTTCAATGAGCTGTCGAGGGGAGTGGAGAGGGTTGGAAAAAGTCCGACTTCACAAGTGTTTGAGTAACTTTGGATGAAGAAAAGAGAGAAACCCTTCAATGTTCATTCGTCTTCATATTTTCTTCACCAATGCAGTAGCTATATTTGTACTAGTCAAAAATGCATTTCTTGAAGAACTGAAGTAGCAGTTTCTCACACTTTTGCTTCTGAAATTAGAACTATTTAACCCCAAAAAATTTAAAACAGCATTTTTTCAGATATGTGAGAAAAGCTCGATTGAGGGGAAAAAAGATCCGGTTTCTGGGGGGGGGGGTTGGTTTTAGCCAGTATGGCAATGAGGGGGAAGCTTGTAACCACTTAAGCCTCATCCCAGATGTTAAGAACAGAGAAAGAGACAAGAGTCAGCTGCTGAAAGATTAATAAACGCTGCTGAAAAGCAGGGTGGAAAAGGCTTTTAGAGGCACTCACCCCGATGGGGGCGGAAAGGCATTGATTTTCCTTGTTGGAGCCATAGTTGTCATTTGGCAGGATGGTGATCCGTAAGCGAAGCCGGCTTTTCATGATAACAGCCTTGGCCTCCACATGACCTGTGAAGTGTGCTTGTTAAGGAGGCATGGGTTATTTAGCAACCGGGATCAAAAGCCTTAATTTCAAGGGAGGAGGTTCTTTCTGTCTTTTTTCTTGGTCGTTGAGGAAGATTTCAGGTGTGCACATCATTGAGGGGAAAAAAGTGGCACCTGAGCGATTGATCGATATTATATGTGTTGTTTCCAGGCAGCCGTGAGGGAGAAAGATCGCAGGTTTGTCTGTGTTTCATCTGGTGACATCACCACACTGATGGGAGCGTCACGCCATCAGCAGATCAATGGCGTTTTTACTCTCTCTGGCTTTCAAAGTTGAACGGATGTCAGGAGCGAGAGTGATTCAGTTCTTGCGCCCAAAGAAGACATCATAGGAAGGAACTACAGTGCATCGCATTGTGATTTATGGCGCGATACGTGTGCGAGCGGGACAAGAGGACAGAAAGGGAGACGAAAAGCAGATGTAATCCAACCAGGAGGGAGACGGTCATGGACAGACAGCGATAGAGATTTACAGCACCCAGAGAGTGATATATAAAGTGTAAACAAGCGACAGATTGCCTGCCATCCACCCACCTATGAACACACACACACACACACACACACACACACACACACACACACACACACACACACACACACACACACACACACACACACACACACACACACACACACACACACACACACACACACACACACACACACACACACACACACACACACACACACGGCTGCATTCCAATCCCGTAGAGCCGGCCGGTTGCCCCTGGCAGCCGGTGCTAGTAATGGCGCTGCACTGGCTCGAGAGGAGTGACGCATGCTGGGCGGCGAGCGATAAAGCGTGCGGGCTATTGAAGCTGAATGTGGAAAACCTGGAGTCCAAAGGCAAGAAATTAGCAGCACATCACCACGAGAGCGACGTCAAACAACAAAGGGACACAAAGCCTTGGCGGGACACACAGATAGACAGCATTTGACAGCCGTGGCAGCGAGAATGATCAATGATCCGTCTTTGCTTTTGTACTTTTTTTTTGTGGTTATCCATTTTGCAACTTAATTAGCCAGAAGAGAAATATTTTTAAAAAGAGGGTAGAAGACACAAAAAACAGACTGAAAATCATTTTCTTGAACACAACTACAATAAAAGCTAATGCTGATGTGTGACTGCATTAATTACTTTTTACTATCAACCCTTTTCTTAACTAATGGCTGAGGCAATTTTTCTATCTATCTACTCCATGATGGGGGGTCTTTTAGCCAGTTTTTAGCTTCTCTGTGCAGGATCCATGTGTAATGGAGGGTTGGTTTTGAAATGTCCACTCTAACACGTAGGGCAGCACGTCGTCAGGCTGTTACAGGGAGTTATTGAGCCCTCTGACCTCCAAGAGAAGCTGCGGATTGCTAAAATGTTGTCTGTGGCGTTCCATAGATCACATCTGAGAGGTGAAGGTGACAGAGTCTGAGAAAAGTCAAATCAGAAGAAACCAATCATTCTGAAGCCACCGCTTGTAACCTTTTAGAAGTTACTTGTCATTGTACACTTACTTCTCGTTTCATTCATCTATTTCTGCAAGTCAATTTTTACTTTTTTCTCCTCCAATTTGTCTTGCTTTTCTTCTGTTTTTAGTTAATCCATCTACATCCAGTACAAATTTAAGTTGTGAAGACCCTGAAGATGATGTGAAATGTCTTCTACTTTAGATAAAAAAATGTTTTTAAAGTTACCATCGGAGTCAGCCTTGGAAAATCCTGCATCAGCTGAACCCAGCCCCGACGCGCACACACCAAAACACTGACTTCCATCCTGTGTCTATTCACCCATGTAAGTTTATGGACACCTTCCTGTCCATAAAACCCAGGAGATGGAATGGGGAGGACACAGAGTGACTTGGAGGGAATTGGCCCTGTAAAACATTGCGCCCTAATCTCTGTCCACCAGCTCAAATCCTCTCTGCTATTAAACATTGTCTTTCTGCTCCTGGTGGCATTTTATTAACTGCATTTGTTCAATAGGACCTTGAATACACTGCCGCTTTGCCCGTGACATTGGGGCAAGGGTGGAAAAAAAGGGATCCAAGTGGCGAGACCGAGGGCCATTATTACTTTAATCCTCCATAAAAAGAGATCTACTCTGTTGTAAACAATAAAATACGCTCATACAGAGGGAATCGGAAACGAGGCCGAAACAAGTGGGGGAGGAAAGCAGGGGATCAGAGGAGAAAATGAAACGTTCACATGCACACATGTTAAACTGTGTGTGTGTGTGTGTGTGTGTGTGTCAGACATTGTGAATGTGATTAATTCTTCATTCCTTCTGCTGCGCGGCGCTGGATGAGCCAATTGCTTTCACATCAAACGGCCGCGGCTCTCGACAGTGTCACAGGGCGAGAGTTTTAATCCCTCTCCCTTCCCTCACTGCCTCTGCGCCGCCGTACCGCTAACTGTACCTCCGTATTTCATCACGCGGCCTCGTCGACTCGGGAGAATACAGGACAGACAAAAACAAGTTTGAATGTAGGAAGACCTAACAAAGCCGGGGTTGTTACCCAGGGCTTAGCTGCAGCAGCCAGAAGTGACACGGCGGCGCACTTGAAAATAAAGGTAAATCCAGCAGCTGCCACCCTTTTGGGAATGGAAACCTTGCTTTCAAAATAGTACCAAACAGAGGGAAACAAACATGGCCTACTTCAGATTGTATCTGTATTTTGAAACAAGACATTCTTAATATTTCACGCTGCTTCCTCACCTTGAACATGAGACCTCACAGATGAAGTTGTGCTCATTTAAATTGTGGATTTGTAAGACGGTGTCGCCGCTTATGAGCCATGCGTATTTGTTTTTTGTGCTAAAACCATGTATTTTTGTCTCCCAGAGAAGATGGATAAGTGTAAAAAAATGACACGCATCTCTCATGTTATGTATTATGAATGGTGATGATGTAATGAATTAATTTAGAACAACTTTCAAACATACAAATCCTCTTCCTGCTGTGGACCGAGTCAACATCCCTTCATCCATTCACTGCACAAGTGGGTGGATGCATCCAACCCCAGCTAAGATTGTATGAAGGGCCGGATGCGTCACGGACACTCCCCAATTAACCCAAAACCAACACACATCTTAAACGTTTTGGTAGGAAGCAATAAAACCTAAACAAAACCAATGCAGGTACAGGAAGAACATCCAAACCACAAAGGAAAGCCCAATTCACAAGCAGATTTGGACCAAGGATGTATTTTTCCTGTGAGGTGACAGAGTTAACATACCAGATGGGTGATACACTTAAACGGGCAATAAACATCACAGAGAAGCCAAAGACTCACACACAGTTACACCAACATCCAAAAGCAGGAGCTTTCACCCCATTCTAATTTTTGGGCTCCCCCCCATTCTGGATTATCATTTCAAAGAGACAAACTTCCCACCACAATCAAACAATGCGCATTTCATTTTCGAAACCTTTCTAACTGTTTTTTTTAAGTTTGTAAACTACCAAATAAAAAACTTCCCTCGAACAGGACACATCAGTCCAGCACTTTAACCTCATCATGTGTATTGTTTGCAATTGGAATGTTTAGCTCATTAATTACTAAATTTGTTGTGTATAATATTGGTTCCCATCCCAGGAGCCAGGATTCTTTTGGGCAAGTTGAACCAGATATTACAGGAAGTCACCAAGGTGGTCAAACTTAATCTTGAAGGTGTCAAAAACCATCACAATTAAACCCTTCCTGAAATAAAGAGAAGACAGGGAAACTGAATGTCAATATCAGGCTTTGACAAATTACACATCAGAGACTGTAGCCAGAAGGAATGGAAGGGGGGCTTCAAGAGGGAAGGAAACCACTGGGAACCACTGCAAAGTCCCTTCACAACCAATACATCTCCATGCATTATGGGGACATTATGTTTGATTTCATTCATGCAATGTACTCTAAAGTACCTCTCTTCTAACCCCAGCTTTTAACCTAACCTCACCTCGAACGCCTCCATTTTCGTCTCTGTGTTGGCATGAGTCTCCATTACTGAATTTGCAATGGAGTTGACGTCCTTGCCAGTATAGATAAACAAGAACAAAATAGGTTGAGAACTTGTTCATGCTCAAACGAAAATGAAAAGTTGTTTTTTTTAGTCTCTGCATGCCCAGCATCGATAAGTCTGTCAGGCACAGACGGCTCCAGATGGAAAATGTCAACAGAGGGAAGAACTAGAAGAGGAAGATTTCTTTTATTGATTCAAAATATACTCGACACAAAATTGTACACATTTATCTATATAAAAATTCAACGGATAACATCTTTAAATGTGATTCAGCAGAATCTCTGTTCATTCTCTCTCTCTGCCTTCTCTACCCATTTCAATGTCAGCCCGTCAGTCTGATTCTGCTCTCTGCCCTCCTGCTACACTTTTTTCTTCATTTTCAGCATCTACATATAAACCTCAACCTTTCCGCATTTCACCCAACCCTCCCTGCCTGTCCTTCTTGTCCTGGGGTGCAGGAAATGGAGAGGAAGTGGTGAAGGTGTGGTTACGACGTCAATCCCTGAATGCGTTGTGCCGAGAGATTGCACGGACGAAAGCGCTGATGCAGCCGGGAAAATACGTGGGGAGCATTTGGCCGAGAGGTGGGAACTACAGTTAGGTTAGTAAGAAGGGAAGAAGGGGTGCGGGGGCTCGGAGGGGGAGGACAGAACGGGCTGCTGAGACGCTTCTGAATACCGGCCTGCCAGTGTGTGAGCTCGCGCTCCTCTACAGGTGTTTGGTCTGCTTCGAATCAAGGCAGCAGGGGAGAGCCGTCACTATTCAGACAGATGGAGAGAGACTCAGAGGTCAGAGAATGGCATAGCGAAGCGACACACACACACACACGGTCATTTCATATGTTGTGGAGCATCAGGTGGCCGACACTCGAGTGCTTCAAAATACCACCTGGGAAATGCCACACAGCTAGATATAATCTATTTGTTTGGTGGACTCACAGCGCGGCATGGACGGAGAGGACTCATTGATATTTAAACGGTGCATGCGTGTGCATGTGTGCAATCAAGTGGAAGAAAGAGAGGAAGGCGGCCGCTGCGTGGCTGAAAGCATGTAAGTGTGGGTTAGTGAAGGATTGGAAAGTTGATGTTGCTTTGCATTTATCAGGCAGAGATGGATCGCCTCATGTTTTCTCAATATATCCCAGGGTGACTCATGAATTTGCAGGCTCAAGTAAAAGCTGAATTCTACAAAGATTATTAACATTGACTGTCAAGTGTTACACATGTAGTAAGGAAGGATACAGCAGGTGGGATTGAGATAGTTAGGTTCTGTTTCTTTCTGTGGAAAATGCAGCAAATAACAGCTGGTGTTGAACTGCTTGCAAAGTCGGTTGATGGAAGTAATGTATTCGTATTAGTCATTAGATCTTGTAGCAGATTTACATACAGTAATGAGATAACACGACAAGTTCCCATATGACAGTGGTTGCCAAGTTTAGTAGGGAATTTTATGAAATAGTCTTTGGAAGATAAATTCACAAACTCACTGGATTTAAAATTCCTGAGTCGTACCGACAGGGAAGTCTTTTATCCCTTTATCTTGGAAAAACTAGAAAATATCTCCCCAATATACAAATTAAACCATGGAACATTAAAAAAAAAAAAAAAGTGATTTGTGCCAATTATGCAAAAAAATTATCATGCTGCATTTCAAAGCTTTACAATATTGTATACACACATATATACATGTTTTAAAGCAACATTTAATCCCCCCAAATACTGTTGTGTTCTTTTATCATGGGCTTAAAGCAGAGATGATTGAAAACAAGTGTCAACTATCTCTACTTATTCATTTCGTCACATACTGTTGAAATTTGTAAAAATGAGGACCCATTGATGGACTTCCGAAATTGCTTTAGAAAATATTTACATTGATAGTTTATAGTGTAAACTGCAGCCCCATGTCAGTATAAACCCGTTGATGAATGATGACCCAGGCCAAAAGAGACAAGTTTCACCCTGATCAATCACAAAACATACATAGAAACAAACTAAAACACACTGTTGAGAGTCACCAATTAAGAAGGCTGACCTATCCTGAGAACCAACAAACACGAATGACATGCAAAATCAACACATCGAAAAAGTGCAGGACATTTAACCCAACTTGAAATGTGAACTTTCTCCCGGAAAAACAATTTCTAATTAAATTCGTTAATCGAGTCATCCATTATAACCGAATCATCTTTTATATCTGGATTACTTAAGTCATCATGAACAAGAAGGTACAAATGTAACACTCTTGCAGTCTCCCACCAAGCAAAAATAAATACGCCTTGTATTTTGTGAGGACAGTGAGCACTGCTGGGACTAGAAAGCTCTAAAACAAACACAACTCACATTCAGCTTTGGAAATATAAACCCGGGTGCGCCGGGAAATGATGCATTTCTGCTCCACTGGTAAATAAATGAAGAAAAAAAAAAGATGGAGCACACAGCGATATTATTTTATAATATGTGCAGAAAAACAAAGGGGGGGGGGGGGGGGGGGGGATTAAGCGAAGACCTCACAAAAAGGACGTCATAATGTTTCTCAGCGCAGCATCGTCATTTCATTTTAATGCTACAGCTTTAAAAATTAAAGGACCTGCGCGTAGTAATTTGTGTTGGTCCAAGTCAAGAGTGTGCTTTCTTCTTTTTCTTTCTTCCCAAAGCTCTCGCTCTTGAAAATAACACTTTTGGTGGGTGCCATTGTGTTGATTTCGCTTTGCCTTTCATCAGGAGGACAAACATGTTGAAAATCCTGGCTTGCATCAACGAGTAGGCCTATGTTGTAATAAACAGCCTCACAATCAATATAGTGTGTACACATACAGAGAGATAAACATATGGATCACTAGATTGACAGTGAATGAGCGTGTGTGTGTGCTCTGAATGTTTCAGTGGCACCAGCATCAATGTTTCAGGTCCAGTTGCATTAAATCGAGAAAGAAACTGATTATTAACTCTTCATGAGGCAATTAAACATAATCACCAGCATCATGAAAAATTTTAGCCAGTTCAAATTTATCTATTTTTCATCACTTTTAGGCAGTGTCATTTTGATCACTTTCCAAAATATTTTCATCACATTGTGAGTTTTAAATGTGTTTCTTAAAACCAATTTACATGTTTCATGTCAAAAATATAAGAAAGGCTAAAAGCAATGTAGGTAGCATACCAGGCCAAGAGGTGGCGCTGTTGGCTGATTTTGTAATGAAATATAAACATCAGCGATGGCAAATAAACAGACATTTGGATGGACAGATGACCAAGTTCGATTGCTATTACGGATGACTCAACTACAGAACTACCAAGTCCCAGGAGAATATGGATTGATAGTCATGCCACTATGGAGGCCGTCATTGTTGCTATTGAGCATGTGCAGAAGAAACTATTTGAGGATAGCTGTGTTTTCCTGTTTTCATACAGTCAGATTGTTTCAAACAGTTGCCTTTTCGGTGGCTCCGAGCAAAGTTGGTATGTAAACGGACCCCCGAAACACAACTTAAGTTTACAACTGAAAATGTGCCTAACATGGAAAAGTCATGAACATAAAAAAGTAGATCTTGATATATTCTTGAGTGAAACAAATCATCGACCACAGGGTGGGTAGATCCTTCTCACCCCACCAGCAAATTGCACCCTGACTGTACCTTTCCAGTATCCCGACATTTCATATCATCAACACTTTATCGTGTGTTATCATTGCAGTTGATATGTCTGTATGTTAAAAGGGTAACTGCAAACCTTGTGGATGGACAATATATAATGTCATTTAGTTTTCAGAGATCCAGGATAACATACAGGATCCAGAAAGAAATGTCAGCTTTAAATATAAGATGGTTCAAGAATCTATTTTGAGAGCGAGCTGACTCATATTCTGGACACGGAATCCGTATGTATTGAGATCCATATATGATCAGTCTGGGATATTAAAGTGTACATATGTACCATGGGGAGGGGACAGCCTAACAAGGGGAAATGATCCTTCCAGGGATCAATAATGCCTTAAATAGATTTTAATGGATTGTATCCCTCCTGATATGAAAGTACTTGAGAATGAGGGGCACACGAGAAGAAGGACTGTACCTTTGCTTCCCTCCACACGACTGCATGTTACCATTTTTTTTTTTTTTCCTTTCTCACCTGATGCGAACTACAAGAAAATGCAGCCTGATGGCGAGGATCTCTCTGTTAAAAACGGATTCGTATGAGTTAGTGAGGAGTGCAGGAGCGAAGTGATCAGCCGAGTGAGGTGCAGTGCTGGAGCTCCTCAGAACACGGCCCCTCCTCTCAGGACCTTCACTGGATGAGCGTTCAGTGTGGGGGTCCTCCACTCTCAGAGACAGATGTTACGGCCCAGGATCAGCCGTTCACTCTCAACATAATGAGAACTCAAGGGGAACCCCCCCCACACACACACACCACCAGAACCACCTGTCTGTCCACACCTGAGCAATAAAACCACACACACACACACACACACACACACACACACACACACACACACACACACACACACACACACACACACACACACACACACACACACACACACACACACACACACACACACACACACACACACACACACACACACACACACACCAGGAGAAGCAGGAGTGGTGAGCGAGCCCAAGACTCATGATTATTTAATAATGATGTGCTGGTTGGAAAAATGAGTGACCTTCACTCACACACACGCTCACAGATGAGCATCCATGTTAACGTTCAGTCTATCGAAATGACAGGTTATTTAAAAGGAGGGCACATGAAACAGAAAGGTCTCCAAAAGACAGACCACGTGCTTACATGCCATCAAACCGAGTGTTAAATGGCTATAGCCTTTTTTTTCTTATATTTACCGCTCTATCACTTGTAGCCATGAGTATGTGTGCGTGGCGTGCACACAGATGATTCAGCTGACTGTTTATGTGTCGCATTAAGGGTATAATGTGTGCTGTTGCAAGCAAGTTGACGTACGCTGCTGTCGGCCTCCTCAGGCTACGTTCGGCCTTGAGACGTCAACAACAGCGATGACAACATGAGGTAGATTTACATTTTTGGCTTTCAAAACGTCCTTAACCTGACACCCTTCCGAGAAAAGGAGAACCTACATGGGGTCTCCAGAAAGAGGAAAATAGTGCCTGAATGAGAAAGAAGAAGACGACGAAGAAAAAAAGGAGGGCTGGCTCCCGAGGGAGGGAGAGAATTGCGATAAGTCCTGGCTAAAGCTCCGCCGCCGGTAATTACCTACACGTTAATGCTACGGCGAGAAAAAACCCGGCGGGAGCCTGCAAGGAGATGAGGACCGCAGACTGATACAAAAGCAGAAACAAAAAGATTGCATTTCTGATATTAGTGGCTCCAAGATTCAACAAAGACGGACTAGGAAAAGACAGAGATGAGGGGTGAGATAGAGGGAGATCGAGCAGGAGATGAACAGAGGGAGTGAGAGGAAGCCGAGCAGTGGGAGGAGGAGGTGCACGCTGACCCAGATCCTCCTGCCGGTAACGAGGGGAGGTAGCTGCTGCCGTCTGACAGCAGGACCGGGCGATAAAGACATGCGGGACACAAATATGAGCTAAAGCAGCGGCGGCGCCCTGACAGCTGGTTTACATCACAATACACATTTGGGGGTTGTGTTGCTTTCAAATACAATCAAATTCTGGCTTTTTTTTTTTGTGTGTGTTTTTTTGCCAACTACCAGAGCCTGTCGGACTCGAATGAGACCTGACAGGCTCTCTTATTGCTCCCTCCCTTACCCTCCCTCTCTCGCAATCTTTCTTCACCCAGGGAGGGTGATATTAGAAACACCTTGGCGATTTCTCCCAAAGCACACGGGGACAAATGAGGCCCTCAGCGCCCCGTTAAAAAATGAACCAAGCCAGCAGGGAGTTCACGTCCCTCGGGATTTGACATACACCCAGGTAAACACACACACATTTCCGCATGCAGTCGATGAGCCTGTGCAACAATAGGGAAGAACTGGGCTGCACCTTTTCAAAGTGTTTATGTGTGTGCATGTGCGTGTGTGTGTGTGCGTCAGTGGCCCAGTTTACAGCAGAAGGGATAAAACTGCTGCATCCGCCCCCACTTCCCACCTGTTCAAAACCTCCACCTGTGCATCCTACATGCACATGCAAGCAAAGCAATCAAGGACTTTGCTCCACATGAGCTTGTAACAGTTTTTTCTGTCCGGGGTGACCTTTCATATTTCATAACGCTGGAAGCCGCCGTGCACACGCTCGCTCCCGAACTCCTCCCAAAGCTTGCAGGATTCATGGATCACTGGACCTAGATTTCTATGGCGGGTTGAAAATATGGCCGAGCAGCCTGCACGAGGGAACTCTTGGCCACAAGTCAACACTCCTCAGACTGTTGGAAGAGTATTTATTTTTAGATACTTTATGGTTTTTGGCTCTGAGGCGCTGATGGTCGCGCAAGTCATGAACAGATAGGGGGAAAGTTTGCACACATATTTGTATAATCTTCATCACTGCCAGCAGAGTTCTGAAAAACTTGGTTTCCAAAGTTAAAGGTACCCAACAAAGTAAAATATTCAAAACTAAAACACCCTGTCTTTATACTTGATGTTGTCGTTACCTGAAGCAGCTTCAAACATACATTTTTGTCCATTTAATTACTAACATTATAGGACAATTTTTTTTTTTAGGGTTTTGTGAGCAATATGGCTTGTTTCTTACATTACCGCTGATCAGCTGGAAATATGCTGTGGAGGAAGTTATCAAACGAATTTGGGCCATTTGAACAAAGAAATCCAAATTCGACACACAAATAAAAGTCTGATCAAATCCAGCTGATGATTGGTCACAAAGTCAAAATTTGAGGTGTAACATAAAAAATATCTTTTGATAAAGTACACAAAGAAAAGTCAAGGCGGGCCAGCTCAGGAATTCTCAGCACAATAAGAACACTCCTCTGCTGCAGGCTGAGCCAGTTTGCAGAAAAACTGTAAAAAATAAGAAAAAAAAAGCAACAATGAACAACACAAAAGCTTTTAAGGGAATCTAATCATATTGCACATTGTTCATTCATTTACTAGCATAAAAAAATTCTTCCCAATATTTTTTTCAATCTAGTATACACAAAATGAGATATTCCTGAAGACAAATGCAAAAAGTCAATCCTTTGTTATTTTGTACTTATCTCTGTGTATCATGAGCTTCCACAGTGTGTGTGTAAAAAAGATCGTCATTTTGAACATAAACACAAACAACTACTCAACGCATACGCATTCCCAGTTGACACAAAATGAAAATAAGCATTTCAAATGAACCAGCAGCATTTGTGTGTAGAGGCTGTCCTGTAGAAGAACAATAACTATTCAGTCACACTTTACAAAGCCGATCAATAAATGAATACAAAGGTCAACATTTTTATCAGGCAGAGCAACTAAAATCAGAGGATAATGAACATCTTTATAGAGCAAACCACCAATATTGAGATTGAAAGAGAACCCGCACCGCCAATGGAGCCACAGAAACCTCAAACTGTGACCTTCTATAAGAATGCATCAAGGTGTGTTTCTTTTACTGTATGATCCTTTGAGTTTCTGTCAAAATCCAGGAATCTACTCCACTAATGGTTTTACAGCATGAAAGAGATTACTACAGCCAGCAGCATTACTATAAGATAAAGATCAGGCTGCAGAAGGTAATGAGCTCTTTTGCCTGCAGCTCCACATTCTCAGATTGTATAGAATATTATTGGATGAACCCAACTGAAATTAACTTGAGACACCATTTATCAGATTAGATCAGATTACCCGGACAAAAGCAAAAACATATGTATTCCGAAGTTGTATATGTCAGAAAGGTTACTCCTCACCTTAACAATAAAACCATAAAAGTAATAAGAGCCATGTTATGTAAAATGTTCGAACATGGATTTGATCATGTATCACTTTAATGTAGATAGGCTATGCCATCAGCGAGCGTAAGATGTCCATTATCTTTCCCTGCGTAGGAGCTAAATGTTGAAGGAGCGCCGCGCTCTGCATCATCCTTGAGATGCTGCATGTTTTCTGGCCATTTGCACCCTTCCATCTGTCACTCATCAATCATCACTCAGCCTTATCATAGTGGTGACAGGATGTAAGGTCCCTGGCGTGTTCTCACATTACTCCACCCCACCAATATTCCTGCACTCTGGTGTATGCAAATTTCTCCACTCACGCTGAGGCCTGAGCTAATGGAAGGACAAGAAGAAGAAGAAAGAAAAATCCCCCCTCAGTGAGTCTGCTTTGAGTTCAGCACCAGGGATAGCTCCACAGATGCCGTTTCTCACTGTGAGTGGCTGGCTCATTTCAGCACCAAGGACAGCGCCAGGCGCTGGCATCACATCCGCCTGTGTGTAACTCATCTGTTGTAATTCCCAGCTGAGAGCACAGTATTTCTAAAGGCAGCAAAAAAAAAAAAAAAAAGATACACCACTCTTTGCTATAAAAACAATAGCGCTGATTCCACTTTCAGAGCATTTATAGTAATCTACGATGCATCAATTTGTATTACATAGACATCGGCCTGGTAAAATACAGCATGTTAAGCAACACTAAATGTTTGGCATCTTGCTCTTTTTTGCTTGAGAGGCAGATAATGACACACATTTCAGCGAACATGAAAAGAAAGAAACAGCACTTTGATAAGAGCAAAATAGAGATAATGTAGGCAAGCAGGTAACAACAGACAGGACCGCTGCAGAGAGGGTGACAGACTCTGCAGCATCTGCTGGCAGGATGGACTCACAGCAGGGGGTGCTGACACCGGTAATGTAACTCACAACAAGCGGCACTAAATAAGATGCCTTTTATCAGGGAAGACATATCTGCAGACCTCCCGCTGATGGAGGTTTTAACTGCCAAAAAAGCCCTGAGCGCTCACAGTTTGTGTATCCACAAGGAGAGAAGGATGTGTTTCTTATGTGTGCGTGTGACTGGTTAGGTATGAGCAGGGCCAGCTTTCATAAGTGGCTAGCATATGGGGCAGCAACTGTTGCCTTCACGGGGGAAATGGACGGATTAATTGAAATTGAGCACAGATAGGAAAACAGACACGCGAGTGATGAGCACTTAACACAATCATAGAGGCAAAATCGCACCGGGGCCTGTCTGCGTGGAGCACGTCGGCATGTTTGCGTCCGGGCGCTCTGAGAGGGATTTCGGCCTAATGAAGAAAATAACAATTACCTCTTGATTAATATGTGTGCACCGACAGCCCAGTACCTGTGGACAATCATCAACCCCGCGAACCATTAGCAAATACACCGTGCTGACGCTTTCTAATGGGCTTGTGTGTGTGTGCAGACTGAAAATGAGGAGCATGTGTTGCTGCTTGCAGTGCTAAAACAGGAAACTAATGCTCATGCCAGGATGACCTGGATATGGAGCCTGCCCTCAGCAGTGAACCTGCAGCCGCACTTTTATTGGGATCAAGATAACGCTGAAGGATATGTACGTTTTTAATCTTACAGTGAAAATCACAGAGTTTCCTATTAGAATTGAACAACTCATGACTTTCCATTAATTTTGAATAGTCGTAGGAAACTGTTATATATCTCAATTTATCTGATTTAATTAGCAATTTACTCACCTGTGATCGACTTAATTTATTCAACGGTCCCTAAACATGTAAGAAATGCTTAGATCAGAGGGTCTCGAACTCCCACCCTGTACTTTTATATTAACTACTCTACACTAAGTAGCCCTCCAACGACAGTGACCTCCACTTGAATTTGAATTTACATGGCTTCGTATTCCAAAAAAGAGAAAAGTGTGGGCGTGTATATACAATATATGTGTAGCAGTGTAGTGACTTTTTGTTAGGACTTTCGATCATTTGCATAGCTGCTTTCAGAGAGTTAAATGTTAATCTCCGTGTTACAATGGAATGACATGCACTTTCACATCTCCCATAGTAACAGATTTTATTTATAAATACTCAGCTTTTTTTGATCCATAAAAGAACATCTTGCAAAAAAATTAAAAAAAATACAGTATACTGACTATCAATTACTGTTTTATGAGGTTTGTTTCTCGGCCAGGTCCATCCCAGAGATTCTGCCCGTTGCCTGGCAACTGTTCCACACCAGAAAGTAATCCCAGTAGTTCCCAAAACATTAAACTATACCTTTAACTTTCTGTTTAATGAAGATGTCAAAAGCAATGGAGACATCAGATCTCTATCAAAAAGAATAAATGTACACAGAAGGAATCAGACGACATTTAGGAACGCATGTCTTTTCAAAACCATCTTTTAAATGCGCAAAAAAAAAAACATCACGAAGACATAAATACATACATAGTTTTTTGTTTTATATATATATATATATATATATATATATATATATATATATATATATATATATACACGTGTCGTTGGCACTTTTCATTAAAATAATTTGTGAATGTCTGAAACTGCTTAATTCAAACAGTTTATTGTGTATTTACAATGCTCTTCACACTTGTGTGTGATTTCTTGTGTGTTCATTTGACGACTGTTCATATCCACAAATGCATTGTTTTCCACCCCAAATGATGTGATGTGACCCCAGTTAGATATGCCCTTCATTTTCATGCAGCCATTAGTGTAAGGCTGAAGTGGTGAATCAATACGATCATGGTACAGAGTAGGACTGCTCACTTCGGTCCAAAATAATTTCTTTTATGACGATGTCAACCTGTGTAACATACATTTCACATACAAGTTTGGCAAATTTGTAAAGAAAGAAATTGTGTCTTTGTTACAGCAGTGAAAAGACTAATAAAAGAAAAGAAAAATAATATGTCTGCTGCTACTGCTACTACTAAGAAGAAGAAGAAGAAGTATAATACTATAAAAATAATAGAATATTTTGATAATAACTGACAATAATTTTACAATAATGTTGGTCATGATTTGGATGGTAGAAAACACTTGGATGATATTTTCAAATGTACTCATTTATTTATTGCAAATCTCAGCAACCTTATTGCATATTAACATGATATTGTACCTCATTCACATACGTAGACCTCTATTTAAAAACACAAATGATGTTTTGTGTGTGGATGTATACCTTTGAGAATTAAACTCAAGAAAAAAAAATTAAAAAATGGTATGAAGAGAGATCTGACTCAATAAATCTTGTCTCGCAGTCTCAAATTTCCTCGTTTAAGATCATGCTTGGTTGGATGGATGATTCCTGCCACTACAGTACAGAGACAAGCCAAAAACAGAGAGCAGGGAGCTACCTGTGAGTTACTCAGACACTTCTGCCTCTGTCAGCGTGTCCATCCTGATTGTCTGCACTCAGCTCGAGTGCTCCACTTGTCAAATGCGGAGATTTATGAGTCACTGAGACAAAGATCTGCAACTTTCCCTTCGACCCTCTCTCCTCTGGCAGGTCCTATAATTCTCTGCACCTTCTCCTCCTGATCGTTTCATCAGAGGTCAGCCGGGCCCAGCTGGTGGAGAGGGAGAGGTCAGGCGCTATCTGTCTGTGTAGTCCTTCACTCATCAGTGTGTGCTGGTGTGAGTGTGTGTGTGTGTGTGTTCCACAATGTGTCATTGCAACATGCTGAAAAATAGAGGAGAGCCCACTGGTGAGATTGGACTGGAGGTAAGTGATTGGAAAACAGGAGCGAATGGATGACAGGAGGACTGCAGAATGTAACAGAAGGACTCCTCTGACCATTATGGAGGGCTCTTTAGTGTGTGTGTGTGTGTGTGTGTGTGTGTGTGTGTGTGTGTGTGTGTGTGTGTGTGTGTGTGTGTGTGTGTGTGTGTGTGTGTGTGTGTGTGTGTGTGTGTGTGTGTGTGTGTGTGTGTGTGTGTGTGTGTGTGTGTGTGTGTGTGTGTGTGTGTGTGTGCCATGACAGCAAATCAGCAGGGAAGCATGGTGAGAGTCTGAAGGAACACTTCAAAACAACTTACCAAACTTGATTATATAGAAGAAGTGGGGATTAAGCAAAGCAGTGCAGTAATCTCATGCGCACACACACACACACACACACACACACACACACACACACACACACACACACACACACACACACACACACACACACACACACACACACACACACACACACACACACACACACACACACACACACACACACACACACACACACACACACACACACACACACACAGTCGTGAATACATACGAGAATAATTTTTCCTTGAAAGTCAATGTGAGCTCAAAGTCAGCGCCTGGACTGCACAGCTTTCAACTTCTTTGATTTTTACGTCGCCAAGTCAGACAGTCATTTTAAAAACAAGAAGCTCCGTGCTGGAAGATCATATCTGTCTGCTGCACTCAGACATTACATTTTAGGTCACTGACAGCTTGCATAAAGAGTGATGAAACAAGGAGGAGCAGCAGTGACAAAGATATAGATAAAAAAACAAAACAGCACAAACGTTTGGCCAGCAGCCAATCCCTTATAAAGTCACCCTTTGCTTTTACAATAACACTTTAAATCAGCTGTTGTGAGTTATGAAGTAAATAGTTCTTGTGCACATGCGCGAGTTGCTGGTCAATGAGAACAATGGTTTCCTCCAGTGTGTCCTGACTCCCAGTCCATATTCTCCTCTTATAGTTGAGAACCTGTACGAGCAATCAAACTCCTCTGTCTGTTCATACAAATGTCCATGTACATGCCATTGTCAACGTTAGAGTGCTGCACTTATTTAATTCGATTTTTTCCAGTCCATCAGTGACATGATTTTAATCTGAAAATGTGGCAAAATGCAATGAAGTTATCAGAGTTATTCAACTTTGTTCAGAGTGAAGCAAAAAGTATTTACTACTATCAAACTAAAACTATTTCAATCAATATGAACATCCTCAATCACAAATATTCCCGGAAACACAAACAAAAAATATGCAAACACTGCGATTAGCTAAAACCACAAAATAAAATGACTTTTTTTTTTTTTTATTGATTTAGAAGAAATGCTGCTGAGAGGGTCGGCCTTTTTTTGGCCCAGTTCAAAAGACACTTCGAGGATTGCAGGACACCAACATAAATGTAACAATTGAAGAGTTGAGTTAAGGTACCCAGGAACCCAATTGTTTAAGGGATAAAAAAAACAATAAAATCTGAAAATCAATTCAAAAAGTCACAGGGGAGCCTTTGAACTTTCTGTTGAGGATATATTTATTATTATCATTACTACTACTACAGAGAAGCAAGGTGGTGTAGTGGATAGCTCTCATCCGGGCCCTTCTTTCTGGAGTTTTGCATGTTCTGCCTGTGTGTGGGCCTGTTTCATCCAACACTCCAAAGCAGGCATAAGAAATTGCCTGTAGGTGTAATTGTGTGATATTCTCGGTGACCCCTGCCTTCACCAACAGTCAGCTGGGACCATCTTAAACGTGCTGCAGCCCTGATTTAAATAAACCGGTACTGAAAACGGATGGATGCGTTTTACAAGAGACTTTTCTGTAACCCGTACAAGACCGTCTGAGTCAGGTTGCTGGGTTAGATAAGCCCTCATTTGTTTTCCACTTCACCCCTCACAAGTTAAAGCTCATTTGTTATACGACTGGCACAACAGCTATTGTTATGATTGCCAATCCGCAGCAATGTAGTGGCAGGGCTTTACACAGAAACAATTGTGTTAATTACCTTGAAATAGATATGCTTACAGTTACTGTTCCAATTTCCAAGGCTTGGCTCCAATGCTACAATGACCACATTCACCCAGCGCATGCTTGTTTTTACATCTGTGTGAACAAAGACCATAAAAAAGAGAATATTTTAATATTTGCATAAGATAACCTCATGCGAGAGAACCTCTGCCGATGATCATTTAATCTCTGAAGCTGTGTGTTTCTAGACTGAACTTCTGAACCTGATCCAATATTTCTAGTTCCCAGTCTGCCTATTACTTCCTCTCTTTGGCGATTGCTTGTCAGCCATTTCCTTTGCCAAATGCATCTTAAAAACACACCGGAGATTGCAACCCAGAGGTCCCATGTTGCAGAGAAAAGGGTTTCACTTTTTACTGATATAATTGTTATTATGAAGCCGGACTGAGGATCCGTCATCTTAAAATATCCTTTTCGGTCTCTGGAAAATCTTCAGCTAATGATTCCATTGCAAACTTTGCAAGCTGCAAGACCAGTGAGACATTGTTGCTGGCTTGAACGCGTGTCCCTCCGAAACGTGCCAGCCAATAAGGGGAATTGGCTGTCAGAACGGATACACCCCAAGGCACAGGCGCAAAACAGTGTGCTCCTGGCACAGCTTTGGAGAAACTCTTAAGAGGAGATGTACTTAAATCCACAGAAATATCAAGACTGCAAAGCATAAAGTGTAAAATATTGTAACTTTCAATATGCCAGCTTTGCTTGTGATGAGCGTCTTTTTGTGTTTCACTCCGTCTGCAGCGCAAACCTGTGGGCCTGAAAACGCCTGAATACAAGCTGCCAAGTATCATCATCGGTGACCAAACGGAGAAAAAAGACAGCAGGAGATAAGCCACCCACTTACTGCACAATGTACCTAGTTCAGTCAGCCACTGAACTCCACACGGACACACACACACACACACACACACACACACACACACACACACACACACCCTCCCACTCTCTACACTTTAGACAGAAAAAAAAAGGGGACGTATCCTGGTGTAAACATGGAGAACAAAGGCTGGTCTAAAGGCCGCTGTAGAACACCTCAAATAAGCACTACGCTGCGCTGAGATTCGACGTTCAGAGAAACATTTCCTTTCTTTAAAGGCATTCGATGACTGTTTGAGCTTCGACAACAAACATCCACTCGACGCCACTCCTCGCTCGTCCTTTTACTGAACGCTGAGGCAGAGAGGAATGGCTCGATTTCTCATGAGCACCAAAAAAAAAAAACAGAGCATTTTTTTCACTAATGAGCAAAGTGCAATGCTTTCGGAGGACTGGTAGTATTCTTGAGAGGTGAGATTCACCACCACACTCACCCTATTCAGCAGGAGCACTCGTGGGATTCACGGGAACCCTGCATCGTCTTTCCTCGTGTAAAGACAACCGCTCAAACTTATCCGCTCCAACTGAAGGTTGAAGGAATGTGCTGCAATCACTTTTTGCGGCCTCTGCTTTTGAAATGGTGAGAAGCTTTAAAGATGTTTACCCATGTTGTTGAGCCCTGAGCCCCCCACCCCCCCCAACCCCCCCTTCGGCCGGGGAAGAGAGCTCCGGACAGGATTTTCACCATGACCAATGTCGCAACCTCTTTGGGGGATTTATATAGGGCTCCCATAATGAACTGCCTCCTATCAAAAGGGGGACATAAATCTGCCTCTGTGGTTTTTTGTAACCCCCCCAACCTTTTTTATTTGCTAATGGGATGCTGAAATGACTATCCTCTTTATCCCTCGTACACACACCCATACAGCAGCCCTATATAGGAAAGCATAAATTATCAGACCTATGTCAATTAATCCTGCAACTTCCCTGGTGAACCAGGCATGTTACTGCGTGGCTTCTTACAAAGGGCTGAATATTGCATCATCCCAACTGTTTGCATGCTCAATGGCGAGGGAGGTGGGAAAAAAAAACAACACGATTATCTATATAATAAAGCGGCAAAGAAGAAAAAAAGGGTTGCACCAACAAAGAGTCGCACAGTAGGTAGCCGAATTAAAATACACTGTGCTGGTAATGAGCTATCTAAATTCAGAGTTCATATTGCTTGGAATTACACAAAAGCGGGGCTCCGGGCAGCGCTGGTAGAAAAAAAGGAAGAAAAAAAAAACCAAACTGTATAGCTCTTTCTGCTTGGCTGCCAGAAGATTCTCCCTGTCGAGCGGCAGCGGCAACACGCTCGGTCCAGGAAAATTGTTCGCGTGGATCTGCGAAAGCAATAACTCCTTTGTAAACGACATCACCTCCTCGCTCACTTTTCCATACTTGGCAATGTCAAAGTGTTGGCCGAACTCTGTCACTCAGTGCGCGCACACACACACACACACACACACACACACACACACACACACACACACACACACACACACACACACACACACACACACACACACACACACACACACACACACACACACACACACACACACACACACACACACACACGCACACACACGCACACACACGCACACACACACACACACACACACACACACACACACACGCACACACACACACACACACACACACACACACACACACACACACACACGCACACTTGCACACTGGGAGGAGGTTGACGGCTTGATAGCAATGAGGTATCTACTATAGCTTTTGTGGCACCATCACCAATGTCTCAGCTCAGGGTTTCAGAGTTGTGCTGTGTCTGCTACTCCTAATTCCTCAATGTTTTGAAATTTTTACAATCTGCGTGGTGGTTTGGCGGCCGGATTGGAGCCTCTTGCAGGCGAGTTTTGGCCCACGGCCCTTCTATTTGACACCTGGACTTGAAAAACCAGAGCACATTTATGCTTTCTTGGGAATTAAACAGTATGCACAGGGTTCAGAATTATAGTCTGTTGAGGCAGATCCCCTGCTGCACTTGACACAAAAAAAACTGTTATTTTTCGAAGGCCGAAAACAGAGAAGCGCATCAGAAATTGAAAACGTGGCCCTTTTTTTTCTACTTCCTGCCAGCTGTGACGAGACACAGGGAAAAAGAGCGAGGGTCAGCGCTGCAACAGATGGCAGATTCACGAGACAATGGACTCCAATTTTTTTTGCCTGGATTTAACTGCACTGTAGACCAGCCCTGGGGAATCAATTAGAACCATGGTGTGCCTGGGTTTTCCACCTCCATTGACTTGGCAGTAATTTGTTTACTTCACAGCCAAGCACTCGACACCCCAAAAAAAAATCCAATAAATCCTTCCTTATGATACAACTACCCTTTAGTTCTGGTTCCACTGCACATATGAGTTCATGCTGCTAATGGTCAGTATTTCTTGGCATGTAAAATTGAGGGAAGGACAAATATCTGATTTTTGGGAAGGTAATATTGTAATACTATATATGAGGAGGTGGAATGGAACAGAACGGGGGTTTTCCTTCCAGAGTTTTTATGTGGTTTTGTCAGCAGAGATGAGAATCAGCAGAGATAAATTTGGTATCATCGTAGAAAGACAAAGTTATGCAACCTGTGTTGAGATCAAAGGCATAGGACCCATTTTTCACAATTAAAAAAAAAAATCCATATGCGTTACGTGGGGGGGGGGGGGGTGTCTTATGAATCACTGTCAACAAGCCACTGCTCAGAGATATTGTTTGCTGATGACTGAAAAAATTGATGTTAAATCAGCTCCCGCAGAAAAAAAAAGCAACCAAACACTGGGCACACTTAGCTTGACAAAGCTTCCTTCCAAACCCGAGCGGACTGAGAAAATAACACGATCTATCTGCTGCTTCATGCACAACGGTCTGCTCTGCAGCATTGTGGAAAAGACAGATGTTTGCCAACAAGCTGAAGCCACTGGAACCCCGATGTATGACCTTAATGTATTCTGTACAATTCTGCCATGAGCTTTTAGGAGAAATAAAGCCAAAAGTGAGAAAACCTTTCAATTCACTATTGCATTAATCCAGTGAGGTGGATTTACTGTAGAAAGTGAACTCACACAGGATTGGTATCTATTGACTGTAAGTCCTATTAATGCTGCAGCAATGCTTCCTGCAGGATTTGGTAGAATCGTAGCAGGGAGACCCCGCTCAGACCCTCTAGGGAAGCGGTGGTCTCCCATACTCAGCCTGTCAGCATGTTTTCAATGTCTCCCTGATGCAACACAACTAAAGCTGATGACTGGGTAATCGTCAAGCGTTCACAGAACTTGCAATCATGTGTGAAAGAATCGAAAGACACAAAGTTTTCCAGGTTTGAGCAGCACCGCTGTAGCGTGGTCATGAACATGGTGTCAGATGAAGGAACGATGTGGGATGTATCCCACAGAAAAACTAAAAACTACTGAATTTGTACGAGTTGTTCAGGACATCTACCGAAGTCGAAACACGGCTCGGTACACCACTTCATACCACACGATGTTGTATTGAGTCGCCAATGTGAAACACAAACAGTCACTCGCTGTCATCTGTCTTTACGAAACTAACAAGCTGTGGAGCAGCAGTGTCAAACTCACTTAAGTCTCGGGGCCGCGTACGGCCCCATTTTACCTCGAGGCAAGCCTGATAAGTGAAATGAAAGGAGAAAAAAGATACGATCGAACAAAGATACAAAATGAAATGTTTTCCCCTGTCTACTTCGAAATCTTCTTAGAAAACCTAAACAAGTTGAAACTTACATAGAAAGTGTAATTTTGCTTTATGACATTTTCGCCAAAACATCCAGGTACAGATTGTCAGGAAATATCACTAATATGAAGCCTCTATTTGCTCCATTCTATCTCAGGAGGGTGAGAGCGGTAGCACGAAAATAAAGCAACCATGAATGCTAATTGTTGGTCAACTTGAATTATTCCTCTTTGCTTCAGTGCAGAAATGTTTGAGTGAATTAGGCAAAAGTACAAATTCAGCTTAATATCTTGGTTTATTTCTTCTTCTTTTTTTTAAACCTGAACAACTTAAAATGTGCATGAGGAATGAGCACAATTTTAGCATCAATCTGACAAGGTGCAAAAACGGGAACTATCACATTGTGGCTTTGATGGTGATGATACTTAATAAGGGAACTAGTTTTCGCTGATCTCTGGGCTCAGTGTTGTGCCATGTCCATTACTCTGACTGAAACACCAAAATCTCAGAGAGCAAAGATACAATCTTTATCTTTTTTTACACTTTAAAAAAAGGCACCCTGCGGGGCGGTTTGGACCTCCTAAATGTGGGCCGGTATGTTTGACAACCCTAAAGACGACTAAAGGGGGCTGCCATTTAAACACGCCACAGTTCATGTAGAGTGCTGCACACAGAGGAGGTGTAACCAGTAAAAATCTAGTTTCAGCACAAGATGCATTGGTTGAAACATGTTGAAATAGCCTGTGACATGGGTTTGGAACCTGGTCGTAGCATGAAGGTCATCAAGTATAAAAAAAAATTTTTAAAGTCTCGATTCTAATAAGTCGACTTGCTCTAGTAAACAGTTACAAAAGAAAGAATAGTCCACGGTGTTGCTTGAGAGGCATTATTTTGAAATGTATACACTTTGGTTCAGTGAAAGAAAGGAAAATATGTTTGTATAATGTGAAATATGTTGAAATATGACATAAATCACAGCTGTCAACGTGCATGCGTTGCAGTGTATCAACTCAGCATTCGATATGTCTGGCTTCTGACCAACAGACGGTATCGTGGAACCTTGAGCACAGACGGATCAGAGTCACTTCATTGTTGCGTTTGCAGTGCATGTGAGGCAAATCTTAACCTCTGAGCCAGGTCACAGACTGAGGCCGGTCTATTAGCACGTTTCACTCACACACACACACACACACACACACACACACACACACACACACACACACACACACACACGAAGAAGAAGAAGAATGCAGCCAGTGGCCCAGCAGGGAGGCTATCTCTGTGTCAGGAGGCAAAGAGGATGAACAGCTTATCACAGTCACCGTGTCTCTCTGCCGCCAGACAAAACTGACAGGTGTCACCTTGTTATTCCACCGTGTTGTGGAAAAAAAAAAAAGAAAAAAAAAAAAGCCTCAGTCTACAGGGAGTTGATTAGCACAAACCTGTTGCCGCGTTTACCCGCTTACCTACGGCACACGCTGGAAGAGTCAGCAGATCCCGCCGCAGCAAGGATACTGGCAGCCCTAAAATTAGCTCGCTGGTGAAGCAAAGCTGCCAAGCGTGTGGCACACATTCGTGACATCTGCATTATCGTATGCGTCTGAGGCTTTTGGGGGGGAATATGTGTCACATGGCTTTTCTGAATTCAAATGAGCTAATTGCAACTGTGAGAGGAAGAAAAAAAAATGTGCTTGTTGACGAGTTCATAGTTTTATTCACAGGAAACAGGTTATGACAATTTTGAATAATGTCTTATTCAAATTAGCTTCTATGTCCACAGGAATTACACAAGGTCTGATAAATGCTGCCATTAATAATAAGCATTTATTGCACAGATACAGACAGACAGCACAGGTTTAATAACATTCTGCTCATTTCTAGTTAAACTGCACTGCAAAAATAAACCAGCATGTTTAACTTAGTCACTTTATGTAAAATTATAACCTATGTGGTCTAAGCAACTTCAGTACAAACTGATCATTTCATCTGAAATCATTAACTATTTTAAAATCACAACTTCCAAGTTCAGAATCAGTTTCATGCGAAGAAAGCACACACCTAGAATTCATTAATACACCAAGAAAGACATAACACTAAGCATCCTGTTGCTTTTTTCAAAGGAATTCAGGCTTTTCGGGAATATTTCATCACATCAATAAGATGGACAAAAGCCTAGAATCTCAAGTGCAGCTACATTTTCAGTTGAAATGCTACTTACTGTCTTGCTTTTATCTTGTTATAATGTTCCTTTATTTACAAGTTCTTTTAAGGCATGTCTAAATATCCCTGTCTAACATCAACACATCCCCTTCTTGTGAATCTTATGCCAGATTCAAAGTTCAAAGTCCTCGATTAAAATAACACCACAGATCAGCTCAGTGACTTCGCTCCTCAGTCACTAAACCACAGGAAAGAGCCACCGGATCCCATCATCTAACAAGTCTCCTCAAGCATCTTTCGCTCAGAAGCATCACAACAAACGCCTCTCAATCATGATAAAAGCATTGCCATGGGGCAATAACCCCACAATAGGCTACGATATGGTCAAAGTAAGCTTTTTATTGAGCGTCACAGACGCACTTCAAGTCTCTACAGAACTACTCCAGTAATGCCAGGGCAGATAAAAAGCAAATACCTCCAAGAGCCATTAGAGGCTGTGCAGTTTTATGGGTCTTCTTTTTCTCACACTTATTAAGTGCTCAGTCTGAACACACAGCAACGGTCTCTCCTGAAGGACACACACACACACACACAAACACACACACACACACACACACACACACACACACACACACACACACACACACACACACACACACACACACACACAAACACAAACACGCAGCGATCATAGAAGACGGACTTCCAGATCAGATGCGCACATCTCCGCATCCACGCAGGCTCTCCGGCCACATCCACCGAGAATAGCGCACGGACGCGCGGCGCGCTGCCCTTCACCTACCGTACCTTTGGTGTGAGCGGCGCTCAACCCCGCAGCCAGCAGCACGGTCAGCACGCCGGCTATCCTCAGCATTTTCCCTCCGAAATTCAGTCCAGGTGGTGGGAAACAAGAAGAAGAATAAAAACCACTGCGACCTCTTTTTTTCCCCCTCCACTCCTCCTCCTACTCTCTGCCCCCTTCTTCAGCGGCTCCTCTCTGTGGAAGCAGTGGAAACACTTCCCCCCGGTGATCCGCGGGACAAGCGTGGAGTCAGAAGAAGAAGAAGAAGAAGAAAAAAGAAGGAGGAAGAGGAGGACGGACACCGGGTATCCGCAGCGCACCGCAAGCTCCACGCACGGCACTGCGCGCGTCGCTCCCGCAGCCTTGAGAGTGTTTGTGCGCGCGCGCGCGTTTGAGTGTGTGTGAGTATATATGAGAGGTGGTGTTGGGACCGGTCGAGGCAGCAGCTGAAGTGGTTTGAACTGAAATGGGACCAGGGAGAGAGAAAGAGAAAGAGAGAAGAAGAAGAAGAAGAAGAAGAAGAGGAGAGAGAGAGCGAGAGAGAGAGGCGCACAACGGGACCAGACCGAGCGACGTCACGGGGAGGAGAGAGAGAGAGAGAGAGAGAGAGAGAGAGAGAGATGGATTCAGGATTTTTTTTTCGCTCTCTCTCTCTTTCTTTCCCTCTCATCCTCCGCCCTCCCCTCTCTCCTCCTCCCATATCTACGGAGCATCCCAGCTCACTCCCACGCTTGAAGGGAATCATAACGTGAAGAAGAGTTTAGAAATTCTTGGTCACCTCATTTTGCCAACACGTCCCGTCAATAAATCCCTTCTGAGATGCGTACAAACAACGCAATTTAAAAAAGAAAAAAAAGACCATGAAGCTGAAAAGTATGTAACCTCTTTAGAGTATGTTCGAAGTTTGCACATGTCTTAAGTTTTCAAAAATTAAGTGGGAAGATAAGCTCACAACTCCCATTTCTCACGTCTCACACCTGGCAGGGGTGTTTCTACACACCCCGAGTGCACTCGCATTTAAAATGTGTTTAGCAGCACCATTATCAAGAATCTCCCCCAGGGATAATAAAGTATTTCTGATTCTTATAACCTTGCAGTGTAAGGGAGGTTTCCAAACTGGGTTGTTGCTAGAGATGGTATGCAGGTATCACTTGTCTCTGCTTTAGTCTTTATATGTGTTTGCTAAAGCTTGGATTTCAGATTTATTTCTCTCTCCAGCCCCCCTCAGGGGAGGCATGCCCTACTCTTTTAAAACCACGGATGTTGAATATTGACATTATATTATTAGCAGTCTAGGTTATAGAGCCAATAAAAAAAAGAGGGCATAAGTGTAAAACTGATGATTATGATGTAGTGTAATGACGGAGTATGAAGTGTGCCGAGAGAGCTCTCAGATTTCACAATTCCAACTGAATATTTGAGCAAGAGCTATGGGAATATAAACCTAGACTTGCAGAAAGTTAGGACCCAAAAGAAACAATATAAAGTAAAATTGTCTGTCTAAAGATTTGAAAAAAAATCTACTAAACATTTTCTTTAATTACCACGTATTCTCAAAGCCCACATGTAATTTGCAGAAAATCTATTGAAGTCATTAAAGGAGCAATGTAACTCCAATGTGTGTAGTACCATTGTCTACCACAAGATGGTGTTGAGAGTTAGTTTAGCATTTATATTGTTCTTAGACTGAAGCAAAACGGTAGATGGAGGCGTCACAGAATGAGAACCAAAGCTCTTACCAGCATGATGTTGAACGAGGTTATAGTAATATTAAATAAGACTAATAGATAATTAAATGAACCCTTAATTAAAATGCAACTGCTTGTAGTGAGGTCTGATTTCAAAAATGCTTCACATGTAATGTAATACCACTTTCTACCACAAGGCGGTGGAGAGAGTTAGTAAAGGGTCATAAGAAGATAATAGCAACAGCAACGACTTGTAAATACAACAGAACCAATGGCATAAAGACTGTAATAAACAGTATTTTTGGTACTTTAAACCTTTATATCTACATTTATGTAGCAACCAATATATTCTTTAAAGAGATAAAAGTCCTGCTCTATGTTTACATTCACAAAGAATAAGTTTAGTCTCATTTATTGCTCGTTGAACTCAACAAGGAGAGTGAAATACAATGCAAACTATTTGAAATGCAATTAAATGCTGATGGAAAATAGCGAACACACAATATTCTTTGAGGTCAATACTTTGTATTTTCGCCACAGTGTTTTTAATAGCAATATTTATGACTGTGTAGGAATTAGACAATATGATGGCAGTATGAAGCATTTAGCTTCAAAACACAGGGGAGAGGGCTGCCTGAATGTGTCATCGACTCATTATCACCAACTAGTGGACAAATGTAGCATTAGTTCAGTGTAGCTTCCAGTACCTTTAAGTCTGTTTCGTCACTTGCCTAAGGATGTAAATAATGTCAAACATGTCATCGTTTAATGCATCATGTGGAAATTAAACATGTAATCAGCCCCCCGCATGCACGCACGCACGCACACACAGCTCACTGCTTACCCATGCTGATATTTGGTGTCTAAAAGATTTCAGCTGCTTTTAAGCCCGAGGACTTTTACTCATCTCTTTCTGCAAAACAGAAGCAAATATAGATAGACAAACTTTAATAGAAGTGAAAAGATGTTTACCCTCTGTGTTTATCTTATCGGGGTGGGGGGTGGGGTGGGTGGGGGGTGGGTGGGCACTGTTCTGAAATAGGAAAAAAAAATAAATCACATTTTGCATCAAGAATACTCATCCAAATAGAGTACTATTGTTTTACACCCCCCCCCCCCCACACACGCACGCACGCACGCACGCACGCACGCACGCACGCACGCACGCACGCACGCACGCACGCACGCACACACACACACACACACACACACACACACACACACACACACACACACACACACACACACACACACACACACACACACACACACACACACACACACACACACACACACACACACACACACACACACACACACACACACACACACACAACAATCCTCATTCCAGTCTTTTATCTAAGGTGTTTGTATGTGTGGGCGTGTGTTGGCATTTGTGCAAACTGAGTGCATGCCTATTCGCCGAGGCCGGGCAGCGGGATTATAATAACTTTTTCAATTTTCCTGAGTAGCCTATCTCAAAGGAACTTTTCTTTTCAGACTATCTCTGCTGGTTAAAGGATTATTCTGGGCAGCAGAGGAAAACATTGCCTCTGTTATCAAATGGGGGAGGAGGGGATGGAAGAAGTGGGGGGCATAACACAAACAGATGCGTAGATTTAAATCCACGGCATGTGAGTGATGAAAGAAATTTTCTTTGTTTTTCACTGGGAAATAAGTGATGCAGAAATCAGGTTAAAGATTCTCAAACTGAGGGCCCGAGATCAGGCATGGCCCTTAAAAAATATTTAATATTTCATTTCGCAAAAATGTTTCTCCATAGCGTAAATCTTTTTTAAAGACACATGCAAGTGATTATTTTCCTCAAGGCTCTGCAGCCCAGCCACCGATCATCTCAAAATTATAGCCATTAATCTACAGGAAACCAGCAGAGTATCACAGCTGTGCACAACATGACTAATCTTAATCTGTGGAGGCGAGTCACCTGAAAGTACCACGGGGCAGGTCACTCTCCCAAATTTAACACAAGCCTTTTGTATCAGTAGTTGGACTGCATCAAGGCAAAATAGATTCATTTTTTCCCATCAAGGCTATTTTCAAAATTACAACCTGCTGCAAATGGGCAATTTTGTTGGGATCCTGCCTCTGCTCTCTGGGTTTGTGATGCTTTTTCATTATTGACACACATTATGCCGACTAGGCCACCCGTAGCCACCACCCTGGGAATAGTGAATTGCGAGCCGTAATGCTAATGTGATAGCCCACTGTGCCCGTCCGCCTGTTAGGAGTCCCGGGGAAACTTTTTCCCCGCACCATGTACGTTAGGCAATCTAACCTGGCCGAGTGGTTTAATGTGCATTTCCATTCGTCTCCGTTAAGTATTTCACTTTTGGGAGATATTAGTGACTTACATTACCAGCGACCATTTCCTGTGTGGGTTGCTAGACGCTGATGGAAACAGTGAGAGTAAGGTGAGGATATTAGTTTGAAACGAATGTTTACGGCATTGTGTAATAAATATGGAGGGCGCCGTGAGAGCTGTCTGAGTCTGAAGAAAAGCAGTTTCTTTAAATAAGACCTTGAATCAAGTACAGAAAATAAGTGAATAGTGTTAAATTTCTAGCATGAAATTGGAATAATTTTCCTAAAATAAATATTGCGATGTCACAATGTCTCCCATATCGGGCTGTGGGGGGATCGTTTAAGGTCACACCTAACAAAGACATGTGGTATTGTCGTACTATTTTATAACACAAGATGGTGATGTCGGTCAACTCCAACAAGAAGTCAAGACAAATTGCTGCTAAACAATTATTTTTCAAAACCGGGGGAATAAAAAATCTCTTCTTTGCATTTGCTGGCATTACTAACCGCTGGACACTCGTGGACTTTCAAACAACTTTAACAAGTGTTTCAAATCATATTGATGTCAGACTTTTTGCTGTTTTAAATAACACATTTCCCAGCTTTTAAAATAGATCACTTGATGCTGGTTTTACTGCCTCATTGACTCTACCTGGCACCGTGTACCAGCCACAGGTTTGCCAGATCTGGCTGAGATTTTCAAGAACAAGCAACAAAAAAATTCATCCAACTCAATAACAATCAGGCCAATAAACAACCTTTAAAAAATGTGTTAAAATTGTTAAAATGGTAATAAAGAGCATCCATGAACGTGCAAAACATGCCACCTGCACTGAATACTGTAAAGAGGCAGTACAAAGAGTGCAATCATGGGACCAAACAGCCTTGATCATGACATCTATGTAACACGAAACTCGACAAAACCAAATCACTGTAAATTAATGCAGGCATAATTTCAAAAATGTTCTCTCTCCGTCTCATAAATGTTATCACACAGTGCAGATGTATCAGATAGACACAGTTGTCCAACATTTCAAATGCAACAACCGTCAGCTCATACAGTAAAGATAGAACAACACAGGTTTATATGAATGAAAGTCATCTTACTGATTGGAACTACGTATAGCTAGAAAAAGCAGGTCAGCTTCTTGATACACTAAGGAATAATAATAATAAAAAAAAAATTTAAAAAAGGATTTCAGGCACCTCAGTTTAGCACGGTTAACCTCATCTCTCTTTAAGGGGTGCTTACAATTGACAGTGTCACTGATAATAAAGTCAAGTCGAGCAGATTCTCTCATTATGAAATGAACCAGAAAAGCTAATAAATAGGATGTTGCTGCCCTCTGAATTGTAAAAAATAGACATCAATAATGTCCAAAGGCACTCTTACTTACTGTGTGTGTGTGTGTGCGTGCGTGCGTGCGTGCGTGTGTGTGTGAGAGAGAGAGCGATGTCTTTTCAATGTGCATGTTTGAGAGTGTCTATGTGGAAAGAGACAGCTACTGAAAACCCTAAAAAGTTGTTTACAATATGTAATCAGAGTATGTCAGGTCAGGAAAGTTGCCATGGTGACCAAGGGGCCTGCAGTCTCTATGCCTGAGCAAAAGTGCTTTGCAAAGTCTGAAATTCAGCACTGAATTTTTCCAAATAGACTCCGACGGCAATCAATTAATCAAGAACTGATTGACCCATTTGAAGATTCCTTAAAGTACCACCAGACAAAAAGACTTCACCTCAAGGTAAATTGCAGTACACGGGGGTGGGTGTTCATCTACTCACACATGTGCAGAAGAACTATATACTAGGATTGTGGCGTGCAATAGAACGCACAATAAAACGCACAATAGCAGCTTTTCAGACTGAGACAGCGTTTTCAAAAAGTTGTGTTTTTCCATTTCAATGGAGCAGTTTCATAAAGGTCCACTTTGGGAGTTTTTGTCCAAAAGTTCCATATCCAGTTGAAAACATTGATGTGTAAATGGGGGCTTAATATTGCATATCCTGAAGAAATAGTGGTGTTAATCCTGAAATGCCTGCAGAAATTTGAAAGCTCATGAGTTTAGTTAAATGATTAAATTTAAATTGACTGAAGAAAAGCTGAAAAATCTGATTTTCTGAATACAGCAGCTGAACTGCTTGAAGGAAAAAGAGATAAAAAAAAAAAATCCACCATAATAATTCAATTGAACTGTTTGACCTAATTTAAAAAGAACAAAAAAGATAGAAGAAAAAACTACCAAAGATAAGTGAGGATGAGGATCAACATTGCAGTACAGTGGGTTTAGCAATTGTTCATTTAAAAAAAGAAAAAGATCAAAATATAGTGACAAAGAACATGTTAGAAATAAAACCTCTGGTAAAGGTCAAGAGAGTCGATAACATCAAGAATAATTTCATTATAAAAACGGTTTGAATTAATAAGTGTCTTGTGAAGATTTGTCCTCAGTGATATTTTAGATAAATGAAACTAATACAAAAAAATGTCACACACATTACATTAAAACGCCGAGTGTGCAATTACGCATAACGTATTTTACTGTATAGCTTCTACTGTGTGTGTGCCTCTATATACCTGTCTGTTGTTTTTAACTTTTTTTATGACAAAGTTTGCATCAACTCATTAATGGCCATAAATACTCCGATCACTATACACAGAATAAAGATGGTGGTGTAACCCGTTGGATGACAAAGGTCATTAATATTCTTATCCAAAACTATTTGGAAAAAGAATCGAACTCCCCAATCTACAATCATTTAAACACAAATACAAGCCGTTAGATCAAAATACACGTGTTGCTACAAAGTTAGAAACTCCTGCAAAAGAGCAAAGAAACATAAAAGTAGAACAATAACTGAAAAGCACACTCTACCTGGGTCAGTAAGTGCAGGTCCCAAATTCAATATCACCTGAGAGAGAACAGAATCCGCGAAAGCAGCTGCACAGGAAAAACAACAGAGCGCAAACCAATTTGTTTCAGGATATTCAACTGAAAAAAATATACAGAAGACAAGCTGATTTTTTTTCCAGGAACTCCAGATCAAATGCTTCTTCTAAGTCAGCAACACAAGGGAATACAAAGCCAGAAAAAAAGCAGTTACAGTATATGTTACAACATCAAGAAACAACAATAATACACTCCGAGGGGTCAGTGGCCCTCACAATCTTCATGCTCCACTTTCACATACTCCTGTGACGGCGTAACGGGAGAAGGTTCGAAATACAACGAAACACATCACAACTTGGATGATGACTGTCAGAACTTGAACTTGATGATTGAGAGTTCAACACAGCCGTAGCGAGAAACGAGAGAAAGCAGAAGCAGAAAATCACAAATGAACAAGCAACCAGATGCTTTCGGTAGCTGCAGATCTTAAAGTTCCTGCTTTAAAGTCAAAGATACATGTAACAACAAAACAGGAAGAAAAAAAAAAAAAAAAACAGGCAACAGGTAAAAAAAAATAAAAATAAAAATACAGCACAGGAAAACAACAAAATGTAATCTGATGAAAACAAGATCTTTAACATGCATACCAAAGTTACAACTGTCGAGAGAAAAAAAAAAAAAAAAAGAAGACACACACAAAAAAGTAGACACCTGATGGGGTCATTAGTATATATGGGGTATTTAAGTATCTGACCGTAGATATTAGTTTTATGTCTTTAACTTGCAATCTGGATTTGGATTTGGTTCTTCACTCCCTTTAAATGTCGAGCCACTTCTTTGCAGCAGCTGCAGCCACTGGTTTCCTGGCATTTTGTCTGGATGAGCTTTGCACATCCGGCCGTTCGAAATGTTTTTAACGGGACTGCTCCTGCTCATTCCTCTGGGTGTGTTCTTTGTGTTTACAGCAAACTTTAAATCATAAGAAACACTGAAGAAGAAAAAAAAACAATATACAGGAGCAAAAAATGCTATGGACAACCACCTTACAGCTCCTCAAGAATAGAATAGAATAGAATAGAATAGCTTTATTCAAGAGGGACATTCTTTGTAGTATCGCTTCACAAAGAGTGTAACACAGAACTAATATAAGAGAGTTAAAATATCAGAAGAATAAGACAGAATAAAAAATTTAAAAAGGGTATTACATAATAATAAACTAAACCGTTGCTATCTTGATGATCTGAAGTCAAAGATATCAACCAAGAGAAAATGTGAAGAAGGGAAAAAAAAACACAACAACTGCGTTAGTATCAGTTTTTTCGGACGATGTGGCAGAAGTTAAAGCTCCAAGGTCTGAGACAAACCGTAGAGGAAACAACACACAAGATCATAAAACCTGATGGCGAACCGAAACTCTGGACCTTACACTTTGGCCTTCAGAATAAAGCACAGAAGAGAGGAAAAGTCTGAAATGTAACTTGATCCAAAGTCCACGTCAGGGATTAAGGCAGAGTTGGTTTTTGGCTGTTTATTCAATATCGGCAAGAAGGAGTTTGGGGCTCAGTTATCAGTCCGACAAGCAGAAGTACAAGAAGATAATCTAAAATGAGTAACAAACTGGCAAAGCGGAGAATGGCCCCGTCAAAACAAGCGAGGAGTGAGGAGGCGGAGCTGATAAGACTCGAGGTTAAACAGGATGAAGGAGCACTGAAGAGGAGAAGGGGGCGGACGTCGACAAACATAGAAACAACATGAAATAAATACAGGCAACATCTGAAGCTTGAACCATAAAAGCAAGAAACCACGGGGAACCATACGGAAAAATCCCAGCCATCAAACAAAACCGAATATGAAGCTGTGACAGAGAAACTACCTCCAACAACAACAGCAACAAAAACACCAGCAGGACAGAACCGGGAACACAGTACAACACATAACTAAACCCATCATTCAGCCTCACTGACACAAAACTCCTCTTCCTCAGGAGAGAAAATGTTACCAAACACAAAATATAGGACGAGAAATAAGATGACTGATGATGCAGGAACCTCTCACTGTCCTCTGATACTTTTTCTGTTAACAGCATAAAATAGAACTGAGAGTGACAAAATAGATTCAAGCAGAGAAACGCCACCACTTTTTCTTTTTATATAATGTACAACTAAATCAATTACTGTCTGTTGTACTTTATGCTCCAGATTTAGAAAGCCTGGCTCAGGATGCTCACATCTACAAGTTGACGATCCAAAGTTGGAAGTATCATTCATTCAATATATAAAATAAGAATTAGAAATTATTGGAAATCCAGGTTGTAAAATAGCCGAGTAGAGAGAGGTGAATATTTTTGCTACCCACTGCACCGGAAGTTGAACTTGGTAGTCTTAACGGAGGAGGGGGAAAAAAAAAAGGAACTGAGCACATCATTTTACCAGATTTGCTCAGAGGTCTTAGATCCAGGGTGTCAAACATAAAGCCCACGGACCAAAACCGGCCTGCAAGAGGCTCCAATGCGGCTAAACCACCAAGGAAATGGTAAGGAATTATTTTACAAAAACCAATTTTCTGTTGAAAAAACAAAAATGTGCATAAATACAAAAGTTCTTTCTTCATTTCATTGTATTTTGCACCAGAAGGCACAAATGAAATTGACTTGATATTGAAATTGTCATTTTCAGGAGAAATTGTTTGTTTTTGTAAAACTATAGACATTTCCATCACATGTACTCTTCAACACAACAAAGAAAAACGTTTCAAAGTTGAAATTTAAAGGTTATCGTGGCATTATTTCACCGGACTGGAACATCCCAAACTGAAATGGGTCTGTATGTGGCTCCTGAACTAAAATGTGTTTGATGCAGGGGATCAAACCAATCCACTTTATTTACAGTCCAAAAACATTGAAATTGACTTGCTTCATTTTCAAATGACACAAATCTTGTACAAACCATCAAATGATGATTTGAGCGATTTGTTTACAAATTAAAAAAAGAGGCGGAGATATACAGTAAATCAAGGAGGGAACTAAATTTGAAACATCCATGTGCCCGCACAACTTTAAAAACATTTTGAATTTCCAGAGGTGGAGGGAAATTGCGGAACAGACTCCGGCAGGGTCCAACCAGGAAGCAGTTTAACAAGCAGTACAAAGAAATGCTATTCACCAGGTACATGGAAGAAGGATGCTGGAATATGCAGCAGGTATTTTTAATTTGTACATTTTAACATTCTGTTTACTTGTTGGTTGATTGCTTTGCTTATATTTCGGTTTCTGAGTATGTGATTGCTTGGAGAGAGAAAAAAATAACAGGACTGGCTAGAGGGGGGGGGGGGGGGGGGGGGCAGGATTTAACACGCTTATGATTCTTCCTACTCCTTCTAGAGAATGTTAAGTTTTCATTTCCATTGTTATGATTGTTTGGTGTTTCTATTATGTTTGAAAAAATAAAAATAAAAACAACGAAGGACAAGCTTCTAACACACCGAGGACACATGAAACAGCATCACCAAAGACTTGACAGACAGGTGCAGACTTTGGAGAATTCTAAGGTTAGAGTGTTTTAACGCTTTTCTGATTCATCTTGAGGATTAACAAACGAACGCCTAAAAAGAAAAACTGTCAGCATTTCACAACAACCTGCACCATTTAAAACCCAAGCAACCCAGAAAAGACTGTTAATTCTAAATGCATCGTACTGCAACAGAGTTAAAGGTATTACTTTTGTTCCGTATTGATTTTTCTTCAAGTCTTGGAGGGGAGAGCTGTTCCGGACTCATTCCACATCCAGTTATGATGCACTGCTGCAGAGCGGCTAATGAGTCGCCCTCACCGCAACCGGGTGACATTCAGCATCCAGGAGCCTATAGAGGCTTTTCTCACTAAGTAGACTTAGTCAGCAATAGGCTGGCATTGGTTATATTTTAGACGCTGGGCAAAGATTTATGAGTTACAGATAATGCAACGGTGTCATTGATCCCAGAATACTATTAAAGTGACAATGCTGGGAGCGGTTATGAATGACCAAGCTTGTTCTGAGCCACGCTGTTGCCTATGAAGTCTTTTTCCAATAAATCTACCAAAGTCCATGTTATTATCACTTCTGTACACATGTGTTATGTCGTGGACAAAGAAGAAGGTATATTTTCTACATTTACCGTCCAGCTGCTTATGAATGGGGACACGTAGTTGGAGATCCCTCTGTGCACAGCCAGTGTGACAGATAGAAAAGTACACTCATGCATCTCAATTTGATCATTTACCGAACACATGGAGAGAAGGGAAGCGCCATCTTCCCTTATTGCTGAAATTAATGGTCCATTGTGCAGTTACTTGGAATATAATCATAGAGAAGTGAAATTCCTATAGGTGTAGTTTAAAAAAACAACAAAAAAAAAAACTGTAGTCTGAATGTTTGGACGTTATTACCGATGTGAGAATTGTTGAAATGACATGATTAACAGCCCAAGGAATGACACTTCGGATTGCAGAACAGGTCCAAAGCAGACGGGTTCCTGTCATTTCCTGGAGACTAGAGAGTTCCTCACACTCCCCCCGACCTTCCTCCCAATCCTGGCTCAGTTACCTCTTCTTCAACCCAGGGGTCATTCTGTCTAAGGAGATCACACGTCTGCGTATCTATTTGTCTCATATCTCCTCTCATACCGCTTTTGTTTCTCCACATGCCCCTTGTCTCATCCTCGGCCTAATCGCTGGGATTTGTTTCGGATCACTCGATCCACCCTTCTCCACCCTCGCTCTCCAGTTTGCTGGCGTGACAGAGTGCAGCAACCCTCACATGCTCTCTGACAGCTGGCTCAGGCTGGAGGACGAGGATGATGAGGAGGAGGAGGAGGAGGGGGGGGAAAGGTGAGGGGACATAAGAGGAAAATGCTTGGAGAGATAAAGTGTTATTCCTCCGGCGCTTCCTCGCGGCTCTTTCCGTGGAAAGTGTCAGCGGTGCAGCTTTGATGGCGTGTGCCTCGTGCAGCGGCCTGAAGCTTTGGGAATATGCCTTCTGGCCCCGTTTTGCCTCGCCTCATTGGCTGGAAGCGGGCTACAAGCCCTGTGTGGTATTCAATCCCATTACTGCGGAGTACAATGGTCAATATCATAACTCCATCTTAAACTTTCAAGTTGAGTGAGGTTTTGTGTGTTTTCACAATGAAACCGGAGCTGGGAGTTCACATGGCTGCAAGAAAATCACAGTACAACAGTATGACTTAATACTTCTTAATGATGTGCTTTAATGCAACCGCTACTACTGATGCTGGTTGAATGCAACAACACAAAGCATGATTTACTTAGTCAATCATGTTTTGAGGGGTGATATTAGTCTTTTCAAACAATTGTTTAATCTCACACAGATTCATTTTGAATGATGCAAGATACATGATGAACTAAATAAATGACAGTCAAATATCTTGAACTCAAAAACATAGGGATACATATAATTCATGGATTCAAAGCACAGGGCCACACATATAAACAAACACACACACACTGGTTCAATCTATAGCAAAGTACAAATACAGTCAACGTGGAGCCAAATATTTAAAATTCATTTTTACCAAGGTTTTTTACCCCGTATAGGATTTCCTTTTTTGAAGGTTTTCTGCACTTATATTTTGTGCTCCTTTGACTCATATACATTCATATTCCATGTGCAGAGACAGAAAATAACATCGTTGCCATTAGTGGCTGTTGTGTCATTAGCAACATCAGAAACAGCAGTGAGGTAGAGTGATGCACCTTTGAAGTGTGCCAGTGCCGCTATGCAGACTTTCAACACTCAGAAAAAGTCTCTCGTCCAATCAGATTATTCTGGCAGAACTACAGTAACATCACCATCACTATGTAAACTCAAACAACAATTCAAACTGTGTGTACTTTACGAGGATTTTCCATTGCATTTTAATCAGACTGCTGTGCAGACCATTTTTGCTGCAGTGGTTATCACTCTCGCCTCACATGCAGAGTCCGAACTTGAGGGGGGGGGGGGGGGGGGGGGGGGGGGGGGGGGGGGGTCACATCTTCTACCTGTGCCTGCATGAATTTAGGTTAAGGTACGTTTCTCCTACATGCATTTGAAGTTCAATTGTCCTACACCCAGTCTGCTGAGATCATCTCCCTCAGCTGGATAAAGCAGTATAGGAGAAGGATGTATGTAGTTTCTATGATACAGTAGATACAAAGATATGACTCAATGCTGAAGAATGACCTTGTAAATAATAATAAAAAAAAAAAAACAAGACTTACTAAATGTAAATTAAAAAAATAAAATTCTGTACTATTCCTAATATGTCCACTAGGGGGATTGCAGTTTTAGACCCTGATGGATGGACTGACCTTAAACCTGCAGTATCTGCTAAATCAATCACATTGAGCAATCAGGGGACACAATAGCTGACACTGTACAGCGTCTATGACCACCATCACATGCTTAAATTCTCAGTGAAATGCAACAAACAGCAACAGTGTTCATCCGAGTCTTAAAAAATTCTATATATCTTACAGCATCTCTGAGGGTTTAGCTTAATAACAAATGTGGTACGGTGTGGTGTGTAGAAAATGCTGTTTATCTCCTCCGCAAAAGAAAAATATTAATCTAGAGCTAAACATTTTCTGTCAAAGCTGCAGGGAATGTGGATTTCTCCCTCCTCAGTCCTCCCAGCCCTGTGTCACCCACTGACAATGAATTTTGAGCTGATTTGTGCTGAGCCACCTCCACCTGCTCATTCCTGTCCTCTGCAGGCCTTCAGATGCTGGATGACTGTTGACTCTCTCCTCTTTGGTGTCTCTTGTGTCCATTCAGTAGCTGAGCATTTGCTTTTCTGTGTCCCTTCCTCTTCTCTTCGCTCTGTTCTTGGCTCTTTATGCTGCCCGACTCTCAACAGCCACCAAAGCTGCGGCTGCTGCTGGTTTTTTTTGAAAAGCTGTCCTCCTCTGGTCCAAAGCAGACTTGGCTGCTGCACAGCAGGCTTTGCATGTGGGCCTTGGCAGTTCTGCTTGCAGACCTCAATGTACCTGCTTCAGGTATTTTTCACAACACATTTGTGCAAATATTCATGTCTGCATGCGCTTGTTTGTTTGTGTGTGTGTGTGTGTGTGTGTTTGCACAGGGGAAACAGACAGAGGAAATGAAACTGCAAGTCTTTATTTTTGCCCCCTCTGTACATTTTACCTTGGGGGTAGGAGGTCAGCTGACCGTGACCACACTTATCAGATGCATTCACATCCTGGGCAGACTACCATCCAGATCTGGGGTATCAGTGACTCAGGGATGGAGAGCTCTGAACAAGTATGAGCTTGACCTAACACACACATAGGCCTACACATCCATGAATAAAAGTTATTCTAGAGACATACAGATCAATCAAATACAGCGTTGGAGAGCAGCAAATGTGCAGTTTTCTTTCTAAGCCTTGCATTTTTTCTGCAATTTGACATGCTGTACTACCAAATGCTTTCATACATATGGTTTGCAGGTGAGTTTAATTTGACTTCAAGGCCTCGGATGAAGCTGAACAAACAAGTGGCTCCACTACACCTGTTTTTTAAAGGCTAAAAAATATCAACATGGAGGTGAGGCTCCACGAATGAAGAAGGTGTTTTCTGTTTCAGCCTCTCGGCATTCAAGTTCTCCCGGTGCAGGGCGGAGGTAAAGGTCACATTAAACATATATGGGGCTGCCTGGGAGAGGAAAACCACCTCTTCGTTGGTTTCCAATTTACGAAGGGTCATGACAAAGCAATATCTTGCCTGCAGCAGCAGCAGCCTGATGAACCCATGAACTGATTTCATTTACGAGAAACATTTTCCATACATTTAAAAAAAAAGTGCACAATTTTTTGTTGGTATGTGTTCCAGTTGAGAGACATCAAAAGGGAAACTTGCAAACACAGTTGGACAGCTGCTGAGAGAACGTAAGCAGATAAAATGCACAGGATGCGTGTGTGGTTTGATTTGGCTGCAGCAGTGGCTTAGTTAACAAGGAAAGAATCAGCATCAGTCCGGTTATGTAATGCTGTTTACAGATGACCAAGAAGTGAATATACCTGATGTAGAATGTCTTAATGATCCACAGCAAAATCCTCTGCATGTACTCCGAGACCTTACATCTTCTTTTGTTTCAAACCGAGATCCCTGTTATTGGCAGAATTTGCCACAGGCGTGCCGAGATGCACATCCATTTGGCAAAGCTTATAGGACTTGAGTGCTGCTGGCATCCGAACTGAGACACTGACAAAAAGCACAACAGCCTCAGCTGCAATGCAGGATTTATAACTAAAGGAGATGCACAAGAGCAGTGCCAAAGAACATTAAAAGCAATCAAAAGAGAAGCTAACAAGGATAAAGCGGGATTATGTCTTATCCTCAAACTGTAAGTTTCACCGTGAGCGATGTTGACGCCACTTTCTGCCACAAAGAAGCACAGGAGATAAGGAAATGCAGGTCCAGTGTGTCATGGAAGCCCAAAGACATTCAGAAAGGGTTTAAAGGCCTCTATGATTCCCATGATGTGGAAATCATTACTACTGCTGGGGAGATAAAGCAAATCTTACCCTTACTGTTACACTGATTGTCATAACTTGCAAGGACTGTCTTGTTTCTATAGCTTGTGTTTTGAACTAGGATTTAGAACCATAGTGTTTTGGGTTATTTTTTACTGCACGTTGCAAGTTGTATTTCTTCAGATTATTGTTATGTAGAGCAATACAACACATGTGGCTACCTCTGATACTAAATATGTTTATTAGAAGTGAGAAACAGTGACTAAACATACAGTATGTAATCTGAAAAATGTAGTTCCACTTTTTATTTTATTTCATTTAGTACTGGAAATACAAGGTGCGATAGATCCAAAGTCCATATAACCTGTATTCATTTTTGGAAATTGAAAAATAAAATTAGGCATGTGGGCTGCATGCGACCTACTGCTCTACTTAAGTCACAGAGCATAAACCCTTCCATTGAGCAGGCACCACTTCCTTTTCCACCTGTCAGCAGCTTTAAATAAGGTGGTAGAATTGTGTCACACAGTCATAGACCATAAAGGCAGTAGCTGAGATGTCTGTTGATGTAAACAGCCACATGTGCAATTATTCAGCTCTGAAGCATCGATCTTGCTCAGTGCCATTGTGGATGCATTAATATCCAAAATTGCAATTTTCATGCAAACATGTCATTAGAAGGTTTTGCAGCACCTTTGCCGAACTCTGCAGATCTCGTCTTCTCCGACCCGTCAGGATCTCGCAAACACCGGCTGTATAAATACCACTGAACAAGACCGTCGTGTGATAATGGTAGATCACATGCAGTAAACATTTGGAATAATATCTGTGTCGGGGTCTTTTTCCTTAGAATTTAACTTAATACCATCTGTGGAAACGGGACTGAAACAAAACACTAAGCATTTGTACAAAATTGGTTCTGGCAATTCCAACTTCGTTTTCATCAGTTTGATTTCTCTTCTGCTACATTTTCCAAGTCTGAACAGATTTCTTTCTGGTCCTCCATCTGACGTCTCAAACAAGCTCTAATCTTCAGCTTGGACTTTTTACAAGCCCCCCCCCCCCCCCGATACTTTGTGCAAATAGAAAAACCTCAAGCGCTCGATAGTAGTTAAATGTTTAAAGATGCTATATTGAAACAAACGAAGGTGTCAAACACATGTTAGTTCGGGGGTCACATCTGGACCAGTAAAATTGTGCTGTAATAACCTAGAAATTAAAAACGGTAAGTTTTTCCTTTGTTGTGGCACTGAGTGTACATGATGAAAATATTTATATTTTTTACAAAAACTCAACAATTACTCTGGAAAATGACTACAACCTTAACATAAAAATTATTTTAATGAAACTGTCCAAAAAACGTCTCCTATTACTGTTACATTATCTCAGTGTTGTGTACACTACTCTTAAGAAATGTATTTTATTTTTTGGAAATCAATGCTTCCTTTGAAATTTTGACATTTTGCTGGGTGGATTGGCGGGCTGGATTGGAGCCTCTTGAGGGCCGGTTCTGGCCCACGGGCCTAAGTACCAGTAACTTATGTATATTAAGAATAACAGCTTTGTGAAAACATCCACAAGCTTTTCTGTCTTGACAGAAATGTTGAATAAATCTGCTGCTGCCTTCACCAAATCTCATCTTGCACCACGCTCTCAACCTGTGTGGTTTCTGCCCACTTTGCAGAATGAAAACGGCGCGATTTCACAGTCATTTCTGCGTGTCTATTGAATAGTGTGTATAAGTGCTGTGACATTGCCTCGGCTGGTTTCACATGGTCACATTTCATGAGCTGACTTCCCACCTCTTATTCGTTCTTTTGTTTTATGCACCAATAACACACCTCGCACCGCTTACGTCTGCACACTGAACTCAGAGCTTTTCTTTCCACTATGTGAAATATGGCATGACTCAGCATAAATGTGACTTAAAGTAAGATTAATGAGGGAGTTTTGGTCTTTTCTTTTAATTTAGCTGAATACTAAACACTGTTGATTGTCTGCCTGTCGCACCATTGTGTGGCTTCATATCTGTATTTCAAGACAACCTGGGGAATGACTTCAGCTCCCACCTACACGCAGAATAAAAGTGTAATTTTGATTCTTTTTGTATAGCATATTAAAGTTTTTTTTACCTGAATGTTATCTCACAACAAACGAAAACACATTCTATTCAAATGGTCCCTGTGTATTCATTCACAACCACTAATCTCTGGCAAGAGACAAGTCCACATCCTCTTTTCTCTTCCAGAAGCCATCAAAAGAAAAGTAATACAGCAGCGGATCCAGACAGCAGTTCACGCTCGCCAGACAATTCAGGGCAGGCCTCAGGTTGTTGAAAAAAACAACCAATGACACGGGCAAGAAGAAGACGATGAACATCGTCAGGTTCATGGCGAAGATGAGCATAACGTTCACTTTGTTGTTTACTCTCGCAGCAGCATCGTTCACATGTTTGTGGAGAGTCCAGGACACCAGGGCCGTGGAAACGATGTTGACCACCAGCATGACAAACAGCAACACCAGCTGGAGGTACGCCACCGCCGAAGTGTGCAGCTCCTCGTCCACCTCGACGGGGTGAAACTCAAAACAGGCAGGTGCGGTGTAGTTCTTCAAAAGTCTGTACAGGTCCAGGCTCTCCGGGACGTTCACCGCCAGCAGAATGAGCCAGACGATTGTGGCGGCCCGGCAAGCTTTGGACGGGGTCCGGAGAAGCCGTGACTTGAGGGGGTAAACCACGGCCAGCAGTCGGTCCACGCTGATGAAGGTGATGAAGATGGAGCTGGAGCGGATGTTGTTTCGAAACAGCATCGTGACCCAGATGCACGCCATGCTGCCCGCAGGCCAGTTGCCCATGGCGTAAAAGTAGACCCTCATGGGCAACGAAATGATGAGTAACAGGTCAGAGATTACCAAGTGGATCATGAAGAGAACGCTGGGTGATTTGAGGCTGTGGTGGCGCAGCAAAATCCACAGCGACACAGCGTTAAGTGGGAGGCCGAAGATGATGACGGTCCCAAACACGATGGAATACACCGGCTCCCTCGTGTCTTGTCCCAGTGCCAATTCTCTCACACTGTGGTTGTGCATGTTTTCCTTCTGAGTGACATGCAGAAGTGCGGGTAAAGTCAGTGTAACTGCAATAGAGACCACAAACAGCCCTCCCCCTCGCACGTTACATTTGTGTCTACATGGGCTGTTTCTGTACACTGCAGAAGCATAACGCTGAAACAGGAAACAACTCTGGTGTGACTGGAAGACTTTGAGCACATGTAGTGTGAAACTGAGACTGTGTAGGAGTTTGAAACCTTTGTAAAAACCTTTGAAACCTTTGAAAAAAATTCACTCTAGAACAACATTTATTCTTATATTTTGGAGATGAAAACATGACAATGAAATTCACAACGGAATAGTTACTTATTAAATACATTTTGGACTAGAGTATTGTTTAAAGTGACAATTGGTCATTACAGGTGTAATATTAATAAGTACTTATAGCCCAAACAAAACACATCATACAACCTGAACTCACAATTACCAATAATAGGTCAAACTGTGGTGAAGCAGTTTGCAGTCAAAGCAAGAAAGCCCTGGTTTTATGTAGGGGTCATGGCCTTTCTTTGTTCAGATTGTTCTGCCTGTGTGTGGTTTTACTCTGAGTAACCCGCTTTCTTTCTACTGTCTGAGGACACACTGTAAATATAAGTGTGTGTGTGCGTGCGCGTGTGTGTGTGTGTGTGCGCTTGTCTGCAGCCCTACTTAAACAGCATTTAAGTGAAAATGAAAAACTTTCATTCCATTTTGGGTGTCCATTTACACGGAGTTGGGAGCCACTGAAAACGCAACTACATCATTTCCGGCGTTTCTGCTGTTGTAAACAAGAAACGTTTATGGAATGCAAAAAATAAATAAATAAATAAAAAAGCGATATGTTTTCACATGAAATGTCGTATAAACAGGGCATTAGTTGAACATTTTTCATTTTAGCTGCATGGAGGTGTACCTTATATTACTGGAAGCCAAATATTAAAATATGGAGGGAAACATTTCCCTTTCTGGAAAGATTGTTGACATACTGTCAAAGTAAATCTGCCAGTATTGTGATATTGATGTGCAGGTATAAAACATGATGACAGATTGAGTTATTGCATTTTGTCACTGCCATCAAAGGTGGAAGGAAAAATCTGAACCATACAAGCCTTGGGGTAATGAATTCATGAGTATTGTATAAGGTCAATAACTTAAAGTTGCAGGGCAACGCAGTAGGATTTAATAAGCTTATTATTATTATTATTATTAGTGTCTTTTTACTCTTTTCGTGTCCAAAAGAAAGCCAAAGCTAAACATTTCAAATTGAATGCTTTTATTTCCGAGTCTACTTCACGCCATTTCTAATCATTTTCTGTTCATTTTAAGTGTTTAAAATGTTCCTTGTCCTTGAAATAAGCAGCCCGCTTCATTTTTTTCTGATTGCACTCTTGTGTCCCTTTTTTAACAAATCCTCTATTAAATTCCGTGACGTGCAGGATTTGTGATTGTGTTCCTTGTGCCACTGATTGTGTGGACACTTGTGGTCTGTGTGATGGTACTTTAGATAGCGTTAGACCCAGATATTTCAGTGTCCTCTTAAGTGCCATTCACTTCCCCCTTAGAAACCTTTCAGTCTTGAGAAAACCCCTCACAGCTCACAATCTGACTTCTTTCATTGTCTTCAGGCTCTATATTTCCTTCCCTGTCAGAATATCACTTGGTAAACTACTTATAGATGTTGGAGCCAAAATCCTTTGTTCACTCACCCTCATGAGAAAGGGGGGGGGGGCGAGGAGGGGGGTGAGCCACGTTTCTTTGAGAACAAAGAAACCATGTGCTCAACCCTGGAAAATTCGCCATTGATCACATGACCCCCCCCTGGGGGGCCCCCGGGTCCCCCCTCCTCTAGCTGCGGCACTGCAGCTCGACGGCAGGGGGACCCAAAATCCCGTCATCACCGGGTCACCGGCCCGGTGACGCGCAAGCCAACCCCGCGTGGATTGGCTGAACCACGGCCAACGCCGCGGGGAGCCCGGAAGACATCATAACGGTATAAATTCAGGCCCGGGAAGAGATCCAGCCTCTTCCAAAACGAAATCGCGTCAACCCAGACGCACCTTTTCGTAAGGAGACAAAGCGCCTCGTGTTAACGCACCTGGACCGGGCCTGAATTTTCTTCACCTCGCTGGACGAGCTCAAGAAAAGCGGGAATTCCCTTTATTTTTGGTTTCCCCTTCTTTTTTTTTCTTCCCTTTTTTTTGTTTGCATCATCCGGACCCCGAGCGCGCGCTGCAACCGCACGCTCGTCTGCAGACCGACCTGAGCATCGCTTCTTCACTCCCCCCCTCATCGCAAGAAGCTGCTGATCGCCCCTCGGATCACACTACGGGTTTCCCCTCCGTAGTCCACGTCAGGTCTCTATTTTCTGGGACGCCAGAGAACCGCCCGCGGCCACAAATCGACGGATTTCACCTGGCCACGGAAGCACGTTTCCCCCTCGTCCAACCAAGTAAGGCTTAGAGTCTGGGCAGGAATTAGAATAACGTGATATTATTATTGCTGTGTGTTTATTGTTGGTACTTGTAACTTTGGGACGCCGATCCCTGTTTCCGAGTACTTTTGTGTCTACGCGTGGACGGCCATCCACGCGAATCATCGCACGCACGCGCGAGCCTCCTCATCCTCAGCTCACGCTTCTGCTCCCAGAGTCCATATCTGCCTGAACAGCCGTTTTTGGACTCTGTACGTGTAAGCTGAGGCGGTCGCGTCAGTGTACACAGTCAGACACCCCCTCCTCTCTCCTCTCTCTCTCTCCTCTTCTCCTCTGTTTCCCTGTTCACTAACCAGCGCACGGTACGGCCGCCGCTGCCTCCAAGCGCCTCCTTTCAGTGCGTCCCTGGGACCGTGTGTAGTTCACTGCGGCTCGGATTTCTCGGCCACAAGGAATCCGGCGCGCTCCCGACGGCTACGGCCCGTGCGGAGCTCAGTGACGTCACGCTATCCCAGGCAGAGCACGCCGAGCGCCTCTGGTGACCGGGTGGGTAATCACATCGATTTCCTCGCCGGGTCGCCGAGCCGTTTGGCGCCCTCTGGTAGTCGCGTGGGTAATTGCAACCGCTCGTACCGCCATCTGGTGGTTGCATTAAGTCATCACAACTGCCCCGCGCGCCGACGCGCACCTAGTGGCCAGATCGGGTGATTACACCGGACCGCCGACGTCTACCTCCCTCTGGTGGACGTTCGTGGTCATTACCCTCTCACCAAGTCACGCCCCTTTCGCTCCACAAACCCGCACACACACACACACACATCGCTCCCCACACTCGAACACACACACACCCACTCACACACATCGCTCCCCCCACACTCGAACACACACACACACACACACACACACTCACACACACACACACACACTTTATTAGCTGGCTTTGTTTTGTATTGTGTTGTTTTATGAGATCTTGCTTGATGTTTATTGATTAGATGTGATTCATAGATTGATGATTTAGGAATAGACGTTTGTTAATAAACACTTAATAGTTGAATTGAACGATTCTTGGTGGTTTTTGTGTGCTTTTCAGCGACAACTGCTGGTTGTAACAGTCAGTGCTCGGATTTACAGCCTTCCTTTCCTGCTTCAGTTAAATTGCGATTATCATTTCAATCAGAAATAATAATTTAACATTTTAATTGAACTTTCTTTTTTTAAGACTGATGTTTCGTTTAAGACCCTAACTTCAGCTGGTGCCCCGACTTTGATTAAGTAACGGTAATATTCAATTGATTAATAGTTTGAATGGTTTAAATCAATTTCAATGATTTTAACGCTTTGGGTAATTTAACACACCTAGGAGGCGTTGGCGAATGAATGCAGGTTTTCCACGGGAATAACCCGCATTGCTTTTAAATAATTTTAAGTGTTTCATCGCATTTTCTGTGGTTAATTACCCGCACTATTATTGATTGATCTGTTACCCAGTTAACCTAATCACAACTTGAATTGTCTCTAAGCTATTGTTCATTTATTTTTGTTGCAGATAGATAATTTGTATGCTTTATTAATTAATAAATTAGTCAATTTATTCAATGAATACTCAAGAGTGCTTTTAATCATTTTTAAGTGGTTTTCGTGCATCTCAGCATCCAATTATCCAGTATTATTAATTCATAAAGCGCAAGTTTATCCAATTAATAATCCTAACTGCATTTAATTCAATTTCAATGGTTTAGCTCATTCAAATAACTCATTGTATTTAATTAGTAAACCCCGACTTTACTTAATTAATTCCAACTCCTCCTTGATTACTCCCGATTGTTATTAGATAAATAACCAAACTTGTTTGATTAACAATCCATTCTAAATTACTTGCAGATCACCTTCGGTGGTCCACTCCACCGAAGTAATTCAGCCTCCCCTCAGTTATTGACTTACAAATCGCAGGTTTGTTTCATTGATAACTTGAATCATAGGTTGCTCTCCGTAATTTAATCATCACTCGTAATCAAGTACCGTTGTTCATTGATAGGTCAATAGCCATTTGTGACGCCTTCGCAGCTTGAGCTTTTCCCCGGTTACTCCAGCGAGTCGCCTCCTGTGGGTCCACAGGCGCTTCGGTAGGTCACGCCACTGACCCGCAGTTGTCAACAAAGGAGTGACCCGTCACGCCTGTTGACCGGTCGTGCCACTGGTGGACCGCCTTCGCGATTGGACCCCGTGGAGGTTCCTCCCGTCAGGCGACCCTTTTTAGCTCAAAGCTGTTGGCCGATAACTGACTATTTACTCCAATCAACCTTTATAGCTTTGCATAACTTACACTTGGTACATTACCTTAGTAATCTATTACTCCAGTAATCCATTACTTTGGTGGCCTACCGCTAGTGATCAGTAATTGTCAACCCGTAAATAACAATTTACTTCTGTTTGGCGATTCGTTTATATGTAAATTACCTCTGACAGGGTAGAACCTTCCGGTAGCCTACCACTAGGGTAATTTGCATATTCTGATCACACGCTGACCCCAACATAATGGTGCCCCGTGTGAGGCTGTTGTAAACCAGCATTGTTACGAATAACTGCACAAAATAATCCTGAATCGTTCACTTAAGGTGTAGCCGTTAACTTTATTCTCCCAGAATTGGTTTTCAAGATACACTTTTTCAGCACTGTCGAACAAAGTCACTTGTGGTGTGAAATCAGTTGTGAAGTGGTTAGTGCCTTGCTTTCCCTGCATTCTACGCATGATTAACACGCTGTGTTAAGATTTCTGACTACGATTAATAGACACTAACAATATTGCTCGCCAAGGTGTTAGACGCATCTGACTAACTTGGATAGGGTGCAGCTCGAGCAATTAACGAAACCGAGAGGTTTGTAAGACACAGGTACAGCCGTTACCTGTGCAGTAGCAAAGCTAATTTGCCGTTAACCACAGCTAACGTTGTTGACTTCGGGCGTAAATCTCAACCACTCAATGGAGGGTAAGAGTTCCCGGGCACAGGGAGCCGAGGCTCCGCCGGTGCTAACTGAGCCGGCCATACGAGACGTGGTGTCCCACCTCGTCCGTCTCTCCTTGGAGGAGAAAGCAAATCTCGAACGCTACAGCGTTGAGATTTGCGAAGAAAAGATCCGAGAGCTGGTAAGTTTTGTCAACAACCCAGGGGACAAGCCGGCACGTACAGTGCCGGACGTCCTGGGCCAGATCAGCCTGCTCTACCAGCGTAGAGCAGAGCTACAGTCAAAGGAGGCGGAGGAGCGTACGGATCGGCTGCGTCTGGACAACCAGAGGCTATCCAAGGACAACGCTCGCCTCCGACAGGAGCTGGACGCCTCCAAGGACGAGGATCAGCCTTCAGAGCCCGAGAAGCAACGGGCTCTGCCTCCTCATAAGGAGACGAAGGTCGATGAGTGCACACTAGAGAGTGAGCCTCAGATCCAGGAGTTAAAGGAAAACCTAGAAGAAGCTCAGTCGCTAATCGCGATGGGCATGGAGAGGGAAGAAAATCTCCGACACCAGCTTTACACTGCCACCCTAGGTGCGCAACGTGACCCTAATTGGGGTCGTCGTAATCTGGCTTCGCCAGAGAGGTCTGGCACTATCGACTCCTCATGCGCCACAACGCAGAGGTATGACGCCTCATATAGCTTAGATGGTGATTCTTTTCAGCCCACGCGCAGCCGCAGCACGGTGCGCTTCGACGACTCCGCCACTCCTTCCCATCTGCAGCCCCCACGCGACGCTAGCAGTCGGGAGCAGGGGTCCAGGAGGGTGCCTCTACACCCCAGTAGACCTCCCTTGTATGGCCCTAGCGGCCCCGACCCGCGTCAGACAGCAGTCCACGGGGAACTGTCGTCCGAGGACTCTGACGGCCCCAGTCCCGTGAGGGGGTGGGATGTCCGGACCCGCCAGCTCGAATCCCTCGCAAAGGACATCGAACGCTTTGACCCGAGCAACAAGGACGCGAGTATCGAGGACTACCTCCGTGAGGTTGAACGCTGCCTCCTCGACATCGCACGTCCTTCCATGCGGGAGAAGCTAAAGCTTCTCTGGAAAACAACGTCCAGAACAGTCCATGTTTTCATGGAATCCCTGCCGCCAGACACCCGAGACCGGTACTCCACCCTCTGCCAGGCTCTCCGGGAAGAGTATTCATTGTACAATGACCCTGCTTCGGCAACGTTTGGTGCATTCGCGATCACCCAACGGAAGTCTGAACCTCCAAAGGAGTATTACAGGCGCCTACGAGTGGCCTACTTCCAAGGCCGCAATGCACCGGGGTTGGAGGAAGATCACGCCTTCAAGTCTCTGTTTGTCAACAACCTCCACGACAGTGGGAGGTTCGATGTGGCTCTATTTTGCAGGACCGCCAAACCCACCATGAAGGAACTGCGCCAGCACGCGCAGATGGTGTGGGAATTGCGTCAATGCCCGGGTAAGAAGCCTGACATTGACCAGAGGGTCCTGGAAATGGAGCCAAGGGAAAACACGGATTTGAGGCTTGAGGGCGATGAGTTGCCGACACCCAGAACGAATGCTCGAGGAGGGTCTGGTACACCCTCTCCGTCTGAGCAGAAAGGCGCACAACCAAATCAAAAGGGGGGACAACAGAGCCAGAAGGGTATTCCACCGAATCAAAAGGGTGGAAAATGGGCCAGGTCAGAACAAAACTTCCAACCGAAGAAAGGGCCCGACCCGAATTCAAAGTGGAAAATGAAAGGTTCGGAAAGGGACCACGGTCGCTACAGAGCTGACCAGTTAAAGACTGAGCTACAGCAGTGGGTTCAAACCTGCATCAAAGAGGCTGTACAGAACTTGGACCTGTCCAACCAAAGGGGGCGCCACCCCCCCTCAAGGGGACGGGGACGTAGGCCCCCTCCCTCCTGACTAGAGCGGCGGCCCCGACCCACCACAAACAAGGTTTACCTTGTCGGGTGGGGGGGAGAAACAGGTGAGGCGGGAGAACGTTCAAGAACGACAGCTTCCCAGTCCACCGATTTGCCGTTCCTGACTTTCTTAGGCAATCTCGTGCACCGAGAGAACGCCAACCGCATCTACACATCCGTGGTGGTGGGAGGATGTGTAAACGCCCTCGCGCTGTTAGATTCCGGGTCCGAAATAAGCCTAATGTGTTCAGCCACCTTCGCCGAGCTTGCGAGAGCTCTGCTGTCTCTTGGAAAGCCACTGCAGGTCGAAGCTTGCAGCATTAACATCAGAAGCTTCACTCAGGACACTTCACCCATCACCCAACGCGTCTGGGTGGATGTCACTTTCCAAGAGATGTCTTTGGTGCATCCCATCTATGTCACCACGCTGGACACAGAACCATTACTCATTGGCCAAGATCTCCTTAACCGATTAGCCCCACTGATCGATTGCCGTCGCGGGTACCTTTGGGCCCAAGTACGCAACCCGACTCGAATCGGTCCAGACATGGACCCTCCCTCTTCTGACAGCATGAACGCTGCCATCGAGTCCAGAAGTTCTAATCCCATGTGTACGCCTTCCAAAGAATCTGGCTCAAACACCCCTCTTGTCATGCTCCCTGACGGCCAGCAGTCGCGGCAGTCTAGGAGCTATCAGTCTCTGAGAGAGCATCCATCATTCCTATGCGCACTGGCGAACGATGGATCTCCACTATACAATCCCCACATCGTGGGGGGGGTACACCTGAATGGGACCTTGGTCCCAGAGACACTCTTGGCTCTGTGGTCAGAGAAATCTGCCATTGATGCCGATCTTCTAAAGGATCTGTGCCAACACAACGCACTCCTTGTCCAAGTGCAGCACAGCCATCGCCTGCTTGCTGCAGGGTCGCCGCAGACACTAATCAAAGCAACTGGTGTATGTGCCCTCTCCGTGCAGATAGGGCAGAAGAAAGCCATGCACTATATGAGTGTCGTCCCGCAGCTCCGCCCTCCTTGTCACATAGGAGCGGATCTCCTTGTCAGGCTTGGAGTCCAGCTGGACGCCGTGAACCAGGTTTTGTGGTCACTGGCGAGCGCGGACACGCAGCATCTGACGACCGAGCCGGAGCAAATGGCATCCGGTCAGACGATCCCGCAGGCGTGTCACGCTGCTAGTGAGTTGGAAGCCACAATTCCAGCACGGACAGCCGGGTTCCCAATCCGTCTCGCACTGCTCAAGGGGCAGAGGATGCTTGGCCCACAAGCATTCTTTCAACCCTTACCGTGCTTTTCTGACCTTTGCCTGACAATTTGTGGCACACCCCTTCTAGAGCTAACCAACCGCTCAGCCTACCTGCTAGTCCAGAACCTGACCCACAATCCGGTTCAGGTGAATGCGGGAAAACCACTAGGCGTCTTGGTCGACAGCTCATTTCACGACTTCGAGCTCAGGGTGCCCGTCATTGGCGACCTACCTCCATCCCTCATCAGGGACGAGACACTCGACAAGGTGTTGTACACGTTCCCCACCCGCATGATCACCATTGCTCGTCACGAAGCCCTCGCACAGGAGGCAATCTGTGGTTCAACCCTCAGCACCGAAGGTGACATGATAGTGTACGCGCTGGCGACTCAACCAGAAAGTGCTGAGAACCCCGGTGGGCAGCCAGGGTCTGCACCGGAGGAACCGTACTCTGGTTTTGAGTCAGAGATTGAGCAGCAACTTGAAAAAGCAGATGCTCTCACGACACGGGAACAACGAGAAGCACTCAGAAATGTTTTCCGCGAATTTCAAGCGATCTTTGCTAGGGATGCACATGATTGTGGGGTTACAGACCTTCACCTAGTGCGCATTCCTACCGACCCAATGGCGCCACCATCCTTCGTACGCCAGTACAGAATCCCGCTGGCTGCCTATGAATCCATCCAGGAGATCCTTGACAAACTGCGAGAGAAGAACATTATCCGAGAGTGCAACTCGACGTACAACTCGCCAATCTGGCCAGTATTAAAACCCACTGGTAAATGGCGGCTTACCATCGACTATCGCCCGCTGAACAAACAGGTTCCTCTTTCTCGCTGGCCCATGATCCACCTGGATCAGGAGCTGGCCAAAGTAAAAGGTGCTCGTTTCTTTTCCACAGTCGACGTGGCAAATGGATTTTGGACCATGAAAGTGGATCCATCTGACCAGTACAAACTTGCTTTTTCCTTTGGCAACCGCCAGTACACCTGGAACCGGTGCCCATTCGGCTACTCAAACTCACCATCTGAGTTCAACATCTTCCTCCACAAAGCGATGAGTGACGCCGCCGCCCGAGGCAACCTCACCTATGTGGATGACATCCTCATGAGAAGCTGCACCTTTGAGGAGCATTTAGCCGAGATAAGACACGTCTTGAACCAGCTCCTGGCGGCAGGCGCCAAACTGGCACTTCGCAAAGGTCAGTGGTGCCGTACCAGGGTTGAATACGTGGGGTTAACAGTTGGCGCTGACGGAATCGAACCCCAAGCGGGGAGGATTCGCGCCATCCAAGACATCAAAGCCCCAACTAATGTGTCAGAACTGAGGAGCTTTCTTGGGGTCTGCAACTACTCCCGTCAATTCATCGAGGATTATGCGGACATTGCCAGACCCCTCACAGAACTCCTCCGCAAAGACAAGGCCTTTGAGTGGGGAGCCCCCCAAGAACAATCCTTCCGCCTCATGAAGGAGAAACTCTGCGTGGCACCCTGTCTGGCGTACCCAGATAAGGACAAAGAGTTCCTCCTTGAGGCAGGGTTCTCTGCTCAATGCCTGAGCGCGGCTCTGGCACAGAAGTACGACACAGACAAGAGAGTCGTGGCCTACGCCAGCCGACCTCTTAGCAGTGTAGAGATTAAGTTCTCCGACTGTGAGAAATCTCTCCTCGCCACCGTCTGGGCTGTGGAGCACTTCCGCAGCTACATTGGGGGTCAGAAGGTGACAATCGAAACCTGCCATCAACCAGTCTCTTTCCTGAACAGCCAACGTCTCAGGGAAGGACGCGTGTCCAACAGCCGCATCGCGGCCTGGATGATGGCACTCCAAGGTTATGACATCGAGGTTAAATACGCACAAAACCACAAAATGGCTTTGGGCCAAGGTCTGGCTGCGTGCCAACATTGTGACTGTGAGGGACAGTCCAACATCCAACCTCTCCTGGTCAAGACACAGACCCTCCCTTCCAATCATCATTACCATGATGAAAACATCTGTGACGGCATGCCGAAAGTCTATGTCGATGGTTGCTCTTTCCACCACGACAGCCAAATGAGGGCAGGCGTGGGCATTGTTTGGGTCGGCAGAAGCGAGGTGCCTGATCACTTCCAGCTGGGTCCGAAAACCAGTCAGTACGCCGAAATCGCAGCAGTGGTCATCGCCCTCCAGCAAGCAGCTGGGCAATCCATCAGACAACTGGTGATTTGTTCTGATTCGAACTATGCCCGCCATAGCTTCATTTCGCACTTCCCCACGTGGAAAGCGAATGGCATGAAGAATGCCCGGAACAAAGACGTCAAACACGCCGAGCTGTTTTTGACATGTGACCAGCTCGTCACTGACAAGGGAATGACTGTGTACTGGAAAAAGGTCAAGGGTCATTCCCAAGTTGAAGGACCCGACAAAGCTGGGAATGATGAGGCTGATCGCTTAGCCAAGCTGGGGGCAGAACAGGGTAGGCCTTGGGAATTCCGACACGAGTGGCTCCCTCCTCAACCGTGTGGGGTCAACGCTATCACCCGCAGGCAAGCGCGAGAGAGGCAAGAGGGTGCCGACGCTGACGCACAGACACTTCACCTCGGACGCAAGCCAAGTGATGCAGACCTGATCGCGATGCAGGAACAAGACCCCGTGCTCGTGATTGTCCGACAGCTGGTGGAGGACCTGTACACGGACGGGACCCCACAAGCTCCAGCGGGCAGCCCAACCGAACTGAAAGCCTTCTTCCGCGAGCTGCCACACCTGACGCTAGAGAAGGGCTTGTTGGTTCACACTAAAGGCCAGGGTCCCACCCGTTGGGTGGTTCCCACCGACCACAGGGGAATCATGTTAGCACACGCACATGATTTACCGGTGGGTGGCCACCGCGGCTCCCACGCAACCCTCCAAACCCTCCAGCAGGTGGCATACTGGCCCACCATGGCCCATGACACCAAACTATACGTCCAGAGCTGCCTAGTTTGCTGCCAGTTCCAACCGTCACAACCACTGAACCGAGCCCCACTCCAAAGGAGGGGGGTCACTTTCCCGTGGTCGCACCTGCAAGTAGACTGGGTCGGACCTGTCCCCAAGTCCGCCAGAGGTAACAAATACCTCCTCACAGTCACTTGCTCCTTCACCAAGTGGGTCGAGTGCCTCCCAGCACCCAACGACACAGCCACCACGACCGCTGTGCTCCTTCTGAACCACGTGTTCAGCCGCTGGGGACTTCCCCTTTCCATCGACTCCGACAGAGGTACTCACTTCACGTCCCAAGTCATGACAAACCTGTACCACATCTTAGGAGTGGAGGTAAAATTCCATCTGGCATACCACCCCCAGTCATCTGGTCAAGTTGAACGGGCCAACCGTACCATCACGCACATGCTCAGGAAGTATGTCAGCAGCAATGGTAAGGATTGGGACGTGAAACTCCCCCTGGTGCTCATGGCCATTCGGTCCACCCCGCACCGCTCCACAGGAGTCACTCCCTTTGAGATGATGACCGGCAGGGAAATGACCCTTCCACTCCACTTGTTGTACCACCCCGAAGATGTCAGTGTGGCCACAGCCTACACTGCACATCAATACGTGACCGATTTGCGGGAACACCTTAAAACCACCTTCTCCTGGGCCCAAGGAAACTTGGAAGCCAGCGCTCAGGGGGCAAAGGCCTACTATGATCGCGCTGCATCCCCAAAGGAGTACCAGGTGGGCGACAAGGTGTTCTACTTCAAATATGCTCATCCCGCAGGGACCTCAAGGAAGTTCCTCCCGAGGTGGTCGGGCCCGTTTGAAATCGTGGGGAAACTGTCACCGGTGGCTTACCGGATCAGGATCCCAAAGCCAAGACAACCCCCGGTATACAAATGGGTCCATGCAAATCAGATCAAACCATTCAAGCCATTCAGTCTCCCGGGCCGAGAGGTTGAAACCCCTCCAAGCGAGGGGGGAGAACTTCTCGGCCAAGACCAATAACAAGCTCACTAGTAGGGCCTGGCAACTTGCATGCAAATAACACCCTGCATGCACTAACCCTGCTACCACCATCCACTCCCCAATAGTGATCACATCTCTCCGCTTCATCTGTTCCAGGATGGATCTCCCTTGGATTTTTGGCATCCTGCTCAGCCTCCGAGTCACCTCATCCATGGTGATAGTTGAACCAGGCCCCCCAACGGGCATCATCCTTCAGGGGTCGCCTGGACTTCTCATCACCCGGTGCGGCTTATACACCCAGAGGTTCTACGTGCGCCTAGACCCCTGGGATGTATACCGCAACCACATCCGCAAGCCCCCCCAGCTGACTGAGGGAAGGCTAAGCGGAATCCAGACCACCGACACCATCGAGCATGCGAAACAGGCAACGGTTCACATGCTTGAACAGTTGGACAAATTCATGGTCACTGAGAAAGACCTCAGCGACGGTAAGCGACCCAAGCGGTTCCTCGGTGCACTGCTCTCCGCAGCAGCAGGCATCGGCTCGCTGTTCTCGATTGGCCTCTCCGCAGCCAACTCGGTCAGCCTGAAGGCCCTTCAGAGACATGTCGGGGAACTCGAAGAAGAAATGCCGGAAATCCAACAGAGACTCCTAATACAGAGTGAACAGTTACAAGGCTTGACCAAAACGGTTCAGGGAACCATACTCACTGTAAACTTGCATTCTGCTTTAATCAATAACACCTTGCATGCCTTAACAACCTTGTCAAGTATCGTCAGTGAGGACATAACGTATGTGCGAATAGTCAGGGATCTTATGCAAGATCTCCTTAGAGAAGTCAGTTCCTCCGTGAGTAGCCTCAGTACCGGGAAGATCCCCACGTACTTAGTTCCACTAACACTGGTTGAACAGATTCTCAAGACCACTACCACCACTGTTGTACAACCTTCACAGGTACATCTGGCATATAGTCTCGGCAGTGCTCTTCCGATCTCTGTGAACCCACAGAACCTAGAGTTAGGATTTATCCTAAACCTACCAATCATTGAAAAGCAGAATGTGTACCGTTTAAAACCGTATTGAATGTGGGATTCTGGGAGGGTAACACACACGTACACCTCCGAACGCCACCCACACTCGCCTACCACGACGACAACCCCTCACTCTACCTGGTCCCCAATCTCAGCATGTGCACAAACACCAAAGACATTCACTGGATCTGTCCCAGCAACCCTTTCATTAGAGATGTCACCAACTATCTATGTGGGCTGAGGGCAGACGCCCCGGAGCAGAAATGTCAAGGTAGTTTGTCCATCAAAGATGAAGGAACCGAGACCAGAGTAGAGAGAGCAGGTAGTCGATGGCTCGTCAACACACCTCATTCTGAAGCGACCATGTCCTACGACCGCCATGATATAGCCACCAAGCTCACCCTGCCCAATCAAACAATATTCCTCAATGTCCCACCAGGGGCTACAGTACACATTGACGACATAATCCTCCATCATCTCGATGCCGACCGACACGAGGTGGAGATTGAGATGATGGATGCATTCGTCGGGCACAATTTCACAATTGATGCCACCCTCCAAAGCCAGCTTCTGGCTGAGGGAACCAAATTGATTAAATTCAATTTAAAGCCCACAGGGCTCTCAGCCACTTTCCCTAGGCGGGCAGGTGGACACCCATACCAAGACCATCCCATCAGCATGGCAGCGCTCGGAATGTTGCTCAGTGGCTGGATCATCACGGCCGTAGTGGCGTACGCGATGTACAAGTACATCCAGAAACTACAGGCCCGACTGGATTCCCTGACCCTGGTCTCGCCACGTTTTGTGGGCCCATCCACAAACACACAATAGGCCAGCCCTCACCCAACCAAGAGGTGAAGGCACGGCCTACTAACCCTTTTCCTAACCACCCGTTCCCTTCCTATTTCTCACTCTCCTGTCCCTTTCCTACCTCTTTCATGTTCACTGGTGACGACCCTTAAGAAATGAAATGTATGTGTGCTTAGATAGTTAGAATAGAAATAGTAAGTCTGCCCAGACTAGCCTTAGCCTGCCCAGACTAGCCCAGCCTGCTCAGGAAATAACCTCACATGTGAACTGGTGGACAGAGAAGGACAGTATGTTTCACAGGACATGGGGACGTTCACAGATTCTATGGATTGTTCGGCCCAGGTTTGCTCCAAAGACTGTGACCTGCATCCCACTCTTCGGAACAAAGGGGGGATGTTGGAGCCAAAATCCTTTGTTCACTCACCCTCATGAGGAAGGGGGGGGGGGCGAGGAGGGGGGTGAGCCACGTTTCTTTGAGAACAAAGAAACCATGTGCTCAACCCTGGAAAATTCGCCATTGATCACATGACCCCCCCCTGGGGGGCCCCCGGGTCCCCCCTCCTCTAGCTGCGGCACTGCAGCTCGACGGCAGGGGGACCCAAAATCCCGTCATCACCGGGTCACCGGCCCGGTGACGCGCAAGCCAACCCCGCGTGGATTGGCTGAACCACGGCCAACGCCGCGGGGAGCCCGGAAGACATCATAACGGTATAAATTCAGGCCCGGGAAGAGATCCAGCCTCTTCCAAAACGAAATCGCGTCAACCCAGACGCACCTTTTCGTAAGGAGACAAAGCGCCTCGTGTTAACGCACCTGGACCGGGCCTGAATTTTCTTCACCTCGCTGGACGAGCTCAAGAAAAGCGGGAATTCCCTTTATTTTTGGTTTCCCCTTCTTTTTTTTTCTTCCCTTTTTTTTGTTTGCATCATCCGGACCCCGAGCGCGCGCTGCAACCGCACGCTCGTCTGCAGACCGACCTGAGCATCGCTTCTTCACTCCCCCCCTCATCGCAAGAAGCTGCTGATCGCCCCTCGGATCACACTACGGGTTTCCCCTCCGTAGTCCACGTCAGGTCTCTATTTTCTGGGACGCCAGAGAACCGCCCGCGGCCACAAATCGACGGATTTCACCTGGCCACGGAAGCACGTTTCCCCCTCGTCCAACCAAGTAAGGCTTAGAGTCTGGGCAGGAATTAGAATAACGTGATATTATTATTGCTGTGTGTTTATTGTTGGTACTTGTAACTTTGGGACGCCGATCCCTGTTTCCGAGTACTTTTGTGTCTACGCGTGGACGGCCATCCACGCGAATCATCGCACGCACGCGCGAGCCTCCTCATCCTCAGCTCACGCTTCTGCTCCCAGAGTCCATATCTGCCTGAACAGCCGTTTTTGGACTCTGTACGTGTAAGCTGAGGCGGTCGCGTCAGTGTACACAGTCAGACACCCCCTCCTCTCTCCTCTCTCTCTCTCCTCTTCTCCTCTGTTTCCCTGTTCACTAACCAGCGCACGGTACGGCCGCCGCTGCCTCCAAGCGCCTCCTTTCAGTGCGTCCCTGGGACCGTGTGTAGTTCACTGCGGCTCGGATTTCTCGGCCACAAGGAATCCGGCGCGCTCCCGACGGCTACGGCCCGTGCGGAGCTCAGTGACGTCACGCTATCCCAGGCAGAGCACGCCGAGCGCCTCTGGTGACCGGGTGGGTAATCACATCGATTTCCTCGCCGGGTCGCCGAGCCGTTTGGCGCCCTCTGGTAGTCGCGTGGGTAATTGCAACCGCTCGTACCGCCATCTGGTGGTTGCATTAAGTCATCACAACTGCCCCGCGCGCCGACGCGCACCTAGTGGCCAGATCGGGTGATTACACCGGACCGCCGACGTCTACCTCCCTCTGGTGGACGTTCGTGGTCATTACCCTCTCACCAAGTCACGCCCCTTTCGCTCCACAAACCCGCACACACACACACACACATCGCTCCCCACACTCGAACACACACACACCCACTCACACACATCGCTCCCCCCACACTCGAACACACACACACACACACACACACACTCACACACACACACACACACTTTATTAGCTGGCTTTGTTTTGTATTGTGTTGTTTTATGAGATCTTGCTTGATGTTTATTGATTAGATGTGATTCATAGATTGATGATTTAGGAATAGACGTTTGTTAATAAACACTTAATAGTTGAATTGAACGATTCTTGGTGGTTTTTGTGTGCTTTTCAGCGACAACTGCTGGTTGTAACAGTCAGTGCTCGGATTTACAGCCTTCCTTTCCTGCTTCAGTTAAATTGCGATTATCATTTCAATCAGAAATAATAATTTAACATTTTAATTGAACTTTCTTTTTTAAGACTGATGTTTCGTTTAAGACCCTAACTTCAGCTGGTGCCCCGACTTTGATTAAGTAACGGTAATATTCAATTGATTAATAGTTTGAATGGTTTAAATCAATTTCAATGATTTTAACGCTTTGGGTAATTTAACACACCTAGGAGGCGTTGGCGAATGAATGCAGGTTTTCCACGGGAATAACCCGCATTGCTTTTAAATAATTTTAAGTGTTTCATCGCATTTTCTGTGGTTAATTACCCGCACTATTATTGATTGATCTGTTACCCAGTTAACCTAATCACAACTTGAATTGTCTCTAAGCTATTGTTCATTTATTTTTGTTGCAGATAGATAATTTGTATGCTTTATTAATTAATAAATTAGTCAATTTATTCAATGAATACTCAAGAGTGCTTTTAATCATTTTTAAGTGGTTTTCGTGCATCTCAGCATCCAATTATCCAGTATTATTAATTCATAAAGCGCAAGTTTATCCAATTAATAATCCTAACTGCATTTAATTCAATTTCAATGGTTTAGCTCATTCAAATAACTCATTGTATTTAATTAGTAAACCCCGACTTTACTTAATTAATTCCAACTCCTCCTTGATTACTCCCGATTGTTATTAGATAAATAACCAAACTTGTTTGATTAACAATCCATTCTAAATTACTTGCAGATCACCTTCGGTGGTCCACTCCACCGAAGTAATTCAGCCTCCCCTCAGTTATTGACTTACAAATCGCAGGTTTGTTTCATTGATAACTTGAATCATAGGTTGCTCTCCGTAATTTAATCATCACTCGTAATCAAGTACCGTTGTTCATTGATAGGTCAATAGCCATTTGTGACGCCTTCGCAGCTTGAGCTTTTCCCCGGTTACTCCAGCGAGTCGCCTCCTGTGGGTCCACAGGCGCTTCGGTAGGTCACGCCACTGACCCGCAGTTGTCAACAAAGGAGTGACCCGTCACGCCTGTTGACCGGTCGTGCCACTGGTGGACCGCCTTCGCGATTGGACCCCGTGGAGGTTCCTCCCGTCAGGCGACCCTTTTTAGCTCAAAGCTGTTGGCCGATAACTGACTATTTACTCCAATCAACCTTTATAGCTTTGCATAACTTACACTTGGTACATTACCTTAGTAATCTATTACTCCAGTAATCCATTACTTTGGTGGCCTACCGCTAGTGATCAGTAATTGTCAACCCGTAAATAACAATTTACTTCTGTTTGGCGATTCGTTTATATGTAAATTACCTCTGACAGGGTAGAACCTTCCGGTAGCCTACCACTAGGGTAATTTGCATATTCTGATCACACGCTGACCCCAACATAGATAAAGGCACTGTCATATTCATAACAAATCATGAGGCGCTGCTTCAAGAGAGGAAAGCATCTTAAATCTGATGGAGTGGGAAAGGAATTCAGCGTGGCCAATGCAGCAATTTATTTAGTTCTCTTTCAGCAATCAGAATTAAACAATGTCACATCCTGTCCTTTTCACACATCGCTCCATTGAACTTTGATTATCTTCGAGCTTACATTAGAATACCTGAGGTTGTCAGTGTGGCCTCAGACTTTTGAATTGCAGCCTGAAGAAATAAAGGATGTGAATAAATTATACAGTTCAGTGTAGAAGTGGTTAGCATGGTGACTGATGGATGCAGTAAAGATAAAACTTATATTTAAGTTCACTCAGAAAGATCCTGTTTCACTTCTAAAGGCTACTACAGACTCAAATTGGAGTTTGCTGTGTGCAAATTGCACAATGAAACCCAAGCTGAATCGCAGCCTACAACCTTGTGAGATGATGTGATTAATGATAAGGAATTATTCAAACCATATAGGAATTATTCGATTTTCTGTCTTTTTTTTTTTTCTTTTTTTTTCCAATTTGTGTTTGTTTGCATTTATTCTTTCTTTAAATTTTGGTTGACCATGAAATGTGTTTATCTTGTTCTATTCCTCAAAGAATGTTCCTCTGGGATTAAGCAAGTATTTCTATTCTATAACTCAAGTTTAAGTTCTCCTAGATCTGAGGATAGTGATACCAATATTGAGATATTTATTTCACGACTTGAAGTTTTTTCTTTTTTTTTTTTAAGTACTTTCCTCTTACTTGGATCGGTTTACATCACCTTTGCTTTTTTTGAGTTCTATTGTTGTTCTCAGGATCAAATTCGACACATGAAAAAAAACACTTGAAAATGAAAAGCTATGTCTTTCTGCAGGTATAAAAAAAAACTAACATCTGCATTAAACTGGATGCCACAGGGACTCACTGGCCCCCTTGTGGTCCAGATTGGTACTGCAGGGTTGGATGTTTTGGGCACAGCCTAGGTCTCTACAGTCTCTCTGGAGCCACATGTGGCTCTTTAGCCTCTGTGTAGTGGCTAACTGATGGTTTCACTAAATTAAACCTAAATAAATCTTTTATCCCTTTTCTATTTTATTTGCACACTCATTTTCATAATGATATTCATCTCTTGGATAAAAAAAAGGCCCAATAACTAAATACTGTTTGCTGTGGTTTGATTCATTTAATTCTTTCTGTGCTCATATTAGTCACCGTTAAACATTGAACAAAAAAAATCACTTATTAAATCTTTATCCTGTCTTCTTTCTATTTCTTGCGTGTGGAGCAATGGTTAAAGAAATTCTGCTCTGAGATCAATAAAACATTTCTATTCTTTTCAACTCTAAAATGTCAAAATTGTCGGAAAAACAGAAATGGATGAAACCCCTTAAATCAGGGAGCAAGACAGCTGAAAATGTAATTACTTGTTTAACGTCCTCAATTGGAATTGAAACTTCATAAATGCAACATAAGATATCATTTTTGTACACATTTCAAAACTACTTTCTATATAATAAACTTTAGAAGCTATGTTAGTATCATTTTAAAGGTTTCAGTAAATGTGTTTTGTGGCTCCAAGTCATTTTAATTTGGTGGGAAAATGTGAAAAGATTATGTTTTGGTCATAAAGGTTGCAGACCCCTGGTAGCGGGTTCGATTATCCCTGCAGCGTAAAGCCTTCAGAACTCGTCTGTTGCGATCTCACATTTTTTTTTAATCACAGTTGTAATTTTGAACTTTCTTTCTTTCAAACGCACAACCTCCTGACAAACTTTCCTTGAACTCTGTGGGCTCATCTCGAAGTCGCACATGAGGCAGAGCAGGTTGTAAATGTTATATGAATTTGTCTGTGTGTTCGATTTCCTTTTTTCCAAGTAATCTTAAACTGCCGAATATATGCAAGAATTCTTTTGTAGGGATCCTGTCTGAACCAGCAATCATGGTAGTGAAGCACTGTTGATATGCACCAATTACTGTGGCACGAGGAAGGAATTACTACCATTATGTTGTCACTGACATATTTAACTACACACACACACCATATGTTGTTTTCCTGATGTTTCTGTTGAACCTACCTGATGGGTACCACACTTTCTTCAGCGTAAATGACTTAATTACCCTAATTAGCCTGTTGGGCTACACTTTGTCTCTTCAGTGAAAGGAGGCTGTAACACATCAAGGTAGTAATGAAAGACTTTGATGAGGCTTTATAAACACGATTCTAATCAGGAAGAAGGTTAAATATCTGAGGGTAATGTACAGCTTACTCATCTCTGAATATTTGAATGGTAGTTTTGTATGTCGTATTCTAAAATTTTGCTGTACATTCGTCATCAATAAATGTACGAATTAGAACATAAAACCAAGTTGAAATTATTATAAAACTTGTAGTGCAAAGGACTATCTTTTTCTATCGTCGTGAAAACTATAAAATATTGATGCTTTCGAAAGAATGACGATAACGGTGCATTGTTAAACAGCGCAACCATGACAGCCACATGTGTTCCAGCGTTTCATGGTCACACAAACCAAAACAATGCTGATACGGACTAATTTGTATTCACAGCTCACACCTGAATGGGAGTGTAAATATTGACTGAACTGAGAGTGTTTTATAAGGGAATTCATGCATATTGTTTTCTCAAGATTTCCAGTAATTGAAAAAATAAGAATGAAGAATTGTCTTTTTTTGTGGTAGCTCATACTTGGTTGTTGTCTGAACATGAGGCTGTTTGGAGATTCGATGAAATGAACTCTCTGTGTTTTATCTCCCAGTGCAACATGTTTGAATCCTGCTGTGTTAGAAATTGTTTTGCATTTGTTGTCACACTGACTGACAGAAACATTTCAAACTGACACCAAATTTACATTAATTTAAATCAATATGTTAAAAAAAACAACCTCTGGGGTAAAGAGGTATAGCCACAAAATCTGTGAGATTAGAGTGAGAGGTCACTGGTGAGTAGCAGGTGGAACATTTCTTATTTGGTCCTCGACATTCAGGTCCCGCTGTTCTCATTTCTGTTGAACTGTGTGCCGTCTTCACTCCGGCAGCAGTAGAAAGGTTGTGGAACTAAATGAGCCAGGCTGGGGATGTAATATCTCCAAAACTTGAACCGCATGATCCGTTAGTAAGTCTTATAGCTGCTATTGTCAAAGTGCACGCATGCAGAGAGTAAAAATGCAATCTTATTTTGTTGATATTTAGTTTCTTGAGGGTATTTTTGATACTACTTCACAGTTAATATTTGACTAATGAGAGCAGAATACCTGCCCAAGAATCAGAGGAATCCGTCCAATGTAGAGTTCTTTATTGAAGGAACATTCTCATCTGCTGTTATTTTCTGATCCGTCAGTAAGCTGCATGCTTTTGCCTCACTGTGTTGTTTACTAGTTGTTGTTCTGTTTCCATGGCTGTGAGTTCTGCACAAGTGTTCATTTGATTCCACGCACCGTGAAAAAGTGATGACATAGGAAACCAAACAGGAATTCACACCTCTGGTTTAATTTTGACGAGGAAATGTGCAAACCTGATCCGAGCCCGAGCTGCCATGTTGATGAAGAGATGACAAGCGTTTGAAAATAAGATAAGATAAGATATCCCTTTATTTATCTCGCATGTGGAGAAATTTGTAGAAATTTGTAGTGGTACAGCAGGATAGTACAGAGAAAGAAGCACACAAATGACGGGCTGCTCCCTCTGCATTCCTTGAATGAAACGTATCTATCGACAACTGAACATTTTAATAAATTAGACCTGAACATCAAGTGTCCCCAGTTATTTCCCTAAAAAGCAACTAGACTTTAGTTACTTTTCTGTTTCAGAAAAGTTGCATTTTGTCTCGTTTCCACGGTGACAATGTCGAAGTGTTTTTGAAAATTTCCCCCTTGGGATCCGTTTTTTTTTTTTTTAAAAAGTGGCATTTGCAGTGGCTCCAAGCACCTTTTGTTGCGATAACCAGCGACAAAACGCAACGAAAGTTTTCTGCTTTCACACACGTCGTCTTGACACTTGGGCCCCGAGTTTATAAGCTCGCTGATGTCTCTTATAAATTTCACTTCCTTGGATGCCTGGATCACCAATTCTCAGGCTTCTATTCATTTTGAGCCATTTTTAATCACTTTACGATGGTGAAGTTCGTTTAGTTGAGAACCAGAGTTACAGCTGCACTGATCACTTTATGCCGTGTAGTTTTACTGAGACGACCCAGAGTCCATGTTACCGCATCTACCTTCAGTCTCTTTATGCATCAGTTCAATTTACTAACCTATTTCAACTGGGAGTTCAGATCATTTCTGATTTCAGCATTAACAAACAATAAACATGATCCTAATACAGTTGGGATTGTTGATTTTAAATCACAGAAAATTGTCCACTATAAGAGACAATTTCTTGGTGCTTCACACAGACTTTAAATATTTTATTGTTCTGCCAAAACCACCAGCACAGAACACTTGCTTGTACTCAATTACTTCCACATGTAAGCGCATACAACAGTAAGTAGCGCTGCACTAGTGAACATATAATAATCGTGTGGCTGTTTGTGGAAAACAAGAAGATTTACAAGCTCACAGTTTCTTTTTCTCTCATTTGTTTTTATTCATTTTAGGTCAATACAATACCGATCTGTGAGTCAGGTGTAATGTCGCAGTTTGTCATTGGGGGATGGTTTCTGCAAATATGCGACGTCTCATTTTCAAGCAGGAAAATGCAAACGTGTCTGAGGTGCCGTTATTCTCACTGTGGGCATTAGATAGCAGCGAATGAAAAGCTAACTGACACCATGTATCACACTTTAATGCTTGGTATGACTAAATAAAGCTTTTAAAGATTGTCAAAGTTCAGAAGGGTAGACTCTGCAGCAAAATGAAGCCCTTTGTGCAATCACACACAAAATATCTATAACCTCATCACCCAATCCCCCCCCCCCCCCCACACACACACACACACACACACACACATCCACACTCTCTCGCAGCCGTAACCTTTTGATAGATTGAAATCAAAATGACTGCTGTAATGACACCAATTACGTTTATTTTTTTTCCCCCTGACTGCCGCAATTGAATCAAAAAAGGTTTGGATCCTTTCTGGAGTTTAGACCTGGCGAACGTATGCAGAGCGGCGGAGAGTCTGAATTGATTTATCTGGAAAGAAGCGAGGATGCCATTTTCACCGGGCTCTAATATTTAAGAAACTTGAGTGCTTCTCAAGACAGACAATCTTTGTCATTAGTGCTGCTGGTAAAAACACCGATTTAAAATGCTGGCCCCGTCTCACGAGCTCACAGCTAGATAGGCAGGCGAGAGTCAGGAGAACAAATGTGGCAGGAAGGCAAGCAGGTAAGTCTCGGCAAGCGAAGGAAAAAAAACCCAACTTTCTCTGTCTGCGCTTGTTATTTATATTCCATTCCTCCTGTTAGATTGTGTTTTCTCTCCCAGTTGGACTTAGTCTTGTTTTAGCAGTGCACGGCTATGATTTTATAAAAATGAAATAAAGAAATTCAACCAAGCGACTGCAAAAGAGAAGGTACTAATAATGAGGTATGAAACTGTTTTGCTGAAGTCTCTTGACTCTTTCTGCTGTGCCGAACGAAGCACATAAACCAGCGCCGCCTCCCAGTTTGCAGGCTCAAGTCAGCTGTGTTGTACCCTGAGAGGAGAAGCACAGAGCTGCAGTGGCCGGCGAAGCAAATCCAAACATCTAGTAAAGTGAAAAGGAAGGTTTTCCTCTCAGGGGGGGTGGCGGGTCAAACGAAAAAATATCTCCGGAGTGGGATATCGTTCACATGGGTCAAAGACGCACTGTTGTAATTCCATGAGAGACTTCACAAGTCGACGGACTGGTGACCTGTTGAGGATGCAGCCTGAACTCCTCGCCTCCAGCCTCCGACACAGTGAGTTAGATAAAGAGTTATAGAAGACGGACAGATTTAAAAAATAAGTATCGATGATGTTAGGGTGTGTGGGGGTTGGGGTTTGCATTATTTTGTGACGTCATCAAGATACATTAAAATCGTGCTCTCTGCAGGATTCAACCATTGTAAACACAGAGTTGGGATCAAGTTGTGGAAACAGCAAGCTAAAGGACCAAAGAAGAGTGGTTAGCCTGGACATGTCACCTTCAGATTCAGATTAATATCTTGGGGATACTATTGTACCTTTAAATTTCAAACCCAATGGCCCGTTAAAGCCATTTTTGCGGTTTGATCAGTTTTTGCAATTTTAGGCTCAGTTTGCATGACGTTTTCACCGGAAAGCATTTTTGGGTGTTCATTTACACAACAGTGGTGCTCAAAGCCACTGGAAATGGCCTGACCCTCCCAAGGTGGAACTTTTCCAAAATGCTCCGTCTCTGTAGAAAGGGGGGGGGGGGGGGGGGGGGGGGGGACGACTACAACTTTTCCAAAATGCTGCTACTGCGCATGCCCACCACAGCCATAATGAATAGTTCTTCTGCACATATGCAAGTAGATGGACAATAACAACAACGGTGCCCTCCACAGTAGCATGACGTCCAGCTCAAATCCTCCTGGGACTTGGTAGTTTTATAACATGCTGTTCTCTGCGTATGTGGTTTCATTACAAAAACGACCAACAGCACCCACTAGTGGCCCTACATGAAAACTACACTGTTTTCAGTGATTCTGCCATTTGCGTTTAAACGGCCATCGTTTCGAAATATAAACTACGGATGACATTAAAATGACAAATTGGCATTAAAAGCACTGAATTACAAGCTGCTCAGCTCCAAACAGCAGCTAAAACTACAACATTGCAAAACATTCCGTGGGTAGCGAGATATTTCCATCGGGAGGGAGAGATGACAACGCTAGAATAGTAAATACTAGATTTAATGTTTCCAGGAGGTCAGGGATGAGATGGGGAATAAATGCTAATGCTGCTCCACATCTGCTGAAGGTGGAATCTTTGCACGTTTTGTGTATAAACATAACGTTAGCCACACAAATTTTGTGTGCAGTCAGTGTCAAAACATTAGCAAAAGTCTCCAGCACACCTAAAATCCATGATTAAAAAAAAAAGAGAGAGACAGAGAGAAGTACTTAAAGTGAATGAGGAATGAGGTCAATGGGCGTTAATTCACTTTCCCAGTGTGGGGTGTATGGGCACAAGGAGGTTGCCGGGATTAGGTCATAGGTTTTTTGCCTCTATCTCTAATGAAATCACTGCTCCATTTTTGGGGGGCAGAGTGGATAAAGTGCCTTTCTCCTGCATCGGCAAGGGTGAGGAGACAGCCAATGCAGCACTCACTTCATTAAAATTTCCATTTCTGCAGCAGCAGGAGTCACAATGAGTCGTGCTCTTGTGGCCCACAGAGCAAGCATGTGCCCGTGTGTGTGTGTGTGTGTGTGTGTGTGTGTGTGTGTGTGTGTGTGTGTGTGTGTGTGTGTGTGTGTGTGTGTGTGTGTGTGTGTGTGTGTGTGTGTGTGTGTGTGTGTTTGAAACGGCTGACCCGCAGGGCAGTGGGTGTGTTTGTGCGTGCCACAAGGCTGGATGGTGACTGTTTGAAGAGTATGGATCGTTATGAATATGGACAAATTCATTTTTTCCGCCCCTTGTCCTCTGCTGCATCCGGCAGGTAAATATCACCATCTCAAACGCGGCGAGTCAATACTGCTGTCAAGCACCCGCCTGCTTTCCTTCTCTTTCTCTCTCTCTCTCTCTCTCTCTCTCTGTCTGTCTGTCTTTTTTTCTCACAGCATTGTGGAAGAGCCACGGATTTGAAAAGATTATATGCTCTAAACCGTTTCTCTGCTATTACCAGCTGGGCCAAGGCAATTAACCTGCTTCATACGTTTCATCCGAGGCCAAACAAAAAATTTTTTTTTTAAAAATCAAGAAAACAAGTTAATCTGTCCCAAGCTGCGGGGACCTTACTTTATTAGCCCCACGCAAAGAGAGGAAGTTGGAAACGCAAGCTCAAACAGTGCTTTATTGCCTTGCTTTTTCCCAATTAGCTGCTGCCATTTTAAATCTTAACAGGCTCACAAAGAATGGGCTGATTACCTATGCAAATGAGTGGAAAGTTATAATAAAGCTGTCAACAGAAATAAACAGGCTTGACAAAATAAAGTGTTGCCGTCTTGAACATTGCCTGCCGGGCTAAACAAGAAGCGACAACACTCCTGAGACCCTTAAAGTTGGAAGGAGACAAATTGACCAGCGTTCGTGAACGTACCTCCGGGCTAAACTTCACTGGCAAGCATGTCGCAGCATAATCTGTATTGTTCATCCCAATGAAGAAGTTTAGAAATGCTTATGTGGGACATGCGTTTGCATGGTGGCCGCGACAAAACCAGTCAATTTCAAATATATTCTATTAAGAGAAAATGTTAAAGAGGAAAGATCGAGTTCATGCCTCAGATGCACTGTGGGTGATGGTGTTGTCATTTCCAGGCCAGTCTGTTCTTTGTCTGCCTTCCACAGCTTTGGTTAGAGATGCACTGATACCACTTTTTTAAAGGATGAGTAATTGTCATTAAATTGTAGTTTCATGGTTTTTTTTGTCGTCTTATTTCTGATATGTAGTTGCAGTAATCCAGATTGTGTTTAATGGATAAATAATTTAAACTTGCTTATCACATACACCACTCATTGTAGCAAACATCTTCAGCTGTCGTTATTATAACTACTGCTCTCACTGCTTTTTTGGTGACTCAATACACCATCTTGTGGTCAAAACGAGTATTGTAAGAGTAAATGGGCTGGGATAAGAAGAAAAACTTGGTGACCTTCATCAACACACCAGCAGCACATCAGATAAAAGTCTTAAAGATGATAGTATGACTGTTTTGTCACTCGGGGGTTATATTGATTTACATTAAAGTCAAAGATTTCCCATTTCCGTGAAATAATACAAAATAAGTGGAAATTCACAAAAGGTAAGTTAGGTTTATTGTCCCTCTTTTTGGTTGATTAAGCTATTTAAGGAATAGTTTAACTCTGATGGGTCATCTGAGCTGAATGACTTCTTAAAGTTTGATGTATTTATCTCTATTTTATTATTTCAGATAAGATATTATTTTCATAATTTCAGCTCAGACATGATATATGCCACAGCCTATAAATCACAATTTTGACAATTATCAAAGGACACAGTAAACAACAGATTAATCAAGATTTGATCAAATCATTTCAAATGATAATTTTTCCAGTTGAAAAAAGCAGTTGCATTTAACCCAGAGTTATCCAAACATCCAGTAAGAAAAAGAAACGAGATGAAAAGTGTTAAAACTCACCAAAAATAGCTAAGATTAATAAACACAGGCTTCCAGGAATCAACAGATTTTTCTCCAAAGCCCACCAAAACAGACAGAAAGACAACATAAAAAGGGCACACATTAAAATAGTAATGAAGTGCATCATTGCCTTCAAAAGGCAGAAAACCTCTCCATAATATAGCGATCAATGACCTTGGTGACAGCTGATGAACCTTCAGTCAAGATTAACCACACATACATTTCAGTAAGAATACATGCAGGTATATCTGTTATATCAAATCTTTGAATTTAGTTATAGAAAATCCTGATATACGATCAAAGATTAAAATGAACACGAACAACTCCCGTGTTCAGTTTAGTATCTATGGGTCCCTTTTCTGCCCAAATTATAACTTCACAATCATTTACATCACTGAAGCTGCTTTATAAGACAGAAGACGACTGTTTTGCCCTGCAGGACCTGAAGTATATCACATTTGCACTGTGGGATTGTACCATGTTGGTAAACCACACACTTCAAAGATCAAACTGAAGTATCTGAAGGTGTTTATTTTGAGCCGAGTTACAGCCCTTCTTAAGATCTTTGGGAAGGAAGTTACAACAACCCAACCCTGCAAACACAAATTAAAACTTGAGCCGTGTTTCACCTGCAGTCAGAAGGGAAAGGATGACACAGAGTGGAATTCATGAGGAATGAAAGCCAAGCCCACGTGGAGCTTATTAGTGTGGGTGTGAGTGTTACATGGAAGAACCAGACACACGAAGCGGAAACACATTTTATCAACAGGTTAGGAAGTTACAGACACCCTTACAATACAGACACAGGGGCAGGCAACTATTGATTTCCCCTTAGCGTGAGATTTCTTTGAGTTATACTGACTGCACAGACAAATAAGGCAACATGCTTAGCATTCTTCACTCAGCTGACTGTAATTTGAATAGTGAATACATGTGTATCATAGAAAAAAGGGTTTTTTCCAAAAATAATAATAATGAAAATATGGAGGCACACCAGGAAACTGAGAAATAAGTATCATAACTATTAAATACCATCAACATAAAAGGTTCGCCTGAGTTTCAGTGCAATACAAACACAATGTCATTAGGAAAATTTTACCTACAAAATCGATGATGCACTTTTTCCTTTTCCTGGCGAAAGTGAACAAGTGAACTTGCCTACCCCTTCTCAAGATACAAAACTTAATGGGTCTTCATTAAGTCATGGCAATGCTTTGACAATAAGCTTTTTTACAAGCAGTTAGACAACGAGTGACGTATCATATCCCTCAGCTATGATCACTGTCCTCCATTCTTACTGAAACTGTGCAACTCACAGTGGCCAAACAGTAGTTACTCCCGTGGACCTATCTTGGCTCATGGGCCATATGTTTGATCATCGCTGATCACAGAGTAAAGGTTTCATACATGTGACACTTGTTTGATCATTGCCTTTATCTCAGAAATAAATTCTTGACATGATTTTAGGTGCAAATGCAGGACTAGGCCTAAACCCAACAGGCCTCAAGACCATTAAAAGAAATGGCAAAATAAGACCAAGAAGAAGAGGGAAATCTCGGAGGCTATTGAGATGGATGACATCTGGGCCTATCTTTCGACAGGCTTAATACAAACGCCCCGACGACCCATTATCCCAACAACGCTGCTCACTGAAGTCACGTTGATGCTTTAGCATATTTACTGTTGCCATGACGACCATATACCGCATTAAAAGTGATCATTTAACCAGAACCGCATGTGTTCCATTTACTTCACTGAGTGTTTTTGTGCCTAAATCTAATGAGACCCTCACAATAGCGTTGTTGCAAAGGTTTTGGAAAGTACAACTTGTGTTGTTCTGGAGGCTGCACGGACAGACTTTGCTTATCCGATGTGAATGCTGCAAAAAACACACATGTTGGGGCGTAATTCACAAAAACTTAGAGATCCCCAAGCAATACTAATCCCGTGCGAATAATACATATGATGTAAAAACTGATAACAAAACAGACATATCGATCGATAGCAATTTTATCATGTTCATTGGAGTAACATTGGGTTTCTGGAAAGGTGCTGATAAAATGTATTAGGTATTATTGTTGTTTTTGTATTACAGAGATTTTAATATGTCTTAAGATTGTTGTTAGAGATTGACTATGCATTAGCACATTTAAGATAAAAAAAAAAATTTTTAAATCACCAAGGAAATGTTTTCGAGTTTGTGCGTAGTGGTTTGTGGTTTTGATATCAATCAATTACTTTTTCCCAAACAAACTGGTCCAATTTTCCAGGGAATTGGTCTGCAGAAGTGAAGCGGTCTTATATTCAGACCAATACGATATTAGGAATGCATCATGTTGTACATTTATTGCATCTTAATGTTTCAATTGTAAATCCTCATTGCTTTCCAGATTATTATTTTTTTTTTTCTAATGTCACTCTGCGAAAATATCTTTCAAAACACAAGCAGGACAAAAGAAATCACTGGTCAGAGGCCTTCGCCTCTCATACAGTTAAAAGAAAAGTTGTGCAACCCCCACTTTGAAAACAAGCGATATAACCTAAAGCTATTCAAACTGCTATAATGAAAAAAAAAACAAGGTTGTTATCTTCCAGTAGAGCAGGTGGCAGACAGACATATCTTGGACATTCAGGGTAAAGTACAGTATTTCAGCACAAAAAGCAGTAGGGAGAGGTAAATCTTGAGAAAAGTACCAAGGGTTGGAATGTATCAAGCTACTAATTCCTCTACTATTCACTGACTATATTTTGTTGTTGCTTCCTCTATTTACTGATGCTTGAAAGCAGAATGCACTGCAGTGGTTGTGTAGTGGTTAACACCGTCGCTTCACAGTGAGAAAACCCCAGTGATTCTCAGCTTCGGAGCTGCAACAACCACCGACGTAATACCAGCAAATAATCCAATAATATGCGCCGTCTCTAATGTGTAGTAAAATGTTTGAGTCATTGCAACTGTAATAAGGTATTACACAAAGGTGTAGCATTTTTTTAAATTCTCAAAATTTTATAACCACGGCCAATATTGTAATAATACATACATAGGGTTGCATTTCTTAAAAAGAAAAGCTGTTTTGCAGGTTTGGTGCAGTTTGTTTATCAAAAGTAGGTGTAGTGGAAGAGACACTTGTCACAGTCATTGATACGAAATGCAATGCTCAGTTATGGTTATTAAAAAAAAAGAATTTGGTTTGCCATTTTATTAAATTATTGGCCACTATTACATTAGTTGCTACAGGCTCTTTTTGTGTTGATGTGTGGGTTCAATAGAAGCTTGTTAGGTTACTTGTAATTAAAAGTGATTGACTGTATCTCTGTGTTAGCCCTGTGGTGACCTTTGTTTTTCCACAGTCTGGGATTGGTTCCAGCTTCATGTGACTCTAAATTGGATAAAGTGTGTCCGGAACTTACGTGAATGGAAATTAATCTCACTCCAATTGCCGTGCTGACTGAGAATTAGCAGGAACCTGTCCTTTACAAAAAAAAAAAAAAAAGAAAAACAGTTTGAAGAGTAGGTGAATACGGTACATGACAGCTTCTCCGCCGCCAGTTTGTTTGCGTGGGTGAACGTAAGGCACTGTACAGCCATTTGAACGGCATTGGAATTAAAAGCACCGTAAGTGAAGCATATTTATTTGCCCTTTACACAATGGCGGGCTTGAGGAGGTGGGCTGGTTCCTCTCTGTTCTCTCTTGAGAAAATAAAACGATTTACTGGTGTGCGAATTACTTTCCTCTGTCAAGCTGAGCCAATCGAAGACGTGCAGTAGATGACATGTTGCGAGAACACAAGGGAGAGGAATCACTTCATATTCAAAAAAATCAAATAACCCTCTCCAGTCTGCCAGGGGGCAAATCCTTTTTCTTGGGACTGAAAATTGAACTTATTCGATTAAAATGTTTGCTTTCATCACAAAATTCATGTCTTTCAAGTATATGCATGTGTGTATGTGCACAGAGACATCACTTTGGTAAACTTGCCGTCAGTGGGGTTGCTCATATTAGTGTATCTGCACAGCACACCAGCACCCTCGAGGAAGGTGTAACACAAGAGATTTTATGTAGCTTTTATACAGGAAATGCATGAAAGTCCATTATCATTATGTAGACGGGGGACACTGGGAACTGGGAAGGAGAGAGACAAAAAGAACTCATCACTCGCATGTTTGTTGTTCCTTTAGGTGGTGTTAGAAAGGCAGATTTAATTGCACTCTGTTAATTGGGCACGAAGCATAACTTAATTGTTAGCCTCAGAAAAAGTAAATGTATGCATTTTAACGCAAGTGAGCAACACGCAGTCTTTACCCGTCTCCACCTGTTTAATTTGCTGCATACAATTCCCACAGACCGCTGATAAGCGATGCACAGGGAGATAAAGCTCCACCGGGGCCGTTGGTTGGGGGAGGAATTGTGTGTGTGTGTGTGTGGGGGGGGGGGGGGGTGGAGGGCGAGCTGTACGCCATGATGTGGAACAGTATGTTGCCAAAATAAAAAAGTAAAAACAATGCACGCTTTGCTGGATAGTTGGAGGTGTGATGAGTTGGATTTGAGGAAAGGTAAAGCGCAGGGGGGGAAGAGAGGGAGAGGGAGCAATTTAGGAGACGAGTCTGCAGTGGTGTGAAACAGGAAACAGGCGACGGGGCAAAAATACAAGCAGAAATATTGGCGATAAGTAGTTGGAAGGCGCGTGAAAACAGAGAGGGGTGACAGAAATCACAATGCGTGGAGCTACAGACAAAAGAGAGGGAGGAAAAAGGGAGCATGGGAAAAGATGGAGGAGTGGAGGGAAGAGAAAGCAAGTGAGATAAAGAAGCAGAATCGAGTTAATCTACAAGATGCGTTCGGACCTCTCTGGGTCTGATAAGGAAGACAGACAGCTTGTGCATTTGTGCGTGTTGGGGGTTCAGCCTTCCCATGTGTGCAGCGTTTTAGAAAATGACCACCATTTCCTCCTCGTGCCTCCGAATGACAGAAGCCATTAACCACAGGCACCGAGTTTACCGGCTGTCCATTCTATGTTCATTCGACCGCCCTTAAGTACTCGCTTCCGTCACTCCCATTCACATGAATGTGACATCTTCTGAATACTTTCTGGGAATTTCTGCAAAAATGTCACACGTGTATTCTCACCTAAGAATGTCCTGATTACATTTTGACAGCTTATGGTCAAAGGTTGTCATCCATGAGATTGTTTTTGTCTCACTTTAGGATGGACTTATTACTTTATTCAAGCCCAAGAACAATTGATCAGATTCCGTTTGAATGCATGTGCATGATTTATTTTAGGCCACGTTTACGCGACAATGTTTTCAAGTGAGAATACGTTGTGGGTGCCCGTTTACACGACAGCGGGGTTCGGAGCCATTAAAAATGCAACTTTTTAAAAAAAATGACTCCCAAGGTAGACGTTTTCGAAAAGGCCCCGACCCTGAAACGTTCTGAGAAACGTGGTAGGTAATTCTTCTGCAAATGGGCGAGTAGATAATAATCACGATAAGGGCGGCCTCCAGAGTGTCATTACTCCCAGCCCATATTCTCCTGGGACTTGGTAGTTTTATAGTGGAGGGTCATCCATAATAGCAATCCAACTTCGACGTCTGCCCATACGGACGGCCGTGTACACGCTAATGTTGGCGTCTGGAGTGAATTGTTCTCCGCGTGCATGCGTGTAATTTCATTACAAAAACAACCAACGGGGCCAACTCGTGGCCCGGAAAGCAAGTAACTCCATAATTTTCAGCATTTCTGCCATTCCCATGTAAACGAGACGTCATTTTCAAAACATTGCCATTCAAACATGCTTTAATTGTTTTCCCAAAACCTGCTTTGGACTTTCTTCCTCCCAACAACGTGAGGACATTGCAGCCTTAGATTGCAAATAGGAAGATTCAAAGTGTTTATTGTCATGTGTACAGTAAAGAAACGTGCTTCCCTGTACAAGGAAATTCTTACTTTGCTGCCCACACTTAACGCCACATAATTAAAAACTATAAAAACTATAATAAACTTAAGCAATAGAAATATAAACCTATACATTAAAACTGTGCAAAATACAAATGATATATACAAGTGAATATGCAATATACAATTTTAGGTGGAACAAGGTGCAACTGACTCTTTCCCATGATAACAGAAAAAGTTATTCAAATAGAGTATGTAGTAACTTAGAAATATCTATTGATACGTTGTTTGTTTTGTCAAAAAGTGAACATATCTTAAAGAACCTGAAGGTAAACTTTTGGTTGTTCACGTACAAATCTTGATTTTCATTCAGTACAAGGAAGCATCTTCTTTCATCCGCCTTCTAATATCTACAAGACGACGGCCATGTCCTTTATATGATGGCTCTGCCTGTTTTTTTTACACTTTGGCTCAGTTGGTAAAGTAGGTCATTTTCCAAATGCAAGGTTGCAGGTTCGATCCCCCATCTCCACCTGTCTGTATGTTGAGCTCCATCGTCACTGATGTGCTGATGGTTGAAGGAGATTAACAAGGTAAAGCCATTTGGGGGACTGCTGAAGAACAGAATAGAATAGAATAGAATAGAGACTTTGTTAACCCCAGAAGGAAATTCTTTAGGCAGTGAGAAAGTGCTTTTTAAGTGAAATCCTACTACCATTTTCCATGGTGAATGCGTTCTATCACAGCGCTACGGCTCATGATCGGATGTAGATCCCTCTCTCACCGCTGCACCCTGTTAAGTGGCCATCAGTATCAGTACATACAGTAATTCAGCTACCAAGCCATCCTAGGACTGCTTCCATCACACCACTCCTCATGTCACACAGAAATACGCTCCAAAAAACTGTCCAAACTAATTTTAAATAATATGGATGGCGTTCTTGTTTCTTTTTTTTCACTCCACTTTCATAGGAAACATTATATAAAACATATTGGCGATCGTCTCCATAAAAAAAAATAGTGTTTATATGTACGGTAGATCTACTGTGAATATAACCTGGGTGAATACATATCAGATAAAAACATTAAATAGTGAAAAATGATTGTAGGCAAGCCATGAGAGAGCGTGTGTACGTGCAAGACTCTGTGTTTGACACCCCTAGTTTACTCAGTTCTTTCTATACTCATTCCATAAACATTTCAAGCATTTTTAAAATGTGTGATAAATATTGACTCTGGTTATAGAAACATCAGATCCTACAAAATCAAATATTTTCAGTTACTATATTTTGGGTTTTCATGACGTTAGAAGTTAAAAATTTGAAGATTAAAACAAAAAGGACTTGAACTATTTCAGTTTAGGTGTAATGAATTTACAAGACATGGAAATTACTCTACACTTTATCAACCACTTCATTAACTCACCAAGAAGCTTGTAAGTCTGTGTCCCTTATCTTGTCCCTGAAACGTAGAATTTTTTTTATCTTTAATTTTAGATTTTAATAACAAGGGAATGTATATTATTTCATTTTATTATATTACTTAGCGCATCACTGAATTCATTTATATATTTTACAACTACTGCCTTTAATGATTATTTCTGCACCAAGGGTCTAATGAGAAAATGCAATTTCGCTTCTCCGTATGTCCCATGCATATTGATGAATTGATGATGAAACCATGTTAAAATAGCATAATACAGAGGAAAAGTATGGTCGTTCGGAATTAAGTCAATTCACAAGGATGCGTCATGCTGCTGCGCTATATGTTCATTTAGCTGGTGAACATGGGGGGGGGGGGTAGATTTCAAACTGCAGTTGCCATAAGAAAACACCTGAAGGCAAAGTGACAGTGACTATCAGCAGACCTGATCACTGCAGACTAGTAGTGATTTCATGACGACTTAATACCGTGTACTGAACAGATACTTCGGGTCATCTTCCTCTTGGGGAATAAGAACATTGCACTCTCCAAGGTAATTAATGAGATCTGGCTGAAACAGACATGGTGAAAGAGACAGGAGACGGAGAAAGCTACGAGAGCATTCACGGTCTGCCACCTTGCTCATCACACATCGCTATTTGTGGCTGTTTGCAAAGTTGATGACAGTTTTTTTGGGGGGGAAAAAGAAGAAGAAGAAGAAGAAGAAGAAGAAGAAGAAGCAGCAGCAACTGAACATGTCAACACTGCCAGAATCAGGATTACCTCAAATCTACGCCTCCTCACCGTCAAACTCACAGATGAATTGAAGGAGACAAACAAAGACAAGTTGCTATATTATTCATGGCACACCGGATCACATTTTAAACTGCAGCCTGCAGATGTGTACATGAGAATACACTTACCTATCAGTCCTTCGCCTGCACTCTGCTACTTCCAATTTGAGTCATTTGATCAGAGCCGTGAAGTCGAAAAGAATATGAGCAACATATATAGGAACAGGTATTCACCGCATCCCTCAATTACCCCGCTTCTTCTGCCATATGATGAAATTGATTCTACTTACGTGCCATACTAATTGCTCTTACGTCAGCTAATCAGTAAAATGAAAGCTGGAATTTCTAATATTATTATTCTACAAAAAAGAAGCCATTGTGTCTTGTTTCAGATCGTCTATGAGACTAATACACCGTTTATTCTTTTTTCCTTCTACTTATTCAATGAATAATATCGTTGCTTCCAGAGGTGAAAAAGCTCCATAAATTAACTATTCCTGATCTCCCATCATCAACCTTTATATTAATGGCCCCATGACACTGTGGGGCATTTTAATCTACTATGGTAGCATAAGGTAATGACATTTCAATAATCTAAATAGCCAATAAAGATCACTGTTGATGGAAAAAAAATATATATAAAAAAATGTTCACAAGAAAATATAAAGTCAAGTAGTTTAGTGTGAGTTCAATCCTAAAAAAGAGACATTGGATATTGGATAAATCAATGTTTTGGAAATAACAAATGACTTCTTCATACTGCATCAAATTCAAAAGTATTGGAGTTTGACATTTATAAAATGGCTTAAAAAAAAAACCATCCCTTTAAAAGGCTCTGTTATAATTATGGCTGTTATGCTCTTGTAATTGTCACTTTTCTGAAGAGGGAAAAAAAAAAAAAGGCAAAAATATATGTGACAAGAGTTAAAATTGTCTCAATGAGATTTTGATGAAGACACTGTGCTTGGAAATTCACACTTGGTTTTTTTTGGCAGTCGTGTGTGTGTGTGTGTGTGTGTGTGTGTGTGTGTGTGTGTGTGTGTGTGTGTGTGTGTGTGTGTGTGTGTGTGTGTGTGTGTGTGTGTGTGTGTGTGTGTGTGTAGAGAGAGCGATTCCCTTTTCAGATCCAAATTAAAAAAAGAAAGACTTCTATTCATATTAAATAATACAATTTGTTAAGAGCTGTTAGGAGCAATAAAGAGCATTTGCTGACATGCGCTATAGTCAGAGGATTCCATTATATACGACTGATTAGCGGGCTGACAGATGCAGTAAACACACTCAATTTCTTCTGAAAAAAAGAATCAACAATCTCTGCAGTCTTGTACAGGCCTGAGCATCCTCACGGAGACGCAGGCCCTAAACTGGGACACAGCTGTGATGAGCCTATTCATTTCCACTTCCAAACAGTGTTTTAAAAATACAACTAGACTTCCGATTTGCGTATAATTACCCGACACGCGAGGTTGCTTAAAAGCTTCACAGTAAGCAGTGTGGTCTGGAACCAGAGCCAAGACACTCAAGCTGGTATAAATCCACAAACTCTTCTACCCGAAGCCTCCCAAAAACATATTTAGCACTCAACCTTGGGCCCCTTTTTCCTCCCTCATTCACTTTCATTTTCCATTATCCACATCAACACCTATTTAGATCCCACCCACCGTACCCAAAGAAAAGACCCCGACTGGCTTTAGCGCAATCTCTCCTCACCCTGGATTCCTCCTATCCTCACTACTTTATCAGTGACAGACCTGCTTCTTGGTAAAAGTGCAACACTGAAGGAGGGGGAAGGAGGGGAGAAAAAAATAAATAAAAAATGTCAGGGCTCCCTTGGCATTTTCAGCACTTCACATTCTCCTCGCCAAGCTTATGCTCCACTCTGCCATTTCCATCCAAGCCGCCAACTCACAGCCCAGCCCACGACCATCATATGTGCAGGCCAGGAAAAGTAGATTACAGAGAGAAAATGTCATAAACTCTATGGAGAGGAAGCATAGGTTGTCAATTATACATGTGCCACTCTGCTGCTATCTCTGACTGTCTTCCTCCACCCACTCGAGGAGAGCTGGCCGAGGCCAGCCTGCTCTCTTCCTTCCCATGCTATCTGTGTCTAGGTCTGACAGCTGTCTTTTATCACGCTACCACATGCGTGCGTGCGTGCGCGCGAGCACACACACACACACACAGGGAAAACAGCCCACATGGAAGCGGAAGAAGAGGCAGTTTTTACACAACCAGACCCAAAATATTCTGATAGGTTAGAATCCAGGATGGTTGGAGCAGTGAGGGGATAGAACGCCGTATCGCAAGAGATGGAAGCATGCATGTCTACATGCAGATGGCTCTATAAATAAACCACTTCAGGGTAGCCCATAGAGGAAGCTGAAACTGGTGCAGGGAGCATGGCTTTGGCTCTTCTGAAAGGCTGCTTCAGCAGGATTTCCCCTTCATGCCAAGCATGTTCGCAGTGATTTCTCCTCTGGACAATAAACGGCTTACAGCTTCGGTTGGGTTGATCCGTGCAGACATTTAACAATACGACCGAAACCTCCGAGCGCACCTTAAAGCGCAGGTCCGCAAATCAGCATCAGGGAAATGAGTGACTAAATTTGGCTCGCAGGGCGATCGGTAACGGGTATCCAATGAGCACATATCTCACGAGGAAAGTGAAAAGGCTAAACACATTTTCTCCGCATTAAATTTTTAGGCGCGCAGCAAACATCTGTTCCTGTAAGACCTTTGCCAGGTTGTCAGCGTTTGTTCACCTAAAGCGCCAAGTCAGCCCACTTAGGAGGGAACCGAGCGCGCTTTAACCTTTTATCTAGGTTCAAATATACGGGTTAGTTTGGTTGTTATTAATAAAGCAGTCATTTAAAAGTATTTGCGAGTGAACGTACAGTACAGTTTGAGGTGGGAGACCAAACCTAATTCTATCATTGGGATATTTCTGAGGTTACTAAAGCTCCCGTATTAAAACATACATTAAATATTTGTTGTTTTTTTAAGAAGTTGATCATCAGGTGCCATGTCCTTATAGTAACAGGGTTTTTTTTCTCCACTTGATATTGGTAGAAAAGCTGTGATTCACTAGTTCAGTTGCCATCTTAGACATGTAATGAAAATGTATAGCAGCATGTGGCTCATTGTGATCAAAACAGATGGGGGGTCCATTATTTAGCATTTTGACCATCTCACCCACCAAACCCAACATTCATTCTCAATTCTGATTCCTGTTACATAAACCACATAAAGCTCACATGCACACAGGTAACTACATCTGCCATATTCAACATGTGAAGTGAGTGATCACATTCCGTACCAAACGTTGGCTGAACTTCACCAAACTATGCCTGTGTTCGTTTTTAAAGTAAGTTCTGTGCTATTGATGGATGTACAGATCTAAACTGATGTAGACACTGGATTTAATTCACTCACCCCAGTGCTGAGGGGAAGTCCAAGTATCTGATTCCTTCTTGAAACCACTTGAGAAAGCTGTTTCTTCCTGATTTGATCAGAGTTTGTTGTTTTTTAAATAGTTTAGCTTTTATTTCCAGAACAGTAACTTCATTAAATCCTGATGTATGGGCATACAATCCAGGAGGAATGAAGGCTAAAAGCTGGATTGAGAGACGGCATGGCAACATGGCTGTTGCAGACAGACACAGAGAAAAAAGTTAACAAGGCACAGGTGTGTGAACAGGCGGAGCTCAGGTGACTGGGAACGGTGGGAAGAGCTGGGGCCCTCTAGTGGAGGGCAGGGGGAATGGCAGAGAAATTAAAGAAAAATGTTAAGCTCTCGGAGAAGTCCATGTTTTCTGACTTATCTGTATTCTAATAGAATACTTTATTTGTCACACACGCAACAAAGGTGCAGTGAGACATTTTCTCTGCATTTCATCCATCCCTAAAGACATTAAGGGGATTTGCTCAGGGACACTCAATGACAATCAACTGTAGGATTTCAACATGCAAACCTCCAGTCATGTGCTTTCTTCTTTAACCTCAAGTCCACCAATGCCTGGCAGGTTGGAGATATCCATGTGCTGCAACACAAGCGGCAATTTTATTGTTCAGAATCACTCAGGAACTCCCATTTAGTGTGATGTGTTAAAATCAAGATATCTGTTTTAGCTTTCAGCTCCGGAACAGTTTTCCTTGCATGACAAAAGTAGTAAAAAGCCCATATAAAGTACAGTAGGGTACAGCTTAGTTAAATTCATAATAGTAACCAGTTGCATTCTTTTTTCTTTTTTTTTACTGTATTTTACTGTACTTTACTTCTCCCTACATTTTGGAAAGATCACATGATTTGTTGGAGGTATGGATGGGAAGGCTCGTCTTCTTGAACCTGGAGCAACGTCTACATTTCTACTACTACGTGTTTTCTCGTTAAATCCCCAAATCTTGGAATCCAGGATTTGTCTTGCTGGATGCAAAGCCACTCATCACACTGGCAGGGTCATCTGCATGAATCGCTGGTTTACAGTTTGTTGTGATATCTTAAAGGCTGTTTCATGTGTAATGATTGACTGATAAAGGACACAACAGGTTGGTGTAAAAGGTTGAAATCTGCCTCCTTTCTTACATATTTATGTTCTGACTCTTTATATAACACGCACATAGTTAGAACTGCTCCGTCTCTCTAAATCAAAGTGAAGACACAAATCTGATCATTTCTTGCTTGGTTTGATTGTTTATCTAAAACACAAGTACAGCTACTGCATATCAATGTTTGTAATGTAAATCATGTGAAATATAATACAGTGCTCATGATTTATGTGTTGAAGAAAAAAAGAATAAATTACAAGCAAACCCCAGCTTAGTCTTTTTTGTATTATTTGTATGAGAGTGCTACACGTTGCTCTGTATGCATTTGTTTTTTTTTGTTTTTGTGTGTATTTGTGTTTGCGTGTGTGCCGACAAACAAATGAAACAATATCTGCAATGACTGGGACCAAACAAAAGAAATGAAAGGTGTGATCGCACTGCATAATTTCAGCAGGTAGCTCTCACTACTTTTTTTTTTTTTTTTTAATTTCCTGCCTCAGAAACACTCAGCATGCAAATGAAGCCACTTCACAAAAATCCTCTTTGTCTCTCAGAGGAGTTAAAATAAGTAAAAAAAACTGTTAAAGTAGTAAAGAGACAATAAAAATGAGCTTCTGTTCAAATGATGCATTCTACCACTGTATATGCATATTCTCTAACGTTTGCACATAATAACTCCTTTTCAGATGAACTCACGGCCGGAAAACTCTTTATGTTGCCAGTTTATGAACCTTTCAGACCAGAGGAGTTTCCGTAGTTCTTAAAAACCTTGCGAACACTTCCTGAGATATTAAAAGAAAATGCTTGGGCTGTTTTATGTTATCAGTAAAACGAACGACTCCTTTGCACATTGTAGTTTCGTGAAGTCATGAACTTTTTCTTTCCACTGGTCTGAGAAGCAAATAAACTTACAAGTGACAGATTTTTTGCCATACATGACCACATGTATGAAATCTGTCCAATATCCATCTTCTTAACTGATTTGTATTGTTTTCGCACCATTTTTAAAATGGTTCGCCTCTTAATGGAGGTAAACAAAACTTTTTGAAAATGCTGCTACTGCACATAACAACAATGGCGGCCTCCAGAGTGGCATAACTCCCAGGCCATATTATCCTAGGACTTGGGAGTTTTACACTTGAGAGTCACCAGTAATAGCAATCCAACTTGGTCATGGTGTTCTCGCCATTGTAAATGGTTAAACAATTCAGGTCGCGTACCTGAATTGTTGTCTGCACAGGGTGGACACCCACACCTCCGTCGCTGGATTTTAGTGATTTTAAGTAGGACAAAGCAGATGCAGAGGATTGAGGAGTGGATATAGTAAACACTACAAAGGCTGCTGTGGAAGTCTCTTTAGTTTTTTTTCTTCATGGAGCTAAAAATACAGTACATGGAATTATAATACGTTACAATGAATCATCAATTTCTCCTCAATCTATCGAAGACTGGGACTAATTCAATTTCAAGAACAGTTCACTGTGTACACTTCAGCAAAGCGAGGTTAGTAAGAGTCTCCGATGACGTTCATGCCATAACCGTAACACATAACATAGATTGCAAGTAGTATCAGCATCATTATTAGGCCTCCAGCGGTAACAGCATTTTTTTCATTCCTCCCACTGACCTGCCAGTTTTAGTGACCTCCGTAATTGTCCTTGCCAGGCGTCTAGTTCTACTACGGTGGATTATTCTATGTGGCTCAGAGATATTCTGCACTTTGTAAAGATGGAAAAAATAAGGTAAGTGATGAAAGGCTCAACTCTATTTATTTATTTTACCCGGGGTCCGTTCTTTAGTTTCATTATGAGAAATGTAAGACTGGAAGAACCATATGAGCACACTGTTGATCTATTTCCTTCACTTCCTCGACAAACTTGTGAGTTCACCTAAAGTCATATGCATTGTTAAATCATAAATCCCAACAGCATATATTTTGCAATTATTTTCTGTCTTTTGATATGCATATGCCAAGTGTTCCAACTGTATATGTCATTTTCCCTTTAAACCTGTCTTTTGGCCTGACTGCATGTCTCGCGTTTTCATTTTATTTTCATTTGTATTATTATCCCTTGGCTCCTATGTTACAATGATCATGCCTGTCTCTGTATATGTAAGCCTATTATTTGCCCATTACTGCAAGAAGAAAAAATATTTATAGTTTTAATGGGGGATCTAGCATCCTTTCCACGCTGCTGAGGATACTCAATAAACAGTACACACAACTTTCAGTGGGTAACATTTGGGTGTAGACACAACTTCTGCGAGCGCATCAGTCGAGCTCACCCAAGTTTTCCCCAGACAAAGATAATGAGTGAAGAGATCCTCACTGCAGTACATTTCCACCAGGTCACAGCACTTTTCTACTAACTCTTTCCCTCCCTATTACTTGTACCTCAGCCCTGTGAATAAACTACATATTTGGAGACATGTCCGCGCTCTCTCTTTGTCTTTTTATTTTGTTTTTTTGGGCAAAAGTCAGAAAATCTCACTCATTGTTGCCATCAGATTTGGAATAGAATGTTGTGGAGCACAAATAAAGCTGTGCACATAATACTGACAAATCCATGCGACCTGCACAGGTACAAAATAACAAACAAGCATATTTTGACATACTTTATTTTAAATCATCTGAAAAGCTTAAAGTGTTGTTGTCTTGCCAATCATGAAGAATTTCTTTTTTAAATATGACAAAAGTTTTAATACATAAAGGACACTAAGCTTTCAGACATCTTGAATTCGTTATACTGTATGTGATATGTGTTTGTATGTATATAAGTATGTATAGGGGTGTGTATATTTGGAAATAGATCATTTATTTTGTGTAAATGTATATTCATAAAATGTACAGCACATTTAATTTTTTTTATCTAGATTATTTACATATATTCATATATACAGTACATATATACAGATGGCGAGAGCGAGATCAAACAATGATGAGTTTGACATGTCGGCTATAACCAGTCGGGATTTGAAACACTTTTTGTATTTCCCTGCTCTGAAAAGAAATCCATCCCACAAGTCGCAATTCTGATTCAAAACCAACAAAAACATCTCATTAAGTGTGTTTACGGTGCAAAATTTTAAATCTTGTGAAGTCTGATGAAAGTGATTCACATGGTTGTGTAGCGGTAAACAGTGTGCTGCCATACAGTGAGAGTTTCCAGGTTTTTAATGTGTTGGTTTTCTCTAAGAATTCTCTCCTCCTTGCTTATTGGGTTAGGACACTTTTTTTGTATATTCTATATGTGAAGACCCCAACCCTCCTTAACTGTTCATTGCATAAAGCAGGTAAGATTGGGATAAGGAAGGGTGGAGTAGCTTCAAATAAAGTAAGCATGTATCTGTGTAAAATTAAGCAGGAGATGGTTTATTTATTTGTTAAAGAGGAATTGTCCTTGTGTTTCTGTCCTCTGCTGAGTGCAGTGACCGAGCGTCCAGCGCTCTTTTCTGCACAATGTCTGTGTCAGGATCAGCAGCGAAGCAGAAACGGAGCCGAGAGTAGAGGAGAGGCTCCGACTCATCTTCATACATCAAACTAATGTCGCCTCCCTCTTATTCATTTCTCCGGCCTTTCATCTGCCTGCCCACTCCAACCCACATTTATAGACCTCTTATTTTACATCATAATGTACAGAAATCTTTGATCGAGAGATTCATCATTGTTCGAGTCCCACAGTGGGAGTTGAAAGTACAGAGAAATTGTGGGGGGAAAAAGGGCAGATGATGCTCATGATAAAGGCGCGGAGAGGTGGAAAAATAGAAGACAGCGACGGAGACAGCAGCTCTCTGTACATACAGTAAGTCATCAAGGAAGCTACTCTCCTGCTTACGATGTACCATGGGTGCAGGATTCAGGCTTTCGGTGAGTGACACCTGGCATGTTTACTTCACAAGGACAAATGCTCCCTGAAGTTCTGTCTGTGTGGCGTCTTCTTCTCTGATTGCTCTTACATCTCGCCTGAGTGAATGTCTGCTTGGAGAAGACACAGTGGGCACCAACGGAAACAACGAACTTCTGCGGGGACACTCCAGACCGAGAGCTTCTCAAACACTCCTGTTTCCTTCAGTGATTTCACAGTAGAAGACGTGAGATAACCACTTCAACACGGGGTGAATTGCTCATTACTTGCTACTGCCGGAGTGAATCACACAATATACCTGTGTGTGTGTGTGTGTGTGTGTGTGTGTGTGTGTGTGTGCGTGTGCGTGTGCGTGTGCGTGTGCGTGTGCGTGTGCGTGTGTGTGTCCATTACAGTCCATTAGATCCACATCCTCTGTCTTCCCTGCAGCATGTACACACTGTAATGATCTGCCAGCCGGCTCCTGTGGCTCGGGAGCGGTGACGCACCGGCATGGATGATCTACTGTACCTCCACCCTCCAACCGCGCGATGACGCGCACAATCACACGCAGACACGCCTAATAAATTGGACGACTCCCACAGATACAGAGAGCCAATGTGATAAGCATTGATCGGGGTGTTGCCCTCACATTGCTAATAGATGTACTTCAGCCTCAGCGTCGTCGTTTCCCAATAATCCAACTGGTTATGACACCGAAGGGCCAGTCCACCACAAACCCACAGAGATAAATCCTCTCTGCCATTGGCCAGTGTTGGCATCGTCCGTCATAGTGCCGCAGCTACACCTCAATAACACCCCTGCACACTCTCAGCTCTCAAAATAGTGTAAGGGACCTGAAACCAGGTACATCGCGCAACGAGAAAAGGAAACAAGAGGTGGGAAGACGAGGGAGAATATGAGAGGAAGGAAAGATGACTGCAGCAGCGTGAGCAAAGAGGCCTCCTATTAGGGCAGTGGAGGGAGAAATATTGGCCCGTGGAGCCCCGCGCCATTTGTCCTCGTCAGGATCTTAAATAGAATCGGGATCAATTATTCATAGGGTCCATAACTCGCAGTAAATGTTAGCTGAGACAGTGCTGGGCCAGGCCACGGAGAGAAAGACAGAAAAGAGAGGTTATAAGCAGTTATGGAGGGGTTTTTAAAAGTCTGGGCAAAACAGCTGAATGACCAATTATAGTTCAGACCCGCATGTGGCATTTAAAAGCCCTGTTTCGCTTATTTGATGTGCCACTTTAAACGCATGATAATAAGTGAAAACACAATGAACGTGAACCCTGCGGACCCACGACAACGCCAGATCAGCCCAGCATAACACAATGCCCCTTGAAGCCAGTGGTTCGACACGTTGGCCTTGAAAACTTGTCATTTGGCTCCCAAGCAATTCATCACTGTGGGGATGCCGTGATGAGAAGTATTCTTTTGCAATTAAATTATTTACTTGTTGACTTTGCTTTTTTTTTTTTTTTTTTTTTTTTACAGTTCTCCTATGTGCTAGAAAAGTCTCTCATCTTTCAAGGTCTTCGAGGAGTTGAGGTCACGTTGTACACAACTCTTAATACTACTATAAGCAAACATTTATGCAGCCTTGGGAAAATACTCATTTTTATGTAACAAAGCTGCTAAAGATAGGAATCTACGACCAGAGTGCTGCAAAACTGACTCAACTACACCTAAAAAAAAAATTGTAGCCAGTCGTGTAAAGATAGGCACTGATTTCATACACAAGGCTCCTGTTGTGTCGAGTGTACAGGAGGCATACCACAACTTTTACATTTACAGTAGCCAAGTTTTGTTGCAAGGACACTTGTTACTATGGATACCACTTAATTCCCATAGTTGTTTGTTACCTCGACCCCTCCACAGCTGAAGGTCACCGCTGTGGAATGACGCTCACGCATCTTTTTAGTTTCTCAAGCCACATACAAATTCTCTTCGGACCCTTTTATTAAATACCTACTGAGAGATATTTAACAGCATTCCTGGTTTTTGCTTCCATCCTGTTGACTGAAGGAGCCTTTAATCTGAGCCTGTATGGGTTTTCTCCAGGTGCTCGGTCTTCCACTCATAATTCTAAGATGTGATTGTTAGGATAACCAATGACTATAAATTGGCCCAAAGTGTATGCATGTGTGGATATTTGTCTTTTTTTAAAGCTCTGAATAGTTTAGGCCCACAATGCATCTTAGATCTCCCGTTCTGGAATGAGTCATCCAGACCTCTGGAGGCCAATCGTATCAAACCTGCTTTGCCAGAATCAGAACCAAACGTGTAAAAAAATTAGCTTTTGGGCTTGTTTGTTTTTCTAAAGATTTAGAATAAATCTGCAGGTGATTCCAAATCGGAATTCTTTTGAAAACAAGTCTGCAGACCATTCTGTTTGCTGCTACCTTCCAACAAAGCAAGTCCTTTGATTTTAGACCAGCTGAGAGCCCCACCAACTGAAGAGTCCTTCATAAAGTGATTCAAATCATTTGTTTTGTAATTTCTATAATGATGATTGACTTTTATTTTTGTTTTAATGATTTTTAAATTACTATTTATCAGCATATTGGAGCACTTTGACATTTTAAATCTATCATTATTATTAATATTATTATTATTATTAGTAGTAGTAGTAGTAGTAGTAGTAGTAGGAGGAGTAGTAGTAGTAGTAGTAGTAGTAATATATTTCGACTTTATCTTTACATTGAACTTATTCAGAATATTTTTTAAGTATTTCATAGATTGCTTTCTTGTCATTGTCATTATTTTATTCACCTTTCTTATTGCTCTTGCCAATTGTATTTTATGTGGAAAATCACTCCGAATTGCATTGTTTCCGATATGTGTAATACAAATATAGTCTTTCCTTGCCAATGTCTCTCTTTGTCTGAATCCTGTGGGGGACTGTTGACCTGTCTAGTGGTATGCTCCAGCACTTTGCTATATCACACTCTTACACATAAGCGTCCAAAAGTGTCCACTCTCCACTTATAATCATATTGTCTTTCATATACTCTAATTGCTTGATGAAACTTTGATAATATATAAAAACAGGTGATGATAACATCATCACTTTCAATTTTCTTGTCACATCCATTATGCAGTTCAGTTTATATTTAAGCAAAATAAATGAGCAGCAGCACTGAAGCCACAAGAGTAACATCTGTGCCTTTGTGTTATACACCCCCACAGCACCAACAAAACTCCAGAAGAGAAGCATATCTGTGCCACACAACAGTCCCTCATGACACACCGAGCAGTCCTCCACAATTTCAAAACAAATGCTTTGTTGTTTGAAATACATAAATCAACAAGTGGGATAAACAATACAAACCATGAGCCTGACCTACTAAAGTTTTGCGCATATAAATATGACTGCAGACTTTATGTTGGTTGCACACACACAAATAGAAGCTGATCTACTGATATGATGTAATGGGCATAACAAAAGAACATGTGTTTAATACGGCATACCAGGTGTGGGCACCAGACCAAATTATTTGGGGGAGTATTTGCAAATAGATTATTGTACAACACACAATGTGATTTACGTAGTCTGAAAGCTCGGTGGATGATAGCATCTGTATGTAATGTGAGAAACATTTTCCTCAGCTGGCTTCCCGCCGCTTTTGTTTCTGGATTTTATAACAAGATATTGTCTGTGTTGTACCACTTCAATGGGGATTTATTTTCTTGAATGTGTGTAACAACTTCCTGATCCAACTCCACGGCCTATTTTGTGCTTGTGGGATCACCATCCAATCAATCCATGGTGAATACAAGCAATAGTGCAGAGAGTCCACGGTCATTTGTATAGAAAGATGATGAAGTTGGGTTGCTATTGCAGGTGATTCTAAGCTATAAAACTACCAAGCCCAAGTATAATATGGACGGGGAGTCCTGACACTCAGGAGGGCGCCATTGCTGTTATTGTCCATCTACTCTCGCATGTGCAGAAAAACTATTTACTACGGCTTTTGAGACCAAGCAGAGCTGGGGCCTGGACACGTTTAGACATAGCGTATTTACAAAAACTGATATTTCCCCCTCTATGTTTTCAAAAATATTTGGATCATATTGGCACTGTTTTTAGAACAGTAACTGTAAAGTCAAGTCGCATACTGTGATGTTAAACTTCATCTCCCCCTGTCTACATGCAAACAGGTTTTTTCCAAATCTCCCCTTTGGCCAGAGTTTTCAGATATAATCAATTTCGGTGACTTGCAGCTTGGTTTACCTGTAAACGAAACATCACCATTTTCACAGGTTTTCAATGTCACATAAATAGTGCTTTTATCACAAATAAGTAGGAGCATTCATTTTCTCAAGAATAAGATGTTGTTTTTTTTACTTCAGACCAAAGAACAAAGAACAAAGACTGTTTTTGTACTGTGTGGACAGGAAAGTTTCTTCCATTCATCCATTTATCTTATTTGTTCATGTTTGGGATGATGGTAAATTAAGCTTCTCGTAGATAAGATTCATTAAACTGCAAGCTACATTGACCACAGTGCCAGTGGATCACACTTAGCCAATTAGCTCAACACAAGACTGAGGAACATCTACATAAACGTATGCAAACTTTACACCAAGGGCCATTATCCCAGATATGAACACGGATCTTGTTACTATGAGGCCAGAGTGCGCGCCACAATGCCACCGAAGACTTCATGTGGTGTTTACTTTAAGCATTGTTGTCTTCTACACAAGTCGGGGGTTAAGGGTTAAAAGTGGCCATCAGAAGCCCCAGTTTGGATTTGAGTGCTTTTAATGACATATTATTTACAGAGCTCTTATCAAAAAAAAACAACCACTGAGGATTTTTGAAGAAATATGTATGTATATCATTGAAGGGTAAGTGGCCCGTGATAACATGGATGACAACATTTTTACAGACATAAAGAAATGCAACACAAAATGGACCAGATAAATTGCAGTGTTATACCGATATAATGGCTGCAGAAGATGTAATGGTTAAGCACAGAGAATCTGGCACACAGAAAAGCAGATTGAAACATACACAAACTAATGTGTGCAATTACCAGAACATCTTATGTGGAGTGTTGTTTTTTTTCCGACTACAAATGCATACTGCTCAATTAAGCAACCGACTAACTTTGGATTGCACGCACAGGATTGAGTAACACTTCAAATTCTATATCACCCAGTTGCAAGTGTGAATATGGAGCATAGATGACTGAATATTTTGAATTTGGATTCTCTGCAAGCCTCCATAGAAAATGTCCCTTGTATATCCTCCCTGGCACAGAGAGACACAAGCCTGAGGCCTGAATTATCACACAGAGACAGTTCTGGTGATAATTGACTGAAGGAATGCCAGCCACTTACTGATGAACATGGAAACACTCCACTGTGCATCTCCAAATGGCTTTCGCCAGCTAATGGCGATGTGAGGAAAAAAAATGAGCTTGCATAAGGCATTGGAGGTAATGTAGCTTCCAGCTCAGCTCATTTTCTCCAAACGAAAGAGATAATCTGGACCCCCCGAAGGCCTCGGAGATTGAAAGCTCCACAAGCGGAAAGGCCAAATAACTAAGAGAAATTAATCGTGAGCCTGGGCCAAAGTTTTCTCATTTTACATTGAAGGCTTTGACATAAGACAGTAAATGTGACAAAACAATAACAATTTCCCCTCCCTATTGTTCCTTACGATTCATTTTCTCAATTTTGCCTCGCTTTCCTCATCCAACACCCCACTTTCTTTCTTCATCAAGCCCCATCTCAGTCCTCTTCCCTTTCTGTCTTCATGCAGACATAAATGCAGCCTGTTTGTGACAACTGGAACACTCTCCATACCCAGATGGACTGGCAACCGGCTCTCTCAGCAGAAGCAGGCTTTCATTCTCTCTCTGCCTCTCCTCTTTCAAACCTGCACAGCCATTCAGTCTCTCACAGGGTTTGATGGCAGCACAAAGACACGACTGATTCTGAAAGCATTGTTAAGCAATCCCGGAAGAGATCCTCTAGAAATTAACTGTCTTTGTGCAAAGGCGTATTTTTAGGAAAGTATAATGATACAATGTCGCACAAATACACCAACCAGTAGGTTGCAGGTTCAATTCCCATCTCTGCCTGTCTACATGCCGAACTGTCCTTAGGCAAGACACTGAACCCCAAACTGCTCCCATTGGGGGTGACAGCGCCTTGCATGGCTGCAGCCCCCAATGGTGTGTGAATGTGCGTGTGTGAATGGGTGAATGTGATGAGCTATGTAAAGTGCTTTAGGGCTGCTCACACAGCTGTAAGGTGCTATATACAGTAAGTGAAGTCCATTTGTGTTGTGCAAGTTAGAGAAGATCACTATATAATTACACTAACTAGTTGTTTTGTTTTTCAAATGTAATCTTTATCTAAAAAGATACAACTAATTAAAATGTTATTGCAAATATTAAAGAATAACCTGGAAAATGGGCCTAAAAAAAATTGGAAAATGCAACATAACGGTTGTGCGTACACCATCAACAGATTATGTAGAAAACTAGGAGACGATATACTCAACAAAACACATATGAATAGAAATCAGGGGTTAGTGGGCCAGGCAGCTTATTCTTTACAAATATTGGTGAGAAAAATTACTGGAGAAATGAATTTTCCCTTATTTTTTTAATTATCTCCTTCAATTAACATCATTTTGATAATGTAGCGTTTCTGTCATACATTAGTTGAGCATTGGATCAAGCTAATGACTCGTTGACTGAGGCCCCATTTGCAAGACAAAACAGAAAACCTTCGTAGTGTTTTGGGTGTCTTTTCACATGACAACGCCGCTTGGAGCTATTGAAAACACCTATTTTCGAAAACGCTGCTACTGCGAATGTGCGCCTTAGGTGTAATGGATAGTTTTTCGGCAGATGAGCGAGTATATGGACAATAAGAATGGCAGCATCCAGAGTGCCATAACTCCATAAGTCCATATTCTCCTGGGACTTCGTAGTTTTATCGTTGAGAGTCTCCTGGAATAGCAATCCAACTTGGTCATCTGTCCATACAAATCACCATTATTGATGTTTATAGTGTATAGTCTGCGTACATGTGTGTGTGGATTTATTACAAAAACACAAACATTAAATATCTAATAATTCCAATTTTTGGGGGGATTTTTAACCCATTTGATTTTTCTACCTTGCATTTCCACTTTGATGCGGCACAATTCCATCTTCTTTTGTGTGTTTGTTTTTTTGTTGCTATAAATACACTTTATTAGTCACAGGTCTGCATCCAGATATAGAAGGACGGCTAGGTACAAGTTTCTACTGGTTTCAATGAGTCAGAGAGTTCTTATAATTCCTCTAACGTGCAAGCTGAAGATGGGAAACATTCTAAGCTGCTTTAAACAGAAACATCAATTGTGGTGCCTTCAGTTGGGGTCGCCTTTGTGAGGCAGTAACCACATGTTGAGCAAGTGCGGGTAAAGAAAATGTGAAAAAAAATTGTCGGGAAAAATCCCAATGGCAGAAACACTACTGGTATGGAATATTATTTTAATGTGTTTTTGACATAAGAGTTGTATTTTTGGTTCTTTGTGAAATCTCAGCTCTGCTGTTGTTTGTCTTCTCTTGTTTGGTCTTAAGGTGCAGAGAGCATGTGTAAAGAAATGAGAAGGCTGCTCTCACATTCAACTGAATAAGTACTTCCAAACATTAAAAAAAAGAGCACCATTGTAATGTACACACACATTTTTGACTCGAGGACAAATATCATAAATATTCTAAAGGAGGATTTATATTTCATTGTTGTGAAGCCAAATCAGAGATGCAATCCCTGCTACAATCCTGTCAGATCTAGCAATGTTTCCCCCCCATGCCTGGAAGGTTTTTATAATTACTCAATCACGTGAATGTTTTAAGAAGATTGCGGTTATACACAATGTGGCTTCTTGAACAGTCGAGGTCACCAAACACGCCATACTGTATTTATTAGATTTTATATGGCTGCACGTATCTGTCACATAATTGGTAAATGAACGTATTTAGTGTGTCTCACTGCTCAGGCAGAATCAACCGTCCATACATGTTCTTTTACATTCACCCATTCGTGCATACATTCATTCACGTGGTGAGGGTGAAAGTTGAGCCAACAGAGTCATACCAGCTCCATGACAGCGTACAGGAAAATATAGTTTGAGATACTCAGAGGCATTGCAGTGAAGTAGGAAAGTTAGACAATTGTCTAAATATGATGGAACCCCTTCACTTAGACACTGTCTGCAACTTTTGCAATAAGTTGAGAATCTAGTATTTAATGAGTTCCACGACCAGTTGACATCAGGTACATATCACCAGTATCAATACAAAAAAGGCATGAAACCCTTGTAGATTTCAATGACACACGAGTGGCTCCCAACTAAAAAACGAAGCACCCTCTATCCATCTGGGATATAGGAGACTCTCAACTATAGAACTACCAAGTCAGAACAACTATTTACTTCGGCTGCGATGTGCATGCGCAGGAGCAGCTTTTCAGAAAAGTTGCGGAAAAAGAGTGTTTTTAAGAAATTCCACCTTGGGAGCCATATTCAAAAACATGTGTTTTCAGGGCTCTGAGCACATTTGTTACGTAAATGGAAACCCAGAACACAGCAAAGGTTTTCTGTTTTCACTTGAAAATGCTTTTGTGTATATGGGGCTTTAGTGCTGGGTTCAATCATTTCAATTGTATTCTCCAAGTATAAAACATAGTACCACTACAACATTCAACTAACAAACACACTTCCACTAATATCAGCCATGGCTGACTTACACAAGCGTTCAACACATGAGCAATGGCAGTTTCAATTAAACAGTTAAACAAGTTTTTTGGGGCGTTTGTATTTCACTCGTCAGTTAAGCTCTTGCACACATTTTGTTGCCACTCGCTTGCAAACATACAACACAGTTCCACTGCTTAGCATCTGCATGTTGTCCACGTTCAATCTGCAGAATAATGTGAACCTCCCAAAGTGCCTGCTTACATATGTGCAGTGTTACAACTAAAGTGCAGAGGTTGTAAGTCATGAATGAACCATGAAGGAAAACTGTTACGGTATTCCCACATCAGCTGGCTTACACTGCAGCATCTTGCAGTAAACGGCCTGTCAGTTCTATGTCTCAGTGTAGCTAATCTGCTAATCTTAATAACACTGGGGTATTCCAAGAAGTCAAATTTGAGAAAAACTGTTATATTAGATCAGAAATATTGCAGGTACTATCTTTTTAAGGATTATTACACTTCGCAAAGAAAGATTTGACCTTCTGGCTCGGCCAGGTTTGAGCCAACGGGCCAGAGGTTTGACACTCTTGATTTAAACTATAAAATATGTTAGAAAAAAAAAAAAAAAGACACTTAAAGTTATATTCTTAAACTTTAGGAAGTAGATGATACTGAAACAGCAGACTTGCATGACAGAACAGGAAAACAGACCCTTTAGTGTAACAGTCACAACACAAGAAACATCATAACACACCTCCTTCTCTTGGACTGAGCTACAGAATGTGAATCTGGACACCTCCTTCCCTTTCGCATCCCTCAGGACCAACACAGCCCTTTTCCAGCTCCACATAGGAAGACCCATGCATTATGCATCACTATCCAGGCCTATTTCGGAGCTGCGAAGCGAAAAAAAAAAAAAAGAAGTAAAGAGCAACACAGAGCTTCCCAGGCTCCAGCAATTGCGCCTGTTTCTGTGGAAAACGAGGTCTCGTTCCGACTGTACGGAATTACCAAGAGGAGAACATGAAATATTTAGCATTGTCATCCCCTCCTTCCCCCCTCCACTTTCCAGCTCAAACTTCCTTAGGGGAAAAAAGTGGGAAACTGCAGGGAGCTTTCAGAATGTTTTCCTCCAGTGATTATCTGGGAAGGTCCAGGGGATGCACCATGGGGATCATATCAAGGAGGTCAGGCTCCCGAGTTTGTTTGTTTGGAGGGGGTGGTTTCCAGGTGACACATGGGATTTTGATTTATAGAGAGAAGAATGGCTGCGATCAAACCGTGCCGCGCAAAGGGAGAGTGATGATGCCCGGGCGAGGTGAGGCATTTCACATGCAGAAATGGACAAACAACCACAGGCGAGCGTGTACAGTACATGCATACATTCATGGCAGCATACAGACGCAGAGGGCAACAGGACAGCATCTTTTCCTTCTTTTTTTTTAACCTGGCCATTTGTTTGAAGCAGCATGCATTTGGTGTACACACTGGGTGACCTTGACACTGAATATACCTCCACAGGTACTTCTCTTTGAGACACCTGAAAGAGCCCCTGTATACTAACATCAAGACGGTGTTTTACCACACGTCTATTATTTTCTGCCGGCCCAAAGGTCTGCTTCCCGTTTTCCAATGCATAGAGGACGTGAAAAAAAGAAAGAGTCTGTCACAAATTGTAAATGTTATTATAAAAAATGTCATTTTCTGCATCGTGGATGTGTGTGGAGGCATGCATTCCTCCTGTATGTGCAATCTCCTCCAACGTGACTGTTTTTCTGCCTCTGCAATGCAAACTCCACCACTGAGCTTCTTCTCCTTGTACTTCTTCTTGTTCTTCTTCTATTTTTCCAATCCAAAAAGGCTTCCATAAGGAGGATGAAATCATTCAATTGTGTGGGAACATCGGGGCCTTTTCAATTCTCAACGGGACATCAAAGCACACAGCAAGACGCTGCACTATTAGAGTCCATGGGTGGGATGAAAATATATTACAAATACATCTACTCTCCTCTGAAATCCACAACTGGGGTTTCATAACAAAGAGCAGCCTTCGCTCAGTCATCCGTCTCCTCCGGGAGCTGTGATTAATCTAACCTTTGATGTTTTTAAAACAACAGGGAGGAGGCGGAAGACATGGGATTGGGGGTGGGGTGGGGTGGGGGAGGTAAAGACTTTAGTAATGCACAGTTGTGAATGCTGTGCTAATGAAGCAAATTGAATTGAATCACACAGGATATTGAAGTCGGGCGTCGCAGAGAGTGACACAGCGTGTGAGCACAATGCACACAACAACATCTCAATGTTAGGAGATTAAGCCAAGATGGTGGGGGGGGGGGGGGGGTAAGAAACTCAACTCTCGAGAGGAAGGAGGGTGAAGGGAAATAGAATTTCCAGATAATTTTGAAGTCTGTCAGCCACCGTGCCATGTGTGCCAACTCTGATATTATGCACGAGGCGAGACACGCTGGAAGGTGAGAACTGCAGCCGGAAATGTTCAGAAGCATGCGACACACGTTTCCTGCACGGCCACGTATGATGAGTGCACACACACACACACACGCACACACACACTCAGTGAGTGTGTTTGTTTGCCTCCAAGGTTACAGGGTGTTAAGACGTGTCATTAGGTGTGAATTAGGCAGAAATGAAACAGAAGCGGCTGTTGTGCATTTAAATAACATTATAAGATGCTGCCTGCTCGCATGTGCGCACAGTTCTTTCTTACATGATTGCCTCCCATTCTCTAAATTATTCAGTGCAGTTTGGTATTCAAATGCTCGCATCTCATTTTGTGTGTCCTGGTGTTTACAGTAAAGAGATTAATCCCTCTCTTTTTAAGAGGATGAAGGAAACAAACTCCCAAGAGTGGTTCCCAACAAGCCTCGGCCTCTCACTTCCCAGATGGCTCTCTGTCATCTTAACTTTGACGACGGTATAACATTATGCCAAAAAAGCAGGAGGTATCGCTGCTGTTTCTACAGAAGAGCAGTGGCTCATATAAAGCAACATTGCCCCTTTGTGGAGAAATGAGAAAAATGTTGAGGAGGAGCTTGAGAAGAACAATCAGAACGTCAACATATGGCTTGTTTAAGTGTTATAGGGCGTTTTTAAGGTTGGGGGGGTTGGTAGGTAGAGTAGTCATCTCTCAATCCGTGGTCGCAGGTTCGATTCCCCATCTCTCCCTGTCCTCGCTGTCAAAGTGTCCTGAGTTGCTTCCCAATACATTTGTTGAGCACCTTGCATGGCTGCTGCCATGTGTGTGTGTGTGTGTGTGTGTGTGTGTGTGTGTGTGTGTGTGTGTTTGAAGTGATTTGGGGTTGCACAAGCAGTAGAAAAGCACTACATAAATTAAATCTATTTTCACCGATTAAATAGTACTACAAGTACTGGTGAAAGTTTTATGCACCTTAAATGTTATTTCTTATTCATGTAAATATAAAAGGGCCAAAGATTAGCTTCTTGAATTACCTTTTTTATTAACTGTTTTAAAAAGAACGTGTGTGCGTGTGTGCGTGTGTCTGTGCACTTGTGTGCTTTTTAAATGGTAATAAAGGGTCCAGCTTAAACGGCACTAGGAAAAATGTAACATCTGTCATGAAAAAAAGTATTTCATCGAAAAAATACATTTAAACTCCATCATTGCAGAGTTCTGGAACCGATCCCAGCTATCTGTGGGCAAGGACACGGTACACTCTGGACAGATCGTCAGTCAATCACAGAGACAAACAGCCACACACACTGACATTCAGACCGAAGGTAAATTTCGGGTTTCCAGCGTTTTGGTGTAACTTTGTTGTACTTTACTTGATTTTCTTATTTCAACTTTTATGAGAAATTCAGAGAAAGATGAACCCCAGCCAAGTTATTTCTTGTTCTTATTTCACTGAATTACTTTCTGCCTGACAACTATGATACTAGTTGAATCCTGATCTGTATCATTGTTAATGACCCATCCATCCATCTTCTTTACAACTTTATTCAACGGAGGGTTGCAAGGACCTGAAGGCAATTCTCTAAAACTATGGGCCCAATGCAGGCTGTCATGTGTATGTGTATTCATACATATATAAACTTTTTGACATTATATGACATTATTAGTAATAGTTATATAATATATAATAATTTGGATCAAGAGGCAGTAATAACTCTCCTGATAATAAATTTGAAATACCTGGTATACCTCTGTGAGTAGTCTGTAAGTTGTACTGTATAATGAATTGACTTTATAATCTGGTTAATTCATTTCCAAAAATGTGTACTTTTGCCCTCCCCTAAGCCGTTTTAACACACACTGTATATGACAACTAATCATGTAATGCCTGACAATCATTTCATATTTCTGACCATTTTAAATGTAATAAAGCCGATATTGTAGTAACTTTCTATTGGTGTAATAGGATGTTGGAGTCACTGTCATCACCAATAACCTTTTGGAAAAATAAAAAATCTATTGATATTTTGATACATCGCATCATATACAACTACAATTCTTGCAAATAAAAGCTTCTTTTGCAGGTTTTGTGTGGTTTGCTAATGCCTATGTAGCACATCTAACCCCAACCCTAACCCATTATGACGTTTTGTGATCAGATTTATCACAATCATTATCACAGTCATTATCACAAATTACTGGAAATTATTAACAGTTATTACATTACTGCTTACTATGTGGTTTATTCCCAAAATTTAAAAAGGAAAATCATGCAAGGAGAGGGCATTCTCGTCTCCTGCTGTTGTATGTACCTCCTGAAACTCTGGTGTTTCCCAGGATGGACCCGCCCCACACATTAACCTTTTAGTTTTGGTGCAACCATCCACACTCGCCACATACTTGAAACACTAATCATTTCTAAAGGTTTAAGAAGAGAATAAATAGCCAGATTATTATGTTACTGTTCATAGTCCATGACGCCAAGTGTGGCGTAATTCAGCCATTAAGAGCTTTAAACAGCCATTAAAGATAAAAGTTTCTCCAGATTAAAGGATTTTATCAGCTATGATAAACCATGGCACACTGCCATCTCGCCTTTGACCCTCCACATACAAACTCAGCATTACAAGATCAACAAAGTGTTACTGTCACACAGAACCGCAATGTTTTACGATCTGAAAGCTCTTCAAGCCGCCGAATGAGATCCAGAGAGCAAACTGTATTGATTCAGGCTGAAAGATGGTCTCTGCTGGGACGCCTGGGATGAAGACTGAATAGAGAACAAGTGTGTAGAGCGGCACGTGATCAGTTTCAGATTTGTTAGAAGTTTTGAGTTGAAGTCCAGCCGTAACCTCAAGCGACATCAAATCATAGGGTTTTTTTTTTCTCCCCCTTTTAAATCAGTGCAGTAACAGATGAGGTTCAACACCTGAAAACATAGACAATGCACATGTTTGCACACAGTTGGACCACATGATACACAGTTGGCAGCAACGCATGCCCTCTGGCCGGTTTAATAAGGCTAAATATGCCGGGCGGATGCGATATAATTATATTTGAAAGAAGGCTCATGGTTGATTGCAGGAGTTTCAGCTGTAAGGTCACTGCTCAGTCGGCCAGTATTTGGATAAAGGCTGTGCATTTAGACATGTGGAATAAACAGTGACTGTGAATCTTGTGTGTTTGTGCCTTAGGTAAACACATCGATGCTCCTTCTCAGCTGAGTGACAGAGTCAATGCAGGAAGTGTCAGGAGTTACACAGACAGAGGCTTTGTAATTTGACTGCAGTGCATTAAAAAAAAAAACCTGAAGGCCATTGTGATAGTGAGGTCGAGCAAAACTCATTCACTGGTGCAAAGAGATACAGATATGAATATACCCTGTCAAATTTCTTCTTTGAGGTTAGAGTTGATTTAATTATCTCTCTTGGGGAAAACAATTGTTGCAGACATGGTGAGATAGCGCACATACAAATGCAATCTAATAAATAATTGATGATAATAACAATTATAACATCATCTCACTACAATCTGTCGCTAATTTGACAGAGGAGGAGTTGTTAGTATCTCTTACACCTTCATATTGGACGTTATTGTTCTGCTAACATGATGTTTCCTGGTTGAGCATTTTTTAAGGTGGTGAAGCGGGCCGCTGTTCCCGTGACTTTCTGGCATGTTTGGTATCTATTGAACATTTAACATCACATTTCAAAGCCCGAATGCACCACATTTGATTATGCTATATATTTTTACAACAAAAAAGTCAAATAGGCTGTTTTGCCATGACTTTCAGACTTATTTCTAGGTTATACTTGTAGTTTACTTTATGTGTTATATACTGGTTTTGTGGTTATTTTCATTGAAAAGGGGTATGTGTAAAATGAACTTGGTATAGACAGTTTAAAGATTATAGATTAACATATCTCATACCTCTAGTGGTGGTAAAGGTATCCTAGTTTGACAGAAGCCTCAGAGGGAAGGTTCACTGCAAATCATCCATTCATCCACTTAATCCATTTATCTTCTATAATCTAGACAGTACACTCGTCTATCACAAAGCTCACACACAGACAGACTCATGTCCAAATAAACTGAAGCAACATGTGGGAGTTCGCCAAGGAAATCCACACATCAAGAAAGCATGCTTTATTGATCTCTTTGGGGAAATTATTTCTCCGCATTTAACTCATCCTATTCATAGTTAACCTTAAGAACACACACACACTGGGATCAGCCCCACGGTGCAGCGCCCACAGGGACCGCCACCGCCCCAGGCAGAGAGAAAGCAAGTAAACTTCACAGTGAGGGCTCAGTGCTTATCACAATACCTGATGAAACACCTTCATGCTATCAGGAGTGGCGTCTTGTCTCCATCCACAGGGTTACCTGATCGTTTGATATACATGGAAAGGATGTGGATCATATGCTCCACCCATCACGTCCGTTAGATCTACATCCAGTCGAATCCTATTGAAGGTTCTGGACCCAGAGTGCTCACCTCCAGGATCAAAACACCAAATGGGGAAATATCTTTTTGAAGACCGGCGTTTCTTCTCTTTCAGTCGAGCTCAAAAGACTTGGAAAATCAAAGGCAGAGGTGCACCGTGTTTTTGCGTAGACACACAGCGGTCCAACGCCTCCTTTGGCTTGTCACCTGTCTTTCTGTGCTGCCACTCCTTTACTGATAAACCAACTCCATCTGTTTGTCCTGCACTGATAAGCTTTAACATCTCATCCTGAAGTGACTCCACATGATAGCCAAAAACCTTCAAACCTTTCATGCAAAAGGAGGGAAAAATAAAAACCGGACTGAACCGAGATGTATTTGCATTTGAATCGACAGAATTTCATGCAGCAGAACTTAAAAAAAACTGACCAATCTTTCCACTGCGAGCCAAGAAATGGACTCCAGAAATAAACTTGAGGCTGCGGCTAATCAGCACTCATCTCCATTCATGCTCCATGCCATCGTCTTTCCATTCCAGCACATTAGAATGAGTAATTGCGGAAGCTGCTTCATTGGGAGGAAATGGGGATTGAAATAAGATGGTGCGGTAGACAATGTGAGTGCAGCGTGCGTCACGCACAGACACAGTGGCATGTGCACTAACGACACACAACCGGCTGAGAGAAGATGTCTTATCGCACATAAATCGGTGAATGTGAACGATATATTATATTACACACACATACTCACTAAGACACATTGTGTGCGCCAGGGAATTATCAGGCGGACCCTGTCCTTTGACCTATACACACACACACACACACACACACAGACACAGACACAGACACACACACACACACACTCTCACACATGAGCATGCGCACAGTGTATATAAAGGGCTGGGACATTGAACGGTCTCTCATCTTAGACAAACAAACTTTCAGACAAACTCCTTCTCGCGCCGCTCTCACATACTCCCATCAAAAATGCCTGCAGACTACAATGGACGCTGGGAAATGGTGACCAATGACAACTTCGAGGAAGTCATGAAGGCCCTCGGTGAGTTGCACTCATACAAAATGCATGACGTTGTGTAAAATAAGGGAGAAAAGTGGCATGTAGTCCTCCTCAAAAGGAACGAAGATTAATGAGAGAGCTGCGTTAAAAGACAGGCTGAGCAAAGAGAGCAGAAAATCTGGCATGGATGTGACAGAAAGGATGAGAGGAGGAGATGGAGAGAGAGAGAGAGAGAGAGGGAGAGAGAGAAGAGGGGGAGAGGAGAAAAACAAGAGTAGTGCTGAGGCATTGCTTCATTTCCTCATTGAGCTGCTGTCAGGCCAAGTTAACCCCCACTCCGTGAGCGGTTGCCGTCTCCTACCACGCCAAATAAATATTGATTCACTCCTGTCTGCATTTTCATCCTCCTGATCCACCAGAAAGGGAAATGGATTCCAGCCGTGGACCAGGCGACGAGCCAGCTCGCCATTTTTAAAGGGTGTGGGGGTGTAAAAAAAAATAAAAAATGAAGGTTCCGATCTCTCCTTTTGGTGCGTCATTGATCAGGCCCCAGAAACACTTTCATTATTCACGACTCTATCTGCAATTCATAGAACAACCCCCTCGATACACTGCGCTCACGCATGAAATCCGGGAAATCCTCAATGCTTCAACCTCATTTCCATCCAGCAGCATGGGGAAAATGACATCCTGATGGAAATGGGTCAAAAATATCATTTAGATGGGTAAATACAGGGGCCTCATCTGTAAGAGTGATGGGAAGAAATTGAATTTTCACTTTAATGCAAATGGGATATGAATATCTAAACAGTCGGGCTCGGCAGTTTTCATAGGCAGAGCAGAGTGCCGGAACTGGAGGCGGAGAAACTCATTTGGGCCCATCTGACAAGGAGCAAGGTCATTTTTAAAGGGTGAACGAGCATTTTTTTAGCAAGGAATCCTAATAAGTGGCCTGTGGTGTCACGCGCCTACGCACAGCTATACACACTCTCATGACAAGGGTCGGCGAAATGTCCCGGATTCTTGGTAATGCCTTCACTGACGTTCAGTTCCTTCCCGTGTGTAACGCAGACATCGACTTCGCCACCAGAAAGATCGCCTGCCACCTGCACCAGACCAAGGTGATCGTCCAGAACGGAGACAAGTTCGAAACCAAGACCCTCAGCACCTTCAGGAACTACGAGGTCAACTTCACCATGGGAGAGGAGTTCGAGGAGCACACCAAGGCCCTGGATAACCGAAAGGTCAAGGTAGGAACGGTTCCTCGCTTATTCGTGACGCGTCTGAGCAGCAGACGAGGTGAGAAGTAAACGCAACTGTCGCCTTCTCTCCTCCCGATTTTCCGTGATGTAACAGACTTTGGTGACCTGGGATGGGGACAAGATGGTGTGCGTTCAGAAAGGGGAGAAGGAGAACCGTGGCTGGAGACAGTGGCTGGAGGGAGACCTGCTGCACCTGGTGAGAAAAAAACAACGCACAAGATCTTCCATGGCTGCAAGCCGAAACAAAAACACGCCATAAAATCAATGAAGCACACTCGACTGAACATTTCTGAGTCGCACCTCCATAGTTCACCTCATATCCAGAGATAACAAAAGGGAGATTAGAGTCACTATCTGAACCACATGATGTCTGATTATATAATTTATTAAGAAATATGTTTGTTGCAGCCTCAAAGTCTGAAGGTCTGCCCCCCCCCCCCCCCCCCCCCCGTCTCTCTCTGCCAGGAGATCCATGTTCTGGACAAAGTGTGCCACCAAGTATTCAAGAAGTCACAATAAGATTGGACTGAACAATATCTGCACTTACTGCCTGCTGTTGTAAAACTATTCATGTAATTGTTTATTTATAATGTAACTTGTGGAGAGATGTAATAAATTCATTTAAACACTGTATTGTGTTTTACTGTTGTGTGATAAAAAAAGAAAAGACCACTGCACTTGTTTAAACATTTGCTCGCTCCTTTTATTATTTCATTTATTCTATGACACCATGCAACATTTAACACACAGACACTGATGTTACCACAAGAGATAATCATCCCACTCATTTTGTGATTTTTAATTCAGTAAGGATCCAATATCTGATTATTTTCTACAAAACTGGTGTTGCTCTCACTGACGTTAAGACGACCAGTTTATGCCACAGCCACCAGGTGAAGACAATCATACACTCAGGCACAGATGAAACACATCAGGGTGTGGAGAAGCAATCAGACAAGAGGACGGGGAGTCAAAGGCCTCGTTCACACTCAAGGAAATGCGAGCCAGTTCAGATTTTTTTTTTTTACTAACAAGCGACCCACATCCGACCAGTTTTGTGGCCGTGCGAAAACGCCAATTCCGATTTTTTCACACCAGACCGAGGCCTCGATCGTAGGTGGTACCAATTCAGATATTTTTCTTCAGGTGACTGCTTTGTCCCTGACGTGTGCCTGATGTTGCGGACAAACACCAGAGGAAGCAGGTCTGGAGAAATGTTAAAAGCTGTGCTCTCTTTTTTCCGCTCTCTCCTTCTTTCCCTCCTCATGTTGTCTAGATTTTGTAGGCTTGTATTTAACAACCACTTGAAACTGGATCTACGATGGCTGACAAGCGTTGCCAGATATGACGGTATCCCCCAATTGGGGAGCCAAACTTTGTTCATTTCGTGCATTTGTGTGTTTATTGTGTGTTTATTATCACACAAATTATAGTTTTACGATTTTAAGAGATTTGGGCTGGTTTTGATTCAGGTGTGTGGTTATTATGTTGTTTATGCTGGAAACAGTGAGTCATATCTGGCAACCCTAGTACTGACAGGCGTGCCATGCGTAAATAGCATGCTCAGCGTCACGTCACGTCACGTCGTCTTCTGCGCATGCGCTCTGGGAGAGAAAAAAAATTGGATCCCAGCAAGAAATCGGAATTGAGCATCAAGACCTGCGGTGTGAAATTAGCCATTGTTTCTTTATGTCATTATTCTATATATCAGTGACTTACGATCACCTTATGATTTAAAGCATTAATGAGAATGAACACAACAGTATTGCCAGTTCAGCGAGTGTTACAGCAACTCAACTACAACAGAAAAGGAAAAAATAGAAATAAAAATTGACAAAGCAAATGTTCAAGTCACAAAATAATGGAGTTTTAAAAGTTGTTAAACAGATTGGTATCCACGAAAAGCTTTATTTACACCAGTTTCTTCCCTTTGCTGTGCTTTTTCAAATGATTTTGTGATAGTGTGTATATTCAAAGGATTTCTTGAAATGCTACTCAAAAAGATCTGAATAGAAAGTATGATGATGCACTACAAAAGAAAAGGTCAATCTGAAATAAGTAGGCAATGGTTTTAAAAGTAAAAACTGACCAGGTTTAAACAAAAAAAAGAACAAAAAAAAAGATATGCTTTGGACGGAGAAAATCTGAGAGTGAGGTTGTTGGTTTTTACAGTGTGCTGCAGGTACAGCCTGTCAGAGGCCGTGTTGTTTTTGTTTTGTTTAGTTGTTTTTTTTACAGTGCAGCAGCCAGGTACAGCGTGTTCTCCTGGTTCTCCTGGTTCACCGGATCTGGAGCTGCTCCACAGGAAGCGGCAGGATCCACGTCAACAAAAGAAACTATGTCAAGTCACACAGCATTTAAACGGAAATGAGAGAGTTCTATTTCAAAATAAAACCACTGTGCATTATGCATTTTCCAATTGCCTTTGGTCAAATCCTTTATTTGTTTCAATTATACACAGTATGATGGGCTGCAACAATTTTTCAGTAATTGTTCCGGACTGAAACGAGACTGTTTACAATGATGATTACAATTTTGCTGCATTTTATATCTCAGTCTAGTATATTAGACATGAGGTCCTGCAGACATGCAAATTATTCAATTTAAATTAGATTGAAATTGCCCTACAAGAAAACATAGTTTGCCCATCTTTTGGCAAGTTCATCACTCTATGGGGCTTTCAGTAGGCATTTCCAACGTAATCCAGTGTAAATTATAGTCAATATCAATATATTTTTTCCATTTTGAAAATGTTTCCAATGTCGTTACGATGCCCTAAATTAGCTCGTAACAATGAGACCAAACATAATTAGCTCAAAGTTGCAAGAAAAACACTTTAAAAAAACCAAAACAACCCAACGTCCAGCCTGCCTGTGGCCCCCCTCTATCTGAACATAAACCCACTAAAGCCAAAACAAGGGAAATATCTTATATCTTGTCTCGTCTCGTCTCGTCTCGCCTCTTTTTTTTCTTTTTCTTTTTTGTATTACTCAAATTCTGGTTATACTTTAAAATAAAACTGGTGGGAAAAAATTGTAAAAAAAATTGTAAAAAATGTTGGAGTCTGTGTTGAAGTTTTGCATTTGTGTGTGTGTTTTATTATGAACTCTCCGACCGGAAGTCGTTCTTATCTCTGTGCGCGCTGGAAGGTTCATGGAAGTTTCTCTGCGCTGAAATCCACGGAAGCAGCCCGGAGAGGGCAGCAGGGGGACCGGCAACTCTTCTACACACCACCGCGGGGACTCCCAGACTCTGGAAACATGGTTGGTGACACCAACAACAACCACACGACGCAGTTCTCTTTATTCATACACAGTTTTATGGTGTTTGTGAGCGGGATATTAACTTTTATTTCAGTCGAAAACTTCATTACACAACGTTCAGGGCGCATGCACTCACCATATGCAGAAACGTAACGTACGATCACACTAGGAAACAAAAAAAACCAAAACACTTTTACACTTCTGATGGGTTGTGTGATCATGTTTTATGAGGACAGACATGAAAGTGCTGTGATTCCTGATGTGATGGGACGTGACTGGAGCAGGCATGCATATAAAATGTGGTATGAAGGGTCAAGAGTGTCTCTATGAGAGACACACCCCCCCCCCCCCCCACCCACCGAACTCTTCTGATTGGATGTATTGATATGAGTGAAACAAATAATGCTGTATGATGATGTTATTGGTTTTATATCTTACTTTTTTTTTTTTTTTAATTCATCAGCCTCTGCGTTTGGACATCAAGCGAAAGCTGACTGCCCGGTCAGACCGGGTGAAGAGTGCAGACCTGCACCCCACCGAGCCATGGATGGTGGTCAGCCTGTACAGCGGCACCGTGGTGGTCTGGAACTACGAGTCCCAGGTTCCGACATCCAACCGCTGACTCCCACTTGTTTTGATCGTCACCCCTTGGCACCTTCTAAATTGTGCGATTTGCTTTTCTCTGTTGGCAGGCGATCGTGAAGACCTTCGAGCTGTGTGATCTGCCGGTCAGAGTGGTCCGGTTCATAGCCAGGAAACACTGGCTTATTGCTGGGGCAGTGAGTGTTCCTTTAAAAGTCACCTTCTTTATCACCAAACACCAAGAAATAGAACTGGAAATTATCAATGAAGAAGAAGAAGAGGCAACAAAACAACTTGAACCTCAAGTCATTCACTATGGCAATTTCACATTTCACCACAAGAGGGTGTGATGAGGCGTCAAGCGTATCTTCTGTCTTTCTTATCATCTGTAGTTTTGACAGAGTAATGCCCTCATTCAATCTCTAAAGAAAAAGTTGAGCAATTAACACAATCAATAACTGAATATATTCGAAAGGAAACTGCAAAACTCAGCGTGACAGATGCTATGAAGCTCACTGCTGCCACCCAATGCACAAAGGTGGCATTGCCAGTTTCACATACTATCTCTTTAAATTCACACCCCATTACACTGTTAGTATTATGTGTCCTTTATATATTTTAATGCAGTAAACTCACCGATTTGCAAGAGATGCAAGGGGAAAAAACATTTTGTGTAAAGCTTGATTTGATTGAGGAACTTTCATTGAGCTAAAGGTGAATTTGACACACACACACACACACACACACACACACACACACACACACACACACACACACACACACACACACACACACACACACACACACACACACACACACACACACACACACACACACACACACACACACACACACACACACACACAATGGCAGCAGTTGGTCCCAGTTGGTCCAGTTCAGCCAAATGCTTTGGAGCCACTGTGGCTGGGTTTGTCCACCAGTCTGAAAGTTGGAGGTTTGATCTCTCATTTCGTCATGGCCATGTGTCAAAGTGCCAAAGTCGGCCCGCGAGAGGCTCCAATCTGGCCCGTCAAACAACCAAATTAAGAGTACCAGGAGCAGTTTTTTTTTGTTTTGTGAAAATATAGATGATTTTCATCGGGTAAAATCTGCGCCACAACAAACAAAAACTTCAAAGTTTGAATTTAAAGGTTATTATGGCACTGTTGTACCGGTCCGTCCCACTCAAGATGAAACTGGGATGTTTTGGCCCCTGAACTAAAATGTGTCCGACACCCCCGATCTCCATAAACCGAAGTCGAAACATCACAGTTTGTGGATTTCTCGTCCTGTGGGGGCGTTTCGGTTTCTGACGTTATTAGAGACGACACATTGACCTCGCCCAAATCACAAAACACATTTAATTTCTGCTTCTTTCACTTTCCCTTTAACTTTACATATATTACAGACTGGAATGTCAGTAGAAGTACACTTCCACCGAGGCAGATTAAAGCGACTCACCAATAATTAATGCAATCCCAGTACTCGTGAATTATAAATCTGAGATTATTTCGACATAAAATATCTGTAAAAAATTTACACGGGTTACCGTTAAACTTCACTCCAGGCATTGGGCGAAGTTAAGATTCTCTTTCGATGCGGCCACGCAGGGTTGGATTGGTGTCCCAGTTACGGCACTTTGAGATATTTTTGTCTGTCTGCAGGATGACATGCAGATCCGAGTGTTCAACTACAACACCCTGGAGAGAGCTTACATGTTCGAGGCTCACTCCGACTACATCCGCTGCATCGCCGTCCACCCCACGCAGCCCTACATCCTCACCAGCAGTGGTAGGTAACGACACGGACCGTAACACGGCGCGTTCGGACAGTTTACCACGCTGCGACTTGGGCTGCCTTCTTTGTATTCATTGTGTGTGTGTGTGTGTGTGTGTGTGTGTGTATTTTCAGATGACATGTTGATCAAGCTGTGGGACTGGGAGAAAAAGTGGATTTGCAGTCAGGTGTTTGAGGGACACACTCACTATGTCATGCAGATCGTCATCAACCCCAAAGACAACAACCAGTTCGCCAGTGCATCTTTGGACAGAACCATTAAGGTAAACACACGCGCACTTTTAGTACTTGTACCCCCCCCCCCCCCTTATTCACAACATACATTCTCCCATTTCCCTTAAACGTCCCACTTTACTGCCACTAAGTGCCAAACTTAAATCCTACCCTTATCTTTTCTAACCTATATACATAAACAAATATAGGGTCTTTCAATTTGCCCCCACAGCTGTGTTGTATGGAAGTTTTAGGACCATCAAAATGAGAAATACATCATCAAACACACACAAACAGTGTTTGATAGTTTGATTTAATGTTTTTCTCATCCCCAAACCACATCGTGACCCTTGAAAACAAAAGGACGCCCACACATTTGTACCAGACTACTTGTGGATTCAACTCGCAGACAAAAATTAGGAGAGAAAATAAATCCTCCAATTCCTAAAGGTCTTTCCTGTTACTACATGTGTGACACGACATCTAAACCTTTAAATACGAGCACAATGCTGTGGAGCCTGCATTTTGTTTTGGAGGCTTCCAGGTTGCGATCCAACAACATGATTGCGAACGCATTCATACAGAAGGAATTATGTTTCCCACGCAGTGAAATTATGTATTCTTTAGATTAGAAATTCAATTTATTCCCATTCAGACATGTGAAAGACACAAAAGAACAGAAACTGTATCCCGGGACATAATTAATGAATGAACACGCGGCAGTCTACTGAGTACGGTATATGTGTGTCTGTATTGTTTATTAATGGACTGGAATCTAATAGAGTATTTCACAAATTCAATCGTAAAACCGACATGAAACCAGAAAAACAAGATGGGACAACGTCTGAAACCAGCAGACGAAAAAGTGCAGAAAGTGACCGAACACTTTTAATAACTACCAAAAACACAATACCTGCCAATAGCGTAATAAAAATAAAGGCCATTTTTATATGTAATAACATAGAAAGACAAATTTACCACCATAATTGTTAGAGAGTTGAACTGTATTTATCCTCAGTGAATTAATTTAATGACTCTGACATCCACGGTACCTATGTTTGATAAACAAACTATCAAATATCAAAATATCTTTTATTTTGAAAACATGCTATCCTTACACTCAGCGACACTGCCGACAGTGAGGGACCTTAAACTCTAACCAAAGCCGAGAACGAAGGAAACTACAGCAGAAGAATTGATAACACGTGAAATATTGAGAGTACCAGTTGAGTTGCTAGATAATTTATTATTATTATTATTATGATGATGATGATGATGTCACAAAAAGATGCAGTGAAGTTAAAAAGGACAGCATATAGGGATTTGAGAAATACAACAATGAAACTGTAATTCACGGGTGTACCATTCATTTGCAGGTGTGGCAGCTCGGCTCTAAGACCCCCAACTTCACTCTGGAGGGCCACGAGAAAGGCGTAAACTGTATCGACTACTACAACGGAGGAGACAAGCCCTACCTCATATCCGGGGCCGACGATCGCCTTGTGAAGATCTGGGACTACCAGGTGAGAACACTCTTGGTAAAATGGGTTTCCCACCACGGCAGTGGAAGGTGAAACCGTCTGTGGGTGCGTCCCATTAGTCCCTCCTTTCTCCTTTCCCATCTGCTTTTCATTAACCCCCCGAAGTGTTTAAGTGGCGGCCATGATAAGGACCCTTCGAATTGTCAATAAGCGAAAGGAGGCTCAATGCGTCCTTTAGAACCTCCTTTAGCCTAGGGAACACTGATGCATCCTTTACTAAAGGAGACCAGGTAAAATTTGAACCAAATCACAACAGTTTTACATCATAAGAGTTTTTTTTAGACGCTTGTTAAACCACATAATGGGGATCAGGTGTCGTTCACTCCTACAGCCTTTGTACAGACGGACTCTCTTATTCTTCATGCAGGTTTACAAAACGCTCCAATGCTTTGTGTTTCTCCCGCCAGAACAAAACCTGCGTTCAGACCCTGGAGGGCCACGCTCAGAACGTGACCTGCGTCAACTTCCACCCCGAGCTGCCCATCATCCTCACCGGCTCCGAGGACGGTGGGCAGACTTCACACTTTCGCACATTCGACTCGCACCCAGTCGGCACGGCAACCTGCTTCAGCTTGACCTCTTTGCCCTCTCCGCAGGCACCGTGCGAGTGTGGCATTCCAACACCTACCGGCTGGAAAACACGCTCAACTACGGCATGGAGCGGGCGTGGTGTATATGCGGTCTGCAGGGCTCCAACAACGTGGCCATCGGCTATGACGAAGGCAGCATCATCATCAAGGTGGATGCATTTTTAAGGAGTAATCTAGTGTGCAGGTAGCAGCTTAACACTTCAATTTCCTTTTAATACAACTTTATTTATAAAGTCTAACAACACCCAAATCTAAGGTGTGACTGACATGAGCCTGACTCTGAGGTTCAGCTGAGCAGCAGGAGGAGACGCTGCTGCAGAGGAGTTTAGTGGAGCTTACAACCTGCTACACGCTCACCGTGTGCTGCTTGTAAATTGGATGAGTATGGCTTAGATGCTAAAAATGGCTGCTTCAAAATGGGGTTAAATCTAAAAATAAAAGGGCAATTCAACACCAACAGCTACTATTTAGAGGAGATCACCAATCAAGCCATTGTTGTGGGTCAGCAAAACCAGTATTTTACGTTTTTTTTTTTTTTTGGAATCTTTTTTTATTTAGGACTTGATTAGAGTCCATTTTTAATAGTCTTCAAATGCAAACATAGAAAAACTTTAAACAGAATTTTATTTTTGAAACAAATATTTTTCAAATGTCAATTTCTACAGAGTTACAATTAATTTTAACGACTATTAAACAACATAAATAAAAACTACTCTTGATCACCTGACTATATCTTTACTGCAAAGTGAAAAACTAAATATTAAATAATCTATGCGACTTTACACAATTACTTATGTACTATTTTCCCATTTCAAAATTTCTTAAAATAACTGTTTATGATATTTTACTTTGCAGTAAATCAGTGAGATCTTGAAAATTTGGTCAAAAAAGACAACAATGACTGTTTTAGTGTCATTTTAAAGAGTTTTGTGAAGTTTTCCAGTTTTCTCACTTAAAACAGATCTGTTTGGTCTCGCAGTTCATGTTTCCACCACAAGATGGTGCATTGAGGCACTCAAAGAGATCTATTTACTCAATGGAGCATGTGATTTAATCCTCAAAAACTTTAATCTACAACAATAGATATCATATGGTACGATTTATTTCTGGACTCTAAAGAACACTGCAGGTTGTTAGACTCAACAGCCCCCAGAGAAAATCGAGGACAGGACCTCTGTGTCCTCCCCAGCAGAAGTATAATACACTCTCAGGAGGAGCTTGCCTTGTGAAATGAAATGTATTTGACCTGCTGTTTGAAACAGACACTCCTCATCCAGTTCGTATCTCCTCCTCCTCCCGTTTGTCCTCAGCTGGGCCGAGAGGAGCCCGCCATGTCCATGGACTCCAGCGGGAAGATAATGTGGGCTCGTCACTCCGAGGTGCAGCAGGCCAACCTGAAGGCCATGGGAGACACTGAGATCCTGGACGGGGAGCGGCTCTCGCTGGGCGTCAAAGACATGGGGAGCTGCGAGATTTACCCGCAGAGCATCCAGCACAGCCCCAACGGGAGGTGAGAGAGCCGGGTGTGTGCGGAAGGAGCCCTAATGAGGGGTTTGATGTGAACCACGACTCTTTGTTAAAGAGGGGCTTAAACATTTTATCATAATGACTGATTGTTTTCAGGTCATATAAAATGATTTTAAATCGGCAAAAGTACCTTGATCCTGTGTAAATGAAATCAAGTATTTTGTTTATCTGTCCGTGCTTGCAGATTTGCGGTGGTGTGTGGAGACGGGGAATACATCATATACACCGCCATGGCCTTGAGGAACAAGAGCTTCGGCGCTGCTCAGGAGTTCGTCTGGGCTCATGACTCCTCACAGTAAGTCCCTGCTTCAACCTGTAAGGCTCCAATTATGTAGATTTTGCTCCTGATAGAGATAATCAGACCAGCTGTTTCACCTTTATGTCCAAATAGATCCTTTAAAAACTGCATTATGATTCCAGGTATGCCACCAGAGAAGGCAGCAGCATGGTGAAAGTCTTTAAGAACTTCAAACAGACTAAAGCCTTTAAGCCTGACTTTGGGGCCGAAGGTGGGTTTAACTTACATCTGCAGTGTGGTGTGTATGTGTGTCACATCTCTGCAAGTTAATATCCGGTGGCTTAACAGGTATCTTTGGAGGTTTCTTACTGGGGGTGAAGTCAAACAGCGGCCTGGCCTTCTTCGACTGGGAGAACAACGAACTGATCCGCCGGGTGGAGATTCAACCCAAACACGTTGGTCACAATTTACCGGCCTTGAAGTTCACGCCCAGTGGTTTTTTTTTTTTGTTTTTTTGGGCCATCTCGTAATTCTTTGTTTTCTTTAGATCTTCTGGTCTGACTCTGGGGAGCTGGTTAGCATCGCCACAGATGAGTCTTTCTTTGTGCTGCGTTACCTGCCGGAGCGAGTGTTGGCAGTCCGGGAAACCAAGGAGGAGCTCGCCGAGGACGGGATAGAAGACGCGTTTGAGGTCAGAAACCCTTTTTTTTTTTTTTTTCTGGAAATGACACACACACCACAGTGAGGAAGTCTGCTTTTCTAATCCTCCCATCGCATTCCTCTGCGCTCTGTGCCTGAATGATGAGCAGGTACTTGGGGAGGTCCAGGAGGTGGTGAAGACGGGACTCTGGGTGGGAGACTGCTTCATCTACACCAGCTCCCTCAACAGACTCAACTACTATGTCGGAGGAGAGATCATCACCATCGCTCACATGGACAGGTACAACCAAGCTTCTCTGAGTTCTACTCCTCCTTGTTGCATTCAGTCAATTTTCAGCCAGTCAATTCAAAATCCCCCATAAAATATATCACTAAAGTTCTTCTTTGGTTTAGGACGACGTATCTGCTGGGCTACATCCCGAAGGACGACCGTCTGTACCTGGGAGACAAAGAGCTGAATATCATCAGCTACTCTCTGCTGCTCTCCATGCTGGAGTACCAGACGGCCGTCATGAGGAAAGATTTCAGCACGGCCGATAAAGTTCTACCCACAATCCCCAAGGAGCAGAGGACCAGGGTTGCACTTTTCCTCGAGAAACAGGTAGATACATGTGAGAAGGTTTGCATATGAAAGTCATTTTCTAGAACATACGTAGAGTATGTAGAGTGAACATTTGTTCTCTGCATCTAACCCATCAGTCAGGAGCAGTAGGTTCAAACCTGTGAACCTCAGCAAGCTGCTTCTTCAGCCTTTAGGCCAGGGGTGTCAAATATAAGGCCCAAAAGCCAAGACCAGCCTTTAAGAGGCTGACGGTTCCGGACGGTTTCATTAAAAATAGGTTTATGTTGAGGTTGTAATCTGTAATAATTCAGTACTAAATGTCTGGTTTTGTGAAAATATTGACATTTCCATCACGTATACTCTGCGCCGCAACAAACCAAAACATTATGGTACTATTTTACCAGTCCATCCCACTCAAGATGAAATTTGACTTTATGTAGCCCCTGAAGTAAAATGTGTTTGACACCCCTGCTCTTGGCCATGATAAATGCTTTTTCCTTTCAGTAATCATTCATCAACCACAGAAATGCACTTTAGAGTAGCACTTCACACTGCATTCAAAGAAGAAAGATGTGATCAAACAAGTATGTTGCTGTGCATTAAGTGAAAGCTTCAGTTCTGGAAGAGGAGTCCCAGGACATCAGACACAATGCAGTATTAGGGTATTCACGCATCTTATAGACTGTTGTACTGTTTGTTCTGACTCGACTTTATTGGTGTTTTCCTTGCACTTTTCCCCTTCTTTGTCTCGCCTTATCTTCCACCGTGGCCCAGTTCATCAGGTAACTGCGGCTGACAGTCTGCTGTGTGTTTTCTTGTGTCGTGTAGGGCTTCAGACAGCAGGCCCTGGCTGTGTCCACTGACCCGGAGCACAGGTTTGAACTCGCTCTGCAGCTGGGAGAGCTCCAGACGGCCTACCAACTGGCTCTGGAGGCAGAGGTCAGGGCAGAGTGTGTGTGTGTCTGTGTGTGTGTGTGGCTACAAGTCAAACAGAAATCCAGATATTAATGTTTGGAAGAATGCAGGTAGCAAGAGCGAGACTTTTTGAAGTTTTTCTTTTTAGTGAAAAACTTTTCTTTTAGATGAAATGATGGATTTGAAATGTGTCGCTATTTAATGTGTGGCTCATATGTTGTAGCTCTGCACATGTCTTGTTAATGTGTTAATGTGTTGTTAAAATCTTTGGCCAGTCCGTTGGAGCCCTCCTGCTCTATGTGCCTGCCTACGTGTGGGGAAAAAAGAACCCAAACAAAAACACGACTCACCCACAGCTAATATAAATTAGGGCCGAGAGGAAAAAGTAAGGGACATAACAAACTACCATTTTAGTCACATTTACATCGAGGGCGGGTTACATCCTGGGTCGATTTCCATTCATCACAGGGCAAAGAAAGACACACATTCACACCAAAGCAAGCTGGACTATGGAAATAAGTATTCAGGGTCAATAAATATTCTACAGTTTCTCCACAGACTAAGCCACTCTGCTGTACCCTCTTATATGCTAATATCTTAAGCATACTGCATCTCATTCATTGTTGTTGCAAGGTAGTAGTGGGGATTATTATTGGCTTTGCCCTTGTTTAGCTATGAGCTGTATTAAAAGTGTGTCGTGAGGGTGAGGGATGCATTGAGAGCATACATGTGTACGGAGGAGGTCATTGTGCTGCTGCTGCTGTGGGAATGTTGAAAAGAGCCTGAAGACTTGAAATGAATGGTCTGAACACATTCTCACGAAATGATTCAGAAATAATGAGATGATTTGAATGATATGAACTGTGTCTGGCAGGATGAGTCAGAGCTGAGGCTTCGCCGGCTGCTTCACAGTGGCGCCTTGTCGAGGTTCATGCTTCTCGCCGTGTGATAATCCTCTCTCCTGTCTCTCTGGCACCTCCACATGCTGGGGCTTTAGTCGGAGCACAAATGGAAGCAGCTGGCAGAGCTCGCGACTACAAAGTGCCAGTTTAGCTTGGCTCAGGAGTGTCTGCACCAGGCACAGGATTACGGGGGATTACTGCTGCTGGCCACCACCTCGGGCAACGCGGGCATGGTGGGGAAACTGGCCGAGGGCGCGGAGAGGGACGGGAAGACTAATGTGGCCTTCCTCACCTACTTTATGCAGGGGAGGTGAGTGTCTGAGCGGTGGAGAAATGAGGAGAGCTGTGTGAGCCCGTCGGTCTTCACACTGTTTTGTTTTTCTGTGTTATGCTCAGAGTGGACAAGTGTCTGGAACTCCTGATCAAAACAGATCGACTGCCCGAGGCGGCCTTCCTGGCACGGACTTACCTGCCCAGCCACGTCCCCAGGTAAACGGATAACAAATATCACTCTTTCATGTTTACATGGTTAGAATTCATGAATTTCATATGAAGAAATCCCCCGTTTCAAGTCCTGTTTTCGCGGGTCTTTCTGTGTGGAGTTTACATATTTTCTTCAATGCTTGTGTGTGTGATTATCTGTTAGTCCTGTAATGAACGCGCAACATTTCCATATTTAAAAGAGCCACAAGGTCAAAATCAGCATTGTTGAAAAGGTTAAAATAGTTCTGACAGCTTCCGCAGTGCCTGTCCCCCGTCTTGTTACGGGTGAGCTGTAAACGCCCCTCTTCCCTCAGGGTGGTGAAGCTGTGGAAGGAGAGTCTCTCCAAGGTCAACCAGAAGGCAGCAGATGCTCTGGCTGACCCCACCGAGTACAGCAACCTCTTCCCCGGCCTCCAGCAAGCTCTGCTGGCTGAGCAGTACCTGAAAGGGACTCATGTCGGAGTCCGACCGGCTGCAGAATACCCGCTCATCACGGTCAGTGGAGAAGTCTGGCGATTTTGCATTTTAAACAATCGACTTCTCATTAACTGATCCTGACTTATTGTAATAAAGTAGTTTCACTTGTGCATTGGCCGCACAATCTGGTGTGCATGGATCGAGAAGTGACGTCTAAATGTAAGCGTGTCTGTTTTTCTGTTTCTCAGCCAAATGAAGATCGTAATGTCCTGGAGGAGTCTGCAGGTTTTAGACCAGACGGAATACTCACCGAGCAGGAGGTGACACAAGGAAATCTGCGTCATACAAACCAGTCATTTATAAATACCTACTGGCATGGCTTTTAGTTGCCTGTGCATTTGGCATCAGGTTATGGCAGCATGTGTGGGACACGTTATGCTTCTTAATGTATTTTTCATTTTCCTGCTGCGTTAGGGCGGCTTGCCTCGATGCTGTAGTGATACCGTGAAATGTAATATTTCCAACTTTGACTTAACCTTTATTGTTAAATCATCGCACACAATTTTAGTCCTGCTTCATTTCATTGTGCTTCGTCAATGAATCTTTGTGTGAATATTACCGTTCTTATAGGTGCGGTTGTTCTTTCTAAGTGCTGACAGGTTATTGACAAGACTTTACTCTTAAACAAAGACAAAACACATTTCATATGAAGTTAGTATTAGTGAAATGTGGGGATTTCACTAATACAAATAGTGTAACATTATTCATAAAACAAGAAAATAAGTTATGAAATGTGAAAATTTGTAGTAGATGCCGTAAAAATGGATAAAACTGAATTTGAAAGACAACAAAGACATGAAAGGTTTGATAAGATAAAAACTATTTAAACTTTAAATCAAGCTGTAGCAATGGTTTAATAGACCCATTGGCAATACAAGCCATGCTGAAGAGGTTAGTTTAAAGGTTTGGATACTTCCAGATGTCCATAGATCCTCAGGCTGTTTAGCAGCAGTTTGCACAAAGTTAAAAGTCAAAGGTCAGCTGGCAGAGCTGAGATGACGCTTGAGGCTTTGAGCCACGACTGAGTCAGAATATCAGAGACCTTTGAAACAAGTTTAAAACCAATCTGGAAACTTTAGGTTTCGAAATAGTTGTAACGTGCTCTTGTTATAATCGCCCTTGTTGATTTCTACATTTTCTTTTGGTTGACCACAGAGGAGCACTATTATAGTCTAGCTGGTTAAGTTCTCACCCTGGGACCTAACCAATATTATGAAGTGACAGAAAGCTAATGAAGTCTTAAACTGAACTCAAAAATAACAATAGAATTTAGGACCAACGACTGAAGGCAGATAAACACAGTTTGATTAAGGCTGTCAAATGTTCTAAATATCTTTAATTGTGGCTTATAAAGCATTTTTTATTTTATTTTTTTGCCATATAGTGAAAAGGGTTGCAGTCAGACATTGGAAGATAATCTGCTAGCAGGGAATCAAGAGTTCAATGACTTCTAGACATTATTATGTCAAATATTAAACGGACAGGTTTGCAGATATAGGAACAAAATGATCAAAAGAAACCCATAAATATGAAAAACACAACAGCAAACTCCTTTTAGATGTAGTTATTTGTGTAATCTAGCTCGTATTATATCAATATGAGCAGTAGAAGGTGTTTTCACAGTATATTTCTCTCAGAGATTCTCACACAATTCATGAATTTTACATCTAAAACCACTGAGGAGGTACCTTAGAGGCGTTTTCTCCTCTTTTCCTAAAGCAAAAATTGCTTTTCCTTCAAAATGAATATAAATAGAAGCCACACACACTATGTTTAACATCTTCTTGTTCTTTTAACGTCGAGTTATTCGGCAGCACTACTTGCTTATGAATGATGAAACTAATGAGGAAACTCTGAAAGTGACTCACTGTGAGAAGCAGGGTTAATATCCCTGCGTGTCGTGAAAGCCGATGAGTTTAATTAGAAGAACTGAGGAGTGATGAACTTGAGTCAGACGGTTCTCTACAATGTCATTTAGAGCTTGTGAAACTGAATTGTAACGATGCGTTTGTCTCTGTGCAGGAGGCGGCGGACGGTGTCAGTGAAACCCTCATCGCGCCGATTGTTCCAGAATTCGAACCGTCGGAAGCTGCAGTAGCAGTGGAGCCGCTTCCTCCTCAACAAGTCGTCTTTGATACAGTTTCGACAGCAGTTGGAGGCTCTGTTTTAACAGCAGCCTCCTCCATTCTGGACGGGACTGCAGCAGAAGAACGTGTTGAGCCAACAGAGTTTCAGTCTGTGTCTCGTGAGGTAGAAGCCGCATCAGAAGCTTCAGACTCTGTAGACGACGACGTTTCAGAGGAGGAGATCGGTGAGATTCCTACCACAGAGCTAGAGATTGCTCAGTCCATTCTTGAGGAAGACGCCAGCCATGACGTTGAGGAAACGTCTCCTGAGGCTCCACCCGCTGCTCTTACTGAAACAGAAACCACCGTGGCGCCAGGAGACGCAGAGCGTGACGTGGTCGCAGCGGAGGATGTTCTCCTTACTGCTGTTGGCACTAACCTGCCAATCGACACAACAACTACAACCGTTGAGGAAGAAGTGGAAACAGATTTATTCGCTGTCGAAGTTCCGCCAGTGACAGAGTCTGCAGCTCCAGAAACAGAAGAGACTCCTCTCATTGAGGAACTTGTTCCAGAAGCAGCATCTTCACATGTAGCGGTAGAGGAGCTCATCTCTTTTGAAACCTCGGTGATGGACACTCTCGTTCCGGTCCAAACTCTCTCCGGGCCGACCTTCGATCCACTGCTCGACTGCCCTGGAGACCCGATGAAGCCGACCGCGGCACAAGAAGCCGACGAGGAGAACGCTCCCATACCCACGCCTCCAGTGAAGCCCGAGGACAAGTTGGAGCCTTTGTTTGTTCCTCAGGCGGAGCTGGAGGCGTCGGCCCCTGTAGTCACAGGGGTGGAGGAAGAGGCAGCAGCTCCACGGGAATCTGAGGAAACTGCAGAGGAGCTGGAGGCAGAGCTCAGCGACGAGGTAAATAACTGCTTTACCCATGATTTGTTTTTCTGAATTTCCTTCACTCACATTAAAAAAAAATGATTTTCATCTCTTAGGGTCTGGACGATTTGGATCTGGACAATTTTGACCTGGAAGACATCGACACCACCGATGTCAACCTGGATGACGATTTCCTAGGCGAATAGAAAGCGGCGTCTTTCTCACCTTTTCAGTGACCAAATAATTCAAAGAGCCATCACTCCAGACCAGCCCGGTGCCTAAAATTCAGGGGTGTCAAATTTTGGTTAGAGGCTTTTATATATTTTATTCATACCCAGACTGCAAAGATTAGATTTTTATGATGTGAGCCTGGACACAAACACACACTAAACCCTTGTTTAAGGTTTCAAGAGTAAAAGGGAAAAGAGAAAACTGTTAAAGAGCAAAGAGGGATCACTCTCGTTGGGGTCCTTTTTCTATTTTAAAGCGTCTTATTTCTAAATATATAGGGTTTATAAAGTTTTCTGTGCTGACGATAAAAGATGCGCTTCACTTCCCGGGTCTGAGCTCAACTCCATCCACAGAAATGTTAAAATGTCAGCGATGGGCTGAGTTCAGACTGAAGGGGCTTTGTGTTTTGTATTTTTTAACCCGATAGTGTAGATCACTATGAGCCAACGTTTCTACATGTGGTGTAAATAACATCAGCATTGATGAATCTCTTCACGGTCAGTCGAGTGATTTAGTTTACAACATTAAAAAAAAAAAAAACATCATGTTTACATGAGTCGTACCTCTTCTTGTTCTCTATACTGCTTATAATGCTGTTGTTGATCAGGGTGTTATCAAAGGCATTGACCTCAGTATTTTATAAACTTCTATGCATTTATGTATTCAGACATGCTGAACGGGCCAGGACCAGAGGGACCAGTACAAACCCTTCATTTTTGAATGTTGATTTTGAATGCTGTTACAAGTGCCTTTTCTTTGGTTTTAAAACTTTATTTTCCTCTTTTGTCTTTTCAATTAAAAGATGCAAGCTTTGGTGAATCTGGACTGGAGTGAATTATTTGTGTTGTGCAAGTTGTTGAAAACTAGTCATTGCTTCCTGTTAGTAGTTGCTTCTTTAACCCTGATTCACTGTTTAAAAAAAACAACAACCAAACATAACCTTGGCACTGTTATCCAAATGACTTGGATTTAGAATTTTACACTGCAATAAAAATTATGATTGAAAAATATGTTTCCAATATTTATTTTTCATTATTTCGCTGAGAGTGGCGTCACTCATTTTACTTTAGAATCCACAAACAGTGCAATTTAATCTCAAGTAGGCCGGACCAAGTAAATAAAAAAAATGTCAACAACGTCCCGCCTCAGTTCACCATGTGCTTCTCCACTTGCAAATCACAGTGGATTTCTATTACAGTATTTACATCTTCAAAAGTATGAAACATTTGATCACATGCAGCTGGAAGTCAAAAAATGTTAGGTTATATAATTGTAATAACTTGACAAATTCTAGAAATTATCTATACTGTAGACACGTTTCTTCATCTGTGTAGTAATCCTGATCACCTGAACTGATTCACCACATAATACAGACAAAAGTGCACCCCCGGTGGCAGTTATGGTCAATTTCTCACTGCTGGCAAATTTTATCGTATGAACCCGGAGCGGACACTCACCGACACTCCTGCTTTTGAGGATCAAAAAAAACTTTTTCACATCGTGCAACTTGACACACTAAAATAGTTTTGTGGTCATGGGGTCAACGTCGGTGAAGTTGAAGGGATCGAATGTCTTTGACTCCAAAGGCGAATCATAAAAACAAACGCCTTCTCTTCACGTGTCTCGGTTGTGTGTCTTTGATAAACTGGGCTGCCATCAGTTCCTCTGCTCTCATTTATAACTTGATCAGAAAGCAGAGGATAACAGTATAGTGAAAAGAAGAAAATTTATTTAAGTTGTCCATCCTGTGGACGTGTAATCCATCCAGTCACTCCATCACAGAAAAAAAAAAAAAACATCCGCGCACACTCGCACCAAATCATCCCAACAAGCTTGTCAATGGGTTGTGAGGAGACACTGAGGACAAAATGTAACCCTCAGCCAGAAAAGCCTCGACTCCAGAATTTTCCTGACAAACATTAAAGATATAACTGGACATTTCAGTACAAATATTTTTTATTTTGTTATATACACATGTTGTAACTGATACAGACTTTGATGGTTCACATTTAGCAAATGTACATGTTTCCTTTCAGTCACACACACAGACAGAAGTTCACATCGGAGAGACGTCGCCCTGGTCTGAGTCTCCTCTCGTCAGCAACCATTTTCCCAGTGTGGATGGATTTATATATGGATCTGGATGTGCGGGGCAGTCAGGCAGCAGAGTCCTCAGCAGGCATCTGCTTGTGTCTCTGCACGGCCAGCTCGATGTAGCCCGACTTCTGGGACTCCTTCTGGGCGTAGATCTGCAGAAACGAGGGGTCAGAGGTCAAAGAATTAGAGAAGGAGTGAATCTCCCCCCCCAATTATATTGAAGCCATGGGGTGCACAACAGTCTCAGTATTAATTGTATTATTAGCAAAGCGGCTAAAAGAAGCTCTGCAATCAACCGTGGATAAAGAAGAGGCCTTGACTGTAACACACACACACACACACACACACACACACACACACACACACACACACACACACACACACACACACACACACACACACACACACACACACACACACACACACACACACACACACACACACACACACACACACACACACACACACACACACACGTCTCCTGCTCCTAACCTTTCCACATTAAATGGCTGTCACTCTCCATGTCCCTCCTCCTACACTTCAAGGCCGACGTGCTGTGAGCTCTAATGAGACCTGATGTTTCCTGAGCTTGGCCCCGAGGTTCTCACGCTGGAGAAAAACCCAAACCTCTCCTGCAGGAAACCTTAGATGAAACAGACTTGATTTGACCTCTGGAGCGCTTCGCTGACTCCTGAATCACCCCGAACGTGTAGGGGGCGCAATCTATTGGACCCGGATCCAATGGCAGCACATAGTATACACATGGTGAAAAAAGAAAATAATGGGTGTGTGACAGAGCTGCCAATCAGCAGATTAGTGACGGGAGGTGGTCGGTGTTGGTGGCAGCTTCTTCAGCGTCCCTGTTTCTTTATATTTTATTGTTAATTCTGCTTCTGTTTCTCTTGCTTGGATTATGTCTGATAAAGAAGACCGATCGACAGAGGCCCCTCTTCATAACCCAAGGGACTTGCTTTAGGGGTGAGGGCTGTGCTGGCAGCACCAAAAAACACAAACATCAGGATTATATATGATAGACTGACACAAAGACGATAAAAATTAAGTGAAAAGAACATTTTAGTTTTAAAATGTTTTCCTGAATTAAAAAAATAAAAGTGTGACACGCGTTTGTCTTCATCTCCCGATCCAATACTTTGCAAGCACAGGTGCAAGTCTTCTGGGGCTCGTCTCTTCCAGCTGTGCACATCTAGAGACTGAGAGCTCAAGCTCAGTCAGATTGGATGGAGAGTGTCTGTGAACAGCAGTTTTCAAGTTATGTCAGAGATTTTCCATGAGATGAAGGTCTGGACTGTGACTTGGCCCTGCTAACACATGAATATGTTTTGATCTAAACCTTTTCATTGTAGCTCTGAATGGATGTTTCGGGTGGTTGTCCTGCTGGAAAGTGAACCTCCAATAAAGTCTTTCTAGCAGTTTTTTTTTCTCTCCAAGATGCCCCTGTATTTGGCTCCATTCATCGTCCCATCAACTCTGAGCAGCCTCCATGTCTCCCCTGAAGACAGTCAGTGGGAATGCTGTGTTCATGGTGCAGTGCTGGTTTCCCACCACGTATCACATTTTGTATTTTGCCCCAAAAGCTCCATTTTGGTCTCATCTGACCAGAGATAATTCTCCCACACTGTCTCCCCAACGTGGCTTTGTGGCAAAAAGCACTTCTTCTTGCTTTGTTTCAATCATGGCTTTCCTCTTGCCACTCTTCCATAAAGTTGCCCTGAGGGCAGATCTCTGCAGCTCCTCCTCTTTGCTGACAGTTTTTAACCCCGCTTTAAGCTTCTACACAGCTTTCTCCCTGACCTTTCAGGAGAGTTCCCTGCTCGTCACGATGCCATTTGTTCACAATTGTTCTCTAATGAACAACAGAGGCTTCACAGGACAGCTGGATTTATACCGAGTGTAGATTGAACACAGGTGGACTCTATTTACTAATGAGGTGACTTCTGAAGGCGTTTGGTTCATTGGATCAGAGTGAAGGGGGAGAAATACTTTTGCGTGCCACACTTTGAAAACCATGTAGTCTTTTCAGTTCATAGTTATGCTCTACTTTCTTGTGGTCCATCAAATCCCAATGAAATACAAATAAGTTTGTGGATGCAATTTGACAAAATATGAAAAGGTTCAAGGAGAAAGAAAACTTTGTGTCTTTTTGACAGGAATTTACTAAATCAAATGTGCAGTTTTGTGAGATTGACGTGTGAACAGTGACTTTTGGTTCATGCTGTCATTTCTCTTTTGGTTTAGGGTGTGAATTATTGCCTCTCCTTTAAAATGAATTCTAGACATTTTGTCTTCAAACATCTCAATGGACCATGGTCTGTTTGGCAGCAAAATTACACAATCTTCAGCAGTTTATTTATATATTATGTGCCTTTTTATAAGCTGTGCTACCTCTAGAGTCATTCACATGGTGGAGAAACCCCCAGGAAACCTCAGATGAAACAGACTTGTTTTGACCTCTCCAGAGCTCCACTGACTCCTGATTCACCATGGAACTACAACAGGTGCAAACAATTTCACCTGTGGGAACAAATTGTATCCATGCCTGCGGTGTCCTCACCTTGAGCAGGTCAGTGCCAGTGGCTTGTTGGCTGGCAGCTTCCTGAGCCGACTCGCTGTGAGGGTGAACCATGTGGAACAGGGAGACCAGACTCACCGCATCCTGGAGCCTGGAAACACGGCACAAACAAACAATGTGAGAGTTCAGATCCGAGCTTCCGCCTGGGTTTTAAGAACGGAGTGAAGTAAACACTCACAGCTCCCTCCTCAGCATGTCCACCACCAGCCCGTCCACCCTCCGAGCATTGACCAGGTACCAGGCCATGCCTCCGAAGTGTCTGGTGGAGCGCAGCAGCTCGTATTTTCCGTGCTTGTCCAAGTCTTCGTACGTGACCGCATGCACCTACGACACAAACCCCCCCCCGACCATTACAGCAATCTCGCTCGGCGCCACGTCCTAAAATTTACAACTTGCCTCTCCTCCTTTTACAGCCCATATCGAACGAAGCAACGCAAATACAGGAGGTGACCGGGCAGAAAATTTCACGCTTTAACGAGCTCGGCACATTCGAGGTGTTTCAGCACAGCTGGCGATGGGGTCGAAAGTAACAAGGGGCTCAATGTCAGCTCACCCTGATGTACTCCGAGGAGTCGGGCTCAAACTGGACCAGACACAGGTCCAACACGTCCTCATGGCGGTCCTGGGAGAACACCATCTGACACAGGGCAAAATGAAAGAAATGTGAAGTCCACTCTGTGACACGAGCGCTGGTGGTTTTAGTTATCTGACTCTGGATGGGAGTGGGAACTGACAAGAGCTCAGATAATTTCATCTATTACACATTATTAGGGCTGTGCGACATCAGGTAAACGTGCGAGGAGTGATAATGTGGACATGTGTATTTGTAGTGTACAAATCTGATATTTAAAAAAAAAAAAGATGTTTGATATGATGTATGGTAATAGAAAGAAATACGTTTTAAAAAACTGATACAATGACATATTTAATTATTCTATTCCTTTAGAAGAATAAAAAAATCAAGGACAAATTAGCAACAAACCTCTGCAATGCAGCTGGTGTGAACTGCAGATCTGTACCTACTGTTCTAAGATTTTGTATTATTATGCAATATTTGAAATTAAATAAGACCTTTTGAGGAACAAATGTGCATCCATTGAGTTTCAGCCACTGTTGTGTGACCTATTCTACTTGTTACTTCTTTTGAGTAACTCAACACACCATGTTGTGATTAAAAAATGTATTATAGGATTAAAAATGCTGTTACATGTTGGATAACCATCTGGCTTTGGTAGATACAATATAGCTGCAGGTAGCAGCTCATCACAAATGCTCTTTGGGATGTTATTGCATCTGTGGTTTCAAAACTGCCTATATACTTCAAGACTGCCTGTTTACCCTATATATTTAGTTTGTGAGATCTTTCTTGAACTGACAAAACAAATTGTTTTAGACTGTTTTTTTTTTTTAATACATCCACTTTTACTATTTCTTCTTCGGCTGCTACTACTTTCTGTGAATAATTAAATCAATTTTTAATTTTTAAAAAAATGACTTATTATTTGAATCAGACAAGAAATGAGGTGGCGGTTATATTGGTGGTGATTTAAAGAAAACTAACTCAATTATATGTGACATAATCAAACTTCCATTTGTTTAAGATTTTCTTCCCATTGTGAAATGTTTCAATGTTATTGTTTTGGCCCACATGTCCTAAAAAATACATCTCAAATTATTACAATATTTTATAAGAAGAAATATTTTTCTTTTTTTCCTAGAAGGCACAATCATCATAATTAATAATAAAACAGTTACTCCACACCGTTATTCTTTTTAGACCAAACCGTATATTCACGTTTGCTTTACTTTTCCATTATTTTAGCACAGAAGATAATGTTGGTCAACATTTTTTCACGTTTTATGAATTATTGCATTTGATTTTTGCAGCCTTATTCTGATTTGGATGTTGTTTATAGATGACTCAGCCAAACAACAATGAATGTGTAGGAGGGAAAATAATGAAGGTCTTAGTGCTTCTGTTGACGAGCTAGAGTTTCCGAGGTTACTTCTGTTTACCTCTGATGAAACACTTTCACATAAGATCGTAACATAAATCAAGTATTATTCATAGCGTGACTGCTGCGATCGAGACAACTTAAGATAAAAAAGACCACAGGGAAGAAAGACAGGGTTCAGACCTTGAGGTTCTCTTCTTTGAAAATGAGAGGTGCTCTGATTTTGCGTCCTTCTCTGGGGAAGTAAACCTGAATAAGCCGATCTCTTTCCTCCCATGTAGCCTTCCTAAGAACCCCACTGGGCTCTCGTACCACTATGAATCTCTCCTGATGAAAGAAAATACAACAAAAGCATTTCACAAGAAGCTGGATGTCGCTCTGAATCATGCAAGATCCATCAACAAGCAATACAGACATCAATTTTAAAGTTTGGCATTTAAAATGAAGCAACAAGCACACCAAACACAAAGAAACAGTTTGTGTAAACAAACCCTGTGTGGGATATTGTAGGTGATGTCTGTGAAGACGTATTTGGCCGTGTCCATGCCTTCCAGGAGCCTGTCCTCGGACAGCACATCATTGATGGGCTTCCTCTCTGGCAGGACAGGGGGCATCTGCAGCAGCTTCTTGGCATTATCTTTAGCGAGTTCGACTGCCTGGACACACACACACAGGGTACTGAATGATGCAGCACTTACAAAGATAGATGGGTGTGTGTGTGTGTGTGATTGAGGAAGGTTAACAACAGATGTAAAAAAAAAAAGCACCTGCTCCAGTTGCTCATCTGTCATGAGTTTGTAGGTTGGCGGCTTCAGCTCCTCTTTGATTGGTCGGAACACTTTCTGCAGGTCGAGGCCCGTTATCCTGGTGAGGATGTCCTGCACAGCCGGATCTGAGAGCTGGGGATTCGCATTGTTCGCTGCGACTGCAGAGGAAATTACACAAGTAGATGGCTTGTCAAAAGCATCAACCAAAGACTCTGGAACATTCTCTCTGTCTTAATGTTTGTTTATGATTTCCTCTCGGTCATCCTTTGTTGTCAATGCTGCCATTGTGGCCAGGCTTTGCTGATAAAATGGATTATTTGATATCAAGTCCCTCATTGGAAAGTGTTGCAGGATGGAGAGACTTAAAACATGCAGGAGACCCATGAATGACTTATACTATAGACAGTACGTTTCCATTATTCCATTAGTCTTATACCGTTAACAGGAAGTTTCAATGATTGCCATGATTTACTATGATAGATAGATAGGTACATAGATAGATAGCATATTTCAGAAGAACTGATTTTCCTTTAAAATAAGTATTTCTCTCTTCATCGAAAATTACATTTCGTGTTTGTTATGAATGATGGTGAAGCAGCAGCGCGAGGCTAACGACAGGAGCTACAAGGTCAGCGCGAGACCTGACAAAAATTGTCCGCGAAATTAACTTTCACATCAATAAAATCGTACCGTTGTCTTGTGTTTCGCTACAAAACGCCCGCAGGCCATATCGCATCAACGTTTGCTGGCTCGTTTGCACGCGTTTCACCCGGGAGCAGCTCCGGAGAAAACACCGTGCTCCACCGAGCGCCGCCATCTCTGCTGTGACGTCATGCACCCCGACCGGAAATGAAGACCACTGGGTGATCATGGGAAATGTAGTTCATCAGTCCGCTTTCTCGGACTTCATTAGATATTAAAATAAGATTCACTGTGCCTTCATTTTTTTTTATTAACAGTTTACAATATGATGGCAAATTATCAAGATAAATCATGTGCATGATAATTCAGCATAAAACTCTCTGACACACACCAACACGATGGTGATGTGAAGACTGCTGAGCCACCGTTGATACCTTTCAAGGCAACAATAGGTTATTACTGGCCTAAATTCAAGTACTGATCCATAGATACAATATTTTTCAGACATTTTTACAAAGTTGTTCATCTTGTAATGTTTAACAGCAGTGAGAGCAAATTTAAATCCGGATTACTGTCAATGTTATAAAGATCTGACTGTTTATAAAATTATGATTCACAATGAATAATCGTGAAATTAAAAGCTTTCAGAATGCAAGATGTACAGATCGACGTGTGCTAATTTCCTTTAAAAGTTAAGGTTTTAAAATATAGCCTGCAATTGCCACATGTTACACGACTTTCAACTATGGTCAATTTAAAAATCTGAATTAGTCCTATTTAGATTCAATCACGTTTATGTCTAAATTCCTTCTATTGAAATAAGCATTTCCCTCCAGTTAATCCTTGTTATCAGGATTTAGTTTTTTAAATAAAATGTTACAGGACAGTAATACTGACAACATTTCCCACTCCCATTTTAACCTGAATGAAATCTTACTAAAAGCTCAAACTTAAAATCTGCATTTTTGCTCATTGTGACTGGCCATGTAATTAGAAAAATAAAGAGCTAATAATCATCATACGAGAAATAAGTGAAATCTGCAGAATCAGGTAAAAGCAGAGCAACAAAACAGAAAATAAGCAGGGATTTCTTTCAGTTTTCATCTGTTTTGTTTGTTAAATGTCGGATCATAACAAGAAAATGCAGGATAATAATATAGTTCAACTTGATATTTGGCATTTCTATAAAAGAAATAAAATAAAATAAAAGACATTCAGTATCTCCAAAAGAGGAATAAATCCATTCTGATCAGCAGGGGGCGCTATGCCACCAAATATCTTGGAAACCCCCCACATCATCCTTATAACTGTTACTGAGAGACTCAGTGAAGAAAGTGGAAAAGATAATGAATATTCATATTGAGTTTCTAAATCAGACTCTCACACTCTTCGCTGCTTATCTTTGTTGTGTAGCCTACACACATTCCTAACTTTCTGTCACAGTCTGTTCTTGAATTTTTCGATAAGTGTAGAGTCTTGTCTGCATGATAAAGTTACACACTATGCCTGCAAAGAAAAACATGAACCAGCCTCCATGATGCAAATCACACAGACCGTCCATGCACAACTTTATTTTAAACCTTCCGTATGTGACTAATTAAAATAAGTGTAGGTCGCGAGTCACAGATCGTTATAATACTTCTTCATACCTCACGTCTGCATATTACTTCATCTTATCGATTGTCTGAGAAACACAATGCATTTCAATTGAATGCAAATGCTTAAAATTTTATATCAATATCTATTTGAGGTTATAATATATCTCCAAAGATGTAAAGTATTGTGCAGCAGGAATAAACTGATATAAACCCCTGTGTAACTTTATTCCATTCCATAAGGAGGTGCATTTAGCCATTCATTCCATCATCTAATAACTTTGATGATATTTTAATTTGTGAACTACACACCTTCAAATTTGACCTTTCCCCCTGTAGCAATCAGTAATGTAATAACTTCCGGTAATGTAAGAATTTTGTCCATTTGAATTTAATAAAGCCAATAATGTCATTAAAAAAAGTAAAAAGCAATAGAGAGAGAGAGAGAGCTGTGTTGTTTCCTCAATGAATGACTGTAAGGACTGTGCCATCCACTGTACATATTGCATAAACCGGACAAAAAAACAAAACAAAACAGCTTTTCTTTTGGAGAAATTCAGTCCCTCTTACATATCATTACATTGCATATTGGCTGCAGTTATTACATTATGAATAATTCTTTTTTTTTTTTTTTTAAATGCTGCTCCTTCATGTACCATCCTATTATAATATTAACAAAATATTATTTGAACAATGGCTCAAATATCCCATTACACTATTGGCAAGTTATTACATTATTGCTTTTGTTGCATATAAAATGGGCACAATTACTTATGTTACTGGCAGGTAAAGGATGAACAGGATCAAGTTCAGATTGCTGCTGCCGTCTGCGAACATTCGGCATCATATGTGTATTATCTTACATATTGTACCTATAGTTCTAACATGGCAATGTGATTTGCATTTGGGAATCTGTTGATTTTAAAGTAAATTAAAGTAGAGTAAATTCACTCTCTTTGCATATTTACATAAAACATTAGCGCACATTTCCACTCAGAATGTTCACCTAACAAAACATACACAATGTGAAAAGATGCTGCGAGGTTACATAAATTAAAGTGCCATATTTTCACTATAAGGCTCTTTGGAGGAAAGAAGGAAGAACATTTGGAATTTTTAGACTGATTGTGATGCAATTGTTGCATGAAAACGTTTTGGAAATAACCCGTAAAGAAGATGCCAGTTTCCCATGTCTGCTTTAGAGCTTCTGAAATGAAGCACACATTATCTGTGTTTTTCCCTCACACCCAGCCTTGACTGAAAACTGTGACACTATCAGCACAAACAGGTGAAGAAATAAAGAAAAGAACACGATAAGAAACCTTTCAGAGACACATGTGGCCCAGATTTCCATCACATTGCGGGGTAGGTTTTTTTCACACGTATTTTTCAAATGTGTTCAAAAACAAAGGTTGTTGAAGACGGTGTATTTCATTATTTTTCAGCCATGTTTAGGAAATGAATGCATAGCTTTAGATGACACGGGGAAAAAAAACCCACATTTATTTAAAAGTACTGGTTTTGAATCAATGTCAATTTACATTATATACAGGAATAAATAATCAAAATGTTATATTATTATTTACTGGATGTGTTCTAAGTCACTGATGTTAGTACTTCAGTTTTTGACCAACAAATCAGCTTTATCTTAAAGAGAAAAGAGATTCAGTGTATTTGGTTCTGGCCGCACACATAAAGGAGATGGAGCTACACGGTTACTGAGCACCTCTTTTTTTTCCTGGAAAAAACATCAAAAATAGCCTAATGAGCCATTGAACCAAAGAAGCTATGTAATTAGTAATTAAAGCGCTAAAGAGGAAATTGAACATACAAATAGAGTATCTGTATGCTTTAAAAATTTGTCGCCCCTCTCTCCCCCTACTAGCGTCTCAATGGTTTGGTCCATTTCGCTGGACGTGCCAGAGGTCAGTGACCTTCACTCAGCAAAGACTTTACACAGTTTAATCTAAAACACAAGACATATTAGACATTTTTATTTATTTATGACAAACACATAAATAAAATAATAAAGAGTAATGTCTACTGTGATATTCCATATTTGTTATTCAAATAAAATACTAAGAAAAACTACAAAATACAATATTTTTTAATTAATGTTAATGGATTGCACTTGTCTTTTATTTCCTTTAACATATTTAAATTCTTTGATCCAGAATTGGATGAATGCACAGTGCATAGGACAATATTTAACTTAGTTCATTCAGTTTTACACAATATTTACGTAAGTTGCACTTTATAAATCGGGATAAATATACATGTCCCATGTATTGTGCAGCTCCAGGAGAAACTAATTCTAGAAGTATGAGTATGAGTAAAATTACATAATTGAGAAAAAAAAGTACTGCATTGTTACATAAACATAATACTTAATTACAGTGTTGAGAGTATTTGTAATTTATTGTTCTCACCTCAGGAAGCTAGGATTTATTTATTTTAAGTAAATAAATTAGGTAGAAACACAATCAAGACAAAAACTAGATGGTTTCAAACGGATGTAAAAGAAATTATGTCCACCAACTAATTTCCAAATTCAGGCCACAATATGAAACTCAAACTTTCAGGGTTGAGTCTGCAACTTTAGGACGAAGATTCTACATCATATGATCGTTTCAGAAGCTAGAATCACATGTTGGTCTGTGGTCCACAAGCAGCCATCCTTTCCTCCGTCCCCAACAACCACACCACCCGAAAGGCATTGCCAACACAACCACATGCGCTCTCCACCAACCTTTCCTCCGGGATCTTATTTCCCGCATCCTACAAACCCCTGACCTCCTCGCCTGGGACCGGAGTCCCCTCCCAAACACCACCCCGCCTGCTAATCTGCAGTAGGATATAGATATTAGGCGGACAGATGGAGGTGTGGCTCGGTTGGTAATGAGGTGAGCAGTGGCAGCGAGTCCGGAGGCCCAGACACCGGCCGAAACGACGTGTGGATTGAGATGTAAGAGGCCCCAAGCAGCCAGATGTACACAGCTGTCACACTGCTGACAGAAAGTAATCCTGCGAGCAGCACAGTGCCAGAAACAGAGGGGGGGGGGGGGGGGGGGGACGTATGAATCTATCTATCTATCTATCTATCTATCTATCTATCTATCTATCTATCTATCTGTCTGTCTGTCTGTCTGTCTGTCTGTCTGTCTGTCTGTCTGTCTGTCTATCTATCTATCTATCTATCTATCTATCACAATGCTTGTGTGAAAATACATGAAAATATTTAAATATTTAAAAAAAAAAACTTAACCTGATTCATGTCTTTTCTTTTTGATTGGTTTCGATTGAACTGTTTTTTCCAGCTTAAACACAAAATGTCATGCTTATATTGAATATCTAAAGTAGTATTTTTATTTAATTCAACCACCAGTTAAAGATATATTTGAAAACCTTAATCAAACAAAAATATTTATCAATTCTGTCACTTGGGTATTTCACTGTGAAATATTCCCCAGGTCTTTGAAACGTGAATAAAAATAATCATTGTGAAAAAAATATAAGAAGGATTAATAAGTATTTACTCACTGTTGCTTTGTTCACATTACAGGACTGCTCATGTAAAGCAATGTAAACATATTTAATGTTATAGTCATTGAAATCAACTTCTGGTGATATCATCACGGAATCAATCTGCTTTTCACAAAAAGAGATTACTTGTCCAGCTGCTATTTTTCTTACTGTAAAGACATGCTGGGTTTAGAGCTTGCCAATACTAAAGCCTGCAGCCCAACACTTTAGTTTACATTAAAATTAGATTCGCATCCACAGATAATTGAAGATATAAAAATCTAAAACAAAGTTGGGCATTTAAATAAGTATACAATAAAAAAAGCCTAGTATTTAGGATAGTACTACTACTAGTAGTAGTTAAAATAGTTGTAAAGAAAAAACATTAGTACAAAATGGTAAAACAGTTTATGAATGTTAAAGCTTTACGGTGTAAAGGTGTAAAAACACAGTAAATACGTATTAGAATACAAGATTTTGAGCAGATTTTTATTTGGCAGATTTTCATTATTGGATCACTACAGAGTACTTAATAATTATCTATATTGCTGCTAATATGCCAGTAGAGGAAAGACCTTCATGGAGTTCTGCTCCAGCTACAGTCCGCAGGTTGAGTTTAAGAGTGTGTGTCAGCGTGACTGTGAGCAGCAGGAAGCTGCTGAGAGGTGAAACCCGAGTGTGGAAGAGGGTCTGCATGGGGGTGGGGGTGGGGGGGGTGAAGAGATGCAGGGGGTGGAGGAGAGTGGTGGCCCAGTGGCTGGGAGGGTGTTGAGGGGTGGTGGTGGTAGTAGTAGGGCACACGGCCGCATATGTTTATTTTGCTTTCTGCACGGTCAACGGAGAACGGGTTCAGAGCAGGGTGAAACGGAAAGGTGTGTGTGTGTGTGTGTGTGTGTGTGTGTGTGTGTGTGTGTGTGTGTGTGTGTGTGTGTGTGTGTGTGTGTGTGTGTGTGTGTGTGTGTGTGTGTGTGTGTGTGTGTGTGTGTGTGTGTGTGTGTGTGTGTGTGTGGAAAGAGAGAGCAAATGTGGAGAGGATGTCTGCAGTCAAACAACCGGAGCGTCACTTTGAGAGGAGATGATGGAACAAATGCATCAATTTTGAACCCGTCAGTTTGACCCTGTTTCCATGTGTCCTTCATGAAGTGATGGAAAGACATGCTTCTCTCTTTTAATTCATTCTAATAGTTCACATCTATGTATATATATATATACAAGCAAATTTTTTACCAACTTAGACTACATTTGTGCTTTGATTTCATGTATGTATTAATATATTGGACATTGATTGTCCTCATCCTTCCTGTGGATGTCAAACCATATAACTGTTCTCTGTAAGTAGAGCTATCTTTACTGTCAAGCCCTTTTGGTAATGTATTTATTTTTGGATATTTATTCATTTAATATACTTTTTGTACTTATATGATCTTTTGATATTGTATTTATCAATTTATTTAGAATAAAATGTAATATTTTATTCTGTGTGGAGGATTTCCCCATGGGATTAATAAGGTTATTCTATTCTATTCTATTCTATTCTATTCTATTCTATTTGTCTGGACCCGTATGACTTGCAGATCACAGCTATCATTACATGAGAGGCGATGCACAGGCTGCACCAGTCCATCACAGGACAAACACACACAGTCACATCTACGAGCAGTTTACAGTCATCAATTGACACCAAATGCATTTTTTTATTTTGGACTTTTGAAGCCGGATGAAGTAAAAAACAAACAAACAAACATGCACACACAGAGAGAACATGCAATAGTCAATAGCTGGACTCAAACTGGAGATTTCTGACTGTGAGGTGGCAGTGCTCACCACTACAGTACTCTGTGGCCTTCATAGGTTTGTGAAATTTCTTCTTCTTTACTCATAATATTTGATGGTTTTTACGAATATGATTGGACATCATCTTTGTGTGTGTGTGTGTGTGTGTGTGTGTGTGTGTGTGTGTGTGTGTGTGTGTGTGTGTGTGTGTGTGTGTGTGTGTGTGTGTGTGTGTGTGTGTGTGTGTGTGTGTGTGTGTGTGTGTGTGTGTGTGTGTGTGTGTGTGTGTGTGTGTGTGTATCCCGGTTCGAATCCCAGCCGCAACACCTGGAGGACCTGGTGAAAAAAATGACTTTTAAATATTTTTCCTCTACCGAATTTATTGTACTAAAATGCAACATTTGCTTTTTATTTGTATTGCATTAATTAAAAAAAAAAAAAAAAAAGACAATTTAATTAATGTTATTTATGTTGAAGGGAAGCCTGAAATCCACTTCAACTAGTAAAGTAGCTTTTTAAATTGTATTATTATTATTATTATTATTATTATTATTATTATTATTATTATCATAAGGATTCCTACATTTCACATATGAAACCATCAACATGTTCATTGTACACGTTTGTCCAATTGCAAAGCTTTTTTTTTTCTTTTCCCACCTGAAACATATCATGTCAAGTATTTAAGTAATTTTCATAAATATCTCTGTGTTTCACTGAGGAGCTGAGAACATTGAGTGAACTTGTAGTTTTTACATGTAATTAATTCATTGACTTTTCCATAAATAAAAATTTTTATGGGAAGAATAATAGTGTGTGCAACATCAACGTGTGACAACGGGGTTTTGAAGGAGCTTTATCAGGAGCGTGCAGCGAATGACCTCTGTGAATACTTTTGATGTTTTGTCTGTTTTCCAGCCCAGTGGTTAAATAAAGTACAGATCAAATGGTCAAATGCAAGTTTTATATGTATGTGAGGTGCAGTAATTATAAAGAGTGATTGTAAATTCTTTTGTGGCAAAATGCAAGTTTGACGACACTGTGCTTGGGTGTGTGTGAGTGTGTTTGTGTGTGTGTGTGTTTGTGTGTGCGTGTGTGTGCGTGTGCGTGCATGTGTGCACCTGTGTGCGAGCTGTTGTGACTCAGTAGTCAGCCAAGGCCAGTTTTGCTCTCCTCCGCCTCCTCCTCCGTATCTTTGAAGAGGAATGAGGATGGGAGAGAGGGCAGCTAGAAGGTCAGAGGAGACGCAGCGATAGGAGCACTGTGAGGGGGAGTCGAGTGTGGGGGGTGGGGGTGGGGGGTTGTGTGTGGGGGGTGGGGGGGGGGGGGGGGGCAGAGGGCAGGGTGACATTACCTCCAACGACTTGTACAACCTCCCACTCAGACTCACTTTCTTGCTCAAAGGCTGAGAATAAAGAACAACAATGTATTTGCGTTATCATTTGCATGTGTTACTCTTGTCTGCGCTTCTCCTCCAGTATTTTGTCAATCTTTTCCTGAAAAAAAGAATAATCTTCAAAATCTCAATCTTCAAAGCCAGTGAGTGAGAGACTAGGATTTAACACCACATCGTTAAGCCCATTTTCTTTTATTTTTTGTTTTTAAAAAAGCCATATTTCTAATAATACCAACAATAAACACCCGATTCATTTAGATATTTGAGAGGAAAATAAGATAAACTGATATTTTTATGTATCCCAAAACTATCCCAACAGGAATTTTAAATAGACGATCAAGTCCAGTTTGTAAGCGGAGAATAAACATAAAAAAAAAAAAAAGAAAAGTGAAACCACTCTGTTAAATAAAAATAAAAATCACATGTTTTAGGTTTTCCTCAAAGTGAACCACACTTTCTCTTGGCGAGCCTAAAAGGCTCAACGTAACATAAAGTAGTGAGGTTTTTATGAGTAAAGTGGGAAAGTCCCCAGTTCCCAGTTGGAAACCAATCAAACTGGGAGTTTCCCACTTGGAAAGTGGGGGATGTTTAGATTGACATAAAGTTGTCACAAAAAATGGCAACAATGCCTACGAAGGGGTTGTTTTCCTCTATTTTTGCGAGAGAATTCATCTTATCACAACACTTCAGAGATTTGCTCGCAGCAAACAACACAATAGAAGCTGTACAGCCAATGAGCATGAATAAAGTGTGAAAATAAGTTCTACCTCCTGAGTTTATCTAGATCCTTCACTTGCAATCATGAGTTCATTGTTTTCTGCAATAAAGCGGAACTGCTAGAGGCGGCCATGTTTCTTATTTATTGTTGTCATCTGACCGATACAAAGTGGGAAATTAGACATTCTCAACTGGTAATGATTCCCGATCCCAGCTGCATGAGGCACACTAATATTGTTGATTCAAACAAAAAGCCATTTGGCTTCAATTACCAACATGACATCACATCAAATGGCCAAATCTCGAACTCATTCCTGTGGCTCAGAGCGTCAGGATCAGTGAAAAGTGGAATTGCACAGTCCTCCTGCGTTTCGTTATTTTCCTGTCTGTGAAAATAACATGGATTAAAACTTCCTGGCGCAGCATGACTTGGTTGGTTGAGCGGTCGTCTGAAGGTTGCAGGTTCGATTCCCATCTCAACCTGTCCATGCCCAGTAAAAAGAGGGGCCTCGGATAGAGCCTTGGGGAACACCACAGGGGAGGAAATGCACAGTTCCGCTGTCTTTAATTCAGAAATACATAGTTGTTGTTGTTTTTTTTTAAAGTTTACTAACAGGGTGATATTTAGGCATCATACTCAGTTGTTTGTGACATGTAGTTTTACATTTTACCTGCATTTGTTACCTCGAGCTGCATGAAAACTCACGGACAATAAAAGGTTGTATCAATAAAAAAGTTTCACTCCCAAACGTACCTTTTCCAAAATAAGAACTATTTCCATCTACCATATACGGCCCCCCCCACCTAACTTCCACCTCACCTTAATCCCCCGCCCCCCCCATCCCCCCCCCCCCCGCACAAGGAGTTACCCACCATATACGGTGCAGTTGTTTCCAACTGAATTCACAGTTTCCCCGAGTTTATACGAGAAGCAGCGCAGCATTTTCTGCGCCCACCCACCTCCTCTTTCACGCTCACTTTGTTATTTTTATAATTCTAGATCGGGGGGCAGGTGGGAGATGAGGTGACAGGGGGAGCGTGGCACTGATAAAGTAGCTAATACCCAGCTTTTTAAAAGGTCAGAGGTCGACTCTGCTTGACTCCTGGAGTTTCAGTGTGTGTGTATGTGTGTGTGTGTGTGTGTGTGTGTGCGTGCGTGTGTGTGTGGTGGGGGAGTCGTATCATTTGATATTCAGCAATAACAGTAAAGCCGAAGCAAAATGCTGCAGAAAGAAGCCTGCAGTGGCTTTACAACAGGGACAGTGAGCAGAAGTAGTGACCTGTAAGCACCGGAAATCCAGTGGGATCAGTTCTGTGATCTGCCCCAGCACTCAGACAACAAACACACACACACACACACACACACACACACACACACACACGCATGCATTAACACACACTTGCTACCACTAAATCGGCCTGTTGATTGAGCCGACTTCTAATTTTAGTCACGGCTTCCTAAACCGGAGGCCCTTTTAGCACACCACGAGACTTGGTTTTGGGAACATGCGGAAGAAAAGGCGATTAATAACTGTCATGTCTGTCACGGCAGAGTCGAACACGAGGAGGGGAGGGTCGGTGACGCTCGCGCTCGGAGGGGAAATGGAGTTACACGCGAGATGCTAACAGCTGCTGTTGTTGTTGACGTGTGGGCCGGAGGGGCCTGCATGTTACCGCACTTGTTACAAGTACGCAAGGCAGCCCCCGACTCGCATAGTTCACTGCTGATGCGACGTGCAGAACAGAACAATGCAAAGCGGCAACAGCTTAATTGCATTAAGTGGTTTGGTGGGTTAGGAGAACTGGAAGTTGTTAGCATTCATAATCAGAGCGGCTCTCAAAGGAGGCTGACATTATGTTGAGGTGTAAAATAATTGAGGGTGTCCATTAGTGAACACACTTTATTATTTGTCTACCCTCTAATTCGTCCAGTGCTTTAAAACAGCACTTTTTCAATTTTTAAGGTAAACCTGCATGCAACCTCAAATGCATGTTGAATTTAGCTTTTCTTTTTGTTTTTACTATTTAATTATTAGACATCTGAACAAGATTTTGATAAAAGCAACGTTTATTTGTTTGTTCTTTACTGCTGTCAAATAAGATATATTGCTTCAATGTCAGAATTTACTATTATACAGAAAGACCACTAGAGGGCGTCAGGTCAGAGCTCTCAGGATGTAACAGAGTTTTTCTCACCTGATTTCTGCAAGCGTTTGCACACAAGCTTAAATCATTCACGTGAGTTAATGTTGTTTTGTCATTTATCCATTTAACTCACAAACAGCACCAGTGATTGTTTCTGTCACATCCAATAAATGTCTTGCAAAGTTACTTAATCATTAACTTGTGCATAGTAAAAAATGTAACTTTTCAGATTCTCCCAAATTAGAGTTGTCTTATTATTAATGTAAGAAATACGGTATTTTATGCGCGATAAGGATGTTATAAGGGACAGGTGCTGGTTGTTATGGGATCATTTTCTTTTTTTTAAATCCGACAAAGTCCCGGATGAATTAAAGTAATTAGGCTTTCTGCCTCTTCTTTACTACATATGACTTGGTGTCGTCAGTCTGTAAGCAAAAATAGAAGAATTAAAGAGAAAGTCTGAAATAATTATAATATTTGCTCGCAGAAATATACTCTCTTAAATTATTTTATGGCCTCCATCACAATAAAACTGCATGTTTTCTTGTCTTCACTTGAAATTAAATGTTAAAAGCTAAATGGAAGTACCATTTATACATTCCCAGTGTGAATCAAACCAGTTATATTTGCGCAAAATGTTACTCTAATGTCTTTAAAAGCATAAATGAAATTGGAAGAAAGTTGCAGGTGAAAAGTTCGGACTGTGTTGAACGTGTGGACAAGTGTGCATGTAGTTTTTACACTTAAATACAGAATGTTTAAGATTTACCTCGGCCAGGTCTGGCTGTTTGAATGTAATGTCACAAGATGTTTCACACATCATCACACAGCATACACTCCCTCCCACTCACACACACATGCATACACACCCAGACACCCTACACCCGTATATTATATTGCTTGTCAGTGCTTTGCAGAAGGGTTTAATCTCAATTAGCAGCCGACATTAGAGATGTTTGGACGTGTCTGTCAGCGTCGATCACTTAGAGCCGAGCCGGTTTCCAGCAAATCAGCTGCACTGGGCCTTGCTGCTTTGGCGATTACCCAGTTTGCACCTGTTTGATCTACGACAGGTAAATTCCTGGAACGTTACGGGACGATACTGTGGAACTCTAAATGGGGACTTTAAAGCATTGCACTGTGGGCCTGCACTGGTGCATGTGTGGATATTAATCCATGAGAGTGACCTCAGTTTGTCTATCGCTGGCCCTGTGGACTGTGTGTATCCCCCTGTGAGAGGGAGGCTCCAGGCGTTTGATGTGGCTGACCGTCGCCGACTCGCTCCCTCTGGCTAAAGATCAGTGGCCTTGGGGCCGGTCGACCCGGTGAGATGGCCGCAACGACAAAAGTCAGCTGCAAGGCCCAGTGATCAGGTCGACCTGTCCTCAGTCTAAAAACAGCGCCACAGGTCAACTGCTTGAGGGTCTTAAAATAACAATCATGTGCTTGATTTGTTGTGGTTGAAGTAATTATGTTGGGTGATTTGATGGAGTTTGAATCTATTTAGGGAGGAGGATGGGGTGGACTGCTCAGACAGTCAAATTTTACCGAGGAGAGCCTTGCTCATGTCCATCCACAAATGTCAATTCAAGTTTCTTTATACTCATGTAAAGCTTCAATCGTACATGTAATGTGAGGTACAACACATACTTGCTTATTTAGGAACGACATAAGAATAGGTCAGGAGGAGCATTGTACACAACATGACTTTTGGTGGTTGTATTAAGCCAATAAGGACACAAAAGAAATGATAAAGTCCAACATTTTGTCTCTTGTCTGTCTGAGAGTGCACTATGGAGTGAATGGATGACTTAGTCTCAAGAACATCAATAAACCCAAACAAGTGAAAAAAAAGCCTGCACACTTAAAGGAGATTGTGATCTTTTTCTAAACCTAACCTTTTGGTGGCTAAACGAGAACAGAAGCAACTGATTTGGAATTTAAACACATTCACCATATTTTCCAGACAACAAGTTGCATGTGTCAGAAAATGTGCCATGAAGAAGAAAAAAACCCAACATGTAAGTCAACTTATTTTTCCATGTCCAGGCGCAACTGCACCATTGATAATCCACGTCCAGCTGCTGTTCCAGAACCTTCTGTGAATTTGTTCCTTATCTATAGCTGTCGTGAATTTTAGCCCATGATTAGCCTGCTTTCTTCTACACGGAAACAGTTTATCTGCTTTTCTTCACTCACGACTTCTTCACACATTCTAACATCTTTCTGAAGAATGCTTTTAAATCCTTTCTTTAAATTCTGCTCCGTAGATTTCTTTTGTTTGGTAACAATTTCCTTGCTTTGTCAGGTAAATACAGTGGTAATATAGGTTTTTGTGTGTTATTGTAGCAGCTTTCTGTTGTCATACAGTGACATCTAGTGGTCCAAAGACAGCATGTACTGGAATATTTTGCAGCTATATTTCCATATATACTGTATGCCACTTTTTTGTTTAAGTAGCACGACCAGACTAACGACTACAGGCGATGTGACTTGAAGTCCAGAAACTAGAGTATTCTTGTCACTGCAGATGTAATCATGAGTAAATCATTAGTAGGAAAGCTACCACTAAAATGGGAAAGAGGAATTTCCCAATTTGTACTTTTACAAGTTCTTTACAACAGACGTTATTGTACTGTGGGTCATTTTGATGGATCAACTGCAGCATTTAGGCTTCTTAGTATGATAATGTGTTGAGCAGGTTGAGATATGCCTTCTAAACCTAACCATGTTTGCTGTGCCCAACCGAACTAACTAATTCAAGTATACATGTTTACTATTGTCATAGTGACGATTCAAAGTCCAACCAGCCTGTTGTGCGACTCTCCAGTAGTCACAAGTGTCATTTTTGTAAAATTGTCTACTGTGCTTTGGGTATAAGGATGTGATGGTTAGAATCTCCTTGGTCACATGACCTCAATCACGTGACCCAATGAGGCCTTGCCTCTTCATGCGGTGGGAAAACATTCCAACAGCTGGCCTTGGACGTTTTCAGAAACATCTGCGACGTCCGCCACTGGTGAGAATCCCCCCCCCCCCCCCGCCGCTTCAGAACATAACCTTAGGATTATAAGAGCTGGTGGATTAAGGAATGATATTGAAATGGGGTGCATTTCCATCCCCCTGCTTTTGGGACTTCTCCCTTTTATGGTCCCAAGATGCAATTTTGAAAGGTCGAAGCAGTGAGATAAACTTTTAGAACTCCTCGTCGTATTAACCTGACACAGTGTGGACTCGTCTGTAGAGGTGCTGGAGTTTCTCCTTATCTCAAAGCAGATCTGCGTGTGTGTGTGTGTGTGTGTGTGTGTGTGTGTGTGTGTGTGTGTGTGTGTGTGTGTGTGTGTGTGTGTGTGTGTGTGTGTGTGTGTGTGTGTGTGTGTGTGCACCATAGCCTTTGACATATTGTTAATTTGAAGAATGTTTGAAGTATGATGCAACATCAGCTGCTCTCACTTAACTTTGAGCCTCTTTCCTCTGACCCCCCCCCCCACACACACACACACACACACACACACACACACACACACACACACACACACACACACACACATACACACACACACACACACACACACACACACACACTACTCAAATTACTGTATAAGTACCACACTATGTGTTAGCCGAAAATGCTTTTAATGCGATCAAAACTGTCATGCACATTTTGGGTCTTTTTTTAAAAAAAAGATATTCTTATTATAGCACTTAAACAGTAATAATAATTGAAATGTCTTGGGGTATTCTACATTTCCGAATGCCCAATGTGAAAAAGATGAGATCCATATCTGATTTGGAAATTCGGGCAGGCGGTCTCCTTACTTCGGGACTGTTATGAATATTTGGTTTTGTGCATGGCGTCTTTGTTGTGATGCAGATGTCAGCATAAAAGTTGGGTGGACTGAAACTGTTTTTTTTTTCCCCCAAACTTTCCAAAATTCGCTGGTGGAGGAGTGTGGTGCGAATCATTTTTGTTTCCGCAGAGCTTAATATGTTTCTGTTTTTCATAACTTGCAGGAAGGCATTTGACTAAACTTCTTCATCTTGTCATGATGTAATGTGAAGAGTTTTTGTTATCCCTGATTACAAACACAGCTCTGCTGCAATACAGTTATGACAAGCCCAAAACAACAGTGTTGGACAGTTGGAGAAAAAGCGTTCTGCAGCCCTGGTACTACCTCTGACTTATGGAGGACATTGCTTCCTCTTAGCATGCTTTTCCTTTTTTTTTTCCTGTGCTCACCTACTTCTTGGATCGGCTCCCATCCACCCTCATCCTCACATTAGTTCCTGTTGGTGCTCTGCCAGCTTTTTAGCGAAAGTCCCCGGCTTCGGTGCATGAGTATCTGTTGGAGGTTTACATGCAAAGCAGGATTACTACCGATGCTGGAGGTTGATAAAGATGGGAGGACAGGATTAATGACGCCTAAACTGGCTGCGGCTGTTAGAACAGCCCGACGCCGGTTTCCTCCCCGAGCCGTAAAAAGGTTTTTATTTGTTTCAACTTTGGTTTTTCAGGAGGTTCAACTTAACAATTACAAGACAAAGTAGGACTTATAACAGATACATATATGAAAATATACATTTATAGAGAATATCTTGATTTTTGGGAATGTTTGGTTTGTTTTTCACTTGTTGTACTAGTCCGAGGGTTTTATTAACTTAGTGTTTTACAACATATTGTGTTTTATTCTGTCCTATCCTGGACTCAGGTGTTTTGTAAGTTTTATCTGTGAAAAGGGCTGTATAAAGAAAATGTACTTACTTTATTGAACTAGAATACAGGTAATTCTAATAAAGACGATCCTTCTTAAGCAAAAGTACCAAGTTGTTGCAATGATTCATTCTGGTAAGATGCTGATGAAAATAACATATTTTTTAAAAAGCTGATTTAATTTTTTTTGCTATCATTGTTAGTAGTGGCTATCTCTTAAGAATAAATGCCGTTTGGACGCTGATGAAGGCTCATACCTGTGACTCATTCAACAAACCTGCAAGGCAGGATCCAGTTCATCAGCTAAAAGATTGACTATGAATACTATTATTATACAAAACTTAGCAATTTCATGTTTTGAACAATGATTTTATTTAAATGTGATGAAATGCAAATCCCAGCAAATCACACCCAGCTCACAGTGATATTAAGTGTAATATCACTAATGACCTTATGTTGATTTCCTGGAGTCGTCTTCTAATGAAGCTCTATTGTCTGAACTTATAAACCACTTTTCACTTTGAAATGAATGATTGTCCCACGAGGAATAAAATCAATAGCAAACACACACACACACACACACACACACACACACACACACACACACACACACACACACACACACACACACACACACACACACACACACACACACACACACACACACACACACAGACACACACACACAGACTGTGCAAAATATGTGCAAAATATATCGCAAAAAAAAAAAGCATGGTCAAATGTACCTTTAAAAAACACTCAATAAATTATTTTAGTTATTGAATAGAATAGAATAGAATTGAATAGAATTGAATTGTCATTGCACAAGTACAGCGGAATTAAAAGACAGCACATCACAAATGTTACTCAAATGTAATAAATGCAGAACTTCATTTCAAAGTAAAGCTGAGGAGTTTTATTCTTTGAAGATTTTTTTTTTTTTTTCAATGTTAAATTAAAAAAGAATTTATCATCTGCAACAAATACCAAAAACTTCAGAAGGTTTAGAGAAATCTCTGTTGGCATCAAATGTTCCAACAAATCAGACCAAACGTCTAAGATTCAACGTTTGATATTATTATATATATTCTGTTTGTATTCATTTACACAAGTACATGTCATGCAATGAATCAGTGTTTTTTTCATTTTTAAATTGACCATGATAGATAAAAAAATTACCCCAAAAATGATGCCATGAATTGAGATGCACAGTTCCCAGAGTTTGCAGATTTACGTGTTAAACACATCGGCCTCTGTCTGTCTGCTCTGTCAAGCAATGCACAACATTTCTAATTCAAGCTGACCTCTCACCTACATGAGGTGCCCTCAGGGTCTGCCCCTGTCTTTCAACTGTGGGCTGCAGGCACGGGTCCTCAAGCTGCTCGCCTCTGGGTCAGCTCGGATGAAAGCTCCCCATCGTAGGAAGAGGAAACGGCACATGTTGAGTTTGTTTTACATGCGGCTTAATGGATTCCCGCTTATGCATGCATGTGTGAACGTCCGCTTCCCTTCGCCGCTGGCCCGCCGGCACAGACACGCGTGACCACGCACACGCCGCCGTGCCTGGGGGACAGGATGGTCACCCACACATTACGCCCTCGCCGCAGGCCCCCGGGAGGCACGGACGGCGAGGTGGGCAGCCGCCTGAAGCGGGCACAGCGGGCACAATGGGAGGATGTGATATATTGTTTTGGCCTCTGGGGCAACGGGGCGAGGGCGACCAGGGTGTGAACATCATGGTTTGACACATGTGACCGGGCCGATGATTGATGGTCGTAAGAGTTGGATCAGCGCACGTGGAAACTGTGAAGTTTTTAAAGCAGTGCAAAGAATGGTTATCAGTGACATAACAAGTTGAAGAATGAAAGGAGAAACGGTGAAAAATAAGGAGGACTGAACACGAGCTGCAGAATTATGTTTACCCAAGGTTTTCCTTTGCCAATTTTGCTATTGTCAAGGGTTCTGGATCCTCCGAAAGACAAACTTTGCACATTTCAGCTGTCTCAAGCAGCCATGTATAATTTGATAGGGCGACATCAATGGGAATGTAAGTTGGAGTGGGTTAGATTGTGGAATGTGCCACGGCCAATCAGGCGCCTCAGTTTCAGGCTGACAGCCAATCAGGTCATGGCACTTTGGGTTCCCATGAGAGGAGTGAACTCCATGCAGAGGACATTTCTGTAGAGATCATGAACTTTTCACTCCAGGAGATCTCTGCTTCCTTTTCTCTTTGCATAAATTGCCTTTTTTTTTTTTTTTTTTCTTCGATCTTAGAGAAGTATGTCTCTCTGGTAATTGTATTTTGCCTCATGCCAAAGAAATGTTTCCTCACTCACCGGCCCAATCCCTCTCTCTTTCTTTTCTCTTTCTATCCGTCTCTCCTCATCCCCCGCCACCCCGTGTCTCACTCCAGTGATGGGAAAAGAGCTAGAGCAGGAATTTCTGTGTCTGTGAGTGCTGTTTGGTTAGACAGAGTCATATAACACTGCTAAGGCGCGTTCACATGTGCCGGAGCATAGAGGCAGCAACAGCTATTTACATTAAGGAGCCCAGAGCGGGCAGCACTGGGGCTCCCAGCTCTCCACGGTTACATTAAGTGAAACAGAATCAGCCTCACCCTCACCATTCGGCACACTCGTTCTCTGTCCCCACACTTTGTCCACCACTTTCCCTCACGCTCTTTCTATTGCTCCGCGTTTACTCTTCATGCCATTTCTTTATTTTAGAGCTAATCAATGCTGGTATTGACTTTTTCCCCTCATCCTGGCAACATCACTCCACAACACAAACTTGGGTGCACACAACGGAGCGAAACTTCAAGACGAGGAAAGTGTTCCGACTATGTCATTGTCATAATGTCCTCACTAAGTCTCCGTTTACACAACAGCATTTTCAAGTGAAAACCAACACCTTTCGCTGTGTTTTGGGGGTCCGTTAACACGACAGTGGTGCTCTCAACCACTAAAAATGCAACTTTTTGAAAACGGCTACCAAGGTGGAACTTCTCATAAAATTGTCAGACTCTATCTCCATGAAAAAAGGTAAAAAATGCAACTTTTCTGAAACGCTGCGACGGCATACACACACCACAGTCTACTGCATTTGTGAGTAGATGGACAATAACAACAATGGCAGCCTCCAGAGTGTCATGACTCCCAGTCCATATTCTCATAGGACTTGGTAGTTTTATAGTTGAGAGTCACTGGTAAGAGCAATCCAACTTTGTTCACAGTATTGCTCAAAGGCACTTTGACATCACGTACAGGGGGAGATGGGGGATCCAACCAGCTACCTTGCGATTGAACGATGAACCGAGCCACAACTGTCCCAATTGTCAGCTTATGTCTTCTTTATTTGTTTATTTTTTTGTCCTAAGAGTCCGATTGTGCCCTCCTGTGGGCCTCTTTGGTCTCTGGGTGAATGTTTAACACCGCTTGTTTAATCATTTCTTGCAGGTCTCATTCTAGCAGGAGCAGAGGTGTTCCTCACATTCACATTTACCTTTGTGGCAAAATGTCACTCATGTTCAGTCTCATGCAAAGAAATTAGCCTCTTCAGATATTTAAATAAAAAACAACAACTGAAGAATTAGTTTGACGGTTTCAGAAACAAACCTGCATACTGTCAAGTGATAAAATTGATTCGGGTCACTTCTGTAAGCCAACATGTTTGGTTAGTCTAGAAGACTTCCTTGAGTGTCTGTCTGATGAACTCTGGATACGACACCCAATGAAGCAGAATTCAACTTGAACAGTTACCAATTGGAAAAGTCCCATTTGGGAGAAAAGGAGAGTTACAGGACAAGAAATAATCAACAAGACCATCCCACAGAAATCTACAGTCAAATGACAAACATTGTTGTCATCAACCATTGATGCTTTGAAAGCACAAGAAGTGTTATGAGGATGAACTGAGCCTCCCACCGCAGAGCTTAAACCACATTGTTCCCCTAATCTGACGTGTAGGTGCAAAGTCAAAGAATTCAACTTATCAAATAAGACAATGTGACTATCCTGTATTACTTTTCAATTCAATTCAATTTTACATTTTAATTCTATTTTATTTTTTGCTATTTAAGGTTTTGTTGTCGAGCGAGCACCAGGAACAGAATTTCCAGGACATGTAAAAACGTATACCGGTATGGCAATAAAACTCCTTGAATGATTCAATAATCCCAATTTTCCACAGCAAAATAAAGTTAAAAGACAAAACTAGGAGGACAGGTATGATATTCAAATATATTTTTAGTATCTATAACTGAGAAAGACAAAGGTGTCACTCTGTCAAGTAAGTCAGTGTAAAAAAACCTTAAACTACTGCCTTATAGTTGGATTTTTATACCCTTGAAATTAAACTAATGAGGTCTAGCCTTAAATGTCAGTTCCTTAAGTCTTTTACACTCTTGTAGAATTCCATTATTTAATATTTTTCCCCATCCATTATGATACCATTAGGTATATTCACTTTCTCTAAACAGTGAGTTGGTATTGAACTTGAAAAATGTACAAAAGTGATTGGAGGAGCTATTTTGATTGACATACTAGGTCTAACATTAATGACACTAAATTCAACTAAAATGCTGCATCATGCCATATAGAGGCAGTTTAGTTTAAAATACATTATCTGTGCTTTTTAAACATATAATGTTGTTATGTATAGAAACATACATTTAGATTTAACTTTGCGTTTAAATTTGATGATTTCAAAGAGAACTGGTTTTCGTCTACATTAACATGCATGCATCAGTGTGATATGAATCTTTTCATTGAGGCAAGAAAACAAATAAACAAATCAAGTCTGTTCCTGCAGGAAAAGAGACGACCTTGCCCCTGCAAAATGTCTCCCAGGCTTTTAGACTTCCAATAATTCTTTTCGACGTGTTTATTTTCACCACTTCCCATCATGTGGAGAATTAGGCAGGTATTGGCTTTGGCTGCTGTTGAAGGACGAGTCATCGCAGCCCGATATGTTCCTCAGAAAGACACACACGCACGCAGACACGCACAAACGCACACAGGAACACCATTACCATGACTAATATCGTACCTCATGGCAGGCACAGGCTGGGATTAAAGGTCAGCTCTGTGTCAATAAACAGAGACTTTATGATTGGCTGCACGGTGACTCAAAGCATTACTGTAGCCTTCTTTGATTGATTTAAACCTGGGCTGCCACCTCTGAAATATTATTGTAGATTCACAAATATTTTTTTTAAATGATCCTATTCGTGCACATTTTTTTAAGAATATATTAATTGCATTATTTCACACGAAAAATGGTTTAAAAATAGTCTAAAACTTATACTTCTTGATATTTTGCAGTGTTTTCTGTATTTGTCCCCTGATGTGAGCCGAGTCCCGCAGGTGACCCTCGTGACATCAGATCTTTGCCTCTTTAACCTGTTGGTGGCTCTACCTCCAGCCTGCTCCAAAAGACAGGTATAGTGTTTCTCTCTGAGCTTTACACTGCGCTTGACCCCGGCCTCATAGAAAACATGTTAGATAATGGGTCCGGGCTGGCCGGTGGGGCCAAAGTTGCGGTGTTTGATCGAGGAAATCCTGCATGTGGCTGAACTGGATGGAAATCTGATTAGTAACCTTGGTGACAAAGCAATAGGATCCATGAGGCTTTGCTTCAATTAAACGTGACAGGCTAAGTTTTCGCGCACGGCCGCTGCGCAGCAGGATCCCCTCGGCCTTTAGGGCTGAGTTAGAGCATTAGATAAAGTGCTGTGCAGCCTAATTGAATGCATCAACCGAGGGTGGTAGACAGGCGTATGATCGTGCACTGATAACATGCACCATTTACCTGATTTCACTGCTCTCGGTACCCTACACGCGGCATTAAAACCCCTGTCTATGTTTTAAGGCACGAGATGATAAGCTATCTGTAAATATCTAATAATTTCACACAGCTTTTGAGTTGTTTATCAGCCTTTTTAAGGGCGTGAATGGAGCGGGGCCAAGGCGATGCAGTGGCCAGGAAAATCAGCAACCTGAAGGGCGAACGCAGATTCCAGTAGTCAGGAATTTCTAAGCATAACAAACATGTCAGACCTATTTAGCAGGCAACAGTGGGTCGCTAGCTGGAGCTGCAAGGTGTATATTGTTTCTGATTAAGCCTTTCTACGCTGCACTTTCCAACAATTTACTTTCAATTCATTAGAGCGTAAACATTTTGCTTTGCCATCGCCGTAAAGAAAATAATTCAGCTGCGTTGAAGGAGCTTATTAGCCACGATGCTCTTCAGGTTGTCTATCTCTATTTGCTTGAAGATTAAATTGATTATAGAATAGTGTTAAAATCACTGCACCCAAAATTATTAGATCTTTGTAGATCACCCAGCGTACTATTTGCTTCTTTTTTTATTTTTTCCTCGCACTAAACCATCTCCGTTATTTTGTATAGTTGTGGGTATTGATGTGAAAACGGGAAGTTTTCACACCAAGGTACCTCATCCACTCTCTCTCGCTCTCTCTCTCTCTCTCTCCGCTCATCTCCTCCAGGGACGTGGAGCTAAAAGGATGAATCGAGTGACCATAAAAAGCCAGCGCGCTGATAATTTCCCAGACATCTGTGAAAAATGTAACCTTTCCTGTCGCTCTCATGATGTCAGCGAGGCTGTTGTGTTCAGCGGGGGATTGGGGGGCTAAAGCGCTTGTGGCGGAGCCAAGGTAAACCGTTCCAAATGGAGCGCGGCGCGGCAAAAGGGACACCGTCGCAACAAAAGGAGTTAGATATGGATCGTTGGGGCTGCGCGCCGGCCCCAGCTTGAGCCAATTATTGGTGTCATCTTGATCCAATTTAATCAATCTGAGAGAGGGGAAGGAGGGTGGGGGGGATGGGGGGTGGGGGGGGGGGGGGGGGGTGGCGGTACGGGTGCAAACGTTGGTCAAATATCCTGAGCTGACTGAGGAGCTGCCCCCCCATCCCTCCACCAAAACCACCCACCCGCTCGCACACACACGTTTGCTCATACCTCTGTAAACATATCATCGCAGATCTTTTTTTCCTGGAGTCATTGAACTTGTGACCAATATTTGATCAATTCCATGCAGCCACGTTCGGTTCGCAGAGACTTCATGTCTACAATCAGCTCACAAACATCACTTCCAACGCCAGAGATCGGATTAGCAGGAAATGAATGCAACACAAAGTATGATTTCATAAAATTCAAAATGTAGGTAAAGCTGTTAATGCTCGTTGGTTTTTTTTCTCTTCCTTTTGTTCCAGGACTGCCTTCTTACACCATTTCTTCCTCTGGAAATGTAACAGGAGATACGGCTAAGCTCTCGCTGCCTTCAGGCATTGGATCCCTCTGCTTAGCGGGGCTTAGTGTTTGGATTTCAACAATGTTTTTTTTCCTGTTTTCTATGGTGGTCCAGCAACACTGCTGTTTCAACACTTTTTTCCCCCCTCGCTCTCTTTTTTTTTAACCTTTCATTTACAATAACTAAAGCATGAATGATTCACATTCAGAATTATTTACAGTTAAACCGTTTGGTACGGAAATATACCCCCGTCTCACTGCAGGAACATTTCCAAGCAACTCAGAACCATTTCTGGAATTTAAGGATCTTGAATTCTTTACCTTTGTGTTGGCCAGATGAGTCAAGGTCTATATTTAGTCCCTCTAGAGAAGGTGCTAGCGTCAGGAAGTACATAATCTGAAGGGGTTCATAGTCCAATACAAACGTAAACGTCACTGTTTTAATTCAGAAAGCAATTTCTCCTGAAATTCATGACAACAGTCATTTTTAAAGAGCACAAAGTAGTTTTCATTCTTATCAACATTAGCTTCGATTACCTGAACCCATGAATCAAGTAAATGTCAGTCTAATCAAAATCATTTCATCTAAAGTTTAATTTATTCATTTTTTTTATCTCAATACGTTATAACTGTCAGATTGGAGGTGGTGGTGTGATCCAATTAGAGTCCAAGTAAACAACACATCGGATTGCCTCCTATTGGCTGATCTTTGTACCAACCTCCGTTACGTAATGTCACATAAGCTTTGCCGCCACCACTTTTTGTCCATCCATCTTTTACTGATGAGGATGGATGTGGAATTGACCAGTGCCACATTGCAAGACATTATGGGATTGCTTTATTGACAGAATTAGATTTTACCTGCACATCAATCTGATGACTTTATTCAGTTTTCATGTAACCCAGCAGTGTCAAACCCATTTGACCTCAGGGGCCATATACAGCCTGATTTGATGTCAAATGGGCTGGACCAGTAAGAAAATAAACTATAATATATGAAAAGCTCAAACTATGAATCTAAAATGATTAAGAACTTCACATTTGATCAATTATCATTTTACAACACATAACAAAGCTGAACTTTTTAGCAAACTGCAATTTCAACAATATCATGCTTCAGTTGACTGTGTGCGTTATAACTTACAGATCACAGTTGATTATTATTGTTGCATTATTTACATCTTCAAAGGCATGAAACCTTCAGCTACCTGTAGCTGGAAAGAAAATAAATTATACCCCAGTGTGCCCCTGCTGGTCAAATAAATACATTGCAGTTAATGTCATGAATCCTCCCCACTGGCCAGTTTCATCTTGTGGGCCGGACTGGACGTTTCGGGCCCATGAGCCATACCTTTGACACCCCTGATGTAAGCAATCAGAAATAATTGATTCAGATGATTGAAAACTGAAGTAGAAGTCTTCTCTGGACAAACACTTTTTCACCGCAAAGGAGCAGAAAATGGTCTAATGGGTCCTGCTCATGTCCAGGACGGAGCTGCTTTATGTTTACAAAATATATAGTTCACTTTTACAGTATGCGTCCTTTTGAGAGCAGCAAATCATACCTTTGTTTGCTCGTTGATTTAATTTTTTGGGGGAGGCCAAGGACATGAACTCATTTACTATTTCAATTCACTTAGCATTATGGAATTTGTGCAGCGGGAACGATATACCTGTTGAAGACATGTTTGTGTGCTGGAGTTGAAGGACCCTTCGAATTGAGACTGGCCCATCCTTAAATGCAATCTTCTGAAGGACACAGATTCTGAACTGGGACAAAGAGCGTCTGCATAGCTGGTGAAGCTTTGGCAGCAACTTACTGGTATGTGGTTCTGGCAGTTGGTGGAACATGCAACCACTGCACTGAGTTATGGTTCAAAGAGCATAACATGAGGTAAATACTGCTGCGCCACTGGCACGATTTCAGCATATCCATCTGATTGTACCCTTTTCCAGTGTATACACCTGTGTGGTAGATTTCACCGCCTGCAAAGCTGTGACATTCTCCTACAAGTATGCTGTGCAGGAATTATATAGTTACAATTCACAACATGTTGTCATTAAAGGCTTTCTTTCTTCTTTCTTCTTCTAATAGATTTCTTGCGGTGTTAAGTGGAAGTGTCAGCTCAGATTCTGCCACATCAGGGTTATGGAGCAACGTCATTGACCCATTTACAGAGCTATAAAATGAACCTTGTACAGGAAAAAAAAAAAAAAAGATATGCAACCATTTTGCTGAGGAATGGTGCTCAATAAATAAAGACAAATAAAATAACATCTGCCGACTTTGAGAAGAATGTTTTGCTACTGACCTCACAGCAATTGGTGTTTCATCACTGGTATGTTATTGAAAAAGCGATCTAACTTTAATTAAGGGTTTTTGAGTTAATTATTTGCATTTTAATTATATTTCACTAGGAGACACACAAAGCAACATTTTTTCAATTCCAACTGATTTTGATGGATGAATTAATAAATAGACTTACACATGTTTACACAATATCAAATTTTTTAATGTTGATAATATCGTCATTAATTTGTGTGTGAATGGCTGTATATGAAAGTATTAAGCGTAGAGATTCCATACACTGCTGAAAGTTGGAATATGCACCATATATGTGAAATCTATGTACCATTTAATTATAACAACACAAATAATTCTATCTTTGGCTTGGGTGTCCTCAACGCTTGAATTGCTTTGGTGAAATGTTCATTTTTTGTTGTATGTTTTTGCACATAGCCATGCTTTTATCAACAGTGTTTTAAACGGAACCTTTTTTATCCACAAAGCCAAACAACACATTGTGATTTGTTTTTATGCATCACATCTGTAAAGCCTAATTTACACTCCATACATATGAAGGCTATGCTTTGCCTCGAACCACCGCAGCACAGCCTTACATACCTCCAACAGCCTCTATCTACAGGTTTGGTATGGCACAGAAGCAAGAAGAAGTATACAGACTACGAGGGCTCTACTATCTCATGGGGAATGTTAAGATATTCCACATGTGATCCAGATGACCGTGTTGTCGATGCGCACTTCATTCAGAGAAGCACTGTTAAACTCAAGATTGAACAGTACACACATAGGGTGTGGCCAGTCTTTGTACCAAATTGCTTATTAAGGCGATAAAATGAACACTAGCGAGTTTCATGTGGTTTTGCGATCAATCTTTGCACACCCCTAGTGTTATGATGCGAAACTTGCAGGGGTGAAGGGACTGCGTAGACGTTATGCACTGCCCTATGTGTACTGTAGACACAGTAATATATACAGTATCAGCCTTTAGCCTGGCACTTTCTATACAGGGGGTTGTTATCATAGACTGCTGTTGACTTCTGGAACTGATGTATCAATGTAGCAGCCTTTGAGATTGAGGGCCTGCTTCTCCATGATATTGGATAAGAACAAGCTTTTCCCACAAAAGAGGAAGGAGGTCTTTACACAATCAAGATAATCATAACTCACTGATAGTTCAAACAATTTTTATCCAGTTTGGTTTGAGACAAATGGCAATGCCACTGAACACCAGCAGCCAACAAAATGTCTAATTATATACAGCATGACGGTTCTGTCCACAGTCCCAGACCTAATCCCAATGTAATTGTTATTATTCAGTTGAAATTCAAACACCAGTTTAATAATGCTGCATCCTTTTTTTTCTTTCTTTCAAAAGCTGCCAACACAGGCTAGAGCAGTCTTTTTTGTTCATCAATCAATCATCAATGAAGACATCAACTTGCTCTGAGACGCCACATAAAGACGACACACACACACACATCAACATGGAAGGGGAAACTTCAAACAGGAACAAATGGCCATAAATCACTCATCAGATTGTGTGTGCACCGGAGACACCAGGCCAGAACGATTTTCACCTCTTCTTGTGTTCTTCACAACCATTCATCCCGTCCATTTCAAATCTGAGCCTTTCCCAAAGCTTTAGTTAACTTTCGCTGTCTGCCAAAGGCAACACCAGTAGAGCGGTCGAAGTTTAGGTATATTATTGGGTGGGCTAAAATCTAGGGTTTAGTGCGATGCCCTTTCCCATTGTTTATGAAAATAATCATTGGAAGAAAAAAAAAGTTGCCAAAGCTATTAATTATTTGAATAAACCACACAATGTATAGCTGAATTCACTGAACCCAATTGAAGTCATAATTGACCAACTGATAAAATGTCAGTTGCAGACAACTAAAGCATCTAACAAGCACAAAAAATGACATGACAAAAGTCCAGTTTTCAACCAAACGTGATGTGAAAGAGAGTGTGTGCAGTGTGAGAGCTGGGGGTGGTTCAATGTTTTTTAAACTCTGTCGTCCTCCCACACTCTGGAAACCTCGGGACGAATTGCATTGCTCAAAAGCACACCGTCTATAAACGCTTACACAGACGCTCACACACACATATGCTGCCTTGTCGTGGGTGAAGAGAACTCACATCTAATCAGTGTTTTGATCTCCAGAAGTCTGTTGAAATAATTAAGACTTGGGAAAAACAATACACACCGCTGGCTATTATTTTTCATCTAAATCCAGGTCGCGTTCCCAATTACTCTAAAATGTTGGGATGACATGCTTGCTGTTTTCATTGATAATATTTATATTATTCCAGGTAATGGGTTTCGACAGGGGAAGTGAATAAGACTTGAATCTGTGACTGTGAGTTGTAATTTATTAAATCCTTCAATGTTATTTCTACAGATGCTGCATCCATGCTTGAGCCAAAGAATACATTTTCTATAGATCCGACTTCCCATTTTTTTTATTGTTTCACTCATTGTTGAGATTATCTCGGCTCAATGCGTGTCATTCAAACCAAACATTTTGTTTATGTGTTACGGTCAATCTGTAGGTCTTTTAACTCACTACCACCACGACCACCACCACCCCCCCATCCAGCTCTCATGTTGTGGCAACCTGTGGAAGCCAGCATGTGCATCCACAGGATGGTAGCCAATTATCTGGAGCCCACTCCAGTTTCCAAATTAAAAAAATGGCCTCCTTCCACTGTTGACCTTGGATCAGCTTTCCATTTCTTATTATTATTAGGTTATTAACACAAACCCCTGAAAGTATCTTTTTAAAGTCTAAAACAAATTCGATTATGCCTCTTTACTCGCACTGGTGCAGACATACCTATCGCTGTCTAACTCCTGTCTGCTCCCTATTACCTTCGACACTGAAGTCAGTAAGAGAGCGCAGACCTGAAAGTCTATATCCCCCCTCTGTGGTGGACCAGGCAGGAGGGGGTGCCGGGTTTGCAGCACATTACCGCTTTATTGAATTAATTACGATAAGGATCATAACTTTAAACGCGGGGTGAGGCGCGGGGCGTTCTCCGGCGCGGATCGCTCCGAGCAATTTCTCCCCCGAACGACGGCGGGAGGGGTTATTGGATCTGTCAGGTCTGAACTCTGTGGCATGGTAACGAGGTCCATAAGGTAAGCCGAGGTTGGGCACAGTTCGCCGCGCTGATCCCTATATGCCTGCAACACGGGTGGAAATTTGTACTACATACTGAACAAATAACAAGAGAGGAGAGCCAGAGAGAGGCGAGCGAGGAGGCCTTTGTTTTCATGGCGCCTCAGTCCAAAGGCCCAGAGGGTCATGTGGGGTTACCAGGTCACCAGGTTTCGTGCCATGTATTCTTCCAGTAGATGCAATGAGCTGTGTTATTATATCAAAATTGCTGTTTGGTTGTTGTCAAGCTTTCCGATCCCAAAAGGCTGTGCATCTGTGGCTCAAAATACAACTCCGGAAAAGTTGAAGAAATGATGTTATGCTATTCATATGTTATGAATGGTCTTTGAATAGAAAAGTATATCAAAAAGGTTTGGACACAATTGTTGAGAAAAAAAAAGTGTTCAAGTATTCAGCGTGCTGGAAGTGTTTAGTGAACCGAAAACACTTTTTTTTTTGTAGTCATGAAAGTAAAAACTATTTCCATTCTTGCTTGATTCAAGGTTTCAGCCGCTCAGTAGTTCCAATTTGTTATCAATCCATGATGTTTCCCACTGTGTGACAAGATTGGAGGCGTCGTGGTTAGCATGTCTTCTGTGGCTTTTCTGTGGGTACTCAAATTTTCTCTCAGTCCCAAAACATTCATGTGAGGCTATTTGGTGACTCCAACGTGCCCATAAGTGTCAACGTGAGTGTTTGTCGAGTAGATTTTCCCTAACTGTCCAGAATGTCATACCTACAGTCATCTGGCAACAGCTGCAGTCCTTGAAATGGATAAATAGGTATGGTAGACACGTGAAATATGATGAGTCCAATCCTGTAGCCTACTCAGCTTAAATGATCCCCTCAAAAACATTTAAGTACTCCATGAAACACGCCATAACAGGTTTGCATCCTTTATCATCACATATACTGAAAGGTCCCTCTCTTTATCAACATGATCTCCAAAAGATATTAGATATTTTTTTTTTTTTTTAAGATCCATCAAGAATGTTTAGGACAGGAGTGTCAAACACTTTTCGTTCAGGTTCCACATACCGCCCATTTTATCGTGAGTGGGATGGACCAATAAGATTGTGCCATAATGACCATTACACTCAAACTTTACAGTTTTTTTACATTGTAACACAGGGTATACGTAAGTGATAAAAAATTTGTATAGTTTCACAAAACCAAACAATAGCTGCAGAGAATGACTACGATGTCAACATAAAACACATTTTAAAGAAACATTCTGTTGCAAAATACAGTGAAATGTCATTAAAAACATATCCTATATCTGTTGTATCAAGCCTGTTTTTATAAACTCACCATGACAGCAGGGCATTGAGGATAATACTAGTTTATATTTGATGTCGAGAGCTTTTTCTTTTTTTTTTTGTGTGTGATTTGGTGGGCCTGATTGGAGACTCTTGCAGGCCAATTTTGGCCCACAGGCCTTATGTTTGACATTCCTAGTTTACGCTATCATAAATGAAAGCAAGCCCAGAGGTGATAGTTGCAAGGCTGCATTCTTTGGTATGCGATTTGTTCTTTGCATGGTTGAATTTAAACTGTTATTTTTGTTCAGTTGTTCCCACAGGACTTATGTATGCAGCTCGACCAGTCTTTTGGCTGTCTCTGACTCAAGTCTTTCTTTCAGTCAAATTGAAAATATGCATATATTTTGTGGTTGTGTGGAAGAAATACTAAGCTGGAGATCAATACTCTTTCCCTGGGCTCCAGATGAGGTGCTGCTGCTTGTTGCTGCTTGTTTTTCATTTTATTTTCTGGCGGGGGGATTGCTTCTACTTCTTATTTGCAGGAATATTGTCCATTGACAGCAACTAATATCTCGTGATTGCATATTTCAGTGATTTTACTGACATTTTACACAATGTCCCAAGTAGAGGCCTTCTCAGTCCAGGCACTTCACTATTTTGAACCAATGTGGCTGAATTTGGGTGAAACTAAGGTAAAAGACGGGGTTGGGGTCAGTGTTGGCATGCTGGCACACCAACTCCAGAGGTTAAAGAGACAACACAAGTCAACAGAATGACAAACAATTGAAGGATGTGTGTGTAGGTCGGTGTAGAAACTCTGACCTCTTATCCAGCGCAGTTCAAAGTCACACAGTCCACTCTTGTTTTATTGAAACAAGAGGTTTTGTTCGGGTTTTGAGTGGGAAAAGAAAAGTGACCGAGCGGTGCCGGAGCAGGAAGGAAGTCTCCCATGGGTTAGTCATTTTCAGATCAGCCTCCATTTTGATCAATCGGTCTCCCTCTGGGCAGTCCATGATGTGCAGATGCAATTTTTTATTTTATTTATTTTTGTTATTGCTTTGAGCGCCCACCAACATTTTAGAACGTCTGGCACGTCGTCCGAAGCTCCTCTGTTTGACTTCTTGGAGACGTGAGGTGTGTTTTTCATGCATGTACTTCCGTGTCTCCGCGCGCTCGCGTCCGTGCGCGTATGACTGCGAGCTAAATATGTGCAGATGTATCACAATATTTTCACTGTAAGAAAGCGTCTTTGAGGCACAATAACCTGCAGCTGAATCAGCGCGCTACCCCGCCACGCGAGGGCCTTTCATATGAGCAAGCACAACTATCTGGAGAATGTGTAGGCTGCTCTTTTCCTCTCTCCTTGTCATTGCCTGTGTGTGTGTGTGTGTGTGTGTGTGTGTGTGTGTGTGTGTGTGTGTGTGTGTGTGTGTGTGTGTGTGTGTGTGTGTGTGTGTTATATACATACACACAGAGCTCAAATCTCCATAATTACATTTTTATCAAAACTGCACATTCAACACTTATGATTTTTTTTTTCAATAAAACACTGAAATGTTTCTGGTTGATACATACACTTGAACATGCTTGACTTCTAGGAGTTCAGCTCCTTTTCACTAATAAATGGAGCAACTATGGTGCTGATGGGGCATTTAGGACAAACAGTAGGAAGATGAGATGCAATCGCAGGCTTGTACAGCTGGCTCTTGTTTAGCCGGTCGGCACTCTCGCGGGGGGGAAGGAAAAGTAATTCCCAATCAAAATAGATCAGCATCAAAGAGCCTCCAATAAAGCTCAAGGATGAAGGTAACAAGCTTAAACTGGTAAGGATGATCTTTTAATTAGGACCCGATTGAAGCGTCATTATTACATTCTTGAGTGTGTGATTACAGTGAGAGCCCGCTGTGTGGGAATATACCAAGTACACTGTATGAAAACACAACAAGAAATGTTCAGAGCCATTTCCAAGTCATCAGCTGAGAAATTGGCTTTCATTCTTTGGATCTGCTTCAGATAAGGTGTCGTCAGATAAGCTTGCTTTACCTCTGAATGTGAAAGGCACGCGAGGGGTTATCTGGGTCGTAATGCAACTTTTTTTTAAAGGAAATATAGTAAAAGAAGCACAGGTGTAACTGAGCTGTGAAGAAATACTAAGGTGAGCAGGTTATTTTTGTAAAACACGGAACCAAAGTTAAATAGAAATAGTTTTCCGACTGATCCAGCTGTGACCCAAAGTCCTCTTGCATACTGGATATGGCAGACTTTTATAAATGGCGACATTTATTTACAGATTTCAGTCTATTTGTTAACTGTTTTGGTCTTGACTTGTGTTTACAGAAACAAGTGGTAATATTATATTACAAACACTGAAAAGTGAGACAACAAGCAGATCAGATCACACAGATGCACAAATTAACACAACAAAACTCATTTAGAAAGTTTGCTTTCATTCATTTTGTATTAACAGGGGTGTTTCAGATCGCACAAAATATGAGGAGTTCCTGCTAATTGTTGCATCTAATTCGAACAACTTCTGAAAACGTTTTGTTTATTATAACGTCTCCAGTTTGCAATGCATTAAAAAAATGCATTGCAAAAAAATGCAAATAATAAAAATTTTTGGATTCTGCTGTTAATTGAGTGAGACGCATTTCCTCTGCTGGCTCGCCATGACTTTTAATTGTGGATTGAGTTATAAGTTATTTTATGTGTTGGAACTCTTCTTAGGTCTTCATTAGGCAATCATTTGGGAATCACTTGTCTCTTTCTCCATGCTGTCACATTTTATTTTGTGCTTGTGATTACTAAAAGCTCCATTTACTAAATCCAACTCCAATTAACACGGATGTGAAAATGTTTCAAACGCCTCATGCAAGCAAACAGAACAAAGCTATAAAAAGAAACTACAGGAAATCACTAGGAAATATCCAGCTGATCCAAAGCAACTGTAAAGCACTCATAAGGAGATTAAAAAAATAAACCAGCGTGTAAAGTTAAGTGATAAAAAACAACTTCACGGGAGAAATTCAAGCTCCCACAAATAGACATAAAACAACTACAGAATCGCATAAAGCAACTTAAGCGACACAAAACAACTAAGAAGAGGGAAAAAGCATGTACAGACACTTACCAAAAAAATATACTTCAGGACTACAAACAAAATTAGGCAAACCGATGGATAGTTTAAAAAACAAACAAGCTGAAATAAAGGCTGTAAAAACCCAAATGACTACAGATCATCTGGTTATTATTTTTGTGGTCTTCTTCTTTCTCTTAACATCGTGGAATCGTGTTCCTTGGAAAGTGGGATGGGAGGCCTCGACTCTGAGCCCATCCCTGACGTCCGCACACACAAACACAACACGCAAGGATTATTGTTTTAATGTTTTGGCAGCCTTCGTTTGGATCTGTTTTCCATCTTTATCTTACAATGAATAAGTAAACAAATACATCGCTTTGTCGCTGTGCAAGCAGCCGTAAGAGGAAATACACAGAATGCATGCACCCTGGGGAGTCACATGTCCACACGCCCCCACAACATTGGAGGAATAAAACTTGAAGAGCGACTGCATGGACTTTTATAGATTATGAGTTCTGTCAAAGAGCGACAAGCACAAATCGTTCAGCCGTCTATACCGCTGTGTCATTTGAGTTCAGTCCTGTGCTGATGTCATACTTCGTCCTTATTGAAAAAGTGAAGATATATTTTACTCACCACACTATAGTTGCAGTTACTGCAGTTCTTTTGTGAGGACGTTTGCAGAAGTCTTGAAGGCTCATGCTGGATCTGCAGCAGCCTCACGTGTAACTCAGTTAATGCCTTCAAAACCTATTTTAACATGACCACTGGAATTAAGTGCGAGTTTAACGGGCAATTAGTCGTATTTGAATAGCTTCTCTTAATAAGACCTGTGATAATACTGTCAACATAGCTGTATTATTGAATCATTGCTGTGACACATTCGCTAGTAGTGAGAGGGATTAAGATGTTCTATATTCCAAAGAGCTATGAATTAATGACAAAAAGAAACCACAACAAAAAAGCTGAGAGAAACTACTTACATAGTAGGAGGATGTCATACAGCTCGGCTAATATTTATATAAGGCTGCTAAAGCATTACTTGTTGAAAAAGGCTAATGTTATTGAAAGTGGGACATTATTCAACACAGAATTAATGACACTTCTCTTCTAGACTTTATATTATGAAGCAGGTTGGAGAGAGACAGCAGCTCTTGCAAATCTTTCAGCGTTTGGTCAAAAATCATTTCTAATTCTATAATGCATAGTTACTCGCAGATGTCTGCCAAAAGGAATGGTGTTTTCAGCCCGACATGACTGTGGATTTATTATAATAATTACTCTTGGAAGTGCCAAAGCTACAATCGTAAGAAGCCATATTTGTGCATGTCACATATCACAGATAAGAATCGCGTTATTCAGTGAAAGTGGAATTTCTCTACATGGCATATGCGCGCATAGAAACTGCAATTCATGCATCGCCCCATCCCTCCTCTCCCTCTTTTTATTCCATTTGCTGAATAAATATGAAGCTGGCGTGAGGCTGACAGTCTCCCTGAACTCCACAGAAGAGCCTCTTTCTTTCTGTCTTTCTTTCTTTCACACTACGAACATTATTGGCTGAGCTATCTCTCCCATCTTTGGCCCGGCTGAACCTCTTCATTTTCTGGCCCGCTCTCTATCTTTACATCTCCTTTGCCTCTCTTTTCCCCCTGTCTACATGTCTCTGTCCTCGTCTATCCCCTTCACTTTTTTCCCCCTTTTTTTTTTTTCCTTCTCACTCTTCTCTCCTGTCATTTTATCGCCTTTTCCTGCAAATCTCTTTAGGCCAAAACACATATTTTTACAGGGCGATTTAGATGTAGAAATGCTGTGGGCCCTTGGGAGAGACATATTTTCTTCGGTCCTCGCCCACTTTTGTGTCTCTCCTCCTTCCCCGTAGATCTATGGCCCGTGCTATTTATGTTTTCGCTCATTTGTCACCTCGATATTTGTTGTGCTACGGTACAGTAAATGTTTCTGATGGAGATATGAGCCTGGGGTTTGTTTTGTGTTTATTTTGTTATCCTTCCCTCACTCGCTTTCTTTTTGTGTCTGGGAGGGAGGCGAGCAGGGGCCGGACGCTTTATCTGGTAGCCAAGTTTACACACTGGAGGAGGAGGAGGGGGGGGGGGGGGGGGGGGGGGTGGGGGTGGGGGGTGGGGGACAAGAGGCTTCAGACAAACAGCTTCGCTACTCTTAACGTAAACACCAGCACTTAAACCAGACCAAATATTTACCTTCCGCCCCCGTTCATCCCTCTGTTCGGCCTGCCTTTCACCTCACGGTGCCACACGCCGGCTGATGCATATCATACGCTCACTGTATCAATAATTTGGCTCCAGCATGAGGAGCCCCCAGGGCGGGGGCTTGTGCCTCAGGAGTGTGTGAACCGGTGTGTGTGCGAGAGTGTCGACAGGTGCCATGGAGGGAATCTACCAAAAACATTGAAAGACAAGCGTGCCCGCAACACATCTTTTGTTTTCATTTTCATTTTTCTAAAAACTTATGCACGCACACACACACACACACACACACACACACACACACACACACACACACACACACACACACGCACACACACACACACACACACACACACTGGCTTTTCTAATGCTTTAGGATATTATCAAAAACACGCAGTCAGATCTTCGTAAGCACTCCAATGTTTGTTTTCATACTTGTTTCAAAAATAATAAAACATAACTTGATCTCTGGCTGTCTCACACACACACACACACACACACACACACACACACACACACACACACACACACACACACACACACACACACACACACACACACACACACACACACACACACACACACACACACACACACTTCCACTGGCAACAAGGAAAGAAAGAAGGAAGGATATGCTTTGGTTTGAATGGCCAATGCACAGTTTTATATTTAAGGATAGTTGTGTGACGTGACCTGTGTGTGTGTGTGTGTGTGTGTGTGTGTGTGTGTGTGTGTGTGTGTGTGTGTGTGTGTGTGTGTGTGTGTGTGTGTGTGTGTGTGTGTGTGTGTGTGTGTGTGTGTGTGTGTGTGTGTGTGTGTGTGCGTGTGTGCGTGTGTGTGTGTGTTTGGCTCTCTCAATGCTCATTGTGTTTGTGTGTTTATGTAGGGGCACAGCTTTTGTTTGTGCCTATCAGACGCTTCATGGCTCCCTTCCTGTGCATAACGATGTGTGTATGAGAGAGAGAGAGAGAGAGCAAGAGAGAGAGAGAGAGAGAGAGAGAGAGAGAATATGTTTCTTTGCTTCAGCATCTTGAGTCAGTCTGAGCATCACATACTGTATAAGTGTACTGAAATATTAACAGACCTGCATCCCAGTTAAGACAACAATTTGGATGGAGAAGCAGCTCCACTACTTTTCCGTGCACATATGCTGGCGAAGTGTGTAGCAGTATCCTGCATGGGTGTGTTTCATTCAAGGACAATTCCAAGTAACAGTAATTAGAGAGTGAGTGTTGGAAGTGTTAATTGGCACCGCAGCTCAGCCAAAGTCTGCTCAGGCTCTACTACTGACACCTGCTAGGGCTGCTGTTAACACATTGAAGTGACAACTAAAGGTACAATGAGGTACAATGTGAGGAACAAACGAGGCCTCCCAATATCCATTTCCTGATTGTGGGACCAGCTCGAACGAGAAGTTGTATGAGTCTCCTCGTTTGTGGCTCAGATTGTTTATAAAAAGCCTTTTATTTTGATTAAAACGATAACTGTGGAAATGAATCATCAAAGCTGTGCTAAAAGATACGAAAACACATAGTGTAGTCAGTTTTTGTTGTCTGTGCCAGTTGACTAATGAAGATAAGAGGTGTACTTATCTAACCCCAAGACTTACTAAAAGTTTAAATCCCTTAGCTAATTGAGAGGAAGAAGAGCCATTCATTACTCAATCTACTATATTCATGTGATCCAGAATGGAAGTGAGTTGAGCTAAAGGACAGGACCACCAATCCAACAGAGATACATAACACTCCGATTGAGTGTCACTCATGGCCAAGCCACTGTAGATGGGGAAAAACACAACACAAGGAGCACATGCAATCTCTTCACAGGGAGACACTGGTGGTCTGCGAGTTCAAACCCAGAAACTTGGTGTGAGGCAACAGTGCTAACCACTTCACCGACACACGCTCCCACGTCAGTTGATGTACCGTGAAAGTTTTGGTCAAATCTCGAGAAGGGGCGTAACCATTATCCAAATACAAGCACCCTAAACATTCACCTTAAAGAAAGGCAAATTTATTTGTTCTGTAGACTGGAAAATTAAGGAATATGCTGGATTTAAATTGGTCCAGAATTCATATAACAAACAGTGTTGCATGCTAAAGGCGAAGGGATGAAGGAAATACGGTGGGATTGTTTTCTAAGAGGGACAATTCATATGAGAGCCAATTGTGTAACTCTTAGCACTAATCATGCTGAGTAGTAAAGATCAAACATGAGCATATATCATCAAAGGTAATCACTGTGTAGGGATAGAAGCTCAACTGAAAGCATGTCAGCATGTTGAATTGTTTTGCACCAGTGGACTTCAGCTAATTTCTGCTTGAAGATAAGAGTACCAGGATTTGTGCATCACCCTCCTCCTCCACCACCACCTCCTCTCCCCTCCCATCCCACCCTGGTATTTGGGAGCCTCTCACGAATACCAGCATGGACGAACTTGTCCTGCCACTGAACCCCGTCCCACCTCCCTGGTGACACACACACACACACACACACACACACACACACACACACACACACACATAGAAACACACCTACATGCACACGCCCTTATCGCCAGCATCGAGCTGCAGAGGAGTCCGCTTCCTGCTTCATTCGCACACGCAACTGCCAAGACACGCACACACACACACGCACACGCACGCATGCACGCACGCACGCACACACACACACACACACACACACACACACACACACACACACACACACACACACACACACACACACACACACACACACACACACACACACACACACACACACACACACACACACACACGCGCGCACACTCTTGCACTTCTTCTTACAAATGGCATCATCACAGCTCAGGTCTTATCTCATTTGCCCAGATGTAATCACACAGAACCTGATGTGCACACACACACACACACACACACACACACACACACACACACACACGCCTGGGACAGAGACGTACACTCACTTGCTCCGTGGTATTTGGTGATGGTGGCGCTTGTGTGTGTGTGTGTGGGTCCTGTCTCAGGATTTGGAGGAGATGCCTATCTGGACCCTACGGGACGAGTTAAGCAGACAACAGATGGGAAGACAGAGGAAGAGATAGACAGAGAGAAAGGAGCAGAGCGGAGACACAGATAGAACATAGGTGTTTTATCTTCTGCCTCCAAACTTGCATGCTGATCATGATCATGTTGCAGCAGTGACAGAATATAGAAAACAACATCTCATAATGTCTAATTGTGTAATCCTTTGACAAATATATATAAGTGCATCCCAGGTAGTCTTTGTTCATGTCAGGTCACAATTAAGGAAAAAGTGGATTTGAATATTATGAAATGTTGCACAGATATGCATTATTCTATCTACAGTTGATTATATCACTTAACCAGTCAACAAATCTTGAGAAATTTGATTGGAAATCACTTTTCTGTGGGCCTGATGTACTAAATGAATGAGTACTCATCAAGGCAATGGGGGAAATAATGAGAAAAAATGTGTGTTATCCATTCAGCATGTTTGCTCTTGTAAATTTTGTTTGATGAATTTACCACATGCCATTTTCATCTATAATGCTTACAATATATGTTCTCTTTTGCTATTGTTCTTAGGCTTGACATCTTTGCAGTTGTTTTTTTTTAATATGTTATTCTTGTTTTTCCCACAGCTTTGACAGTTTGACATATATTTTTTGTGGTAGTGCTCTGGTATGTTTTATAACTTCCTCCTCCATGATCAAACATCTCTCTCTTCATCCATGTTTTTGTTTCTCTTGCATGTTTGCTGAAAGCAGCAACACATAAAAACCTCATTTAAAACCTCAAGTTTGCAGTTGATCACTTTCAATCCAAAGTCACAAGCAAGCTCTGTTTAAAAAAGTATTAAAGTATGAAAAACAAAAGTCTGGGTCATAAATTGTTCTTGCTGCCATCCAATAAAAACATTTAACACGTGTTAGGAAATGAAAACTATCAAATGAAGGTAACATTTTGAGCAAATAAAACAACATTAGCCTTCTCAGTTTTCTAATCCTTCCAGAGAGTGTGTAAAAGAGGAGCCCATTCATTACAGGGATATTGATTCTATCCCAACATATTCCTGACACCAAATTCAATCTTGGAATCAATATCTAAATATTATTAAAGTGTGTAATCGTCAGGACAGTGTGAAAATTAAGTGGAAATAACAATAACTCACATGATTATTATGTGATTGCCTGGTGCTAAGTGGGGTTAGATCATTTAACCTTATGTGAGTTGTGTTGATGGCTGCTGCTATAAAATCTGTTACAAATAGTTGTAAAGGTTGTCTGAGATCCAGATAATGACAACTTAAGAAAACATGACTGTTGGCATTGTGCGTGATGTAAAGTTTGGAAAAACAAGCAGTGTCTTGTCTCAGGGGAATCATCTCTCCTGCTCTCTGTCCCACACACACACACACACACACACACACACACACACACACACACACACACACACACACACACACACACACACACACACACACACACACACACACACACACACACACACACACACACACACACAAACACACACACACACACACACACACACACACACACACACACACACACACACACACACACACACACACACACACACAGCACAATTAGCAGTGGCTTCGCCCGGAGGCACGGCGTCTTGGCAATAAGTGATTGTTGATGTTTTCCGAAGCTTGCTAATAGAAAGAATAAACACGGCCTAACCTTTTAATTGAGTGATGACATGATGATGATGGAGAGATTGTTAAGTACTCGAGGTGGAGCCTAAGAGAGGAGTCCCTGCATTTAACCTCTTTAATTTCACTCCTCCATCTATTTGCCCGGTTCCTGTTTTTGTTAATTAGTCCTGCGCACAACGTCAATGCGATTGCTGGGAGCGTATCATTTTATTTCTTCTCCTGACACTGCTGTGTATACTGGACGTTCATCATGTAGCCTTCACTTCCTCTTCCTCCTAAACCTTCCTCCTGTCAGTGTTCTCTGTGAACAGCCATCATACTGTGTCCTCTTTAACCCCTCTCTGTTTTTATTTTGCCACAAGAAGTTTAACCAAAATCTCTGTAGATATTTTGAATAGATCGCAACAGTTTCAGAAGCCTCCAGGCAGACCGAAGACGTGTTGCAGACCCAGAGATGATTTACTAAAATAATAAATGTGCTAAACTGCAAGACTCGTGCAAACAGATTGCAATCTCACTTTGCATCCCATTTGCGAGTAATCGAAGAATAACACAGCTCAAACAGGAGTATTTAAATGAGGGTTTGCATGCATTCAGCCATGTTTATACGAGCACAATCTGCTGGAAACAGTACCAGTGAATTCAACGGATATCTGGAGGGAGATACTTAATACAGCGGGTCTTTAGAAAAATGAATCAGGATTTTGCCAAAATCTGGGAAAAGAGCAATATGCAAGATGGTCATTTCAGAAAAGTTTTGTGCTTACACAGCAACGTTTTGAAAATGATGCCTATTCACACAAGAAATGGCAGAAACACTGAAAATGATGTATGGTAGTTTTCATGTTGGGCCGCGAGTGGGTGCTTTAGTTTGTTTTAGCAATGAAACCACGCACACAGAACAATATGCTATAAACATTAACAATGGCGAGCACATGGACGACAAAGTTGGATTGCCGTTACAGGTGACGCTCACCTGTAAAACTACCAAGTCCCACGAGAATATGAACTGGGAATCATGGCACTCTGGAGGCCGCCATTGTTGTTATTGTCCAACAACTCGCACATGTGCTGAAGGAGTATTTGCTACGTCTGTGGTGCGCATGGGCGGTAACAGCATTTCAGAAAAGTTGTGTTTTCCCCCCGTTTTCATGGAGATGGAGTCGTAATGTTTTCAAAAAACTTCCACTTTGGCAGCGGTTTTCAAAAAGTTGTGTTTTCAGAGTAAACGAACACTCAAAAGGCAACCGCTTCATGGGTGCAACCTAATTGCACAGATCCTGTTCATCCCACAAACGCATGTTTCTATTAAATCTGCCATTGTTTAAAGGCGAAGTAAACAGACTTCCAACATATATTAGAAGCATTGTTACAACAACAAAAAAATGTGCTCTGCAGATGATGTTCCTATTCAAGTTAACACCTTACTGAACACCATCTGCTAAAAGTTGCAGAGCTTAGCGTATTCAATCAAGAGCCTGATCGGTACTTCCGTTCCTCAAACCTCGCTGTGGTAATGGGGACAAGGAGACTTGATGAATATCAAAACTGTCCCTATGTGTCCCTTATCCCTAAAGCTGAAGGTAGTTGGTGCGAGCCCTACAGATGCAGAGCTGTTACTGTTATTTCAGGTGGGGATTTCAAACAATGGCTCAGGGTTTGAGGGGTTAAGCTTAGTGAGGATCAAACACAAGCTTACATAATTCTTTCACATCTCCTGCTCTCCTCTAGGCCTCCTTTGACTCCACACTTGGAAGGTTGGCCGCAGCCCAAAGGTTCAAACTGGCAGGACTCAGGAACTCTTTAATCTCCTGACTCAGGCTTGTAGGAGGAGAGGAACTGAAGGCTCATTGTATAAAGTATAACTACAGCTCTTTAACACTGCGAGAGCATTTTCAAACTGCTAAAGCAAAGAGTTTTCGAAAAACTTTGGGACTGCGTTTCAATTTGGATGAGTAGAAAGAAGAGACATATGAATACATTGACAGAGTTGAGTTCGCTTTCTCACTGAGCTCTACAAGACAAAACAAGCCCTCTACATTTCAACTCTTGTCTCTTTTCTTCGCATTTATCCTCAAGTCTAGTTTGCTGTTTGGACTTGAGCATATCGACGAGTGGGTGGATGAAGATTACTTATCTAGAAGTTTTTAAGAAACGGTTTTGTTTGTACTGAATATCAAACTCTAGCAGTAGATCTACACTGCCAATTACACTGCAATCAATGAGAAAACTGACCACAGTGTCAAGGTTTTTAACCACAATCATGTGATGTAACAGGATTATTAAACACAAAGGGCGTTTGCTCATTCGGGTTTGGAAACGAAACGATAGCAAAACTAGCAGTGACCTTGACACTTTTGATAAAGAGAAGCTAGAGCTTTACCAAATTTCTTCTTCAGGGATAAATCTTTTCTATTAATACAATTTGTTTTATGATTTTGAGGTATTGATGATTTAGAATATAATCCTTAAACACACCAATCTGTTAGACCTGGCTTTATCTAAGAACTTAAATGTCAACATCTTGGTGACGATTGTTCGTTCTGCCAGTCAACACAGTGAAGAAGGGTAAACATATACCAACAAGCACAACCCAATTGAAGCTGAAACCTCCAAATACTAGTACTTGCTGATCATTTTCCTTCCCTTTACCTTCACTAAGCTTTTCTCAGTTGGCTGTGATGTTGACTCACACGTAGCTTTATGTTTGGCAATCATGTTCAAGTACTTTTTGGATTATTGGTGGGAAGCTACATGTGTATAGGGCCTATTTTTTTAAAAGTGCCTGCTCCACTTGTAGGCACTGAACTACGTTTACTGTGTTACATTATCAGTGACGTTACAGTGTCCGGTGCACATTACAATCACAACTCCAATGCGTGTTTGTCTAAGTGGTAAGAAGCTGACCCTTGGTGTCCAAGGTCAACAAAAAAAATTCAATTACATCCTGGTGGTTTCAGTTCTCATGTGTAATCATTTCCAAACAGTTGTTTTCAGAGATGGGAATTCCCACAGGATGTGATCGCAGAGTAAAAAGGGAGAGATAGTCCACTTGTGACCACTGCCACATTCATCTTCCACTTTCTCTTTGTCATTTTGTGTAAGCGGCTGTTCACAACAGATTCCTCTTGTGCACTTTGGTGTTTTTATTTCCTTTTACATGAGCAGCCCACCACCAGACAGGTGTACATTATGTCTCTTTTCTCACCCCCAGCAAACACACACACACACACACACACACACACACACACACACACACACACACACACACACACACACACACACATACACACACACAGACTATACCGAGACACTTAACTACAGAGTGTGTATCTGTCTGGGGGAGGTCCGGGGGACCCCCAAGGGAACCAATAGCAAGTCTGTGCTGTGAGGCCGGGAAAGGATGTCAGCCTATTAGAGAGTCGCGGAGGAATTCAGTGTGAAACGGAGACCTGGCGGCTGACAGAGACACCACACAGCTGCACTGAAGCAGCACTGCTGACGAGCTGCGCTCCAAACCAGTTTCAGACAGTGGTGACAGTCCTCACATCCTTTTTCCATCTTTTGTCAGCCACGCTTCAGCAGTCCATAAAGGTACAACAAATATCTAGTGTCTTGACTCACTTGACAACTAGAATCATAAATGGGTTTTTTTTTGTGTTTGCAACTTGTAGGAGTCAACAATGGGATTATGGTATGGTTGCATTTTACACATTGCAGCTCAAACCACTCCCAACATTGCTTACTTTTAAGTTACCAAACATCTGGGTGGCTACGATGGTGGGGGAGAGGTGTGTGTGTGTGTGTGTGTGTGTGTTAAGATATGAGTGTATCACACACACCTAGTGTTTGCCTTGGCCTCAGAGGTGCAGACACAGACAGAGAGATGAGAGGAGGGGAGTGAAAAAACCATGCCCTGCAGTGTTTAGATAATAACCCTTGGTGTGTGTGTGTGTGTGTGTGTGTGTGTGTGTGTGTGTGTGTGTGTGTGTGTGTGTGTGTGTGTGTGTGTGTGTGTGTGTGTGTGTGTGTGTGTGTGTGTGTGTGTGTGTGTGTGTGTGTGTGTGTGTGTGTGTGTGTGTGTGTGTGGACTCCCTTCCCAGCAGCTAAATGATATTCATTCTTTCAGCGTGTGAATTGAGACAAGACATTATCACACATGCCAGTCAGCGCTACAGCAAGGAGAAATGCCACGGGAGCGCTGTGAGCAACAGGTTCTCTGCAGCCTCAGCGTTGTGTTTACACTTCATCAAATGGGCCTTTCACACGTTTCTACCCCGCGTTTATTACCGATGTGTTGTTCCTCTCAATCCAGGCAACCTTCTCACATTGACACACACGCCACAGGTGTGGGGGGGGGGTTTGTGGAGCGGCGCCGTTGATTGGCAGGCAGTGGAAAGGAGAGGAAGTGAGGCTGACAGGACTCTCAGGTGGTGTTAACTCCTGACTGACAGGTGGGATGCACCCGCACAGGCTGTCCGTTAACTCTTTCTTGCCCCAAATCACTGCCATCGTCTAGACAAACCACTGGCTTTCAACTTGTGTCCGTACCTGTTTACTTTAAGTGAATGTTTCTCTTCCATGCAACAAAAAAGCTGAATTATTCAAGACTTTGACATCGCACTTGTTTTGGTGTCTTATCTAACTGCATCACATATTGACCTTACAATGGATTTGAGTGAGCCCAAAGGATTTGTAGTTATTAAGGTTAACTTGCACCAGCTGGAACCAAAAGGTAATATAGCCGCAGTGATTATGCCAACAGCATTGTCAGAGAGCAGGAAGAGTCTTTATGGGAGAAGTGCTGAGTTCCAGTTGAATTAGAAATTCCTAACATTACTTTTTTGAACTCTTACAACTTTAAGTTCCGATCATGAGACTCTTTTACAACCTTCACTTCTCAATCCCATTTTCCAAGTTCTGAGAATAAGTGTACTGTTTTTAAATATTTTCTCCATGCAAGTTAAGAAACTCAACTGGTCAAGTGTTTTTGCTGTCATGGCCAAAGACAGACAGTATGATGGTTAACATTTGGAATCCCATGAAGCAATGATCTCCCACAAAAGCCTTTTGAACGCGGGTTTGAACGCGGGTGTTCATTCTCACTTTCTCATCCCTTTGGCCTCCACCCCCCCCCCCCCCCCCCTCCCTCCCCCCCCCCCCCCCCTCTCCATCCCTGTCTCCCTTGTTGAGTACTATCTTGCATCTGGTCCCTTCTGTCTTCTCCTGTTTCTCTAGAGTGTTTCTGCTGATCCCTGACTTTCCCCCGAAGTTCCCCAGGGTGTGTGTGCGAGTGTGTGTGTGTGTGCAAGGCCAGGTGTTTGCTCTTTGGGCTGTGTCTGTCAATGGTGTCGGGGTTGGGTGGTGGAGGGGACGGAGGTGGCGTTGTCTGTACGTAAGTGCTTGTGTGTGTGTGTGTGTGTGTGTGTGTGTGTGTGTGTGTGTGTGTGTGTGTGTGTGTGTGTGTGTGTGTGTGTGTGTGTGTGTGGGAGCTGCTGGGGCACTGTGACCAGGAGCGTCTGGGAGAAATTCCCTGCATTCCCAGGCTTCGGCTTGGGATAAAAGCTCCACGGCGCTGCCATGCACCTGGCTGCGAGAGGGAGACAGAGTTATACACAGGCATGACCCGGACCCCTGACACGCACACATGCACAGGAGCGCACAAGCACAGGCTTCATCTCTGCACCAATTAACCTGAAATGTAAAACTACACCGTCAAGCACAAAGGTCAAATGGAAAAATTGAACCCGATGATCCTGCCCTCTTCTCCCCTTTCCCAACAGCATAAAACCAATATTTTCTGTCTCTCGTTGAGTCCTCGCAAACAAACCTCCCGATTAAACTTAAATTTTAAACCTTGCATGATCCGATCGCCAACGTCCTCTGCTCCGCGGGACAGTCATGCTGAGTGTTGTATTAAAGCGGGACGTAACAGCCAGTGAAAGTGTGCTGAGGAGGATGTTTGTGTGATCAGAGGCTCTTGACAGTCTGTCGTCTGTCAGCACCAGTCATCAAGAGCGGTGAGAAAACAACCACAGACAGAGAGGGGCTCGATCCGAGGAGAGAAAACTCTTACAGAAGACAATACTCTGCATGGGGATTGTGTTTCCACAAATGTGGCCTTGAAAGTGACGCATTACCATCAAGCCTCTACGACAAGCCCTGTCAAGGTAGTAAAATATTACTATTGTGAAAATATTCCGATCAGTAAATCAGTTTCTGCAGCGTTTTTATTTTGTCATGCACGAAAGTTATTGTGGAGCTGCTAAAAGCTGCCGCTCCATCGTAATTGGACTTCATGGTAAGATACGGAAAATAAATAAATAAATAAATAAAGTAGCGTTTGATAAATATACTAGCAGTTGCAACTTCGCTGAACTCCACGTTTGTGAGGGTGGGAATTGTCCCTCTGACAATCTGACTGGATGTAAAGTTAACCAGTCAAAGCCACGAGTCAAAGAAAGTTAAAACAATATATCAAATTTGTATCTTAGAGAAAAGATGATTTTGAACAATGGAATAGAGGTACAAATTGTTAAAAACAATGAAAAATAATATCTTTTTAACCTGTCAAATTATGCATTTACTTACCCCCAGTTCAAGAGAAACATGTACCTGACGATCTTGAAATCTTTCTTTAGGTTCTATAGCAGTCATAAAGTATATTCTTCCGTATTTATTTGAATTTTCTCCATATCTGCAAAAGATTTGCATGTTTGTTTGTTTGTTTTTTGTGCCAAAAATTATGCGAGTCAGTTAATCACTTCTCATATTGACAAACCTTGTGCTTATGCAATTGATGGCTTTCAGATGATCGGCCCCTTAATGTGCAATTAGTGCTCAAGAACTTTTGGTCATTTCAGCTTTGTTGAATCTGCATTTATCATTCTACAGGTTCACAAAAGGGATTCACGAACTTCATAACAAACATTGCTTCTGCCAGTTTAAGACGGTATTGTTTTTTTATTTAACTACATTCTGAAAGCTGGACGGCTGTTAATATGTGGCAGCTCGACGTCCACCAATGACTGGTTCAGCTTTTCTGCCTGTCACTTTGATACAGAGCGAGTGTTTACTTGTACTTCTCGCCCCTCCTGGTTCTTTGTTATTCCTCCCTTCCTTCTCCTCATCCTTCCCTCTTTTCTGTGTGTTTGTGTGTCTTGACGTGTGCGTGTGTACGTGCAGGTGTGTTTTTGTATATGTGAGTGTGTGCGTACGTGCAACTGGAATGTTGACCCACACAGAAAGAGGGTGAAAGGCTTCCCAGACATCAAACGGCAGGTAACTGACAGGGAGAAGAGGGGCCCGTAAGTCCAGTTGGATGACAATAGAGACCAGCGCGCACCTGGACTGTATGGAAAGGCAGCGACGTGGAGAGAGCCACACACACACACACACACACACACACACACACACACACACACACACACACACACACACACACACACACACACACACACACACGTGGTACACTGCTCAACACATCCTCATTCATTTCGCTCTCTAACGCACACATCCTCTTAAAGGCCTTCAAGCACTTAGCTCGGTTACCATGCATGTCTCCGTCACATTCATACGCTCCTCTCATCCACCCGCCCCGCCTCAGCTCCGACCTCTGCACCCACAGGTGTTGGGGTCTTTGTCCTGGGACATGTGTGAGCAGCGCGGTGTTGTGACGAGCCCCACAGACCCTCGGCCACCCCTGCACCCCTCCGTCAGGTGCAGCAGTGTCTCAGGTGAGCTTAAAGGTGGGGGTGGTCGTGGAAGAGGAAGCAGGAGATTATCCATAACTTCACACCTCAGGAGTCAAAGCATTTGACTGAGGCTAATGCTTTTTAAAAACTTTTGCCACCACGCTTTCATAATTTTGCATCAGTCACATTTAGGGACTTAAATATTCATAATTCAACACTTTATTGTACCCAGTAGCTTTCAAATCATTATAAGTGAGTACGCTTATGTTCTGACAACATACTCAAACATTTAAATCTAGAATTTTGAGCCTGTTTAATGTTAAGATCTCTTCACCAAGTAAATGATCACTGTCGTTTTTACTGACTCTAATGTCTGTCTGAGTGCCATAAATGTAGATGTTTTATTGGTAAATAGATGAATGCGATTATGTGCAGTTGGGGGGGGGGGGGGGGGGTTCATACAGATTAGGGTGATTTTAAGTCTCTGAAAAATTTGTTTGTTCTTAGAATTTAGAAATTTAGAAAACAGAATCTCGATTTTTTTTCTGTAGTTTCAGATGACTTCAACTTGAGTTTTTTTTATTGATTAATTGAATGACTGATTGATTTATTGATTGATTGTCCTTCATATGTCCCACAATGTGGACGTTTTAATTGTTGCAGCAGCGAGTGGACAGTAATGAAACGGATATGAACAATAATAATCAATATTAAAACTTACAACAGTAACAATAATATAGCAACACGATAATAAGGGTGAGAACAATTTGACAATAAATATTTGAACAGAATAAATCAAATTTACTTTGACTTCTATATAAGAACAATTTAGTCCAAAACTATTTGATTTTCTATAAGAGAGCAGCTAATTTGACATGATACTCAAATAAATAGCTCTCTTAAGTTGATTGAATGTTTTCCTGACTTGATTTCAAATTTAAATGCAAGATGGATTTGTTCTCTTCAGACTTTGTTACCTTCTCCTATCGCGATCGCGAACTTCACAATTATAAAATATCGTGATATGTCTAAGAGCAATGCACTTCTTTGACACCAAAGTTTTAATAAAACACAGTTTATGCAGCATCAAGTGGTGACTTTACGCAACAAACATGCGAACGAAGCACAGACAGTGGGAAGAAATCCAATTTTGCTGTTTACGTGGACTCCAATCAGATCATAACCTGGGTGACGACACATCCAGTTCAATTGATTTCAATCTGATATGATAGAAGTATTTACATTCACATACTCATTCAATCAATCACTTATAGTCCATGTAACCATATCCATATTCAGCCGGTGTACATGTTAAAGGTCAGAGGTCAATGATAACACTTTTTAACCTCACGCTCAGATGTGAGAACAAACTCCAACCCAGCATAGTAAACTGTGAGACAAGCCGTCTTTAAAGCGGAAGGGAAATTTCCAAATGAAGTTATACAGTTTGATGGTAATTCTCTCCAGGTTTGTCGCAAGTACGAGGACCTCACACATCAGTCATTTGACCCATTGATCACCTATATATCAAAAACAGAAAATTCTGAGATCATTACAAAGGCAAAATGCAGCCGATATGATATGTACTGTACCTCTGTATGCATGATGTGCAGTTATACATTTAAATCTTTTGTTTTGGTGCTCATATCAATCATTGATTCGCAGGGGATCCAGAATGACTTCCTCCAGTATGAAATACCAAACATATTATACATGTCAAAACACTGTGTCCTTTATACACACATCAGAGTGCAGCTTCAGAGGGGGGTCGAGGGTAATGGTTAAAGTGCTGAGAAAAACAATCTGACATTTATCTGCCCGAAAGCTTTGTTTCTCAGGCAAAGGGGGTCAAGCTGGGTTACACTGATCTCAATGCGGTTGAGTGGTCCAAGGAGTGTGAGTGTCTCAAAGATACTGAGCCGTGACAAGGCACTAAAATAAAAGATGTGTGAATCATTTTGCATTTAGAGACCTTCCGCTCTGCAAACTTGAACCTAAGGACTTTACTTCAGAGTAGACAAGCAGGTGTTTGGTCTGATATGTCCCAAGGACTTGGCAGAGGGGAGGAAGGGGAGATAACGCAGAGAATAGACGATTGGATTACCAACGACCTTCCCCAGACTAGTACCTTATCATTGTGGTACGGTGGTGTGATTTGGAAGGAGGAAGTGGGAAGATGGCACTGAGTAGTGGCCTTGACAAACGCATCGATGCATTTATTTCTTAACCTTAAATCAGAAAAGCTATGTTGTTACTGACGTTAAGCTGAGAAAGAGTTTTCTAAGATGCCCATGTTCATTAGATGTGACAGTCTCATTAGTTCTCGAATCACTCTGTGCTTTTTTTTTTCTTATCTGCCCCACACGCGAACGAGGAGGGGTCCAATCAGAGTCCCTCCTTGCCCTCGCTTCCTGTTTTTCCTGCCAGGATGTCCCGTCACCTTGGCGACCCAGTGGCACACGCAGCCTCTTAGTATTCCCGCTTCTCAAAGGAGCCGCCAGGCCTCAGGAAATTAGTTTAAAGTCTCTGAGAGGGAATCAGTTCATTTCCTAATGGACCCTCATTAGAACGGTGGCCATCAGCCAAGTCTGCGCCGACTTCAGTGTGACGTGTTTCCCTGCAACTTGTTAATTGTGTTTGATTTCCTACTTTTTGCAGATCCGGCTTCTTTCTTTCTTTGTTTTGCCAACTTCCTAAATTCAAGCTTCTTTCTTTACTTGTCTAGTGAGCACTGTAGGATGGTTTCATGCATCCAAAATAATATAACGCATCTGTTTCAATCTGTTTATCCAGTTTCCTTGGTCTCTAACTTTATTTTTCAAGCTCTGCTGCACTATGTAATCTGATTCAGATATAATTGCAGTAGTACGTAAAAACCAGCAATAAGAAGTAACTTCTTCTGTTATTATGAATAAGTTCACCCGTACACAAATCCTGACTGGATTTTTTTAAAAGCGACATTTGGATAAGGGCTCCGATGATACAGCAGGTCTTTGGCTGAATTCAAGGTTTCACACCTCAATCCATGCTTCAAATGTGAGTTCCTGTACAAACAAAGTGAGCCAAAAATGCCTTTACCGGTTTGCTAACATGCTCCATGACAGATCCGCCCCTATAGATTTGTGGCTTCATTGGAAAAGCAAATCATCTTTCAATCCCAAGCAAAGGAAAGTGTGAGACGATTAAGTCAAATACAAATTAAGTGCATTTCCAATTTACAGTGTCTGAACACGCAGTTTCTCATCTTATGTGTCACCCACAGGAGACATACTCGTCAAACCACTGTATTTTTACACACTGCTCGCATTTGCTTTCTTTCTGTATGTCAATACAGAAACAAACCTGTTTATCCTTTGAGGTTTTTGCTTCCTTTTTTCTAAGTAACTACTACTGATGAGATTGGTCCACATCTTACTGGGACCTACTGTAGACAGGTGTGGATACATTATTCATTAACGCTCATTTACCTTCATTGATAGGCTATAACAGCATGAGAGTCCTCTAATAGGTACGCAATACTTATTATCATCGTGATTTTTAATGAGCTTTGCCTCTGAAACTGCATCAGAGACACAAGTGTAGAAGACAAGAGCGAGCCTATCCGGTCTGTCATCACATATTGTAGACATGCGCTCTTTGGTGGAATCAGGTACGATTGGCCTCTCAGTACACATCTGTCAGTGACTGTCTGGCTAAGATTACTGTTGATGTAGCTGGTAAAGTATTAGGGTGAAATGACACATGCTGGCCACAAGGCTTTAGTTACAAGACGATGGGTACAGACTCAATTCTTCAGTTATTCACAATACTCTACATATGCTTAAAGCAATCCCTAAAGAATGAGTGTGTTCTGCATGTGTGTGTTCCCTTTAAGTTAGTGCTGAAGGTCAGGTCGAACCGTAGGGACACATCTAGGCACACGCTCCCCTCACACCCTTCTGAACCCCTGTCCTGGTTTCCTCCTTTCATTCATAAATGGGGTTAACGAGATCTGTCACCACCTCGCCCTGCGTTTATTATGAGTGCGCTCTTTCCTGTGTCAGGTAAAAATAATCGAGCGGCTCCACAGACGCTTTCAGCCACGGGGGAACTCGGGGGTCCGACATGGCGGATTTGTTTTTATTTCGGCATCTCTGGGGGGAACATGTCGGATCGGAGGCAGGGCGGAAAGGAAGTGACTTAGGTTTTAACTTTGTGGTCAGGAATGTTTCCCGCACCTCCAAAGATTTCTCATTTTACCTGAAAGTGCAACTACTTAAACATTCAGATGGAGAAAATTTGTGTTGCTTGGCCACGTGCAAATAACAAGCGCATCAGCTATCTAATGGGAGCTGCGTTTATATGGTAATTTTTTTTTGTCAATCTCATTGAATTCTGTCTGATTCTGTTTATAATTCTATAATTTCCATAAACACTGAATAAAGCAACCGGAGCGTTGGGCCAATTTATATCTACTAAGATGTGACCTGATTCATTACAATGGTTTTTTTTATCGCCTGTATTTTCATGTATTTGATGATGTAAGTGGCCATTCAGGTATTGCTATACTTTTTATCCTAATGACACAGCTTAACACATTTTTGTTGATTATAACAAGTAAAGTAACTAATAAAGAAACTGTAATACAGGTTCGATTACCATATTCTTCTGAATATACAACGACTCTGTTTACAAGACTTCCACCCGCTCATATCTTAGACGATAATATTTAGAAAAGAGGTTGTGTGGACACAATCAAGTTTTTCTCAAGAAATTTTTGAAAATATTTTTGAAAATAAAGATAATGAAGTCACATGCTTTGGTTAATATCTTTAAAAACCCACACGTTGACACAGTCTGCTCCTCTCATAGCGTTTCATGTTCACTGCCATCCACTGCAATAAGATGCATCAATTTCTAGTCTTTAAATGGCTATGATCACTAAAGCTGTTCTCACTAACCCCTTGATTGAATCGTTCCAGGACCAAAAATTTGTCTAGTAATCAGACCACCACAATACGGACATTAAAACAGATGACGAACTGGTTTTTGTTGGTCCTGCTGAGTAAGCTAACTATTTATATTACGATTATTAGCATTATTATTAGCATTACTATTTCAATAAGTTTATTGGAATTAAGAAGACCTCCTCAATAGTCTTGAAATGACTCCAACAGTGTTGGGAAAGTTCAGTTTCTACATGAACTAGTTCAAAGTTCAGTTCACAGTTTTTTTCAAATGAACTAGTTCAGTTCATAGATCATAATCAAAAATTTTGAACTAAATTCACAGTTCCATAAATGAACTAGTTCTTTTATTTTTTATTTTTTTAAATGTTGCTGTCAGCTGCTACCCTCGGAATACTGGCATTTCCCCCATTGTTGCCACCCATTCAGTTCACACTAGTAGCCAGCTGCGGCTTCCCACCCCTACACTTTAAATACCGTGGTTTCCGAACTATTGAATATAAGCTACACCCACCAAATTTAAAAAAGGATGAAAAGAAAAAGAAAAAGAAACTTCAGAGTTACGTGATGCACTTAAACACATCACTTACGTATCAGCGGCATGAAGCTCTTTAACCGAGTAGTCTGCTGCAGGGTTCATCGCAAGTAAAAAAAGAAAAAAGTAGCGGCAAGTAGCGGCTTATCATCTAGAAAGTATGGTAATCATACGAAGATGAAGTATTAATCCTGGAGGTAGTGCTGCTGTCTTCCATTTGTTTTTGCCATGATGCTTCGCATTTTGATGACGCATGGGGTGGTGCGACTCTGTTGGCTGCTGTTGCCAGATTGTGTGTGTCCGACATGTTAAGGCCCGTTTACGGTGTGCTTTAGCCCGGTTTCCGACTGGACGGCTCTGTGGATATCTGGCACCCTCTTAAAAAACGTTGAACAGTAATGTTCATCAGGTTCAGTTCACATCCGCCCAAAATATGAACTGTTCACTGAACCCGTTCGGGCACAACACTGGACTCCAATGAAATTAGATAGCACCATTAAAGATCCCCCCTCGAGTAAACAAAATCAGTACAGCACTAGTGTACCAGGAAATTCATCATTTCTAAAAGTAAACTACTGTGAGAAAAATGTAGTTTAACCTTCCTCCGTACTTCCAGAGATGTTGAAGCTTCCTCCTCTGGCTCTGGTAAGTGCCAAACGCCACTTTGATTTTATTCAAGTTTATATATCTTCACTCTTTGACATTGTTTTAGTCAGATATTCGCCATGTGACAACATATACTGTTCAACAAGCAAAACTGCATGTGATATGAAGCATGTCCACTGATTATTTGAACGCACCTGTCATCAAATGCAGTTATCCACAATCATGTGTGCCCACCCACTTGCTCACAACACAGGAGCTGTTTACTCTGATGGGGTTAGAGGCGTAGGTCCATGTAGGCCAATGTCAGTGTTAGGAGAAGCAAAATATTTTCATTGTGAGGGTATCTGTTCGTGTCAAGAATCTGATAGCGCGTCGGGCAGAGATAGGTGGTTCCCATGAGGCCCGTGGCCTCGGCGGCTGGTGGAGGAGGAGGGAGAGGCGGACGGAGGTGCTGAGGGTGAGGTGACGAGAGGGGACGTTGAGGGGGCGGGGGTGGGATGGCTGTGGGATTGGTTGTTCCCACATATCAGGAACATAGTGAGAGTCAACACATCCAGGGGGACAGATAGAGTGAGGTCAGGATGAGACAGACAAGCGATAGACGCTGGAGAATTTGCAACAGCAGCAGCTGTTTTAATTGTTTTCCAACAAGGTCCACTTTGAGGGAATTATTTTCCCCAGGTCACAGTTATCCCCAAAAAACTAACTTCGATAAACTGGATAAAGATAGTCTAACATTGACAGGATCCAACTCAAGATTTGTAAAGGTCTGCTTTGTCCAAATTCCAAACAAAGCCCACGTAAAAAATGTTAATTATTTTGAGATCAACCTGTTTCAAACTATTTCAACTTATTACAAACTTCCTGCCCATTTTGTGTTGCAAAATAAAGTGGAGAGGCTCTTTTCTTTCTTTGTTTTTACAATGATTGACCATAGTAGAAAGCAAATATAAGCACGTAGCTTTAATAGCTTCTCATAATAACATTCAGTTTCAACATGTCAAAATTATTTAAATAACCTCTGATTATTTAGTGTAACAAAGGGTAACTATATACCTTATTGTACTGCTTCAACACTACATGATCAGTCACATTCAACCTTTCGCACAGTGATGTAACACCAAGCAAAGTCCATGCACACCATTAGTTCAAAATACGGTTCAGTTTCTTGCACAAGGACACTTTAACACATGGAGGAAATGATGAGGATCAGACCACCTACTGTACCGATAGAGCCAATCTGATACCTTTTCAATATCCTTCTTCATCGTTTGAATAAATGAGCACATGTTTAAAATAATACAAATATAAATCATATGTTTTATTTTTGTGTAAATTACATGTTAGTACAGACTACTATTGGTAGAACATGTTCTGCTGCTCCCATCATCTAAACTGTCCAGACAACATGTTTATCTGTACACAGAGAAGGTAGAGTTTGAGAAAAACTTGCTGTAAATGTAGTTATAATAGAATGTGGGACTGTCAACAGTCCGTGAATCCTGATGTTATATATTATGTGTTTGTCGGAGCTCATTTTTAATTTAATGGCAACAACAAATCTCAAAAAAGGTGGAACACACCAAAAAATATCTGGGATCTCACAATGTTTATTGTCTTTTTTGTGACATGAGCAAAGCTAAAAGAATCCCGATTTGAACCGTTTTCCTTCTTCTTTCTGAGCTTTTTGTAACCACTGGGGTTGATTACGATTGTAACTTGCTGGAAGCATAGCATTTTAAAGAGGCAGAGTGCACGGGCTTCTAGAAATCACAAAAATGCAAAGAAAAAAAAGAGAGAAATTCAGTGTAGAACCGGGATGACTTTAAAGATGTCATCTACAGTCCATAATATCGTAAGAGAAACTGCATGCAGGAGACGAGACCACCGGTACAGCAAAACGTGAGACCAGCTTTGACTTTTAGTAGATTTCTGTGAGAAATAGAGGGATGTTGGGGGGAGGGAAATGTGTACTTGAGGGCTCAAATGAGGCCCCACATCTAATTTTTGCCCCTGGACTCTGCGGCGTGTTAATCCAGCCCTGGTGAGAAAACATTGTGGAAACCCTTTAAGCTCTTGAAATAACACTAAAAACACACTTGGCAAACAAACCAAGCCCGGCTGAAAAAGACCTGTGATTTTAGTTAATTAACAGACCGGTAAAGTGTCTCATTAGGTTCTTTGTTTAAAAAAAAAAAAAAAAAAAATCCCCGCCTGTTAATCATCTGTTCTTCCTGTTTTGTTTTGCTGAATGCAGTTGTCTATTTATTATTATTCTACATTACTATCTCATCTCGTCCTTCACCGTTGTGTGCTTTTTGTCCTCTGCCTGAATCCTTCTGCACTCCCACTCCTGTTATAGAGATGAACTGTAAGAATTTGCTCCTAAATGACCTGACATCTCCAGCGAAGGACGACAGATACTATACAACTGTAAATATGTGAGCTCCTTTTCCACGAGGGGCATTGTGTTTTCATAAATTCTCTGTAAATGTGACAAAAACTGCCACGTTTGTACTGAGGATGTAACAAAGTCGTATCCGCTCATCTGCACACAAAGGTTTACACAATGCGAATTGATTGGAACTGTGGAGCTGATCTTCTCCATCCTATTATGGCTGAGATGCCTTTTAAACATTCTACAGTGCTGTCATAATATTGGTGTTACATCTGTCATAACACGCAGCGGCCTACAATGCCTACGGCGGTTTAAAAAAAAAAACACAAACACACAGATTAACCTGGCAATCGACTTGTTTTTTTCCTCACTTGACATAACAGTAAACCTCGTTTTATGCTCAGTAAAGCTGAAAAGTTGCACTGAAACTTAAGTGTTTATTTAAGTAGGATCCGAGTTGTAGAAACAGTGAAACAATATTGTTTTTAATCCAATCTATCGGTGCAAGCCATTTGTGAAAATGTGTTTCTTATTTAAACACATCGTTCTCATCAACATCATGTATTTTTTTAAATTGGCTCACAATAATTAACACACAGAGATTTGGAACTGATTTCCTTTATCTTCCTTTGCTTTGGGACATTTATCTCAGCAGCAACATTGTTCTGGGTAAAACACTTATTTAAAAATAGTTTCTCTATAATAATAAAGCAGGGTTAAGTACCAGACTGATATGAAATGACTGTACAAACTCTAAGGAGATATGTTGTAGGTATTTATAACACCCCTGTGTTTACAGATAGTAGGTTCTAATGTAAAACAACAACTTTATAGTGACTCGTAAGCAGATTTCTTTAGTGTCTGTGATATTCATTCAAGTGGTTCTGGTATGAAAATGCTAATCCATATTTAATAGTGGATTTTGTAAAAATAGTTTCAAAGACCAGTGACTGTAAAACACATGTAGCTATTCAACCAGCATTGAACAGCAGACAGAGAAACTGGTGAGTCAATAATGGAGTTGTTTTTTTGTTGTTGTTTTTTTACCAGGTAGACAGTAACATATTGTTATTGGGAATTATTCGGTTACTCCATCAGAAAGGTCACAAAGAGTAGCACTCCAAAATTAATGATATTGTAAACTGGAATTCGGCAGCTGCTTGCTGAAGCATTGAATATAGAAACCAGATTATCTCAACAGGTACTGACAAGTTTTGCAAAATTTTACAGAAAGTGTCAAAACAACTACAAAAAGCATCAAAACTGAGTGAATGAATTCTAGAAACAACCACCAAAATACAACTAAAATGCTCATTAATAGTCACTAAACAAACAAATAAAGGCGGGAAAAATGAAAGGAACCAAGAAGAGATTCAAGACAAGTAAAACACCCACAAAACAATGTAAATAACCACAAAGAGTTGCAAAACAACCACATAGTGGCACAAGCGACACAAAAACAACCACAAAGAGATGATAAAGTCACAAAACAACTGCAAAGACGAAACTGTCGTGAAAAAAAGAACCTTAAATGATACACAAACACTGAAAATGCTGACATGGACACTACAAAAAGAAGTAAAATACCTCGAGAGATTCAAGATAGCTGTAAAAAGACTCAAAATAATCACAGCATAATGACCCCTCACAGAGAAACTCATTAACCTGACGCAATATAATGACAAGAGGACGCTAAAACCACAAAACTACCACGAAGCAACACAATCTCCAAAATGACACACTGAAAAAAGATAAACCAGCTATAAAGATGCAGAACAATTTTGAAAACATGCACAAAGAATCCAACCATCAAGCAAATTTTAAAAATGTCAATGAAAATTTAGATTTTTTGAAAACAGCAGCAACATCAGCGATGCTGCCATGAAGGTTCACTACCTCGTTGCTATCAGAGTCAAGCTGTCAGGGTGAGTTTGCAAAAACATGTATGATTTTTGGACATTTCTCTGTATTTTGCAGAGATGATGACGCAGAGAATCATTGAAATTGGTTTAAGTTGAAATTGTAGTCATTTTCCGATAATAATTGCTTGGTTTAGGGAAAATATAGACATTTTCATCAGGTATACTTTGCTTTACAACAGAGAAAAACTTTTAAAGTTTAATTTTAAAAGTTTTTATGGCACTATTATACCAGTCTGGCCCATGAAAATGGGCTTGGTTAGATGCTACAGGTGCGCACTTGATATAAATAGGTTTGAGGTATTTATACATTTGAACTGAATCTAAATAACCACAGGAAATGCAGAGTTATCAACCAGCTGCACATTATGCTTGTAAATATAACTTCATGTGAGTATGTAATTGTTCTTCTTTCTTTAAACAACTCTAACTGTTATTATTCATGTACCACCTTTTTTTTTTATTTTTTTTATTTCCATGATAGCCTGAACTGGAATTGAGAAGAAAGTGGTGTGTGAAGGCGAAAGGGGGGAAGAAAAGAGAGTGACAGAGAGGAAAAGAAAGGCCGGGTAAAGGAGAGGTTAGCTGGGAGGCAAGCGTAGGAAGGAGGAAGTTCTTCCACCTGTGTCTGATTTACAGCAGTCGGATATAATCTCCCTGACCACGGAGAGATACAACTCTTTTTTCAGATCGATACGCTCAAAACGGACTACATAGGATGAGGCCTGTTATTGATATCCGATGACAGATATGAAACAAAGGAGGTAATGGCGCTGCGGTATGGGAAACGTATGGCCGAGCCGCTCGGAGATCAAAGAGGCTGAAATTCAAATGTCAGAGGTTTGTTTTGTGTATGTAGGAGATAAAATATATTGCTGGATAATGGGGGTGAAGAAGAATTTACACAGTAATCTGTACAGCCGAGCTGCCTCAGGCCATCTCCGATACCATCAAAGTAGTGAAATTAGTATGTCGTCTCTCACTTACGGATACTTGGCACAAACTATTTTTCAAAAAGAATAGCAATGGAGCAGAACAAAATAATAATCACACAACGTATCCAACTAAAAGACAAATAACAGCAAAAAAATTTGAAAAAAAACCCTGAAGATCAGAAAAGTGTTTAAAAATATTACAAAAAGGCAAAAAGATGTTAGAGGGGCAATGAAACCAAAATCACACCAAAAATTTGGAAAAACATTGACAAAGAAACAAAACATCTATAAAACAATAACAAAATTACCACAATGAGAAACAAAATATTGACAAAACAACACAACCGAATGAAAGACTCAATTATAAACAAAAGATGTGAAAAAAGAACCAGACAAACTCGAAATACGTTCAAAAAATATCTGAAAACAACCAACAAAAAACCACTAACCTGAGATACAGTGTGAGCACCGAGAGACTAAAAAATGACCAAAAAAACTGGCAAAACAATGACAAAGAGACACAAAATAATAATTATATAAAGCTCAAAAAATGCAAAAACATAAATAAGAAAAAAAAAAAAAAACCTGGAAAAGAAATAGAAAGAATCACAAAAAAATAAGAAACAAGCAAATGTAGTCCAAAAAAAAAAAAAAAGTGAGCGTTAAGCAATAAAGAGACACAAAACAACGAGAAAAAGTGAAACAGTCTGCAGACAGCGGAACACATTTTATCCAGGGTAGCGTGTTAAATTAATGAGGCATTCTCCAGAAAACAGGAGTGTGATGAAATAGTAACCTGCTACCGGCTAAAAGAAGACAAAAATGATGAGCACCTATATGGAAAAGACAATTTGGAAAGTCACAAATCAAACATATATTGTTCCTATACGTTCCAAAATCGTCCCAAACAACTTTTTAGGCGTGGTGTAAAGGTTGTACCCGGATAACATGTTTCATCCTCTTTGGACTTCGTGCAGCGCATCTCCTCTTTTGCTGAATCGTTTTTTTTTAATCACACAGGCGAGAAAATCCGTCTTCCTCTCTTCAGGGCTGATTCACTCAAGGTTTTACATTTATAAAGGCTTGTGCACACCTTGATAACCGTTACTGACGCGTGGCAGCCGATCTACGAGGATTGCCTGTACAGCATGTTTGCTTCCATGAATTTGAAATATCAGATGTGTCTACCAGATCCCATGAGATACTGTGAAGAGATGATGCTAATAGATTTGCTTACAACACCCAATGTGATCATATCATTTTTTAGCCTGTTTGAAAAGAGCTGCTGTTACTGTTACATATACACTTAGGGTTCTATGATATGATAAAACATTTTATTGTGAGCTGTATATGTTATATGCTATATGTAAAAATTTTGTATAAGTGGCCTTTATACAATGGCCACCAGTTCATATGAGTTTTGAGTCCCTGTTTACTCAATGACGATCCCAAACAAAACATGTTTCTTTTATGTTTTCGTTTCGGAAAAAATTCACCTTTACACAGCAGCATTTTGAAAATGATGCCCATTTATACGAAAACGTCAGAAAAGCTGAAAACAATGTAGATAACATGCTAGGCCACAAATTGGTGCTGTTGTGCGTTTTTTGGGGGGAATGAAACCACACACACATGCACACAGAGAACAATGTGCTATTAATATGGTGAGTACATGGACATTTGTTTGGACGATTTGGATTGCTATTCTGGGTGATTCTCAACTATAAAACTACTAACTACCCAGGAGAATATGGACTGGGAGTCATGCCACTCTGGCGTTATTGTCAGTTTAGTCACGCATGTGCATAAGAACAATATTTTGCATTTCAGAAAAGTTGAATTCTCAGGGGCTCCGAGCACCGTTGTGTGAACCCCCAAAATGCAACAGAAGTCTTCCATTTTCACTTGAAAACACTCGTGTAGACCGGGGCTGAGAACATTGGATTACACAAATTAGGTGGTAGAGTGACTCACTACACCACCTTGTGGCGCAAAGTAGGTCTACAACATTGGTCGTGCTGTTTTTTGGTTGTTGTTTTTTAACTATCTTACTAAGTTTAGTTAAAATGTCCTCACACTGTTTATTCGCGGAGATTTTTAATAGTTTAGACCAGAAAGACTTAATATTATATATTATACCTGGAAAGGCTCGTTTAGCAGTTTTTCAGATCAGCCGATAGTCACACAGAATGAATGAGACTTGCCGTTATCAGGTTTGGCCTCGTCAGTGTGTCACACGGGTGAATATTAGATGGTCCGCGTGAAGTTTGCTGTTCAACTTTTGCAGCGTTTCACAAGATATGAGAGCCAAACTTAAAGTCTTAAGGCGTTTATTGTGTTGACAGATATGGTTAGGGTTAAAAAAAAATTGTAATCAAAATCAGTTATATGTGATTTAACTGTTTTACATATGTAAGGATTATGTAGTTACATCCTTATGTAAAATTTAAAAAAAAAAAAAGCTGTCTTGACAACAATGAATCAATGTATTTTTCATTATGGGTTAAAGTATTACAGGCTTCCTATCTGTAAAACTCTGCACGAAAAATCAGCAATTAGCGATTGTCCTTGCCGTGCCGCCGTTGCAACCCCACCACAGTGAGGCTTCCTGGCGGCAGGACTCCCGCTGATTGACACCCTCCGGTTCCTCTACTGCTCCGCACCGCTCTCGAAGCAAATATGGCCGCTTATTATGCCGTCCACACGCTCCCCTGCTCGTCTTCCCTCGCTCTTTTCTCTAATCAAGGGTGAAATGGACCCGGGCTCTCGGAAAACAAAGGGCGGTGTTTGTTTTCTGTGCCGGCGTGTTCTCCGGGAGTGTGCGTGGACCGGCCTTTGATGTGCAACCCACCAGCCGTCCAGTCACCCACCGAATGAGAGGGAAGGCGGGAGGAAGAAGGAAGGGATACAAAAGGAGAGGAGAGCTGTTTTCCTTCCTCCTCAATCATTAAAAAAAACTTCTCACAATTGAACGCTCCACCCAGAAGCCTTTCATTTAGCTGGGCTTCTCGCTCGAGCTGATACGACAAGGAACTTTTCAACTTCACGTGGGCCTCTTCTAAGTTTAGCTCAAACTAGTCAGACTTGTTTGCTAATCACAAGGAAACTGTTCTTTGTGCTCTTTTTTTTTTTTTTTTTTTTTAAATTTGCAACTCATGTTTTGTGCGTCTAGACCGACTCTGAATCACAGGAAAAGTAGACGATCGTTGTAAGAAAGGACAAGATTCTGTGATAGACTGAGACCGAGGCCGAGACAAACAGACAGCTGATGAAGAGACAGACGGCGATAAGGTGGTGTTACCTGATGAATCCCCCCCCAAACCAACGTACACACTCCCACACACACACACACACACACACACACACTTCTCCATAGTCTGCTGGATACCACGCTTGAGTTCACAAGGAGAATGCCAGCGCTCTTTGTGTGTGTGTGTGTGTGTGTGTGTGTGTGTGTGTGTGTGTGTGTGTGTGTGTGTGTGTGTGTGTGTGTAGGAGAGACACAGAAAAAGATAAATTAGAGAAGGTGTGAAAATTGTGACTTCTAATTCACCTCCTCCTGCATACGGGTTCATTCTTCCTTTCCATCCGGCTTGTGTGAGATTTTTAAATAAAGAGTGTGTGAGGTGGAAACAGACGACTACATGACCTGTCTCCGTTTGAAGTATCACACAGTCGCTGAGGTGGATCCTGACATCTTGTCAGTATTTAATAATTTTTTTTCAGTGGGTGCATCCCCTGGACTTTTTTAAAGGTGCAGTGGGACATGTTAGATGACACTTTCGGCCATCAGGTGGCAGAAGTGAGTGACTGTTCTCAGTCTGACTCTCAAATGTTTGTCAGTTTGTTTAATATTTGCCGAGAGCTTAGTTGACTCTTCCACCCCTAACATAAAAAAAGGAGGTTAATGCAGCTTATTTGGTTGTCTGTATACTTTCCATTCTCACACACACACACACACACGCACGCACGCACAAACACACACACCCAGAAAGAAAGATTATTAGCATTAGGAGTCAAAAACTAATGTGCATCCTTTTTTTGTGGTGAAATATGAAGAAAATTTAAGTGCCACAATTATGCGTGGCCTTTATAGGGTGGCCACCAGTTCGAATTAGTTTGAGGCTACATGATAACATTTCAAGTGAAAGCACGTCACGGTTACGTTGTTGTTTACACGTCAACAATCTGAAAACCATGTCTGCTTACGCGGAAATGTCAGAAATGCTGAAAACGACATCGTTGGCCATGTAGGGCCACGAGCCGGTGCTGTTGGTTGTTTTTGTAATAAAAAACTACATACACATGCGTGCAGAAAATACTTCACTATAAACACTAACACCGGGGAGTACACACACACATCTGTATGGACAGAACTCAACTCTAAAACTGTCCCGGGAGAATATGGACCGGGAGTCAAACCACTCTGGAGGCCATCTTTGTTGTTATTGTTGATCTACTCGTCTATGGCTGTGGTGCACGTGCACAGTAGTAGCATTTCATAAAAATTGCATTTTTTTCCCCCAGTTTATACAGAAAAGGAGTCTGATAATTTTTATCAGAACAACATTTAATACAACATCTTTTTCAGTTTTTCTACTGAGGTGGTCACACGTGCACAGAATAGATGAGACTTGCTGTTGTCAAGTTTCAACTCATCCTTTGCCGCGCTTCACAACATAAGAAAGCCAAACATGTAACCCAAGCTTCCTTTTTTTAGTTTTTCCATAGACGTAAACAGATTATAAGCATCCTACACGCTGAAGGAGTGGTAAGTGTGTCGCGTTTGCATGGTCTCCTAGTAAATGGTTGTGTTTTCTCAAACGACTCCACTTCTCCTCACGCAGGCCGAAAAAGCAATCATCACGATAAACGTTATCGTGAGCCCTGGATATCCTGGATACGCAAGATAAGCGTCCGGCATGTTTGATCAGCACTCAGTTTTAAATGTTATTTGTTCTTTTACCAGATCTGAAGCAATGATGAGCTGTCTATTTAAGACTTTGAAACACTCTACGATAATACTGATAACTGTGCACGGCGACACAAATGCAGGAAACCAAAAATAAAGTATGGAATTCTTCCACAAATACTTCCATACTATACCTGCCCTCACATCTCCCACCGCTGGTAGCCGGTCCAGTAATACCAAACGTGTCCCGATGCACAGACTCATAATTGCCAAGTGCTTTTAGATGACCAAATGGGATTATTTCTTCAAAAGAAACATTAGCTGCCTTTAGGAAGGAGTGTGAGGGTTTGTGGGGTTTGCTGTGTGCCCTTCCCTCCCCTCCCCACCCCATCCTCCAAAACACAGCCACCATCACCTAATCTGGCAGGAGACCCCCGCAGTCACACTCCTCCACCTGGCTCCTATTACCCCTCCACAAATCCCTAATCCCTCCGTTTGTTTTCCCGGATAGAGACCGGGAGAAGAATGGATGAGGAGGAGGAGAAGGACGGCAGGATTTGGTGAAAATGATTTGACAGCTAATAGCCGGCGTGGATTTAGAGCTGCGTAATCTGTGTGTGGAGGAAACATGAATTTCATCTTAGTCTTGATTCAGTGGGGAAAAATATGGAGCCTCTGCACCTCCCTTTGTGTGTGTGTGTGTGTGTGTGTGTGTGTGTGTGTGTGTGTGTGTGTGTGTGTGTGTGTGTGTGTGTGTGTGTGTGTGTGTGTGTGTGTGTGTGTGTGTGTGTGTGTGTGTGTGTGTGTGTGCGTGCGTGCTCAGCCAGCCTCGGCGGTCTCCTTTCTTTAATAAAAGTATTGTTTGTGTTTCTCCTGATTGGGAACACATTGGGCCCGGGTCGGGCCCTGACGGGGAGAAGGGGTCCGGGGTCTGGGGGCAGACCGGGGGTCCCGTTCTCTGGGGGTCTCTCCTCTGGTCCCTTCCTCTTTTCTCCCCTCAGAAGTCCCGTCTGCTCAGGGGGGACGCAAAGGGGCGGCGGGGTCGCCGCTGAGAAGTGTCCCGCCGCGGAATGACCCCTCGCTGCCTCTATCGGGGGGTAACCTTAGTCCCCTCACCGAGTACCCCCCCACCTTCCCCTTCCCTGCAGGGATGTAATATACACACACTGACACAAGCCAGTCACCAAACAGGAACACACACACACTTTTAAAAAAAAGAAACTCACGTTCCAAGCCATTGTTCTTTTTCTAGTAGACCATGAAACACACACTCACGTGTACAGCTCCAGCACTTCTCTCTGCCAGTCAGACTCTAGAAATGACACTAACACCAAAGAGACCATCATGCAGGTCGAGCCCACCTCTGCCTGTGTGGCTTCACTTTGTTGTCCTGACGACGCCCCGTGTTTGAGATCTGCACATCTGATAGTGTTAACATGAGCAGATCCGAGCTGTTACAGCAGAAACGCTGATCGCACGGGCAGAACGGAGGGACAGAAAAGAAAAAGAAAAAAAAACTAAACGCGTCCATCAATGCATCCATCAGAATAAATGAGAAAATGATGAGGAATTAAAGTTGGGGATGCAGAGAATAGAGGCCGCCACACCTCCGTGCAGCACGAACCAGCGAACACATGGAGTCTATATTAGCTCATGGAGTTAACAGGCAGCAGCGGCGCTCTGACATGAGCTCATGTGTTTGGACAGATCTGCTGAAGGTTTAAGACCAGCACCGAGGCCTTATCTGATCCAGAGATAAGGTCTCCACACTGAGAATGAGAGGAAAACACATGTACAGAGGCAGCCGGTGTGAATGAATAAGTCAAGAGGAGAGCGGGGAGAACTGAAGCGAGCGAGAGAGAAAGGAAGGAGGGAGGAAGAGAGGAGAAAGAGTCACCCCTGGCTCTGGACGGAGCCTCAAAGAGCACATAAGTGGGTCCTGGGAGACCTCCTGTCCACGGAGTCTGCACAGGGTGTGTGTTGGTGGTGATGTCAGTGTGAATTACAAGAGCGCGGACAGATATGGGAACAAAAAGTCACCACGGACCTCGCTGCGAGTGCGTTGGTGTTATTTTGAGTGCTCAAATTTATGAACGATTGTGACATGCGTACAAGCATGTGTGATCTATTCGCTGCACTCAACGTCAAATGTGTTGTGTTCCGCTCTGCGTTCACATTCTGAGGTTCCATTTTATTAGTCGCATTCCGTTATTTGGATCAAATCTTATTCAGTGTAATATTTATTCAACGTTATTTCAGTGAAATAACTTGACTTTGTGTCCCATTAGACGTGTTTTGGACATTTCTGTATTGTTGAATTGTTGCTGTGGCAGATTAAGCTCGTCTGTCAGCTCAGTGTGGTTACATTACTTCATGAGAGGAAGATGCTCTATAATTCGGACGTTAAGTGCTTCACCCAACAAGCACGTTTCTGAATTGAGTAAAATCAGACAAAAGACGTGCGATAGCCCACCAACATGCGGACAGCAGCTTGTAATAAGCTTTTTATGATCACAGGTAATGTGGATTCAGGGTCATTTTAATGCTTCTTCAATTCCAACATGTGTTTTATATATTTAACCCAGCACACAGCATTGATGTGGATGATATGCGAGGAAGTTATGTCACAACGCTGTTCCTGCGTGTATCTTTTTCTAATTTTGGTCCGATGTTAAAGTAGAGACCTGAACAAAATTACAAACTTGTTTTTTGTCTTTTTTTTTCACATTTGATCCAAATGAAATGGGAGAACTGCCCCACACGTCTAAACTCTGGTGCTGAGTGGAGAGACGCATCTGTAGTAGGTATTAAAATTACATTTTCACTGTAACTTGTCACCACTGTAAAAATGAATAAATACAATTATTAATTTAAAACAAAAAATATATATAAAAATTTGGACTATTTGATAATCTTTTGCAAATAAAGGGTTTTTTAAATAAATAAATAAATAAATAAAAGGACATTAATTATATTTCATATGAGCTCTATTTGATTATAAAGCTTCTTTTCTTCAGTGCTTCTTCATCTTTAATGCAGAAAGATGGAGTGCCGACGCCACAAAACCAATTCTTGTTCTTTGGCTCTTTAGCAAATGACGATGTGCTCACAGCCGTGCCTTATGCAATGACAGATGTAGATGTAAAGTGAATGCCAGACTGATGCTACTTTTTTTTTTTTACATGTTTTACACTTAATAGAAATTCACAGAAAATAACAATAACCTTGACAACCCAAATACTGGACTGTTTTGGTGTTATATCCCCGATATCAGCTGACATTTGCACTGCTTTCATCCCTATCTTTGCCATCAGTGCTTGTTTAGCATAACTGTCACCTCCTCAAAAAAACTGGTGATTCAGCTTCACTCTGCTTACTCACAGTCCCTCCAGTAAACTACAAAACATCAGCTTCTTTTAGCTCATTTACTAACCTTTTTACTGCTTCTTTTAACTCCCAAACACCTCAAATAGCCATTATAACTCCATTCAGAGCTTGAACACGCTCAAACGTCCTTCAGAATTTAAATTTGAACCTTTTTTCCCCAAATTTTCGGGGCTTTTTCAGTCCGCGATTGAAATGAATAGCAGAAACTTTAGTTTTGATTTAAATAACTTCCTGAGACGTTCATCAGATTTTCCAACTGGTTTTGTAAAACTTGTTTGCAGCATTGATGCAAAATGTTGTAATATAAAATCTTCTGTTCACTGTTTCATGTGTTTCATTTCATGTTCAAATACATCAATATGATAACCATTCGTACTGTAGCCTCAGTATTTCATGACGTATGCATTTGGATTTTCTGCACATCTGTACGTCATCCCAATATTTTCTCATTGCGTCTGACGGACGGTGCACATCAGTACCAGATCTTAGTGGCCAGAGTTTGCCAAGGCTTTGGTGCCCAGCATGATGTTGCTTCCTGCAGGAAGAGGGAGAGCAGAGGAAAAGCAAAACAGGACATCTTCAGATCTATCAGGGGAGCAGCCCCTCTCCTCCTTCTCCTCCTCCGCCTCCTTCGCCTCGTCTTTCTCCTCTCTGCCCTCGGGGGAAAACGCGCCAAAGGAAGCTCTTTTATCCCCCCTGTTCTGCCCTCGCCCTGCTCTGCTCTCTCCGGGACGCGTTCTCCTGCTCTGATACTCCTCTTTTCCTCCGCCACTTTGAATTAAACTGTGATGGATGTCACCTTGCACGATCTTACACTGTGACAGCCACCTGTTTCCCAAATGGAAGTTTTCCATTGAGGAATACTAAATACTTGTAGGCTAACAGCCATTTATTTTTTACTGCTTTAAACAACCGTTAGAACCGTCCATCACTTCACCAGCTGTCAGTGCTGTCCGATTTCTTTGTATTCAATATATGTATATTTTTGCATCTTCCTATTTTTGAAGCATTTACAATTGAACTGTTTGCCCTTCTTCCTGGTTTTTTTTTAATACTGCTCGATTGTAGTAAAGAAAAACCTCTTCATAAATGCACTTTATGTACATATACACACACTATTAAAGTTTAATAATTTCTAATTTCACTTCCTTTTTTCCCCGACAATTATTGCATTATCCACAGGTTATATAAATTTTCTCACAAAGACTTCCGATTTCACTTCCTCTGAAGAAAACGTCCTAATCTTTCAGTTGTCACTATTATTTTAAAAGTCGGAAGAACACTCATACTACCAGCAAAACCTTTCAAATATCAAGTTTCATTGTTTTTGTTGTTGAGATGTAAACATATCGTTTATCAATGCTCCTTTAAGTGTATTTAACTGGTGTAATTAGCTGATTATAGTTTAATGGGCCCTGGAGGAGATTCCACAATGCTCCTTATGGAAACAGTAATCTTCAACTCTCATCTCGTTCTCTGCTCCCATCAAGCAAACCCAAGGTCACAGCAACCTCGCTATCTTCTGGTTCTGTGCGTTTCTTTTGTTTTTTTTAAATAAATATGCGACTAATGTGGTCTGTACGTGTGTGTGTGTGTGTGTGTGTGTGTGTGTGTGTGTGTGTGTGTGTGTGTGTGTGTGTGTGTGTGTGTGTGTGTGTGTGTGTGTGTGTGTGTGTGTGTGTGTGTCTTCACTCTCTGGTTTTCCTGTTTGTTATTGTGGTCAGAACAGAGGCAGGAGAGCTGGAATCGGAGAGGTCTGTGTGGTGAGCTGTTTGCAAGCAGAGCGTGCGGAGAGTGACACTCTTGGTGTGTTTCAGTCGTGCGTGTGGCTTCCACATCTCCTCAAATTCTCGATGTGTTCTTCAGTGGCGTTCCTTTCAGGTCACGATTTACTTTGAGGTAAATCGTGACCTGAAAGGAAATGATTCCTTCCTACACCCATCTCACATTTATTTGATATTGTGTCATGATTATACTTCAGTCCACGTCCTCTTTTTTTTCCTTTACATCTCACCACCATGTGTACGTTGAAACTACAATCCCTGTCATGCTGTGAAGCTGTCATTAGCAAAGTAGCATAGCACGGAAACCAACCTATACCTTAATGAATAATCAAGAGATGAAGAGATAACCAATGGTGATGAGAGAGAGAGAGAGAGAGAGAGAGAGAGAGAGAGAGAGAAAGGAAATATCGAGGCCAAAATGGACAGCTGGTGTTCAACAGAGACCGCCTGGCTTCCCCTTGCTCTCTTTCCATGTGGAGATTAGATTATATCTCGTACCTTATTCACGGCAGCCCACATAGATCGAGCTCTATTGTCTGAAGGGTAGGCTCAGGTTGGTATATTGAGGAGAGGGAGCCTACCTCTGTCTGGTTGCCATGACAACGCAGAGTCTTAAACAAGAGAGAGCGCGCCGAGGTGAAGAAAAGAATAAACCAGTACAGGATGGAGTCAAAGGTGTGTTTACGCCTGGGACAGTGTTTTAGAAAGGTTTGATCTCGCTGAAAAAGTGCCGCTTGATGAATGAAACATCGTCGACTTTCAAATTAAAAGTCTCGGGTTTTGGTGAAAATGCTTCAAACTACACCAGCTACTAGAAGTTTGTCAGTTTCATGTGTTTCTCTTGTAATTAATTCCTGGCACACTTCATGTTGAGGTCACATTGGCGCAATCTCTTTTTAATTGTGTGTACCAGCAGTTTTAAAAAGCGGCACGCAATGACGGCAATTAAAATGTTCGCCTTTTAAAAGGCTTTGTTTTCAATAAAACTCAGCTCCTGTTCTGGGATTTCGGTGACAGCCCTGAAAAAATCAGTAGTTATGAGAATTGACAGCTTTCAGATACTTTTGCTCAAAAGGAAACGTGTGTTTTAAAAGCATTTGCATCTTTCATTCTTGCGGTGTCACAGAGAATTTAGGGCATAATAGCTGAAGATATAAAGCACTACTCTGAGGAAAGACATGATAAAAAATTGCAAGTGGAACAAGTAGCTTCCGTGACGGACTCGTCATTACAAAACAGCTCCGTCCACAGGAAACACATCCACCATGTCCAGCGTCGCCCCCCCCCCCCCCCTTGAGACCACCAAAGCAGAGTACCACCCAGACCCCCGGTATATGTTCTGCACCATTACCACTGATTCCTTGCTGTCTGTGAGAAGGAAGATCCACGCAAAAAAAAAAACATGTTCCTGCAGCTATCGGCGCTCACGCAGGAGAAAGCGAGCGTATGCGAGCGGCTTGCAAGCCCCCGTGTTTGAATGTTCTCTTCCCGTTCCTTGTCAGGAGCGGGCTTTGATCTTTCTTCGGGGTGTCAGCTGGCAGCCATGTTTGTTTGCCCAGCGAGGTAGGCTACCTGTGTAATTACCTCTAACGAAGTGACTTGTTTTGATTCGGCCTGAAATCCGACTCTCCAGCCTGTGGATGAAGACGAGGAAACGGGTCTGAGGTTACTTGGGGATTTTGGAGTGGCACTTCGAGGTTAAAAAGTTAAAAGGAAGTCTACCCAGCAGATAGGAGGAAAAAAAGAATTTTTGTTTCTGTCTTTATAGTCACGCCCAGCTGTAGTTATCATCGCCTGCCCAGAGAGACTGATATTCCTCTTCTAACTCCTCCTTACTCTCAGACAAATATAAAGCTGTACAAGCACAAATTGGAGGGTTTTAACATACCTCCACGTTGACTCAAAGGTTCTCGCCCGGTTCAAAAACACACAGAGTACATACTTGTGCTCCTGTGAATCATTTAAACCCTGGCAGCGGTTCAAGAAAACCTCAAAGAGAGTCCTGTTGGCAGGAGGCTGCAGCACTTCACCTCTCGGTGAAGGTTAGCAGGAACACAATGAGGCTCTCCTTTGCTCTGTGCTCCGCTCTCCTCACCTCTTCCACACTGATGTTCAAACTGCTTTCAGTTTGCTCTGCAGAGAGCCGATTGCATATCATTGATTTCTTCCGCTTTCCAACATCGCTCCATAGCAAACCCAGATGTTAGTAACGTTTACGTTTAGGTGGAGGAACTACAAAGTTTCTTTCTTCACTTATATATTGTTTGTCTTATCAGAAATTTTTTTTAATTCTTAGATGAAGTCCAGCATCATTTACACATCTAGATTCATTCAACTTCACCAAATTAAAGCCGATTGCCAGATGGACAGGATAAATTAAAAGTTAAAAATCAAAATGCTGACATTACTGTGAGAGGCCTCTGGCTTGGTGAGCCAGTTTGGAGCCTCGTTTTTACACTCCTGCTCTAAGTAGTACTTTGGACAACTTGTACTTTTTAGTGTCATTTCCCTCATGCTTACCGTAAATACAGTTTACTCCATGTAATCTACTTTAAAATCATAAGTTGCGCGTGAACCTTAAATCTAAAACAATTTTCAACCCTTTTGATAGTTTAACAGATTAAAATCTTTCTTTGAATTTGGTGCATTTTTATATTCTTTATTGTTTGTCTGGAAAATATGTTCAATTGAATAAAATGTTTGCAATTAAATGAGGTTAAAAGGTAAGTAACTCTCTGAGTACTTTTTAACAGGAATACTACATACAAACCTGTTTGTGTTGATTTCACTGAACATAGTCACAACCTTAATTCCGGCAAATATATGCTTCATAACACATAATTTCATTCAGATTATGTTTATTAAAGATAAAGACTGCATTTTTAAATGACAAAATAACATGTTCTTGGCTTGTGAACAATGGCAAATATAACATTAAAATCTATGTTGTGTGTTATTTAGATGAGTTCAAATTTACAATAAAATTGAAATATCTGTGTTTTTGGGGTGTGAAGGACTGAAAAAAATGCATGCGCAGACGAACTATGATTGGCTGTGAAGCGGTCTATAAGATTCCTGAAAACATAAAGAGAGCGACATGAAAATGGGTTTGTAACGAGAAACTGTATTCGAGCGATAGGTGGAGGAATAGGATGGAGACACTCTCACACAATGATATTAACGTTTGGAGGAAATGGGATGGACCGTACAAAGTGAGGAAGTGTCCCGCACACGCCACCCACTGAGCATCCTCCTTAATAAGATTTCACCTGCATATTTATATATATATATAAATATGCATATTTTGTATCTATGTATATTACGCACACATAGGTGTGTGTGTGTGTGTGTGTGTGTGTGTGTGTGTGTGTGTGTGTGTGAGTGGTGCACACATGCCCCTCACATCCCCTCTCAAACCTCGATCCCTGCAGGCCGGGATGTGAAGCTGATCTGGCAGTCAGTGTTTATTTGCTCTGTCTCACTCTCTTCTTTCTGAGAGGAACAAGAGCCGTGCTGGAGACGCTGCATGAGGGCTGACGGCACATCCCTGTCCTTCCTCTCCACCTCCTTCCCTCCCTCCCTCCCTCCCTCCCATCCAACACATCCCGCCTCCATTACTTCCCTGCACATCATGTTCCCATAGAAGAGCCTGGTGTTTAATGATGGAGGCAAGCCAGATGCAAATGAACCACAAACCAACCCGATGAGATCAATCCAGGACGTGCAGGGAGAGACGACTGCTGGCGCTTCACATGAAACTGTGAATTATGTTTTGGAATAGTTGTGTAACATGCGCCTCCTCTATTATAATCAATCTTATTTTACCGTGTTACATGAGTGGGCATCATGTGAATTACATATATGCCTGCACACACAAAAAAAAAGTTAAAAAAGAGAGAGAAAAGGCATCTTCAAGTGTGGGTTGCTCAACTTTGCAAATAGGTTTGCTAATATTAAACTTTTTGCCGTTTAATTCGCTTTTAGCAACATTTTTATTCTGCTATACTGAAAAGACAGAAAAAGATTCATGTTTATGACTTTGTTGGATAAAATTGCTAATGTTTCTTCTCCTTCCTATATTTAAAACATTTAGTTATATCAGAGCATGATTCAACTTTAATGGAATATGGTTGAGCGTGGTCCAGCTTTAGGTCGGTCATGATGTGATTCAGTGTTATACAGCTATTAGAATATACAGTAATGTAATAATTCAGTTATAAATGTGTGCTTAAGGTATGAAGAAATTAGGTTGAGGTATCAGATATCTCTTTAAAAGAAGAAGCAATGACAATACATTGATAATCAAATAATACGTCATATATTATATTATATAACTATTAGTGGCTGTCTATACTACTATACTATTATTGCCAATAATAATAATAATAATAATAATAATAATAATAATAATAATAATAATAATGATAATGATAATGATAATGATAATGATAATGATAATAATATCGGTTTGCAGAGGCTGACAGCAGCCTGTCCCTTCCCGGTGCCCGGTCCCCGCACCCCGGGTCCGGGGTCCCGGGGGCCCCGGTCCTGACCTGACGGTTCCGTTCAGCGCATTCCACCCGCACGCGCAATCATAAACATCCCAGACCCGGACCCGCGAGGGCAGGAAGTGCGCGAGAACAGGAATTCCACTCTTTCAAATTAAATCAGGACCCGTTACAATGACGGCTCGTCTCAGGCTCCAACACGCACCAGTGCGCCTGCCTGGATGGGCACAATGTTCAGGGAGCGCAGATCTGCGGCAATAAACTCACCAGAAGTGGAATTTATTCTAAAGGAGTGATTAGTTTTTTTTCTTCCGAGTTCGAAAGATGTATTTATTTATTTTTGCTTTGATCTCACAAAAAGAAATTGAATACAGACTTTCCTTATGTTCCTGTCTGATTTATACAGATTTTAAGAGGATACCCTGACCGGTTACAGTAGTCGTCTCTGACTGTGTGTGGGAGGCGGTGGATCATTTTTATTAAGACGTTTATTTAACGGGGTGTTTGGAATCGAGCGAGAACTTGAGAAGACTTTTAGAGGATGTGTATTTATCTAAGGAGAAAACACGGACTCGTCTCTGTCTGCTGTCTGATGGCCTTCTCGGCGCGCTGCAGAGTGTGTTGCTGTCTCACGCAGGCCAGGAAAGCCTCTCTGCAGCCAATACGATTAGCACATCATTAAACACAGTGTACATTCTACTTCTAAAAATAATCACTGCTATACAATCAAAGCAACAACAGTTTCTCTTTGGCCGATCTGATTTTTTTTTTAACAATATTTGAACAGGTTCAGACTGCCCTTGTGTTCATATGAACATCCCTTGCTGCAGCCTCGTGCACGTCCAGTTCAGGTTACACGAGCCTTGTTTTGTTTACGGCTTGTTGACACGCGTATACAGCATTGTTGTGACGTGAAGCGCGTGCGTAAAGCTCGAACCTTGAGAAGGTTTCACACAGGTTAATGGAGGGGGGCGGGGAATAGACATTAAACCTCTTTAGGACTAACAGAGAGCATGGAGAGTGGACTTCAGAAGGTAAATAGTTTAGATTATATGCGAGAGGAAATACATATTTATGATCATTACAAAAAAAAAATAGGCCAATAGAGGGAAAGTGGAGTCATGTACCAATTTTTCAACAACATTAACACGTTTTTGATAATATCCAATAAAGGTTAAAGTAAATACCTAAAACGTTGATATGCATCGCTACTCACAGTGACAACTTAAGCTATTTTAGCCATTTGGTTTTAAGTTTTTCACAAAATGTTGCATTGGACCACCAGGAGGTCAATTAAAATAATGTAGGCCTATAGTTGTAAGGACTAATATTAAAAAAAAAAAAAAAAAAAAAAGAAAGATAAACATTCTATCTTTCTATTCAAGAAGCAGTTTTATTTTTCAACATGCATCTTTATGTCATTTTAACTTTTTTTTTGTCGCATCACAAATAAATGGCTTGTTCTGTTCTGACTTCCACTGTTCTTCTCCTGAGGTGTTGATAATAATAATCTCCAAGTGGGCTACATTATGAAATAGTTCAGATCAGTGCCGCATGTGCCGGAGTTCTAGACTTTGTAAAAATGGTGGCACTTCTACTTTAAACTTATCATCGGGAACACTTTTGTTTTGTCTTCTCTGGAGTATCTCTTACCCCCTGGCATTGCTCTGGAACCATGCGTTTCAACTGAGAATGAGCGAATAATGACTTTTCATAATGTGTGACGAACAAAGCATTTAGGTTTGTATCACCTGTAGCTGAACACGATTGTATATTCTTTTAAAGAATCTGTTGGAAATTATTTAGACACCTTCTTCAATTATAAACAGTAAAATGTCAATCATTTACACACGTGTATGGGTATTAACTTCAAATAATGTAACAGGTATAAAGATAATGTTGCCACGTATTTCCTAACAACAAATTTCCAATTATTTTATGAACAGGCAATTAAGAAATAGCAGAAAAATATTTCCCATGCAAACTCAAATATACTAACCTATATAAACACATCACTCTGAAAGATCTCTCTTGAAGACTCTGTTGGGTGAAACGTTTCTGTTTGTTTGAAGAGGCTACAAAAACCAAGGAGAACGAGGGGGCCGCACAACTTTCACTGGCACATTGAAAGAAGACTAAACAACTGAAATCGGGAGGTAAACCTCAACACATAACAGGCTGTGACAAAGAGGTTTGTTTTGTGGTTTCTCTCTTATTTTCACAAGACATACAAACCACTTGAGCCGACTTGATTGTTTTATGTATGGCACTGTGGGGCCTTTAATATAATTTTGACGCAAATAGGAATTTAAAGTCTTGTGCATTGTCCAACTCTTCAGCGCACGGTTCATATATGTTTTTGGTTGCAAGTGCAATTATTAGCCTGCAGATTGATAAGTGAATATCTGGTGATATTTGATATGTGTATTAATTAACATACTGAATGATGCCGTGTTTTAACCAAGCAAAGCGCTGTCAGGGCGCAGGCATTACAGTGGTGGTGTTGAGATTATCGGGAAATGCTCTGCGTCTTAAACATGTGGAAAAGACACAAGGACAAGAAACAACATCGCGCTGCAGCGCCTGTATCCGCGGCTCTGCTGGTAATTGCACGTTGAGAGATGCTTGGCTCTCACGGCGGTTCAGCTGCTGCAGCCGCGGCTGCAGACATGGCTGCAGGGTGATGACACACATGCCAATGCTGTTCCACCTGCACCGACTCCCACAGCACGGAAATACACTCCCGGGGAAAAGCCGAGGGGACCCTCATGGGTGGCCTGAGGAGGGGGGAACGTATACCTCTCTCTTCACGCACTCCTATATGTGAGCTCATTAAGCAGCAATGGTCATCCAGACTTTTCCCTCAGAGCTGTGGACACGTAGCAAATGTGAGAGACTCGAGTTGGCAGAGCTGGCTGGCTATATTTGGAAATGCTTGTTGTTTGGAGGGAAATATGTTGATTGGATTGGGAGTATCTCCCATTTCATGTAGTGTGGATGTAAAATATGTAAATAGATTAAAAAAATAAAATACAGCTTAGATACAGTTAAAAATGTGTCTATGAAATTATCACAAGATACTTCCTGATAAACGAACATAACATCAAATATATATATATATATATATATATATATATATATATATATATATATATATATATATATATATATATTTGATGTTATGTCAAATATGGAAGTGGAAGTCATATATATATATATATATATATATATATATAGGTAATGTCTGCAGCCTGGGTGTGTAATATTGCTGCACAGGAAAATTCGGTGAGATTCTATTTTATTGTTGCTATCAATTTAAATTCTGAATGCATTGATCTTCAAATCTGGATACGATGGATGTCTAAAATATATATTGTACAATGTTGGTCTAATAAACATGGTTTTCTGGGAGCGGATTGTTTTTTCATTCACTGTAATCACCGGAGGCGGAACTGAAACGCGCACAAATCACAAAGCACTACGTCGCACCGCGGACAACATTGGAGCAAGAGCAGCCTGTCAGTGGCCCTAAAAAAGAAGGGCTGGGCTTACGCACTCGCTAACCACAACTTGGGTTGTGCCTCCATCAGGATTGAGTTTAGAAATATCCCAGCAGAAGAGAGAAGAAGATCGGGAGAATTGAGATTTCTGTGCGCGCTGTTGGGAGGTTCGCTTTTTGATTTTTTGTGCAGCTCCAGCTCCAGCTTCTGCAGCGCTGCGTCGTGTTGGTCGGGACACAAGTGCGCACGAAGTTTGCTCTTTTCAAGTTTGGACTGGACTGGTTTTGTTTTGGTGCGCGCAATGATGGCCACTTACCAAAACCCGGAGGATGACGCAATGGCCTTAATGATTCACGACACCAACACGACCAAGGAGAAAGAGCGTCCGAAAGAGGAGCCGGTGCAGGAGAAAATCTCGGAGAAGCCGGACCCGTCCCAGAAACCTCCGTATTCCTACGTCGCGCTCATTGCCATGGCTATCCGGGAGAGCTCGGAGAAGCGTCTCACGCTCTCTGGCATTTACCAGTATATAATCAGCAAGTTTCCCTTCTACGAGAAGAATAAAAAAGGCTGGCAGAACAGCATCAGACATAACCTGAGTCTCAATGAATGCTTCATCAAGGTTCCCCGGGAGGGCGGCGGTGAGAGGAAGGGGAATTACTGGACACTGGACCCGGCCTGTGAGGACATGTTCGAAAAGGGGAACTACCGGAGACGGCGCAGGATGAAGCGGCCTTTCAGACCTCCACCGACGCACTTTCAGCCGGGGAAGTCGTTGTTCGGAGGAGACAGCTACGGCTACCTGTCGCCGCCCAAATACCTGCAGTCCAGCTTCATGAACAACTCATGGTCGCTGGGCCAGCCTCCCGCCCCCATGTCCTACACGTCCTGTCAGATGGCGAGCGGCAACGTGAGCCCAGTGAACGTGAAGGGGCTGTCGGCGCCCTCATCCTACAACCCCTACTCCCGAGTGCAGAGCATGGCGCTGCCCAGCATGGTGAACTCTTACAACGGCATGAGTCACCACCACCACCCAGCGCACCCGCACCATGCCCAGCAGCTGAGCCCGGCCACCGCCGCGCCGCCGCCGGTCTCCTCCAGTAACGGAGCGGGCCTCCAGTTCGCATGCTCCCGTCAGCCCGCGGAGCTCTCCATGATGCACTGCTCTTACTGGGAACACGAGACCAAACACTCGGCGTTACACACGAGGATTGATATTTAAAGTTTACCAAAATGGTCTGTGTGAAACAACAGAGAGAAAAAAATTAAGACTCTAAAGAGTGCGAGTTGATGCCTGTGATTTCAAAACAAAAAAGCCAACAGTATTTTTGAAGAGACCTCTGTGACGGGCTGTTTGGGTTCAGCTGACATTCACAAGTGCAGATGGAGAGATAACTGTTTTACAAAATGGAAACGGGGATTCAACGAAGTCGTCACATCAGGTAGCACAACTTCTGGGAGCCATTTCGTGCGCCTATGTTTAACTTGGACTGATGGCCATAACTCGGTTTTGTAGTCATAATTAAAATCCTTTTTTTCAAGAGGATAGACAGTGCTGATTTTGCTCCAGGTGTATCTTTTTGCCGTGCGTAATGATTTCTCACAAACTTAACGCACGACTTATTCAGAGTACCGCCGAATGACAAGATGACATCAGATGCACTAATAAAGTGGGAGCTTTAATTTGTAATTGAATCAGGGCTCATTTGGGCCGCTGCGCGGTGAAACTTTACCTCCCGTCATGGTTTGGATTTTTAGGTGTTAAAAATAAATATATATGGGTAGAGATCCATCAGACTGCTAAAAAAAAATACAGTTCAGGGTTTCTCATATTTCTTGATTACATTTGTATGTATGATGTAAATTCCAATACCATGCCAGACAGTGCCAGGTTTTGTTAATCTCTCTAATTATTATTATTATAGTTTTTTATAAATGTGATTAGTTATGTCTCATTCATGTTGGGGCCATGTTTCATTTTAATTAGCACTTTGCCCTCTTTTCTAGGTTTGTGAATTTCTTAATAAACTTGTATTTCTTAAAATAATACAGTGATCGTGAAGCAATCTGTTTTTGCGCTTTAAGACGCGGTACTTACTGTTGCCATGAAAGAGGTTAAACACTTGCGCCCAACTGTGTGCGTAAAGAAGTTACTTTTCTGCATCTACTCAACTTGTATATGAAGCTATTTCTTCAAAAGATGTCACCATATTGAAACAATCAGTCAAGAATGGGTTTTTACTCATGGTTGTAGTAAAATAATAATAAAACATTTTTAATAATAATAATAATAATCAAGAATTACATTTATATATGATGGGAATTTTTGGTTTATTGACCTTAAGCCTTCACTTTGTAAGATATGCGTTTATTTATTTCTGAATAAGTAATCAGCTTCTTGTTTCCACTACACAGTCAATCCATTTATTTTTCTTTACATACATATTTTTGCATGTAAAATGATTTTGCATATACATGCTATGACTCCCTGATTACACACTAGCCCGTTGGTGAGCTAAAAAATAGAAAGAAAATATTAAGCTTTAGAGCAACTTTATTTAAAAAAGGTTGGACTCAATTCTCCCCCTAAATGTAATTTTATAGCAGTAAAACAAAGACTCTACCACCACTAATTCTACTAGTACCACTACCACTACTGCTGCTAGGATTACTACTATTACTACAAGTGAAATAACAAACAAACACAAATATTATAAGTCTAATTATAACTAATGGTATAATGTTAGTTTGTTTTAGAGTGAATGATCATTTCTTTGTGTGGGATAGTTATGAAAACACTCAATTCTGCTTCAGTACTTCAATCTTGAAGTAGTTAGCGTAGCATTTATCAAGTATAGTGATTAATGTGTTATGGTCAACAAATTGTAAGTATAATGAAAAATTCGCCTTCATGTAATATTAGAATATCTTCTTATTCTGAACGGGATTATATTCACCCCAAAGAGTTGTCAGCTTGTGTGGCAACTGAGAGGACTTTCCTGGGTGAAGACTTCATATTCAGACAGACAGCTCTTCGTTTTCTTTCCTCCATTTTTTATTTGAACTGAAGCACTTTCCTGTGAGTCCTTCCCGTCCCTCTGAGGTTCAGCACATAAAACAAATACAGATGAGTCAAACAACGTCTTACTTATGGCATCAGTGCCTCATGTAGGATTTCCATTATCTAACGCGTGCAAATCACTTCCAAACAATGACTGTTTTGACAACACACCACACTACTTAAGTAATGGTTTAAAGAAGCTGACCACTGACAGGGTTTTTAACGCGTAAACAAAATTGTAAATTGAATTATAGGATGAGCCTGGCCTCCCAATGTGGAGGTGGCGCCATGCGCTCACCTCTATCCACCCACTATTCTCTGTCAAATACAACCTCATCACTACCTACCACACACACACACACACACACACACACACACACACACACACACACACACACACACACACACACACACACACACACACACACGCGCACACAATTATATGTGCGTGAGCTCCTGACGCTTCGTTATGATGACGTAACATTAGTATATGTTGTCATGAGTGATTATTTATGATGGAGTGAAATTCCTTTAACACTATTTGGGGTTGTGATATTTCTTCGCTTGGTATGTATTGTTTGGAAACATATATAATAAATAATAATAATTTCTTGGGCTGTTTTAGGAACGATCTGGAACTTTGGGAGATAGCAGGGTATAACTATTCAATCGCAACATATTTCCCAAAATTACACATGTTTTACCACCTTCAAGATTAAAGAAGGTTTTAAAGTGTGTGTGTGTGTGTGTGTGTGTGTGTGTGTGTGTGTGTGTGTGTGTGTGTGTGTGTGTGTGTGTGTGTGTGTGTGTGTGTGTGTGTGTGTGTGTGAAATGTCGTCACAATAAAGAATAACATATTTATCAACACTCAACACATGACAGAATTAAATCAATCGAGTCGCCCAATAATTTAAATACAACATTAATCTATCTAATTTGCTGATAGGATAAAGTTACAATGTTCCTGTAAAATAAAATAATTTACCAGTCGGTTAACAGTAGTTAACTAAGTCCATGTGGTGTGTCTATGTGGACAGACTCGTCTTTTACGCACGGCTGTGACGCACGATCGCACGTGTGGAAGTTTGTTCGTGACTTTATTTGCCATTTAAAAATATAAAAGTGAGAAGATAAGGAAATATCCCACTAACAAAACATCTTAATCCTATCACAAATCCGCATGAAGTCCATTTTACGCGGATGAATTCTTTTTTGGGGGGGAAGAAAGTCCGATCGTGTGGGTTAATTCGTTGGCCGTACTGTAAACAAAGTTTCTTCTTCTCCTTCCAAAATGATGTACAGTGAGCAGCTGTGGGGCTCAGTGAGCTCAGAGCAGCGGAGTGGCTCATATTTAGAGCCACAGAGGGGCAATCCGGCCGGCTGCGACGCTGACCATCAGCCGGGGAGCCTGAATTGTAGCTGTGTACTCTCTCAGCTTCCTCACATTAATGTTTTGTCAACAATAACGAGATAAGGGCACGTTTGAAAGGCAAGTGGATTCCAAAAACGCTTCCAAAAATAATAAAGACCCAGTCTTTAAGTAGAAAAATAATGTAATTAAACCCTTACATACGCTTTTCTGCCTCCCTTTGATTAAAAGTTAAATATTAAAATTAACAGGTTTAATAAATTTTATGTGTCACAGAAAAGAATAAAGACTAAAGTTTTTTAAATATATAATTCCTAGATATTATGTATATATGGGTGTTATTGCAAGTGTTCGGTCTATATTACAATAGACTAAACTTATTGTAGATTTTGCACTTCACTTCATCTTCCATTGAGCAAAGTTTACAATTTATGCACAATATCGTATATCATATATATAATATACACAAATTGCGTACTTTTACGCAGCAACACATGCCTGTACGATTTTTGGTTTGTATTGTAGCTCCTTAAACCCCAAACCCTAATCTGTTAAAGGTAAAACATACAGACATATAGATATTTGTGAAAGGAGAAATGCACTTCTGAGGACCGTGGAGCGGCAGGTGTGCCTTCGCGCACAGAGGTTGTCAGTTTGGCTCGGCTACGGGGGAACAATGGGCCCGCATGCAGGATGTCTCGGGGGGCCTGGCACAGATGAGATCAGCCGGGGTTCACATCGACTTATGCACAGCTTTATTATGTCAGATGAACTGCATTTGCAGGCACTTAAGTAATCATATATATTTTTTTCTTACTTTATATTTGTAGAATATTATAAATTTAAAAACGCTGATTAAATAAATTTCACAGTTTGGTACGTTTATGAGATACTTAAATACATATAACTTCACAAATTGTGTTAAGTATCTACAGATGATATTAGTATGAGTTATATTCAATAATGTAACAATTGGCGAACAGATTTTTCCTGCATGATAATAATAACGTATAGGTCCTGTATCACAGGTCACATATAAGTCTCCTGGAGCTGATGTTTAATAAACACTCCTCCATAGCTGATGAATAGTTTCTATCTCTCCGCAATTATTTCTCCGCGAGGTGAAAAGGTTTTGGCGCAACGTGTGGTTTGTTTTCACGTGTCTTTTCCGCAGAGCGCTCTCTGAATAACTGTGATTGTATCCTTTGTTGTGCTCTCAGAGATGACAGATTATAATCAACAAGACGAATGAGGTCAACTCATTGTAGAAGCAACGCATTTGACCCTCGATGCCTTCTCTCTGTGTAGCACACTCACACACGCACACACGCACACACACACACGCACACGCGCGCGCGCACACACACACACGCCTACCTGGACTCGTTCCGGGTGTGACAGTCTGCATGCTCCACGGGGCATCGGCGATGCGACCCGGCCGGTCAAGTCACACGCAGGTTGCGGGTTTCCCAATGCCTGTACACAATTGAATTCCTGGCATTCCCGCTAATGTTTGAGATTGAGGAGCAACAGTTTCCACTTAGAAGCGGCGCACATCACCACAAACCCATTGAAAAGGAGAGAGGGGGTCACCACTGTTTGGTATACATCTGCTCCAAACAGGAAAATATGCGCAGATTTGATTCGCACAAAATCCGGCTATTGTTCATATCAGCATGCAATTCCCCCCCCCCCCCCCCCCCCCCCCGTTTTCTCTTCTTGGATCAGAAGGACAAGACGTTTCAGCCTGGCTGCTGCGCATCTGTGCTATTTCTATGGCATTCCCTAATTTGGAGCTGTTTATTTTCCTAACGCGTCCTCTCTGGTGAATCTGCAACCCGCTACGGTGATCTACGTGATGTTTTCACTGACTGCTGATCTCTATCGCAATGACAATCCTGCGAAACAATGGATTACATGTCATAATTCTTTAATAAGCCCAAATGATTGCAGTAACGCGTGTTGATACACCGCCATGGTTTATAAATAGGAAGTGAGCGTTTGTTAAACCGGTCAACAAAGGTCCACCAAACGTCTATAAATACCAGGTCTATAAATACACCACGTGTCATCTATTCAAGGAGAGAAGTGACTGTCATGAATTCACGGAGGGAAAAAGAAAATCATCACGCACTGACCTCTGTTTAGCCTCCAAACATTAATGGGCCACTGAAATGTCCCACGCACACTGGGGCAGGCAGATGAAGGTCTGCACATGCAGCTGCACCAGGATCAGTGAGGGGACATTCGAGCACTTCACACATTCTGTCATAATATAAACAGTACATGGATGCTAAAAACTAATATTTGCACACTTTCGTTACTTGAAGTTACGAGAGATTAAAAAAAAATCGAAAGAGACAAATGTTGCATCAATTTTAGATTATAATTGTTTTATAGGCGCTTATATAAACGTTATTACACTGTTGCAACGTAAAAAGAAGCAAATACTTCTGTTGTATGTAAAATAGCGGCACAAGCACGATAATACACGTTCATTGAAATAAGGATTTTACTCATTTAAGTTTTCATTTTATTCATCAAGTAACGTTATAAATCTATTTTTGGCACAATTATTCTCAATAATTCACGTAAACACCTCAACAGTGGAACTGAATGAGAAAAATATGCAGAAGCCTCTAAAACTTCAACTGCTTAGAAAATGTCGTAATAATTGTCTGTTAAACTATCATCCCCTCACATATGCTGCATTCTCTGGATGGTTAAATTAACTCAAACAACGTGTCACATTTCAATTTGTATTCATTTCATTCCTATTTGAAAACCAAGACATGCTGGAATGTTGTCTGGGGTTTTTGGGAAACACTAATAAAACCGTTTCTATTTTGCGCAATCACTGTTACTTTTCTCAGTGTTATTACGATTTTCTTTTTATTAATAATTGAAATTTACTTCGTTTGATGAGTTAAGGAGAAAAAAAAATCTAATATTCTTTATTGTTGAAAAAGCTGATGTTAACTTGTTCCTTTGCAATATGTTACACTTATACACACTGATGAAATCAGTTGGAAGTAAGTTTCATCAAATGACTACAGTAAGTGCAACATTTTAAAATATACATACTTAAATCTACTGTGTATTACCTTGAAAATGTTATGGATGTATTTGTTATTTTAAAAATAGAAGAAAAAAACAGTCACCTGCATCCTATTGAATCAGCCAGGTCCTATTTTTAGTGAGGATTAGTTTAGTAAATCTAACTGAATATATGTTTGCTTATTTATTTATTATTTATTTATTTATTGCGGCAGAAAAGTACAAATATAGTCAAAAGTTGGTGAAACGTGACTCTAAAAACTGCCTGCATTTAGTTGAATGGTCAAGACCATCACGTACAATTTAGTTATATCTTAGGCTGATTTTCTAGTTGAAGTGATGATTATCTGAGATAGGTGACATCTCTTTTTACAACGTGAAATTGAATTTCACCACGCTGCAATCACACTTATAACTATAATCTCTACATCAGAATAAACAAAAATAATCCAGGGATCCAGGGACACTATATGTGCATTGAAACGTCCTTCCTTGTTGCCATGAAAGAAAATTACAACTCAAATCAAGTAGCTGGTATTGATATCTCATAATGTAAGAAACATAAAAACTGATTGCATTTAGTAGAATCAGTTAGGTGGTCTATACTGAGAGTCTATAGGCAATTGAAAATTGCGTTCCTAAGATTGAGACGTTGTTTCATTTATGTACCAGACTCACATTTAAAATTACAACAGGAAATATATAGAAGTGACAAACAAACAGTTGGAGTTAAACAAATAATCAACTTCAAAGTTGCAACAGCTTAACAGCTAAAACTACACAGCCACGTCACTCAGAATATATACATTATTGACTGAGCTCATGAGTTCAGTGAAGTTTTGGAAATAGTTCATTTATTAAAATGACATTATTTGACTGTTTAAAATAGAAAATTCGTTCGATAAATAAAGACATAAAGACTTTTTTTCTTGCTGCGTAAAATGGGAATATTAGTTAATTGCGCAGTGATGGCAAAGTCTCTGGCTTCGGGGGAAAAAATATTCTTAACGGAGGGAAGCAGGTCACACTCGAGTAGCTGATCTATATTTAGCAATGCCGTTAAACTTAATCATAAATGTGAAATGATTACTTATATGCGTAAAATACACTGTCTTGCGCTGGTCTGCAGACAGATTTATTATAAATCCATCTAAAAAATAAACTCTTCATTCAGGTTTCTCAACAGTTTTTTTTCTGCTGGGGTATCAGCTTGAAGCCACACGTGGTTTTGGTTGAGTGGATTTTTTTTAGCAGCTCTGTGCTGTTGTTTCTGTGGATTTGGCGGAACTGGCTCGGCTTATACTGTAAAGGGAAATGCGATAAAAATGCTTCCGCTCTCTTGATTATGAGCTGCAAATTGCTTTGTCGGGGATTTAAATGGCAGGTCTTTTCCCATCGCGCTCTTGATGGAGTCTATTTAAAAAAAAAAAAAAAAAAAAAAAGCCCTTTCCTCTTTCTCGCACCCCCTCCTCCAACTAAAAACTTCCGCAGGGTTGGCAACAAGAAGCTATTAGGATAAGTCTTCTCCTGTTAACATTCCAATTAATCAAAGATGAAACCGAATTCCCACTGGGATCATTAAGGCCCGGCACCTGTTCTCCTCTTACTGTAGGCTGGATAATAAAGCAAGGCGGCTTCATGGTCAGACTTTGGCTGACCTCTGGAGACACTGTGAGACACGCAATGACTTAAACATCAGCCCGCTATCAGTAATAGAAATATAACCTCGTTCGGAAATGAATACCAAACACCCAGCTCATAGAAAGCAAAGCAAAGTGAAAGATGCCCGCTATTCACATTAGAGGCGTTTCCTCGAATGTCATCACAGTCTTGTGTTTCTCTACTGCCAAACAAATTGTAATGTACAATCTTAATCTTTTTATATTCAGTCGAATTGATTATGCAGTCATATTCGCATGCTGAATTGCATTTAAATAATAGGACTTGGGATGTAGGACTCCCACTATTGGCTGAAATCTGCACATGCACAACAGGAAGCTGGCCCCGGGCCCGGTGCTGGTCCCCCGTCCCGGTCCCGCCTTTACGCACACGCCAAGCAGAGTCCCAGGTCACATCTTAGACGCTGCAATCCAGCCAGACCTCTTTCAAGCAATTACATACCTCTTGGCAAGGCCTCACAATTAAACAAATGATTATGTTTTGATATCCATAATTATACGCATTCGCATAAGGTACCCTTTCAAGTTCAATGTGTTTTTTATTACATGGTTATCATCCGTGATGAGATTACGCACAGTGTGGGTTTGGACCGAGTTAGAGTACATTTAATCGAATAAAAGGAGCAGTAATGGAAGCATTCTGGACCCAGAACGAGGCTGTGCAGGCTGCTCCCTTTGAGCCCAGCCTATGTTTAGCAAATTTCAGACAATGAGAACATTATGAGGGGAACTCTGAGGGAGAGCCTTTCACCCCATGCACACCACAGGTCAAGCACATGGAACCATGATTTGCTCTCACATCTCAGAAAAAGGTCCCAAGGAACCGGTGAACTGCACAAATCCTGACATATGCAATCATAATCGACTGGATAGCTCAGATCGATTTGAGATATGATTGCACAGTAGATGTAACGACCATTAATAATCATCCAACTTTTACTACAGAGCAGTCACACTCCAAACTTGTGTCAGCTCTATAAAATAAACCCTTGAAACGTGTTAGTAAAGTGTGCACTTTTTATGTATTTGCTGCCCTCTTGTGTTGCATCCTGTGTTATTGCAATTTGGCTCGCGTCTCCCTGTTTTCTGAGCGTTCCAGCAGCAGCCACAGTCAACATTCAACAAACCGTAAAGAAGCAGAAACAGACCAAACTTTTAAAAGAAAAGTTAGTACATTGTATAAAGTCCAGACAAAACACAATGCAATATTTGCATGTTGGTCACGTTTGTGTGTATAATTTAGTGCAAATACAGCAAATCAATTGTTGATGCTGGAAAATATTGCAGAATTTGGAGACAAAAACATTTATTTGAGGTTAAATGGAGACTTTAGAATTGTCATTAGGTGTTATAGATCATTGAATGGATGAAACAGTCACAAAAGAAATTAGATTACGCCACATTGTGAAAATAGAAATACAGTTTCCTGTGTCAAGAGGACAACTGAATTTCTATTTACCAGCCAAATATGACTTCTGAAGTCTGTTTGGACTGGAAGCTTTCAGGGTGTTGGAGAATTAGGCCAATATAAACCACTACCAGAGTCAATGCGCTCACACCGGTGTTTCTGGATCCTTGCCGAACCGAGATATTCAACCCAATCTCACAGCAGTTTGTGAAATGGTCACGAAATCTATTAAGTCGTGGTCAGTAACACGTTTTTGGTTTTTTTCGTGTTACACATAACGACTTTCAAACTAATGCACGCTCCCCCCCCCCCATTAGATAGAGCATAAGCTGAACATGAATCAGTAGAATACATTTCGTGACCAATTGAGGAACTGCTGTGAGACTGGGGTTGAGATATTAGCTGCAGTCGGTGCTCTGGCAGCTTCTGTGCTGCAGCCCTGACTGAGGAAACACAGCAGAGCTGAAAGGTGTCCACGACAGAGTAAATATCTTGCCTCTCCAGGAGCCATTCGATCACAAACTCTATTCAATTGGTCCTCGGATGATGACAAATCATCCAAAAAGATTTCATGCAATTCAGGTATGTAGTTTTTTTGTGAAAAGTTAATTAAACTACATACAGAGAGACTAATAAATACACGTGGACAAAAACACGACCTTTAACCTTTGCCAGTGTTAGCTCATATCGACGCTTACTAGGTCGGTACGTCTCTGTGTGAAACGTGAAGACGAAGATTTTCCCAAAATTTTCTTGGGGAAATTTCTTCACCCAAGTGACCCATGGGGAGACAGCCACATAGCATCGCGCTCAGGGGGAGCTGTGGGGCCGAATGTCTCGCTCAGGGACACCCGATGCATGTTTTTTTTTTTTTTTTTTTCTGTGGGGGAAACCGGAGTACCCGGAGGCTGGATTCAAACCCACAACCTTCTTGCTGTGAGGTGAGAGCGCAAACCACTGCGGCACCGTGTGGCCCGTGACTTGTCCCTATGGAAAAGGCTCAGCTATCAGGTTACAGAGAGGCTGCAAGGCTTTCTGGGAGATTTATTAGTGCTATTATTACTAGAAAATTTCAAATTGAATTTAGATTGATGGGATGAAAGGAGATGAATGGAGCTTTTCTTTTTTTTTTTTTTCACAGTTTCGCAGTTTGTTGGGATTTTTTCGGATACGGTTTGTTGTTAATGTCCCAAAATCGAATCGATTGGATGACGACAAATCTTCCCTGAAAGTTTCATGCAATTCGGCTGAGCAGTTTTTGATACATACATACATACATACATACATACATACATACATACATACATACATACATACATACATACATACATACATACATACATACATACATACATACATACATACATACATACATACATACATACGCGCAGATGAAAACATAACCTTCTCGGGCAACTTTGTTGGTTGCCCAACTTTCGCTGCCTTTGGTAGCAAACCAAACCAATAAATACAGGTGGACAAAAACAAAACCTTCGCCTCAGCGTTTGTTGTTGAATACACAGTGTTCCTCTTTATGTGTTATAGATTCTTAATTCGAAAGATCTGCAAAGTCTTTATAAATAGTTGGAATCTGTTCCATTGGTGGTTTTGAACGAAAGCTAATGCGACCCTCCACTTATCTTTTTAACTTGTCAAAAATCAAAGAAGACGAAATGATGGTGGGAAAAGGTGTCCCACTTACTGTATTTCTCCACAGGGGAGGCCCACCCCAAACTTTGACAACGATTTAACAAACCGGTAGTGTTGTAGTACTCAAGAGACCGGTCTCGAGACCACGTGATCAAGGTCTTGGTATTGACTGGGTGTTGACTGGGTATGGGGTGGCCTTCTTGACTATAACACTGCAAAACTATTGAAAACTTTAATCAATTTGTGCGACTCTTATAGTTCAGTTCGCTGCACCAGTCATTGCACCGCATATTACAATCTTCACACAGTTTCTAGTTTTCATTTATGTAATAATTTATGGAAGACGTTGTCGAATGAGAAAGTTTTTTTTTTTTGCAATCAGCTGCGATGGCCATGAAAAAAAATACTGAAATGTCGATTCTACTTTTATTATTGTATCAATTTTACTTTGAAAAAGTAACCAAACGTGACGGAAAGAACTACCCGGTCTGATGAGCAATAATCAATGTGATCACCAGGTGGCAGCAAACTCCACATTGTAATACTAAACTGAAGCTGTGCAAAGTGTTCAAAAGGTTTTTCTTTACATAAAGTTATCATTTAGGAATCAATAGGATCGACACAAAGGGGTGTTTACTGGACTAATTATTAAAGTATCTCAAAGTCAAAACAACTTTGTTTAAAATGCAGATCTACAAAAAGATCATCTTCAGGGAATTTTCTAATTCTTATTATTATAATTTTTTTTTTTTAAGTAAGTGATTAACATCATATCTCCATGGTTTGTCAGACGTTTTGGACAGTGGCCTGCTGGGGCTGAGTGAGGAAATGAGGCTGACACGTTTCAGTCAGATAAATATGTCGAAACCACCAAGAGTACATGACTGAGAACTCATTCACAATAAAAAAAAAAATGAAAAAACACACACACACCTAACCCATCAAGTGACCTAGCAATTGTAAGATATTTGCCTTTAGGGAAAGACTTTGATCGTGTATATCACTGACAAGTAAATATATATTATGAAAACAGACGGTTTAACACCCTGATCAGCTGCAGGAGGTATTTATCAGCAAACTCCCCCAGAACTGCCACTGTGATAGCAACAATTCATTTTAGACGACATTCAATAAGATGATTTGGTCAAGACATATTATACTGACGACGGACCAGACTTCTCCACTTGGAGATAATATTGCAAAATATGGCCAGAATATCCTTATTTAATCTGGGGTGGGCATTTGAGCCTTGTTGTGCGGTGTTGCATGTCCTGCAAACATGCATAGCTTTTTCATTACTGCGGTTTCCTCCCACGGTCAACAAAAATACATTTGAAGCCCATTTATGACTATAATATATAGAAGATGGATCGATGGATGGATGTTATTGTGTTGAATTGATTCCAAAAAACAGCAATATGTACTTTAATTCTGATTGTGTATTAAATAAACAGCAAAGGTCATTAGTCAAACTGATGAGAAAAGCTATTTATGTTATAGTTTCTTTTTCACCGACAAAGTAATGCAGAATGTTTTTACCGTGCTTCGACTATATCGCAGAAATCATTCATGATTGATTATCAATTCATTTTAGAAAAACAACCAAACACACTCACACCCTGAGGGTCAATTTATGGTCCCCAATTAACCTCACATGCATGTGGGGGTTTTTTGGTTTTATTTTTTTAGGGAACATGCGAACTCCACACAATTCACCATGAATTCATAATTTTGAGTGCTGGAGGTAGTAACAGGGAGAAAACCAACACGTGCACAGGAAAAACTTGCAAACTCCAAATCTGGACTCTAACGTGTGATCGATAATGGACGGGTTGAATAAGAGACCTGCGTGGGTGCAGTACTCGGACTGACCTGAAGGGGGAGGCGAGCAGAGGCAGAGCCGGCGGTGAGAAATGCAGCTGAGGAGGAGGAGGAGGAGGTGGAGGAGGCGGCGGCAGTGCTTCACCTTCTGAAACAAACAGGAAGCGGATCGCGCTCCGCTCCTGTCCACCTGCGGGATCCGCGCCGCTCTTCTTCCCGGAGAGACGCTGTCGTGCGCCGGGACGCGTCTCCTCCAGACTGCGTGTCCTGTTTTTTTTTTTTTTTTTAAACTTCCAGCCGGCTTGTCTGCTTTCGGACTCGGTGATCAGAAGGTAAATCCACACTTTTTTAAAAAAAATGTTGTTCTTTCTTGAATTGCTCGCCTGTGGAGTCACGCCACAGTGATCACTTGATTATCTCCACTCTCTCAACGTGACAACTTTACCTCCAGCTTGTATTATCCTGTCGGTCGTTCCAGCAACATTCTCTATCAGTATTGACGTTAATTGAAAGATTGAGGTTGATTGCTTTGAACGTGATCGCGGTGTTACACGTTATTTCGGGGACGTTCACATGCTGATTAATTCTTTTTTTTTTTCGACCCTCTAAACAAGACGTCAACTCCGAGCCGAGCTGAGCAGGAATGTGCAGAGATTACACCGGGGCCGTTTTGTTTTGTCTCGTGTCTATTTCCACTAAACACGAGACACGTTTTATTTTTATTTTTTTTTAATGAAATGTGACTTTTTCTTTTGACTCTCATGTTGCCATTGATCTTTCAGTTTAACTCCTGCACTGCCTCGATCTGTTAAACCAGACACAGTGGAGACAATTCTTAACTCCTCAGCAAGTTTTTTTTGTTTTTTTTTTTGGAATTATAAATTGTTAAGAAGTGAACGAGTCGGATAAAGAGGATGTGAAACTTCGCAGAGTGATTCACGCAGTCAGCTTTTCAGGCATACACGCATTAAGTTTGTGTTCTTATTGTAAACTATGCAGACACTTGGTCAGGCCATGTCAAGGGTAGGCAATAGGTCATAGGCTATCGGGCTTGTTAGGAGATTAGTGATGGCATAATCAATATATTCAGGTGTGTTAAAGCAGGGAGACGTCCGTAACATGCAGGACAGGGTCCCTCCAAGACCAGAGTTGCATTCCACTGATGTTAGGGGTTGCCAGAGGGGCCACGTGGACTGAAGCAGGTTCACACAAAACAATCATAATCCAGAAAGGAGGTATTGTAATGAGTAGAAAACATACAGTCGCTCTCAAACAGGGTGGCAAAACACATTTTAGTTCAGGGGCCACATGCCAATCTATACTTTCAAGTTTTTGCTTGTTGTTGTGTAGAGTATATGTAATGGAAATGTCTATATTTTCACACGACCAAACAATTAGTACAGAAAATGAATCTTGGCATGAAGCCAATGTGAGTAAAATTGGGGGGGGGGGGGACTAAATAAACACCTACTTCTCCTACAACTGTTGCATTGGCTTTGAGGCTAATGAGTTTGCGGTCTTTCACGGCAGCATCACTGATGGCGGGATTGACACACGGGCCTCATGTTTGACACCCCTTCTCTAAAAGATAATGGAGGATTGTAACTTTTCCTCTGCTCTTCGTCTAAGTTCTCTTGATGTTGATCTTGTTGCAGGTGAATTGGACCTTGTTTGAAAAGCCGTGCATGACTTGGCAGCCAAACGGTTGCAATGTGGCTTTAGATTTTTTTTCCCAATTTCTCCCGAACCCATCTCCTTACTTGCTAAACTTGAAACGTCTTTCCAGGGAAGTTGCTGAATGTTTGTGTGTGTGTGTGTGTGTGTGTGTGTGTGTGTGTGTGTGTGTGTGTGTGTGTGTGTGTGTGTGTGTGTGTGTGTGTGTGTGTGTGTGTGTGTGTGTGTGTGTGTGTGTGTGTGTGTGTGTGTGTGTGTGTGTGTGTGTGTGTGTGTGTGTGTGTGTGTGTGTGTGTGTGTGTGTGTGTGTGTGTGTGTGTGTGTGTGTGTGTGTGTGTGTGTGTGTGTGTGTGTGTGTGTGTGTGTGTGTGTGTGTGTGTGTGTGTGTGTGTGTGTGTGTGTGTGCGCTCGTGTTCACCACGTAAGACTCAACACACACACCCTCAGGGCTTATTGCCTTTATCCCTTTAGCGCATCCTACACAAACTGCTTTTCATGAATAATACAGTCGAGATGAATCTGAGTTGAGTTTGAGCTCAGTCGGTGTGAGCGTGGAGGGGGATCAGCAGGTCAGTGGTGATGATGATGATGATGATGTCACATGGCAACACGAGAAAGCAACTTTGCTCACAGGTGCCCTCTTGCACCACCACTTCTCCTCGGGCTAAATCACTCGGCTTTACTGCTTTGCGGTAATATCGAATGCTTATCGGATTTATAGGACAGATTAACCAAGAATAGAAATTCCACCCATGTTTCTTTTTTTTTTTCCTCACAATGCAAACTGTCATGATGTAATATTACACACAGTGACTGGGCAGGGGATTTTATTAGGATCTTGTTCCAGGTGGTCAACTAGGCAATACATAACTAATAATGACAGAAAACCTTTGAACGTTACAGGTATATCACAAAAGAAATGAATAATTTCCCTTTTTATTTTAGGTTTAATGCTACTTTGTTTAACACCACTTTGGCAGAGGTTTCCACTCGGTTGCTATTTCGACCAGGCAGCGCTCCTGACCGCCCTGCGTTTGGGCCGCAGGGTCTGCTGTCAGGTCCCCTCTGAGGTAAAGTTGGAGAACGCTGATAACACGAACTGACGTCACTCTTCAGACTTGAGCCAACAATGCAGCTATTTACTCCAAGCCAGATTCAGTCCCGGAGCAGGCCTCTCTGGGAAAGTGGGCACACATGAAAGCAGAATCCTTAAATAAGCGTGAAAAAAAGAAGAGGGGGAAAAAAAACAAAACAGGTTTTTAAATGCGTCATTGATTGCAGGTCTTGAACTCCCAACAGTAAAGTGAGGTCATTTTTTTTCTGTGGAAGGAAAGCTCCCCGATGGTGAATATTGGGGAAGCGTTTCGAAGTAGAGCAGGCGCTGCAACTTGAAGAAAATGTGTTTCTGGTCTCTGTGACAAGCTGCTTCTCGAGGGCAAGTTATAAGGAAAAGTTCCCATCATTAATGTATGAAGCGATCGCAGCCAGATTTGGTGTCCACACCAGGAAAGTGACCTCAGACTTCAGTGCAGTAACAGATTTTGTCTCTACATGTTCTGCGTGCTCAAGGTCCTGCCAGCAGGTGTGCAGATTAGCGCACGTTCATATTTTAACTGAAGATACGGGAACCGTCCATCAGGTCGGAGACATTAATCTGTCGATTTCTTTGTCTTGGCTGTTCTCCGCCAAGGTTGATTTCAAGTGAAACGGTGTAGTGCGAGTGCCGACTTTCAGCTTTCAGGGTGTCCACATACAGTACATGCTGGGTGAGCAGTGTGGGAACGCTCTAAGTCAACACTTGGACCTCTCGAGCTTTGTCCTATCTCCAGCCCGGTGTGCTGCGGCACGTTGTCTTGACACTTGACTCTGGGTGAAGGGTACATCTGGAACATGTCACTGGTCCATCATGGAGCCAACACAGTCTGAAAGACACTTGCACATTCACACCCAGAGAGGGAAAACATGAAGCCTCGGCACAGAAAGTCCACCTCATAAAATAGTAATTTTGTTGCTTTTAGGAATCAATGGGATCTTGTGAATTTCCATGCATAATTGTGTGTATAGAGTCTTAAAAAGAAAAAAGTATATAGATTTCAGGATTAGGGTTAGATGTCACTCATTTTGGCACTTTTCCCTTCATTATAAAATCTATTTTTGTATCCTAATAAAATAGTTCCTTGAATCAGTACAGAGGTATTTCTCTTTGTGGGGAGAGTTCTTATTCTTTCTGAAAGAAGAGAGCTATCCACTAACAAGTTTCCATCAGCACTGTTTATAAAAAAAAAAAAAAAAAGTAGTTCAGTTTTCTTATAAGATGGACATAAAAACAAACCAAAAAAAAAAACCCCGCTGTGCTTTATCTGGAGAAACAGTTTGTCATCCTGTGATGCTGGACACTATTTATTGTACGTTTTTCCACATCCCAACAGTTACTCATAATTTGAAAGCAGTTAAACTTTTAACCGGTGGTGGAAATGATCACAAACCTTTATCAGTTCAAACCGTTTGTTTATAATATAAAAAATAGCAGTGCTGCTTTTTATCCAGGTTTTCATATTTGCCATCTAATGTAAAATGAGCAGGGAATATGTTGGTTTTTGAAAGTGGATTCGGGTTGAAAAGCTGTTTGTGGAACATTTGTATTGAACAGGCTCATGTTTTGAATTCATGGACCTCGACTGGCTCGTTTTTCCTTTGTTGCTTTTGTGAGTTCTCAACTTGTGGTGTTTCTTTGTCATGGATTGCCTGCTGTCTTGGAATACTGCTCAATCCAAAGTGCTGAAAAGCAGCCTCGATTAACACCTCATTGACTAAGCCATCGATTGCTATTAGTTCTGAAGAAGGGGGGGAAAAAAAAAAAAAAAACGCAATAAACTTACATTTGTGTCATGATGTCAGCATCTTTTGAGTGGAGTGAAGCACCTGTGCAGGTTTGCAAGCTTCACTTGTTATGGGTGTCTTTTCCCTGTCCTCCCCTCCTCGACTCACACACTCGTTCACACTTCCTGCTGCTCTGCTTTTAAAGTAACCATTCCTTGCAACAGTGCAAGGCTTGCATAACATCCTCTGAAAGAACATAAGGAAGGCGGCGTGTAGGTGTGGGCAATATGGCTCTTTGTAGCACGCTTTCTGCACAATGCACTGTCAGCGGTGGCGTTTTCTCAGGGAGACCGACTGTGCGGTTCTGCAGACTGTTCCTCGCTGCTTATTGTAAAACTGTACATTGAAATGGAAATTGCCACGGCGAGGAATGTGACTGACTGTGAAGTGAGAGCGGCCCGCTGGAATTCTTCACTTTGCTGCACGGCAGGCTGGGACCTGCCAAGGAATGTCAGGAATATGGCAGGAGAGAGAGCGAGAGAGAAAGAGACGTATTGAACGGAGAGGGAAAGACCAGAGGAGGTCCGGTCTGGTGAGATTAGCCCGGCCGGCAGCCAGACCAGATGGGGTCACGTACGGATACGTTTCAGCTGGGAATGCACTCATTCAAGGTCATGACCGGCCAATTAATTTTGGACCCTTGATGTGATTTCACCTTCACCGGGTGCCATTTGCGGCGCCGTGTGCAAAAGGCCACTGGATCAGTCACAGCAGCCCACCAAAATGTTTGACGTCAGGAGTTTTTGTTCAGCCGCCTTCGGGCTTTCACACAGTTTGAGCTGAGTCACAAGTCCATTCATTAAAACTGCCACTTGCAGTGTGGTTAGCGAAGTGAAAGTGCCACTAACACATTCTACACACAATCTTTACGGGGGGAAAAAAGAATTGCCCTCAGATTTCCCTGAAGTCAATAAACACCCCTCTTTTTTTTGTTGTTCTTGTTCTTTGTGTAGTTTCAGTAGTCAGGATGGCACAGGTGTGCATTGTGAACCTTGGGAGTATTCTAAACACATTACAATACCTCTATTAAAACATGGTCATGATGTTGGCATATGAGGTTCTGTTAGTTGTTTTTTTTGTTTTTTAACCGTGCCACAGTGCTGGTACAATAGAACATTTTGGAAAAAGCCAAATTTGTTTCAGTCTGACATCATCAGTGTCGGTTTTTCCGACTCACTGCTGCTTTATTATTGATCATTTGGTTCTCTCACTTTTTCGTTCTCTTTACGTGACAACGGGAAACGTCCGTAGGGTTTTTGGTGCTTTGGGCGAATACGCTCCACAGCTTAGTAGATAGTTCTTCTGCACATGCCGAGGAGATGGACAGCAACAACAATGGCGGCCTCCAGAGTGACATGATTCCCAGGCCATACTCTGGGCCAAACGTAAACTACACAGTTTTCAACGTTTCTGCCATTTCCATGAAAAACGGACATCATTTTCAAAATGTGTAAATGTGAAGCTTTTCTGAAACTAAAATGCAAAGACGATGCGATTTCACTTGAAATGTCATGTAAACTGGATCTCAAACACATTCAAAAGTATTTACAGTTTTGAGAATCTAACTAATTACTACTCTCTAGCCTATGTAGTTTTTATTCTGAGTGCAAGACAAATGTGGAATTTAGAAGTTTGACATTTTTACTCTGTTGACATGAAACCTTGTATTTATTCATATTTACTTTAGCTGCCATCTGCAAAAATCCAGTGTTGACACGAGCTATTCATTCTTCAAGTTCTCGTTCTGCAAGTAAAACACTTGGCTGCCAGTAAACCAATGTTGTATTTATTTCCTCAATCATCAGGAAATCTAGTTTCAATCTAACTCACAACTCGCTTCAGGTTGATTTGTCTGAAACTGATGTTGTGATTTTTTTGTGGCCTCCTCGGCTCTGAATTAGGCTGAATGGCATTTTATTCTGCAGTCACAAGACCAAACGTGAATTATGAATGAGTCGCAATTTTGAGTTTGGCGTCGTTGCCCATTGAAAGTCTGCCGATTGGCCACTTTTAACAGCGATGATATTCAGCCGGTCAGATTTCAGGCGAGCATGTTGGACGTTGTAAAACATCCAGTGAAAATGACTCTCATGCAGGCAGTAGTGTACACATGCTATTTGATTACATGCGCTCGAGATCACTGCACACACATGCATCTGTAACAAAAAGATCTTTGTTTCATAACATAAATACACGTCTTCACTCCTCCCAACTCTTTTGTTGTTTAGTGCTTGTGAGCTCAGGAACTGTTGAACCAAGCGTAAGTTTGAAAAGCGGCATGCTGTCATGGTCTTCATTGCACATGTGATGAGAGGACTGTCAGTATGGTCAGCCACTGGAATCTGTTCTCAGATTTCATGTTCCTGTTCATTGTGGGGATATGATACTGCCTGCTGTATGAGATCTGGACCATTAGATTGTCTATCAGATTCTCGAGTTGCAGTGATGTGCTAAGTCAGACCGTCTTTGAACTTACTGGCTGAGTCTGACAGTCTGAGGGGCACGCTCAATATTCCATGGGATCCGGTGATGCCAGTGGATATCTGGGTGATCAATATTGGAAACCCAGGCCGGAACTTCCTGTTCAGCGTGTGTCAACTAGAAAGTTGAGATGTGAGAATTCATGTTTTTGTATTTGCTTACTTAAAGTATGCAGAATGACCGCTCATGTTTTAAGCTCTTGGCATTGAACAACTGAGAATTATCTCTATTGTAAGCTTTATTATTTGTTTTTTCGCTTTTCTCCATTACTAGTCGAAGGGACTGGATCTGTGTTAGAAGAAAAATAGGTGAAAGCCTTGCTGCTTTTCATAAGGCGTGAAGAGGTAGTTCACTCTGCAGGACAAATATTCAACTGTTATGTTAAGTGTATCACATTTTGATAGTTGGGCTTCATTTTTCCTATTAAGCCAGCGGTGTCGAACATAAGGCCCACAATTTTCTCTGAAATAGCAACACAACACCAAGGCCCGAGGTGGATGCACTTCTTTGATAAAGACACTCTAATTACAAATACTCAAGATTAGAGTCTCAAATTGCAAAATACCTACCTATCAGGTCTAATCATTTTTCTTAACATTTATTTGAACACTTCATCACAAGCTGCTTTCTTTTATTTTGTGATCTGGTTTTAAAAACCCGTGTGACGCTTGCCAATGGTCACTATTTCATGACTGAGCTCAATTGCTTTAACTACCTTTTTTTTTTTTCTCCCCTGTCACAACTGCAGTATTTTATACCTGTGCCAACTTATGTAGGAGTTAGTGAAAGGCATTATCCTAGTCCAGGCTCTCATCCTTCTCCAGGCCCTCAAGGTTCTTTATTAAACCAAGGACAAAACCAAGAATGATGTGCAGAAACTGTGGTTGTTTGCTTTCTCTGAGCCAGTGCTTGATGTACAGATGGTCACCCTTGGGTCTAATGCACTTTGCAATCTGAGAGGCTCAAACCTCAGCTTCACGTCTCTATGGCAACATGTTCTCACAGCACCGGTCCTCATCTGCAAGTGCTGATGACACATGCAATCTCTGGTGGTGAGCACAGCTTGAGCCTTGTGATCTGTCCATATGTAGAGTACATATGGCTGAGCATGAAGAGAGACTGAGGTGCGTACACGTTACAGACATTCCTTCACCCACGTTTCCATTACTACTAGAAAATATTGTGTGATTGTCAGTTTAATGACCCGAACACATGACTTGGATGATTTGAATGTTACATACATTACAGTGTTATCGGGGTCCTCAGAGGAATATCGATTATGTACATTGTGGTCATGAATGTGCTCATGTAAGTTTGAACCTACAGTCTGAATGTGCATGGATACATGTGCCGAGCTCATCCAGCTCACCTAGAGACTTTATCTCCAGCTGCCTCCATGGCTGCTCTGAGAAACGGCTCCAACTAATGCAAAAGAGACTGAAGGTTCTGCAAAAATCTAAATACCTAAGCTGGACTACAGAGTGAAAAGCTGTCCCTCAGGATGCTCATAGTGTCCATTCCACTGACTGATCTAACTAGTCCTATGTGGGACTCTGGAGGACTACTTGGCACTGGACTCTGGACTGATTCTTCCTTTATATCGTCTGGATTATGACCTTTTGTTTTGATCCACCTTTCTGATTATTGGCCAAAGACTTGCAATATTAGATTTTAGTTTGACAGTGTGATGACTTAAAAAAAATTATTCTTGGCAGAGCTTTAATTCCTTATATTTCTCTTCTGTTATTCATTTAGCTTTTTGTCTGTTAGTTTTAATGACCCAGTGGGAGGTGCATTAATGCAGACATGAAATTTGTTTGCTCATCCATTTCTTGTCTGCCCAACTCTTATTGAACTGAAGCCAGGGTGTATCTTAGAAAGAACTCCAGCCCATTCCCAAGCCAACATGGACACACAAAGTCAAGCTGGCATCTATAGCCGATTGAAAGTCTCCAAATAAATCCAAGGTATGTCTTTGGACTGTCTGAGAACAGAAGAACGCCAAGAAATCTGACCTACACATAGGAAGAACATGCAAACTCCACACAGAAAAGTCCACAGAGAGGTGAGAGTGCTAACCACTACTTCACTCTGTGGCCCTGTGTATATAATCCTGTATTTTTGGAATATGTAAATCAACATAAACAAACAGAAAATTGACATTCGTTAACCATTTTAGCCAATCATCAAAAAAAGCATTGATTGTTTCTTTGAATATGGGAAGAGTCTGCTGGAGTGACTTTGTTGTCCCTTCTCCTTTAGTGTTTATTTTGGTTGTTTCCAAAGATGTATAGTTCGCTTTAGTTTCCGGTGTGGCGTGTTCATGAAGCGCCACAATGATTTTGTTAAGCTGTGTGGTCTTCCTGGATGGGATGCTTCAGTGCAAAAAAAAAAAAAATCCCTTTTCATGCTCGATGTAATTGCAAAGGGAAGTCCTCTAGCTGCACTCGTGTTCTGATTATGTCATTAGCTCTACAGGTCTGGTCAGTGCAATGAGTTTATCCCCGTCAATCTCCTCACTTGTTTCTCTTGTAAAACTCTGTGACCTCTGACTCACCAGAGACATGCTCCATCATTGTGGGTCTGTGTGTGTGTTACTCGCTGGGAGATTTCAATTTCGGGCTGTGCCAGTGTGTGTTTGCTCCTCTTCACCCTGGCTGACCCCAGACTGAGATGGACCTTTGCTCAGTCGGGGACGCAGGAGGTAACTGATTTACAGCGTCTGAGAGAAACTTCTGCAAATACACATGGAGACTCATTCGTGCTCCACCCACCTGAGGGCAGACTCACAATAGCCACTATAAATAGAGATTGAAGCTCGTCGTTAAAGAAAGGAAGACGCCGGGTAAAGGTCATGGCTACATGCAGACACCCCCCAAAGACGTATAGTCATTGTAGAACTTCACATACAATACCTTTTGTAAAGTTTACTCGTATAACTGTAAAACCTCATCAGTGTGCAGGTCTCTTTTTTTGTGGCTGCGAGTGAGTGTTGTAAACATCCCACTGTGCTAATGAGCGGGTGCGTATTGTTTTTAGAAGTGGACACACAGTGGCCTTTTGTTTACCCTGAGCCAGTGATGACGCATGGCTGATGTGATGGTCTTTCAGGCAACGCTTGGTTTGGGAAGCGCTTAAAATGTGCGTACTCCTGCATTCCTCTGTCGATAGTGGATGGTCCCTCATTGGTTTCCCATCTTTGTGAAAAATGTGGGGATTTTCTTCAAATGATACGTCATCATGGTTTTGACTTAGATTTTCCCCACTCGGTCTTTGTTTTTATTTTCGGTTCACAGAGTTTAGTAGAATTACAATTAACACCAGTTATTTTGCAGAGCAGATAATCCCTTCTAAGGTGGAGCATTGTCAGCTTATGGGTAGATTTGTGCTTCTCTGAAGAGCTCCAGATATAAACATACAAAACTTTTCACATGGATTGTGCCATTGGTGATCTGATCATCTATTAATGATTATTTGAGGGAAAACTATACAAAGTGGGTGCTCGGTGGCCAGTTTGCGGCAAGATTTGAGAGAAATTGTAGTTAATTCCTCATTTCCGTGAGCTGCACTGTTTAATCCTCCATCATTCTATAAAAATGCCCCACCGCTTACAACACACCGTACGTAGTGTAGTTGCATTATAAGTACTCTGTCTCTGGATCACTAGTTTTTAGTACAGAAAGCATGCACCATATTCCTTTATCAGATCTCGGGGCAGCATGCCACCAGATGCAGCAGGAAGGCAGATGTGTAGTGTCAGACGGGGAGTGCCCTCTCTGAGTTTGTTTGTTACGCAACCCTCAGGGCCAAAGAAAACCACCTGCTTACAATGGGAGCCCTCTGAGGCCTTTGTACCCTGAATAGTGCTCAGGAATTAAGGATAGAAAAGAGGCTACCGGGAGGTGAAAGCATCCTCCCTGACTGACCGGCCCGTGAGTAAGCGCTTGTGGCTTTGTTGGTGGATACAGAGCGCATGTTTGTGTGCACTGGAGGTGTGGAGCAGCTAAAAACTCGGCTGCTGATGAAGCCCCCAGTCATTTTAGGATTCCTGCATTCCTCACATTCCCATACCAGAGGATGGGTGGGGAAGAGGAAGGGTGTGTGTGTGTGGGGGGATTCATCGGGGGAGAGAAAGTCGTATCAGACAGTGAGGCTATCACGGTGCCCTTTTGCGTAAGAACGGTAACGACAATTTGCAGGGAAGATGAGGAGTGTGTGTGTGTGTGTGTGTGTGTGTGTTAGGTCAGTTACTCCTTCAGGACTGAGTGGAGTGTTTGTGCTGGATTCCTTTTGCCTAAGAAAACCACACCAGATGCGCATTACACTGGAGGCAGACGTCACAAACCACTACTCTGTGCATTGTGCTGGAAACTGTTTTCCCTTTTCTGTTATTCCACAGAAGTACCTTCAGCTTTGTGGGTGACCTTAGTCACTTCGACCACCGAGTGCAGTTAGGGCCACTGCCTGCTGGGACGTCACTGGGGAAATCTTGACAACTTGTGTATTAGACATTACATGTGGGGTGGGGGGGATGATGATCCCACTGTTTTGCTATTTACTCTAAAGTTTTTTTGAGACAAACATTGAAATTTGTCAAATAAACAAGTCACAAATTGGCATGTTTTTCATCACTTCAAATCGAACTGAAATAGTAAAACTATCGTATATCAGAGATTTGTTACACATGAAGTGAAATATTCCAAGCCTTTAAAAAAACAACAAAAATAATCTTAGTTCTTAAGTCAGGAAATAAAAAAAAAAATGCTATTTCTATCAAAACATCTTATCGTCTGTTTATCGATGTTTTTAATCAAAATCTAAATTTAAAAAATGCTTGAATCTTTAGTTGCTATAAGTGTTGGAATAGGTGATTAAAAAAATTACTTTCAATGATATCCTTTTTCAGTTTAGTTTTTTTGAAACGAATACATCTGCAAGTTTGAAAAACAAAACTCAAGACTGAAAGTAAGGAAGCAGTGGCTCAAATGTCAACAATTATTCCTGTAAATTCAAGCCTTTCTGAAGGTTATTAACACACACACACACACTATGCTATTATAACTACTCAGCACATCATGCTGAGAATGTTGTCACATGTTAACGTTGCTGTAAAAGGTCAATGATTCATTCAGCAGTAACAGTAGACCGAGTAAATAGGCCAAGTACAAGACAGAAATATCTGTTGATAGTATTCATCTTAAATAATTTATTATTCTATAATTCTAATATCTTTTTCATTAACAGAAAATATGGAAAACAAATACATTTGACTTATTTATATTTCCCTTTTAATTCTGGATTGGTTTTGCTTGATTTACACCAAAGGACTGTGGTCTAGACATAAGGCCTCATGTTTCCTGTCAACTTTGGAGAAATATTCATTATGACCCGTCGGCTCACCTAAGAAAGTAAACGCGCTAAAAATGTTTGTTGTTGTTCAGGTGCAACGTATAATTGTTCAACGTATGTAACTTCAACAAAGGTAAATAAAATCCTTGTCCAAGACACCATTGCTCCAGCTTGGCACTTGCGTGCAAGTTGTTGTTTTTGTTTTCCCTCAAAGCCTCACGTGCTTCCTTGTTTACATGTTCTCCATGAAAGTACTGATAAACTGCTGGTTTTCCAAGAGGGGATCGCTGTAACTTCCCACCGTGCTTTAAAACTGACGTCTTCTGTCTGATGGCCGTGTAGCGTCAACTAGTGATGAGCTGCTGTGTGACAATTATGGACTCGAGAATAAAAAGCACATTGGTTTTACGTTTGGGTTGCACTGTGGTGTAGTCATTCGCACGTTTGTCTCGCAGCATGAACATCAATCCTTCGAGGTAGGCCGTCCTGTGGGTTTACTTTCTTCCTCAAACAAACATGCGATTGAGAGAATGATTGACTGGTGACCCTGAATTCCCTGTCGGTGTACGTGAGACTGTTTCTGTGTTTGCCCTATGATGGACTGGTGACCTGTCAAAGCTGTATCCTGCCTTCACCCATCGTCAGCTCTGATGTACTCCAGGTCCTCACGAATTGGATAATGTGGTGTTTAGAAGATGACTTGATTGTTTACCTTACTCCTATTTCTGTCTCTGACAATGATCTTTAATCATTCAGCGACTAATCCCTACAATCCTAAAAGCCAACTTGTCTGTTTTTTTTGTTGGTTTTTTTTCCTTTCACTAATTCCTTTTGTTAACGTGCTTACATGAAATTAAGGTTTAGCATAGCCTTATGAGAGAGGTGAGGATTAACACTTACACCTGCGTCTACAGTTAACGCTTTACTAACTTTAACCAAATAGGATCATTCAAAGATTGACGATCGGCAGTCATGTCAACTTCTTGCACCATTAACAGTAGGACAATCCAACAAAGTGTTGCAAGGTACTGTGTGTGGCTTTGTCACTGTATGTGGTGAAACTGTGAAAATAATAGTCAGAGAGAATGAGGAAGCTCAAAAAGCTACGGACTATTTGGGAACAGAGCAGAAAATCTCAGAGTTTTTGACCATTAAAAGTTGTTTGTGTATTACCATGTTTTTCTGAGGTGTAACATGGTCAGAAAAGATTCATACAGACTTTAAAAAAAAAAAAAAAAAAAAAAAAAAGGGAGACAATCTTGCTCCTGAAAACCACAAAGTAGTGGCGAGTAATAAACCCAGACCTCAGGCTTCAAAGAAAGCTTTCCAGACATCTGTTGTCTGATGTCATAGATTTATTTATTTTTTTCTTTACAGTCTGTGATTAAACACATTATTTTCGGCCCTTGCCTAAGAACAAACTCAAAACCCCATTGACGTTACGGCCGAGCTGTTTCCAGAGAGCCTGTGGCAGGGCTAAATTTGGGGTTGGCCCTCCAGCAAAATTGTCGTCGTTGGGCTCCATAGTGAACACTGTGTATTCTCACCAAAAAAAAAAAGTGAAACTCATGCACAAACACTGGTCATGTGTTAGTTTGAGTAGAATCCAGTCGAGGGGTTAAACATTTACTGTCTCTAGCCTGAGATTTTATCACCATGTTAAACCGTACACTTCCTGGAACTGATCACCACGTGTGCAGTTTTACTGTAGCTGTATGCAAGAATACACAAACACTTTGCCTGGTTCTTTTTTTTTTGTGTGTGTGTGTGTGTGTGTGGAGCTGAAGACCTACCTCTTTCTAAGAATTAAGCCTTTTTATATGAAACATCCTTGTGGTTGCACCTAAATCACGTCGGACTCGCAGGGAAACTCCTGATAGTTGCGCTTGCTGGCTTCTCTGAGTTACACCCTGGTAAACAAGATAGAGCGTCTCAACAACTGGGGGGGGGGAGAGAACAGGAAGTTTGCTGGCCTCAATCAGAGTTGCGCGTCATCAGTGTGTTTGTCCACTGTATACTTGTTTGCCATATCATTCAATTCACATCTTGGTTTCCATAGCTGCAGCTCTTTGAACCGCTGGCAGATGGTAATGATGGATAGGCCTGTCGACTGCCCCGGGCCCTCCTCTGTCTCTGCAGTACATATAGAGGTCATGTCCTCCGCCTCCCACTACATTTCGGTGTTTTCATCAAGTGCTTGGTTATTCTTATGGAAATTTTTCTTTTATGAATACGAGGTGAAGCTGCTGATGTTCTGTGCTGACTAGTATTTAAATATGAAGTCATAACTTATTGGTACACTTGTATTGTAATGCAGTTAAATTCAAAGGCCTCAGATTAAAGTAAGATTTAGTAGAAACGGGATAGTTTTTAACATTGTCTCTTTAGAAGGTTTTGCCTTTTCACACTTTCAAACTGGCCCACAAGAGGCTCCAGTCCGGTCCGCCAAACCACCAAGCAAATGGTAAAAAATTCAAGGAAAACTTCGATTTGTTTATATATTTTTTATACAAATTTCTGAAGAATAGCGAACACGACACAGTCAGGTCACTAGTTGATGCTGTGTTTTGTTTGTTTTTCATTTAATAACACATGGATGTGAACAGTCAAGCTTCTTCAAACTGTCTTTAAAGGCCCACTAGGTATCTGCTGCGTAAAATAAATTGGACTCTGCAGGTAGTTCAGATGGTGGCGTTTTAAAAATACTCTTTTGCATGTGGGTCACTTGATCAGCCTATCACAGTTATTGATGAATGTTTTAATAGACTTTAATGCGATGAAAGCATCCATCCATCTAACTTAGGGTTGTGGGCGTGCTGGATCCGATCCCAGCCGACTGGGTGAAGGCAGATTTCATCCGGGATGGATCACAAGTCCACCTCAGGACAAACATAGAGAGATAGACACACGCCATGGGTCAGTCTGGACTTATAAAATAATCTTAAACGCACCCTTTTGGGGTGTTGTCTCAATACATCGAGCAAAACTGACACAGAGAACTCGACAAAGAAACAAACTCCAAATGCACCTGACCTGGGATCCTTCTTCCTAGAAAGCCATTGAATGGTCCTTTTTTAAATCCTGTTAAAAATATCACAGGATATAATCAGAATTACTTTGCTGTTCAGGATGATATTGTTTACCAACAGTTAAGTTTGCAGGAAAATGTTCCTCACCATGAAACCTCTGTCCAATCGCTGCCAAGTAACATGTCGTTCTTTTACAGATGAATAACCCAAAATCAGGAATCTTTTGCTGCAATCTTTTTTTTTTTTTTTTTTGGTCTTGATAAACACGAGTAAAAATGGAAAAAGTGAGTCACCGACTGGATGTTTTGTCAAAATATTTTCCTCTGACACATCTGCTTGTTGTTTCGGACTCGACTGTTTTGAGTTTTGAGTTTTCCAGAAAGCCGGTGAGATGAACCTTCTGTGTTCTCTGAAGTTATATCTCCACTCTGACCTTCTCTGGAAGGAATGACCATGTGGCATAGAAATGGGAGAAAATGTGAATAGATTGAGTGAAAGGAGGACTGAATCGGGGTCGTGTGGGGGGGGGGGGGGTTGCTTTTGAGCACTGTGTTCTTTGTGTTTGCGGGTCAGCTTGGGCCACGGAGCTGACATCAGGTGCTGCTGACATGTGCTCGACGGATGTTTTTAAGTTTCCAATCCTCTGGATTAAATCAGTTTCCTGACTCTTATCCATTCACACTTTTCTACCCTTGTCTCCACCAGATGCGGTGTCACCCAGAGGCCCCCAGCCGAGAGCACAGGCACAGGAAATAAGAAACTTCAGGAAACTGCAGGTACGACGCCCATCTCTGTGTGTGTGTGAGCATGCTGTATCTTGCAATTATCCTGACCTACTTTTTACCTGTGACATCGCTGCGAGTTACTGGGTTAAAGTGGCAGGAGAGGGGGATGAAGCGCTGACTGAGCTGGAATCTGTGAGAGTAGACTTCTTCCTGGCGGGCGGAGGAGGAGTTGTGGAAGGCGGCCAGCACACGTAACTTCACTGTCAGAGGTCGGCGTTACGACATCCACTCTCCCAGCAAAACCGTCTGAAGCGTTGCATCCTCCTCGCTGCAGTAATTATCCCGAGACTTGTCTGGACAGCGTCGCATATTGTGCCCTGTGTTGTTGTCGGGTCGGTGCAGTGAGGTGTTTGGGAAGTGATCCGGATTATGTTGTTCCATCTCTCGCCAACGTGTGCAACCGTCAGAGCACACATTGAGCCGAGTGCTATTTTCATTCAGACTTGAGACTGTTTAGATATCGAGGACATGGTGGCCCAGTGAGCTGATTTGCTGGCCCCTATTACTTTTTTTATTTATTTCTTTTTTTTAGAACATATGCAGTGATGAGATTAACAATTAAACTACTGACATGTGGGAGCTTCAGTAATACTGACCTAATTAGCCAATTCAACACTGGTTAACAGCAAAACGGCTATTGGAGTCTTTGCAGACATGTTTGGTTTCTTTTCTCTGTCGTTATCGTCATATAGGTGATCAGTTCACTGAATCAATCGATTCAAACACAAATGACACAGTTTGATTATTCAGTCATTTTGGAGCAGAGTCTTCCTAAACAGGAGTGGCATCATTAAATGTTGAGGTTTGGTTTACATGTCGTCATTGTGGATTGTGAGTAATTGTGACTCCACTTAACATATTCAGCCAATTTTCCCATCATTAAAATAACTGTCGTCATTTTTTGAAAATGACGGTGCCACAATGGTGTTTGTTTTTGTATTTTGCCTTGTGATGTGGGCGATTGATTTATTTATATTTCCCCCCCCCCCCAAGAGGTCCACAGAAGAAGCTTATGACTACTTTTGGAGGATCTGGGTCGTGAGTGCTGATCGATTCGGCCTCGTGATGATTTGACATCGTCATAAAAAGCACCATGTTTCATGGTGACTTACGTGATGCATTCCTAAAATGTTTTCTTATTCTGGATTTTTAAAGTACATTTTTATATTCCAACTTAAACAACTTAAAGCTTTTCTTGACTCGAATCATTACATTTTCTTTAACTTAGTAAATCTGTAATGATATTCACAGTTTCTTCAGCCTTGTAACATAAATCTTGACATTTAAAACTTTGGATTCAGTGACGGAATGTAGAATATGTCGAACAAATGAGGAAAACAAACTGCATTGTTTGAAAGGTTTCTTTCAACAACTCAAACTCCAAAGAAGCTGCAACAGTTTGAATTGAAACGGGATGGAGTCATTTGCACGTCACCCTCTCGCATATTTTAGTCTCAATTGTACAAAAACAACATTTCAGATATTGAAACGGAGACTGGAGTTAAAATTTACATAGAAACTTTCCATATGATGTTGTGGTAGAGATGTTTGATCAACGTTTGCCCCTTTTATACCAGCTGATCCTCGAGGCAGGTTGTTGAGAATAATGAACTTTGCGGGATTATTTATTATTTGTTAGTGAATCATGATGCCTCCTCCCACCCAGAAGTTTTTACGTTCTCAAAAGAAAAATAATGAGATAAGCACACGTAACTCAACAACTACAAAATTAAAGCTACCTATTAAAACACAAATGGGGGATAATATCTATTATCTACTAAACTACGAGAGTATTTAAATGGTTCTTGTGTCATTTTCACATTTTTACCTTCTTTCGTTGTAACATTAATTGTTAGTAGATGTTTTGTAAAGTGTAAACCGTCAGTGAAGTATTGTTGACTGGATCTACAGTGTTTGACTTCCTGTTGTAATTCTGAGTAAATATTTAGCATAAAGTGCATGTTTGATGATAATACAGTTGGCCTCCCTCGTAAAAGATGAAGGGAAGAAAAAACATGTCGTGTTTTTAGATGTGTTGTTTTTTCCAGATTGTTACGTTTCATGATGCGTGTTATTGGATCATAACCTCACAATATGACGGAGGAAAATATGCCTCAGCTGTGTCATTTGCACTGATGTCAACTTTTCCACAACCAAACTGAATATCTGGAGATTTGGCCGTCCGGGGCACTATTTGCAGGGGCGGACATTCATGTCGGTGGGTTGTTATTAATGTGACATCATCAATGCCGCCGAACTGAATGAGCCTGATTATCAATAATTGTCAACATGAGTAAGTCAGTTTCCTGTCCAAGACCGACAAGGGAGTAGCGGTGGTTATTGGAGAGTGAAGTGGAGAGTGAATGGTGCAGACTTGCAGGTTATTTGTAACTATTTTTCTCTCTGTATTGTCAAGGATGGGTCTGCAGCTGTGTGTGGCTGCAGGCTCATCGCATGTACACAGTGAATGAGAAGATGTACAGAGAGGAACACTGTGAACAACACCGTTTCTGAGGATCATAAGATGATTTAAGTCATTTGTTTGCCTTATTTTGATAATATGGTGGGGAAAATTTTGCATTTTAACTGTTTGGAAAACCCTGATCATCAAAACGGACAGTAAATGACTATTTCCTGCCCTATAGCACGTACTATATTGTACCACGTTTTTGAAGAGATTGAACTTTCATTGCACCTTTATTTCCTTTTCGCTTTGCTCTTGTGGGAGGAAGTGAAAGGTTGAACGCCACTGATAATGTCGGATCTATGTCTTACGCAGTTCTTCATGAAAAGGTGCCTCTGTCAAGAGTAAAAAGCACATTTCAGTCAAGGGTGGAGCACAGAATAGCTCACATTTACCATATTGATCCGATTGCCTGATTTGTTTAATTTACTTTTACTTCATTCATTGACTAAGAAATGAACAAAATTATTCAATACATTTCAAAACAAAAGCTTTCAAGTTAGGAATGGAAGGGAGCAGATGGAAAAATGACATGAAATCTGCCCCTTTGTGATGAAATTACTATAGGAATAAAAATATACAACAAACAAATTGACAGTGTGAGAGGCCTGCACAGCCACTCTGACACTTATCCAAATCTTTCTATTATGACAACACTCTAATACTACTTCTCAGTTTCTTTGTATTTGAATAACGTGCTCGTTTTGATTACTTTTTCAAGTCTTGCGTGTTGATTTGATTCTTTTTATTCTTTGCCTAGATTGGACCCATTTTACAGAAATACAAGTTTTCTGGTTTATAAGATCTCTATTGATATTTTATATTTATAAGATTTGAATTGGAATATATACTTTATATACCACTGGAGATATTCTGCACCACAAACGTAAGTGCAGGACTACTATATTCCCTGCTAAAAGAACCCAAAACTGGTTTTATTCCTCCAAAAAAGAAAATCCATTGAAATGTCTTTTTTCCTTTTTAATGTTAACACCACGCAATCTGCCGCAACCTTTTCTCTGAGACAATCCAAGGAAGCCCTGCCCTGGAGCTCGTTCTCCCAGTGTGTTTGGTTGGTATTCTCCATCTGGCACTGACCTTCCTATCAGAGGTATCGCGGAGGTTACATGTAATGAGACCAGTCTGTGTTTTGACTCGGACAATGCAACATGCTCGACTGAACCTGACAAATTATAGATGGAGAGGAAAGGAAGGGTACCAACATGGCAACTGAACAGTGTGTGTGTGTGTGTGTGTGTGTGTGTATAATCAAACTGAAGAGGCGGACAGCAGCCTGTCATTTGCCACTGCGACATGCTCCCAGCAACCCAGTCACCCCTGTAGTGAGAGGATAGCCTGAGCCAAGAAATGTCTCCCATTTCCAGTCTCGTGTCGTAGGGTGCCAATGTGTGGCTCTTTGTTTATGAGGGAGATAAATGGTGGTTTGGTAAGTGGGAGACCAGCACTGAGAGTGTGTGTGTGGGAGCATCCCAGTTTAGAATTCGCTGCAGCCCGCTGTTATTTTTGACAGTTTCTTTCCACCGTTTCATCACGTAACGAGGCGCTGGAGTCGTGTGGCACTGTGTGACAGGATGGGATTTTCTATACATCTATTTCCACACTTCAACACCCCCCCCCTCCCATTGAGTTTTCCTCAATGACCTGAAATGACCTCTCCATTTGCGATGAGACGAACTTGTAAATTGTGCTAATGCCTCTGCAAAGAAGTGTCGCTCTTGTTCAAAACACACATTGTGGTTAAAACGAACCGTGCATTCACAATTGAGTGTTCCACCTGACTTAAATAGAGCTGAAACAATCGACCTCCCCGGGGGAGCCGTGGGAGAGCTGTGGAGGGGGGTGCCCATAGGAGACTCAAGTTGTGTGTCAGATAAACGAGAAAGCCACATGAAGGTATTATGAAATCAGCAGGAGGTTGGGTAGTGTAGTTTGAGTTGTTGATATTCTCCGTTTATTGACACAGACGGCCATTTGAGCAGCAATTTCCCTACTTGAACACCCTTTTGTGCCTGATTGCTGCAATTTGTCGCCAGTGTCTCACTCTCTTCTGAGGAAAATCTGAATATACAGACTTGTTGTGTGTTGTTTGATTCAGTGCAACAACATTTAATGATATCCACCAAGAACATCAAGTAAAGGAAGAACATCTACTTGTAAGCTATGAAACACAACTATTAGATCCGGGGGATTTGGTTACATTCGTTATTTTTCTCAAGTTTATTATAGGTCTGGTAATATTGTTTTTTTTAATCAATGTAATGAAATTATAAACTCATTGTATTCATTTATAAATGCAGTGAATGATCTCATAGTGGCAGCTTTAAACTGTTTTAGGTGGAGAATTCTCTATAGTCTACATATGAAAATAAGTATCTGTACTTTCTGCTCCTTAAATTCTTAAATGTTCATGCGAATGGCTGAGGCAGTTCACGGTTATGTACACGGAATCTGCAGAAGGTGATGAATTTGACAGTGATCAAGTTACATCAACAGTTGAAAGCCAACACTTCCTGTTTCCGTTTAATTAAAATGAATTTCATTCCAAAGTTAAGATTCAATTCAAAATCATATAAAGTTCCATCGTGGTTTTTTTGTTTTTTTTTGTCTTTTTCATCTTTGACTCTAAACTTTCAAAGTTGAATTATGATCTGTCCTCAACATTAAAGTTGTTCTACCAACATCCACACAGGAAAAATGACAAAAAAGACATTGTTTGTGATGTTTACTTTTTAACTTATGGGTCAGTAGTGGCCTACAGGTTAATGCTTGTAATTGGATGTTCAATCCAGGCAGAAAATGGCTCTTATTTACTTCTACATATCACAGCTGAAAGTATTTTATTTTCACTTTTTGTCTTTTAACTGCAATTAATTTATGATATTTATGTTTTTATGGATTGATTTTATCTGCCGTCTTTTCTTTGTGTGGCTGTGAAGCACTTTGAGTTGCCTCCGGCACACTTTGTCCTGTACAAATAAACTTGCCTTGCCATTTAGACGTTTCCTTTGTTTTAAGTTTATTAGTCCGCATTCCTCAATTGTTTGGTTTCAACCGGAGCATCGTCACGGCATCAAAACGATTTCATTCCATTCCAAGGATATAACTAATCATTTTGCACGGGCTCTGATTACTACTGGAACATGGATGACCTACGCTCAGCCTTGTCCCTGAATGCCCCATGAAGATGCACAGTGTGTTTCTTTTGGGCTGATACCCAACGAAACTACACAAGCCGCTCTCTGAGGCGCCAGGAGATTTTCTGTTTGTTTGGTGAGGGTGCTGCATAGAGTCAAACCCGGTCATATCACACGCTATGCTGTGCAGGAGTTGTGATTTGAAATATCCTGATATACTGTGATACTAGGAGAAAGACAACTTACATTCTTTTGTGGGAATTATTAAAAAAATGTGTAAATTGCTGCAGTCAGCGTTTTCCTGTTCTAGCCAATGGCCGAAGTGTTGAAAGTGCTTTGTTGGTTCTTTTCACTTGGTGTTAAATTAAATGATTAATAATTGTTTCCTCCAAACTTACTGCGTCATGTCAGAATCATTAAGCCTTGCAGTGGATTGATGCCACCGACTCGTCTTAGTTTCACTCATTTAACGACAACTCACAATATTTGCCATCGTAGAACCTCCTGATCTCAAGCCCAGTGAACGTGATACTGACTGATGCACTTCATTTTTAAGACTAACGTTGATCAGATTGATGTACCAGAAATTGACGCCGTTGTTTCATCTTTGTTCGGGATTTCGCGGAATGCTTTCTCTGTGGATTGCACAAAAAGACGCTGTTGTGTGAAAATGGAACAAAGGCCAATCTTCATAGCCAAACCCTCATAGAGCTGCTGTTGGTACACAAACCAACTCCACATCAAAACAGGAAGAGCCATCCTGGTCACCTCCAGTCACTGTCATCTGTGATTGCTGGACCTCACGACAAAGGTCAGAGCTTCTCGCTCTACTTATTCACTGCTATGTAACCCCAGTCCTATTTTAAACTGTACAAATAAGGAAGTAACCCATAATTTGGCATTTAAAATAGACAGTTTGTGTTCTCAAGATCAGCGAAACAGGAACAGACGGTGATCTCTTACTTACTTAGGCTGTGATGCGTTTTTAGAAAAAGCTTTCACAAATATTGATCTCAGTCAAACTGCGTGTGGATTTTCCTGGCATTTCATTTATTCATTTCCTATTTTACAGAATCCGATTGGCAAGCTCGACTTTGCATGAGTGGGTTTGTGTTTTTTTGCCTCGACAGAGCGTCCTTTTGTCTGTGGCGCGTGTCCATGTATCAGAGCTCATATTAAATAGTCATAAGGTTGTGATAAGAGTTTGGACATACGCATCACCTGTACTGGAAGGCTGAAAACTGTGCACTGTGTTAAGCTTGCACAACTAGTGCTTATATATACAAAAAAAAAAAACGAGTATGAATGCTGAGGTGTTGACTCAGGTGTGTAGAAAGCCACTCTGAAGGCGCCAAAGCTGTGGCAGAATTTGAGCTTCACCATGTTGACCCCGTTGCCCCTGTTGCCCCTCCCAGCCACTGTTTTCACTCCAGTATGTGTGTGTTGCTCTATGAGGCTGAAGCTGGCAGGGCAAGGACAACACAAGGGCAGTGTTTGTGTAGGGCACGGGACTGTCCTCGGTGGCACGCACACATACAACCATGCGCACACTCTTGCCAAAAACAGAGGCTTATTGTGGATACCCAGCGCAGTTGGGTCCACCCACTACAGTCACACATTGTATGGTATTTAGCATTTCCATCCTTCTTTATCTTTTTGTCCCATCTTTGTGCAATCGCTCTCCAATGTTCAGTTTTCCCTTCCCTGTCTCCTTTCTTGTCCCCCATGACCCCCTTGCTTTTGCCCACATCTCTGAGGGAGGTGCAAAATGCCTCGGCAGTTGAGTCTGGGAGAGATCTATGTTAGCGCGACTTGTTTACATCTGTGCGGAGCCTGTGTGTGTCTCCTCACTCGGCCTGTGTCTGTGAAGTGAATCAGTCTCTGTGGAACATCACACTCGCACATCTGATGCGCTCCCCACCTCTCGCTGACACCCACCCGTCTCAGACGGAAGCTGAAAGGATGAACTTATAATCCGCCCTCATTAGGCCGACTGTCTGCAGAACAATTCATCTGCATCTGTCTGCATACATATTAAATGTTAGGTTAGTGTTGAATAATCAGCCGTGTGATCGCAGCCTTCCCATGCAATTCTTTTTGCGATGTTTTACCACAACGCTCCTTCGAGATTCACGCTAATTGATGTCCTTTTATGTCAAATAAACTGCGTTACCATGGTCACTAATGCATAGGCAATGCTATTATCTCATATAGCCACTCACTTCTCATTAGCCGCCTTTAATGTCTTGTCTGCCTCAATTCCACATCGTAATCACCAAGTGAAAATAAAATGCACACTGCTGTGTCACTGATACATCACTGTCTGAATATAACTTCTTCCAACACTTGAAGTATTGTGAACATGGCTATAGATGTATTTTCTCCTTAATATGAAAGTGAAAACGCCCTGAAAATAGGCTATGGTTGCCTTGTGCATTAAAGATGTACAGTTATAGGTAAACATTCAATCTGCATAAATGTTAAGTATCACCATCATGAAATGAGTTGCAATAAATAAATATATGATCTTGATTATCGTTTCCCATATGTACCAATTAACAGTTCTTCTCCTTTCCACTTTCCAACAAAAAAAAAAAAAAAAAACAACCTTTAAAGTTTTAAATTTAAAAGTTCTAGGACTATTTTACTGGTCCAGCCCAGTTAAAGTGAAATTTGGTTGTATTTGGCCCCTGAACTAAAATGTGTTTGACACCCATGACCTAGAGCAAGGAAATGGTGTATTGCAGTTCTGTCGGTCTAAGTTAATATCACGATTAAAATAAAATTTGTAATATACCGTCCAGCCATACTGTGCACAGATTATGCCTGTATCTTGAAAGTGCCAATGAGTTGCAATACTTTGTGCCTCTATATAATAAACAAGTTTCTTGAACAGCGGGTCCTTTGTTTGTCCAAAAGGTCAAATTTTAAGACAAAATGTGGACTGGAAATGTGAGGCTCTGCTGCAACGTTCAGTTGTTGTTGTTGTTGTTTTGTGTATTTGACATGGGCTTATTGGGTAAATTCCCATCAAGCAGCCACTCGGTTTAAATAGCAGATGTTCTTGAAGCCCTTCGGTGCACTCATGGATGTATCTGTCTTAAATGGAGGTGTGGTTTGTGGCTCAACTGTATCCTGCTGAATCACTGAATGCAACTCCACTATTGACCAACTTAAACCACGTCTTGGGTTAATGACTCTCTATCATCTTGATGCAGGGTGACGTGTAGCTCTCAACATGGGCACTTTTTCCTTAAGGACTTGTGGATTACGCGTAATCTGTTGTTTCCAGCTCTCTGAGGAACGTTATTTTCCTTGAAGAGTTCTGGAAAAACCTGCAGCACCAGACAACAGGATCTATATGTATCCATCTAAGAGCAGGCAGTGTGCATTTATGTGGTTGAAGAACTATACTTAGAAATTATCCCTGACAGCAGGGCAGATTTTGTCCAAATCAGACATGGCACACATAGACGCTAAGAAAAAGTTTAATTAATGTATTTTTTTTATTTTTTTTGTTTTTTTCTAATTAGCTTTCCAGGTGCAACATGTGTTGTTGATATCAATATGCCGGTGTACGTGAACTGATAGACTGAAATGTTGTATTATTACGCTTGATGCAGCACACTGATGGCAAAACACACGGTATAATACTCACTTGATACCTGGATTTATCTCAGTAGGATTTAGCGGCTTATTTCTAAGATGTGCTAATACTAAAATTGCAGATTATACTGTTCTGGTTGTGAAAAAAACATATGTGGGGTTATTTTTCTTGTAGGTATCCTCATATTGAATAAAAAAAATGTATATTACCTTGTGTGTAATAGATCAAGATATATTGAGTTGTAACCACTTTATTGTGACAAATCAGATACTGAAATCGATTTGTCGGCTTGTTCCAATTAAAACTTTCAGAGGAAGTCACCAGGAACGCTAAGCTCTCATAATAAACATCACATTACTGTTCAGTATCCCTGATTTCAACCTTATCCCAGCTTTTCCTATGTATCTCCAAACGCAGCATTATTTCTTGCTTTCTTAACCAACTAGATGTTTTATTTAAATATATATATGATTAATTAGTTTTCCATCCCTCCTTGACCCTCCGTGACACAGCACTGCTTTGACTACCAGTTTAACACAGTTGCTTTCATTATTGAAGCTGAGTTTGGACGGCGTGTTCTCAAACTGATACACTTCATGAGCTGAACTTGTTTCCAGCACTGAACGTTCAGTGTGCAGTAACCTCGGTATTCAAATGTGGTGGTTGTTTTTTTTTTTTTTTTTAATTCAGGTGAACACGGCTGCTAGGTAACTGATTTTAAAAAGACTGAGCGTTGCCTTGTTCTCTTGTAGATTTCAGTGCGCCGTCACATGCTGACATCAGTCCAGGTGTTTTCCACCACTTGTAACAGTCATCTGGTCCTACAGAGGGTTTTTTGTTTTTGCTTTGTGGATCTAAAACAAATACATACAGGGACATGCCGTAACACACATACCTAAAACGGGCATAACAACATTTCACGATACACCTGCCTCAGCTATTCTTATTGTTAAACAAATTATAAATTCCACAGTGGTCCCAACTGAAGCTGAATAAGTTGGATCACGCTGTTTCAATAAATCAAATTCGTTGTGAAAACAATTGTGCAACACTAATTGAAGCTGGTTTCTTGTGGTTTGATATTTATATGTGCATGTTTTTAGTAGTACCATCGCAGTTGATTCATGGACAATGTTTACTCCTGCTGTGTCACAATAAAAAGACATTTTCATACCTTTACGTAGAACGGAGAAGTGCCAGACAAATTGAGACGGGTGTATATTCCCCATCACACTCTATGGATGTTTAATACCTGGATTTATCTCCACAATTTCATGCTTTTTGAGTCGGCCATTGCTTACCTGACCTGTTAGTGAGCTACTATTAGGACACTGGCCTGGTTTGACTTTGTCTCTTATGGAAGATGAGTTTGCCAAATGGGGAGGCGGTTGTTTATTTATTTTTCTTTTAAAAGGCAGTTTTCTTTGTTTTAGATGCACAGCACATAGAAATGATGGATGTTTGAGAGAGACCCTTACCAGGTCTCACTGTTGTGTGATACGTGCGAGGCAATCGGAGAGCCTTAACGTCAGTGTTTCATGCACCATTTTCGGTTTTTAAATGTTGAAGTATTGTATGAGTATTCAGAAACTGATATTATCCACTATGCATACTTGACTTTTTTCTTTTTTTTTTTTTTTAGATTTTCATTCCGGTTTAATTATGATTGTTACCCTTCTCTGCTATCTTAACACGAGGTTTATTTGAAATCTTTTGAATAGATTTACCAATAAAAAGTTATTTTTATCTGGGAGGTTGATGAAAAGACAAAAAGGAATTGAATAAAAACTGCTGATGAAATGCTGGTATGAAAGCATGATGCAGGCTTCATTTCGAGAACCAATGTCTCAAATTCATTTGGAATTGATTATAAGATCCTGTTTTGCTCTTCAAGCAGTCTGATGTATGAAAACGGGCCGGGCTGTTAATGCTGCGTCTCGTTTCGGTCTTTCTCCGTCCTTCCTGCACTCGACTGATGATGACTTTGTCATCCTGATCCACTAATAGAAGGCGAGGAGTGCATATTAGTTCCCTCTGCTGCCATTCAAAGTCAATTCGGTCACAGCGCATCAGGGACCGGCCGGCTCTCTCGGAAGGAGGTATCGTCTCGTGGTTGTCTCGGGAGATTTTCATACGAGGCCACTGAAGAAGACGTACGCTTCCAGACTCAAGTTTTGACATGATCAGCGCAGTTACTGTCATTTTTATCGGTAATTGTAATGCGGTCAAAAGTTTGGCCTGCCGCTGCGCAGACTGCCTCGATGCCGACTTGGTAATTCCCGACGATCCGCTCATGATTAAGTTGAGGTTATGAAGTCGCAGTTTAGTCATTTTCCTTCTGGGTCTCAGTGGCGTTTTAAAAACAACTGTTTATGTGTTTCTAGTACATCTGATGACACTAAAGCAGATGCAGCTAAAAATAGCTCTTGAGGAACAGGAATAACAGTCCAGCCTGTGATTCAGCCCTGCATCAGCTTTTTTTTTTATGAATGACTGGTTGGAACTTTTTCTCTCTCTCTCTCTCTCTCTCTCTGTCCTCTCTCCTCTCTCCTCGCTCTCTGCTGGCTGTTTGTCACTCGTTTCCTGTGCCGTGTCACTACATCCTGTCTGAGCAGTGGGCGTGTGCCCCCGTGTCTGTGGAGGTGGTTGTGATAGAGCGATGTTTAGTGGTTGGGTCACGCTCTCGGAACTAACAAACAAGAACCACCGAATACCATCACCTCACTCACATTTCCTCTCACGTGCAGCGAGTTATTCATTCACTGTGCTGATGTTTTCACAGGGATTTGGTTTCCTAAAAGTTCCCCTTTTGGTATTTCCGAGAACGATGCGTCTTTGTCATGCGCGGCACACAGCAGATAGCGATTTTGCTTTAAAATGTCATATGAACCCCTTCTCTTTAGGAATCCCATCATGAATGGAATAAAAAGCTTGTGGAGAGAGGAGGAAAAGATGTGACCAGACTATAATAAAACCGTGGTTCATCTAGATGTCAGCGCTCTTTGTTTTCTTTTGTTAGTGTATTGAAATATCATAATAAATGATTCAGGTAGGCTCCTTTTTGATTCATTTTACAAGCAATACATTCACCAGTTCCACTATCTCCTAACGGATCTCAATAAATTCCAGCCGTCTACCCTCTGTACACTAGTTTAGACTTTTCTGCTCGCACACGCCTGATTCAGATCAATGTGCCACCGTCGTACAGCTGTACTGAAACTCTGTAAATGAAGATTACAGCAATGTATTTTTTGGGGCCAGAACAGTTGGAAGTATGGACCATCAATGTTTTAGTTTTTTTTAATAACTCCTCCAGTGTTTCCTGCCAACCAACTTGAAGATACTTCATGACTATGATTCAGATCAACACCACTTTTTGGGTGTATTTTATGGTGACATTAACAATATGGCTTTGACCTGATTCAGTCGCAGCTGTGAATGATCAACCAGGGAAGGGAAAAAAAAAAAAGGTGGCTTGTTTGCATGGTTTCTTCCTCTTTCGTATTGTTCCATGGAAAAAAAAACAGCTTTGTTTCCTTTTGAGAGCCATGCAACATATAATATAGAAATACTTGTCTGTCTCGACATTTTGGCCAATTGGTTTTTACCATTTAAGTTTTCATACGTTTGGTCCTCATAAGCACCACCATATCACCGTGCTGTGTCCTTTAATGTTCAACAAATATGTAAAATATTATCTCCTGCAATTATATTTTGAAATTTGGACCTTGGCCTTGCGATGAGCTGACATGTCTTTTGTTTTTGCTTTTTGTTTTTTAATGGGCCGATGAGTCAAAGATGTACTTGAATAGTAATGCAACTTTGGTAAGTCGGCCATAGATGTTTGCCTTTTATATATCTAACCAAACCTCAAAGCATTTTAAAATATATTGCAAAATATATGTAATATAGAAAATAATTAATAAAAAGTATAATTGTAAAATTAACAATCCAATAAATAGTATAAGAAAAACATACATTTGATTAAATTACAACATTTAACTAAAAATTAAAATAAGTCAATTTAAAAAAAAAATGCAATTATAAATAAAAACAATTCAAAAAGTAGTAGAATTTATAGCACAAAGTAAAGTAAACAAGGTTAATTTCACCTCCATGATGGCAGGTAAAACTGACTGCTGGTCACAACCGCTGCAGCTGTGTACTACACACCATCACACATGCATACGGGTAGTCACTGAGCCTGAATTGAAATGAGCAACATACTTTAATATATGTTTACGATCTCCGTCCACCACCTGCATCCACCTCTAAACACAGTCAGCAAGAGTGCTGCGTAGTAGGTGACTCAAACATGCACTCACTTCAGCCCCCACCCATAAGACACACACACACACACACACTGACTGACCGCAGATCCACACACCATCCAGACGCACTACAGAGCTTAAAAGCTTTAACATTAACCCTCACACACTAGTCGGGTTGTAACACAGTAGGCGTATTGTGCGTTGGAGTACTGTTCATTCATGTTGACCACCATGACAGGTGCGTTTCTCTGCGTGCATTACCTGTGTTGTGGATCAACATAGAAAGCATTCATTTTCATAACTACACTGTCTGCAGCAGCCAGGTCATGTTTCAAGGCCAGGCCCTGTGTACTCTGATAAATGGGTTACGTGTGGCGGTTGTGTGGGTAAAGTATCGTACAGTGTGTGGGGATATTATGGCATAATTGGCAGAGAGTTTCTCTCTGTACCGCTGTGGTTCGTGGCTGAAACTGCTCCTTGATTCAGGTGGCGCCAACATGTCAAATGAACTGGATTTGTTCCGACTCTAAATATAACACATTAATCTTGTTAAGGCTGCAACTAATTATGTTTTCCTCTATTTAATATTGAGCTGATCTATTTTTGTCATCAAATGTTTCCAGAGCCTTAATGTTTCCTTAAATCCCCTTTTTGATTTTACGGCCAACTTTTTTCAAAACACAACTATTTAATGTTTTACATGTTGCAGAGGAAAGAAGCACATTTTTGCATTTGTACAAAACGGAACTGAAGCTTACAAGGATTGTGCGACAGTAACATTCCTGAAAGAGTAACGGGAATAAAAAAAAACTTTAAAAAAACGTGATTGCAGTCCTGGAAGTCTTTAGGAAAGGTTTTGAAAATGTTTTCCTTTTTTTGGGAATGTTCTCGGTTATCTTTATGAAATTGTCAAACTGTGTCCCAACATTACATAAAATGTGAATTTAAATAAAATGAAAGAAATTTCTGTTCCAACAGGCTTCTTCTCAACCAGCTAAATGTGCAATCATTACGATTTCACTGGAATGAGTACAGCGATGCAAGATATCACTCATGAGATTGTTTCAACGACATCTGCTGAAGTTGACAAGATGACCCATTCAAAAATGAGTCCGGTGTGCAAATTAAACTAAAATCTGAGAGAAATGTTCTTTTACAGGCAATCTAGTCAATTTCGCCTCCTCACTCCAGTGCCATACAATATGTGATGTTTATGGGAATTTTTGAAAATAATTCTATCTTCTACTTGTATATGAGTTCGTCAAGCTCCTTTCACACGTTTAACCACAAGATCCTTGTATCTTCGTTTACCTTTCATGAAGGTGAGCAGGAAGTGCCTGTCCCAAGTAGGTGCTTAAAATCTCACAAAATTCCTGGGGCTACAAATGGAGCGTGAACACTCGCCAACATGAAGGTTCAAAATCTCATGATCCAAAAAGCCTCTATGACTTGACAGACAGAAAAAAAGATGTTTTATAACCTTTAGTCATGTATGGTGGCTATGATCAGCAGAGCCTCAGTCACAGATTGCTCAGTATGAATCAGTAATTACCCAAACATTAAGCATCTTGAGTGAAGAAAAAAAATATATATATATTTTTTATTTAAAAAAGAAAAAAGTTGTCTGCATTCCATCCTGGACTAGAACCAGCGACATGTCTTCAATGTACATAGATATAATTAAGATGACCAACTTATCTTGAACTCGGTACAAACACACACACACACCCTGCCTGCCTAGAAGTGGAAAAGCTGACTCAGTCAGTCTTGGTATTGCCTTCGTGTACTTGAGTACACTGGTTGTAGCGTTGAGGTGAAGAAGTCCTAGATCTCCTTTGCAAACTTTATTTTTAGCACAGTGTAGAAGAAAATGTGTCACAGGACCTTTAATCACCAGGCGTAACCTCTTACACACATACATCATTGATTTAAACCCATCTCCTTTTTTTTGTTGTTGTTGTTTTCAATCACTCACACACACACACGGACACACTCACTCTATTGTAGACAGCTTCACAGGCGCCTTACTGTCGGACAGAGCGCTTTAGAAAGAGACCGCTGAGTAACACCAGTGTTACTGTTAAATGCATCTGGGCATGAAAGCCATGGCAACATGTCACTGGCTCAGAGGAAGCAAAGATCGACTTCGCCTTTCATAGCTGTGCTAAGATTTCTTTTTCGAATCCCTCGGTTGTGATGTACTGTATGTCAGAGGTCACATTCGTCTGTGTTCGCATTTGACTCTTGATAGTGTGAGACGCAAGTTTCTCTCTGATCTTCCATCAAGCCTTTGATTTACAGACCCCCCCCCGTTCAGTGCATCTGCAGATATTTGATCATGGGATGGACGAGTCACAGATGTGAATAGCTGATTGGTTTCTTTCTTTATTCCTCGCACAAGAAAGCCAAAGTATGTGTTTTGAGTAATACTCTTTGTCTTCATCTCTGGGAACATTTTTTCACAAATCAGATGAACACAAAGAACGTGTAAGGGGGAGGGTGGTGGGGGGGGGGGGGGGGGGGGGGATCATATTTCTTGAAATGCAGACATCCATCAAAGAACTTTCAAATGGAGGCCACTTTGTTTACCTCGCCTGACGCTGACGTGCTGGACGTCTCCCTTCAGGCAACCGTTTGTTGCCACATGAAACTCTCGTTTCTCCCTGATCCTGCAAACCCGCTTGATCCCCACCTGAAACCTGACCTGGCAGCGGACCTTTGGCCGTCTGCCACTGCATCCTCAATAACCCCGCCCCCCCCTCACCTGTAACCTATATGTACAGTAAGCCGGTGTGTGAGAGAGCAAGGCTGAGTGTGTGAACGCCACAGCAGGATGACGCAGCATTCAAGCTGTGTACTCTGTAGGCCGTAATTATTTGGCGAGGTCTTCCTACGTGCGATTGCACATGCAATCAGTCGTCTGTCCGCGGTAACGCTGTGCCGTCGGTTTTATACGGCGTCGGGTTACTTCTCCCGGTCGTAACTGTGCACCTTTGTGACGTAACGGCTCGGCCATTGTCTGCGCAGAGACTGATTGTGAATGACTGCTTGTGTTGCGTTGTGTTCTTGTTGTTCCTCAAAGTGTACGTGCTTCTTATATAGTGAGTAAAACGTTGTTTTGTGGGGGCAGATGAGCAGTCAAACTGAGGTTATGCATGCTGCTGCTTCCTGGAACAAGTTTTTAAAAAGAGACATACTTTTATGTTAAAAGCTGTCTGGAATTGTAATTATTGTCTGGGTTGATGTAGATTGGGTTTCACTTCGAGTTTCCTTGTATGGAAAGGTAAACATGAGGGTCCTTGTATGTAAACCTGCAATACCGCTTACTTTTTTTTTTTCACTATATTTTGTTCTGTCTTTTAAGTTTACATAGCATTTACTTAAATTAATTGGTTGTAACCTCCATTTCTTCCATTTTCATTTCTTTGTAAAAAAAAAAAAAAAAAACTTACAAGAAATATGACATACAGAGGTACACATGAGATAACAGATTAATGTCGGCATTCAAAAATGAATCAACATTACAGGAACTTGCACATTATATATGTTAAATATTTAATTTAAGCAGGATAAAGAAGGCGAAATGGGAGAACATCAGATATATATTGTATTCAAAGATATTTTTGGAACTGAATTCAATCGCAATAAAAAAAAAAAGTCTCATAAGATGGTGGTACTCCATTTGTCCATGTTTAAAAGTTTTATTCACAAAATTACTGGACAGAAAGGCAAATGCTGGCTCCTGTAGGTTGGTCTTTGTCTTGTCACAGCACAACTTCAAGGACGCCAACCACTTTAGTCCTTAGTTATTTGGAGTTATTTGCACATTGTCATTTCAGGGTTTCATGTTGTTCCAAACTTAGAGTTGACTTCTATACAGCTATGTATCCGGTTCTGACTTGTAGGTGTAAGATGTGCAAATAGCTTTAATTGTGACTCATATTTCCATGTAAGAATGTCATTCATTGTGAAGAGAAGCCTTGAATCTGAGATTACTCAGAAATTAAAGTCGCATGTTCAGCAACTAGATTAATTTAAGACCGCCTCGCGGAATACAGAGGGGGTATGCATGTCTCTTTGAAGGCTGCTAGTTTTTTTAAGGTTAAACGGACACAAATAGACTGACCTCACAGTCGTAATTGCACAAAAAATGTGTGAAATTGCGAGATTGAAATTCGTGTGAATGTGATTGTATTCAGACTGTCTTGACAAAGCAAAGCCTCTTTTGGAGGGGCGTTCAAACATCAGTCAAGTTAAAGAAGTGCAAAAGATGGTTTCCATCTCAATGGCTCATAATGATAAGGGGCAGAGATTGTGGCTCTAAATGCAGCGGGGATATTGCACTGTGCTCAGGCACGCGGCTAAACAGCAGCTCATCTTCTGGTTGCCCAAGCACTTAACTTGGAGGAGAAGACCATTAGAGGCAATCAGTGCTGTACACTTTTTCTTTTTTTCTTTTTTGTAATGGGAGGATTGAGCAGACATGGAGATGGACTTGTGGCGTAGGGGAAGAGTTGATGCACCCGGGGCCACTCGAGGACACAGTAATGAGAAAAATGCAGGTGGAAGTGGTGTGACGGTGCAGCTGCGGTTGAGGCAGGGGCCCAAATGGAAACCAGGCTGTAGGCTGTTTTTTTGTTTTGTTTTGTTTTTTTTACGCCGGCAGCTGGGAAGCCACTTAATGCATCTCCAAGGAACTCTGCACAGTTAACATGCAGCATGTGTGTGTTCATCCCTCCACATGCCAGCGTGTGCTGGGTGTCCTTCAAGTGCACTTGAGCAAGATTCCCCGGATCACTGTGAATATCGAGCAGTCAGCTTTGCACACTCGCCGCCTCCTGGCGAGCCCTCCGGAGGAATGACGGTAACATAACCTCCTCCTGGCTCCGTCTTGGTCGTTTACATAGCAGTTTTATGTTGTGTAAGCGCGTACGTTCAGAGAGTCCCTGCTCGGTGCGTATGTTTTTGGTGCACTTTTACCCATTTCTGAGTGTGAGTGTTTTCATTGTGTGTGTGTGTGTGTGTGTGTGTGTGTGTGTGTGTGTGTGTGTTCTGCTCTGAGGGGACTGGACTGTCAGATGAAGGGAAGGCAAGCTGAACTTTTGTTCTGTTTGCTTAGTGGGCATTCCTCTGAGCACTGGCCCTCATCCAAATTAAAACCAGCAGCCTCCCACCGGACCCGACACAGTGCTGCCCTCGCAGGGACACAGTGACTCTGTATCATTTGTGCCTGTCAACGCCTCGTTAATGAATATATGAGGGGGGAAAAACAACCGCACCGTAGTTCTTCTTATGGCTGACATGGCGGAGAAAACAATTTATGGATCTTTTTTTTTTTTTTTTTTTTTTTTAAGCTGTTCTTCAGTATTATGAGACCCTTACCTTTGTAAGCGTTTCTCCACTAGTGTGAAAAAGATTAGTCAAAAGTCAGAACACGACAAAATGTAAGAAATTAAAAATCACTATCCGTCCTGCAAACGACCTTGTGGTGTCAACAAAACTTGTTGAAGTAAACATTTATAACTATTTACAATAGAAAAATGAACCCAGGTGAACTGCCATGTAATGAAGGAGTCTGGAGACTATGGCAGGGGTTATAAACTTGTCTGAAATTAACAAGTTGAATGAACACCGAGTTACATGAAGGGCTCCTTGTTTCCAACTTTCTTAGTAGTTTAGTTTTTTTACTCACAAGGTCCCTTAATACCGTGTCCCTGGAGACTCTGCAAAGGTTACCGGTTACGTGTTGATTTATCGCTTGATGGTATCTGACATTTGTCCCAAAAAATTACTTATACAGTATTTTTCAAATGTTTGGGATGGAGCTATTACTGCTTATCCCACCACTGCACCCTTCAATCACTCACCGAAAACTGACCTCTCATTCCTAAAGCTTTAATGGCTGCTCCCATTAATTTGAGGGTCCATGATGTGATTTCTTTATTTGTCTCTTTTCCAGGTCCTTATGTTTGAGCTGGTATCGGGTGATCCTTGCCATGCCTCCTGCCATGACAGACCTCCTGGACATATGGGCGGCCCACTCGCCCCTGGCCGGACACGCTCCGGACCAGATCACCGTGGACTTTCTGCTGCCCACCGGCATCTACATCCAGCTGGACGTTCCACGCGAGGCCACGATTCAACACATCAAACTGGTAAGCCTTGTTTTTAAGGAAATGTAATATAATCGGCTTTGAACATGCTTTGCATAGTTTCTTGGAATGACTTGTTAGTTTGTCCTTAAATGCCCTTTATGCTTCTTGTTGTGCACACACACACACACACACACACACACACACACACACACACACACACACACACACACACACACACACACACACACACACACACACACACACACACACACACACACACACACACACACACACACACACACAGGAGCTGGTCAGTCATACAGACATTATCCAATTCTTTTGACTGAAGTAATTGTTGCAGTGCTCCTGGTGCTGTTTCTGAGTCTCTGTTGCTGTGGGGTGAAAAGCCACAGACTCCGTGAGGCTTTAGGGACTGAAGAAAATGACCTGTCCTTTTTAGCAACGTGTTACAGAGCATTTGTAGACTTCAAGGCTGTAATGATATTTTTTACTTCTGTTAAGTGTGGATAAGCATGTTTGGGAAAAGTTTTTCACGGCTACAACGATTGATCAATTGCCTGATTGACGGAAAACAAACTTATCAGCAACAACTTTCAAATTCCACTCACTATTGTTAATGTTTAATGTGTTTGTAGTATATTGTTGAAACATCGCAGTGTAACCAGGGCCTTAGTAATATATCATAAGCAGCTGCTGACTACCATAAAGTATTTATTGCAGTTTTGATCGCAAGTCCTTTGCCGGACTGACCAATCTGAGCCAACCATAACAGTTACTATTAATTTAAAGTATTTATTACAGTAGGAAGAGAAACTGGTTATTCTTAAATTAACTCAGTTCTCCTGACATCAACTTGAAAGCAGTGCCACTGTAACAGAAGTAGCTGTATTTTTAATGTAACGTGAAATAAAATAGTCTACGGAATAACTGATTCTGGAAATGGACGTCGGCTGCGTTTTGGGCCTACATTGACATTTGAAGCAGGAGACGTCTGCCTGTGTCACTCATTCATAACAGGATAATTAATGACCATGTTTTTCATAGTTAGTGTTTAGTTATCTTTTACTCAGTCCACATCAAACCTGTCCTGCATGGACACAGCTACATTCCATTATGGTTTTTCAGACACTGTTCAAGCCTGAGGACGTTCATCTGAATAGAAAACAACAAGCCGGTCTGTTTATAAGAACATAATGTCTGCCATTTTCAGAAAAGAAAAAAAAAAACAAAAGAAACACACTGGTGGCTTTTATCCACTCTGTAACATGACCAGAGATACAGACAGATTTCACTGTGACATTCACAGATATTTGCTTACAGCGACTTTTAGTTACGTGTTGTGTATACATCTGCTTCTGTGCTCTTCTTGGAAATTGAGAAAAAGATATACGAGGCTTCTTTGACCTTTCAGAAACTTCCAGGGTGCTTCATACAGACCTTTTATCAGCGATCAAACAGCCTTCTGAAAGCGTGCGTCTCCTTCAGTCATCAGCCTGTGCTCATGATGTTCACATCTGATTTCCTTGAAGAGGGACTGTTTTTAAATGCTTTGAGGAACATATCTTCCTAAAAAAAAAAATAATAATCTACCAAAACAATGCTTATTTTTCTTCTTTTCACTTGCCTGTGAACAGTAAGTAAGTAAAATTTATTTGTATAGCGCTTTTCACAGACATGTACGAGTAGCAAAGTGCTTCACAGAAAAAAACAGATAAAAACACATAAGAGAAAAAAGAAGTGGGGGAAAAAAACAGGTCTTCTGATAAAACGTGTGTGACAAATGACAATAGCATGACTGGAATTCATTAAGTAATTTGTGGAACATTGTGAAACCCAATAATTAAATCTCCTTATTGTTCTTCATGGGCTTTTAGGAGAAATGCAACATCACAAGGCTTCTTGGTACAGAAAGTATAAGTTTGGAGGGCTAATGTGTCTCATCCCAGGAGTACACAGTGCAGCTCTGTGCATTCACGCACAAACACAGGACTTGACACTCGATCCTGTGATCATGCTGTCGGGGACACAGGGACATGAATCATGCCACGCTGCATGCAGGACCCAGTATCCACATCCTCATTCCCTCACTCAGGAGCTGTGTCATGTTGCCATGAGTCACGTGTGTTTGTGAGCATAAAAACATACATTTTAGTAATATGTTAGAACACATTGAAGCCATATGTTTGTTTTTGCCACTTCCACTTCTTCCATTATACCATATGCCAAATGTTTTGTGTGGAACACTCCAAGATAAACCAGGCCCTTACAAAACAGGAGCACCGAGGAGTCGTCATGTACTCTCCACGATGTACGTGTTGTGCTGTAAATTAACGATCACGTTCTGTAAGAAAACGTCACTTGAAGCCACCTGAGTGACAATGTAGTTTTTTTCTGAGTGGGAAGGAAATGCTGCTGGTGTGACTCGTCTTGTGACACCATTTAGTGATAGAAAATTGTATTGCCACATTTTGTTTTATGGCGAACTGGGTCACTATGTCTGCCAGATGTAATTATCCTTCCTCCTGTATCTACGTTTGTCGTTTTCATGCTTTTTAGCCAGCTGCTTCTGGAGTGATCTGTCTTTTGACACCATCTAGTGGTAGGAATGGTATTACAGTACATTGTTGTTGTTTTTTGCTAATTTAGTCTGTCTCCACGGCACAATACTTAAGCAATTTTGAAATTACGTGTTGGCCCTTTTCTTGTATCTACATTTTTCTCAGTGCAAGAAAAGGAGATGTAACTGGATTGGCTCTTCCTGTGACACTCTGTAGTGGTAGAAAATGGTATTGCAGCATTTTGCTTTACCGCTAACTGGGTCATGATCTCTAAAAGGTTCTCAGCACTTAAAAAAAATTATTTGATTTGTTTTAAGATTAAACATGATTCAGCATCATTTTATCCGAGCATACTGACATTCTTCAGTAAGCATCTCCACTAAGCTTAAATCAAACATTTGTAGATATTCCAAGTAAGTTTTATTTAAGTTTGTCTAATTGAGGCAATAAAAACACTCCCTGTGGTTTTTGGTGATGCAAAAGCACATTGGTGAATGTAATTTCCTCCCTTTCCTCCATTCCAGCTCTTATGGAAGCAGGCTCAGACCTTCCCTCTGTTTCCCGCCCTTGGCGAGATGGAGAGCCACATGTTCGAATGTGTCAACCAGGCGGCCGTGCATGAGGAGCTGGAGGACGAAACCCGCCGCCTGTGCGATGTCCGTCCTTTCCTGCCCGTGCTCAAGCTGGTGACGCGCAACTGTGGCCGAGCGGAGCGACTACTGGACTCCAAAATCGGCGTGCTCATCGGCAAGGGTAAGACTGACCACTCCGAGGACACGCCCCCCATTTAAACCTCAAGACCATCAGTCGAGGTTCCATGTGCATCACTCCCTCCACGATGAATTGAATCACTGTCCGTTTTTTGACATTCCCAGTGCAGGAAAGCACTTAGGAGTTGGTAAGTAGGACAGTAAATCTTTCTCCGACACACAGCGAGCCTTGAGCACCTCCTGAAGTGGGCCCCGACTATTAGAGCTGAGCTGGCATGCAGCCGGCTCATATCAGTGACCCAGGTGGCTGATAGAGAAGCGTGATGATTGCCTGGATGTGTCCTCCATCACCCGTCACTCTTTGTTATCTCTGCTTGAGATTAGAGGGGAGGAGGGGATCAATAAATGCTACATAGGAGCACAGTCCACTGAAGTGATCAAACTTTAGAAGAAAGCCAGATCTTCTGGATGTTTATTTATACATAAGAGGTGAAGAGACGTTCTAATCCGACACAGAGAGGTTGACTTTCCTAAGTTCTCACATACCCCAGTTATACCTCAGCCATTCTTTAGAAATTGATTAAACTACTCTACTGCTCCTTAATTGCTTAAAGCCAAATATACAGGTTGCTTTCTTGGTTGGCTTGATAAAGTCAACTTTATTGCTTCCTTTGTGGGTTCTCACTGCTCAAGAAATTCACTAAATAAGGTCGCTTATTAACTTTCTGCAGAATGAAACTTTTCTACGGAATGAAATGGAGGGAAAAATAATTCATTTAACAGGTTTAATCCAGTTTAAAAGTTGGGGTTTTTTTTCTAAAAAAGAAAAGAAAAAAAAATGTTTAAGTTATTCTGAATTAAATACAATACACAAACTCGCATTCTCAGAAATTTATAGTGGCCACTTAGCCTCAGATGTATGTTTTCCATCTATGGGAGGGCTCTAATGTACATACACATAATTAAGCAGCCTGTTTTTACATGATTTTCTAGAAATTAGGATAAATTTGTCATCAAAAGACCTAAAAAAAAAAAAAAGGTAAAAACACCTGAAATTTGGAGTGTACTACGCAGTGTAGCCTCTTGGTCTTTTTGTTAGAACCGATTAGAAAACATGTAGGTAAGTCAATGATTCACATAACCGTTTAGCCCCATTCACCATTGGTGACTACGATCTATTCCTTTAATGTTTTCATCTCCAACAATAGTTACTTGGCGAACGTGGTCCAGAGCCCCTCGTCTGAAAGTTAACTGCTTCTCAAACAAAATGCCAACACACTGCTTTCATTACCGGAGGAGGATTGCACCGCAGCACTGGCTGAAAAACAAAATAGTGCGACAAAGGTTCAACCAAGGGCAGAGAGTTAATTGTGATCAGCCAGACAGCAGATCATGGCTCCGGTATTTGGTATCCATGTGAATATAAGGAGGGTCGGCTTAAATCACACGACACACTATTATTTCTCATCCTGGTTACACATTCATTACTGCTGTTGGGCGTCAAGCAGGTGGTTGAGAATTTTCCATTAATGTCTTTTTTTCAGGTGACTAGAAAGTGAGACGACTGAAACCTACAAACGTATTGATATAATTGTACTGGTGACACATTTTCCTCGCGTTACACTTTCAATCTCATCCGCTTATGTTCCTCAGGTCTCCATGAACTCGATGCCATTAATGACCAGGAGGTGAAGGACTTTCGCATGAAGATGTTCCGCCTCAGTGAGGAGAGGATGCAGCAAGTTCAGATGATGACGTGCACGGAGTGGCTGCAGGCCTGCTTCTCCCCGCAGCTCGAGCTCGCCGCCGCCATCACGGACGGAGTCAACGACCGGGCGGCTGATCTCAAAGTCATCATTCACTTCGACCAGTCCCAGGTCAGTGCTGGAAATCCTGACAAGTTTTAGGAGGGTTTTAGTCTGCAGAGAGCGAGTGAAGGGAGAAAGTGGAAGCACTGCCGCTTACGCAAACGGTAACACTCGCTGAACAGTTGGGAGTGGAACTATTTTTATACGTCAGTGCACTTTTGGGCACCTGCTTTAAAAGATTTCATGTTTTCAGTTGCATTGGTGGAAGAATATCATATCATTTTTCTATTAATCGCAACTTGTTTTCCTTCTATGTCCAATTCTGTGCAACCACATTGTGACTATGTACTTAAAGTATCAGACAACTGCAGCAACAACTTCATGAGCATCTCCAAAGAAGTGTCCCTGTACACATTGCACAACCACTTCATGACTTACCATAATCCATCCCCAACACATAATTAGCTGTCAGACCCCGATTGATCCGTTTTCTGTTATACATTTTTCTTTGATTTACACACATTTGTACACGATTGTTGCACAGGAGTCATTCTCCTTGTTTAACTCGAATCACAGCGGAGCCTTTTCTCTCCTGAAAATCCTTCTTTTTTTAACAGCTTGGCAAAACCTCACCAAATAAAAGCAAGGAGCGGGAACATTTTACTTTTAAAGGGTTTTATTTTTCCACATTACATCAAAAACATATCTTTGATTTACGACGGAGCCGAGAGCAGCTCCTTTCAAGTAAATGGCGTAGTTTGCGGGCGTAGTTTGCGTGCGGATTATCTGTTAACAAAATAGCAGAAAATAGTGGAAACACGAATAATCTTTTGGGTAGCAGCTTCAGACTGTGCATTGGATCATTAATATAGAGATCTATGTGGTAAAATGCTAATTTAACCCATTACATCCTGGAAAGTTATCAATTCACCACATGGGCTACAGCAGTGTAACTCACATTGGCACAAACACACATTTCTTTAGTAGTGGGTATCAAACTTTAGGACTCAGAAACAAAGCAGAGGAATAACATGCAATTTCCACAAAGGAAAGACCCTGTGGTGCAAAGAGCATAACAGATATGAGAAGTAAAACTTTTTGCAAATTCATTAAAAAAAAGAAATGTCAGTGATTTGGAATTTGATGGCTGCAACACTGGAAGTGATTCTAATTCAAATCCATCTGAAATGCCGACAGCATGTCGGAGACATGAGTGACTATAAAAAGTGCATCTCGGAGAGGACAGATTCTCTCAAACCTAAGCGAGGGCATGGGTTCCCAAAACTGTTAAAAAGAGAGATTCATAAAAACGATGTGAAGACTGTTGCAGTTGTGAGTATTGTAATGACTTGTGAATAAACAGAACTGCAAAATAAAAAAGATCCATGACCTTGAATGGAGTCATCAAGATCATCTGTGACTCATTACACTTCCATTTCCATTAAATCTACTTGGTTCTTGAGTTGTATTCGGTATTAAGTGATGGGCGCTTGGATTATATGACACTTTTGTTTCATGGCAGCTGTTTTGCAGTTATTCTAAATGAGGGCATATATGTCTGTTCTTGGCTGTATTTAGTTTGTTCATGTCACCAAAAGAGACGGGGGGGGAAAAAACTCTCGGCCAACTCCGTCATATTTCATGTATGAATTCCTTGCATTCATGAATAACTCCAAATACCAAGGTGCCACTGAAGACAAAACCACCTTGTTGTGTAGCAAAGCGAACCGTGTGACTCCTCCGACGCAGGCACATGCTGCTGCAGCTCGGCCGCTTCACACAAGTCACGTGACTGAGCCCACCTCGCAAAAAGACACATGACACGAACACTAAGTGGGTCAAAGCCATCAGTGAAATTATGACACTTTCTCAGACACACACACACACACACACACACACACACACACACACACATTTGCTGGCAGCTCAGGGGACCAAACTGCTGATTAAAAAGAACCTCTCTCTGCCTCTCCTGCTCTGAACTCACTTGACTGCATGCTTCCATCTGTCTGTGTTTCTCTGCGTCTTTGCTTCAGTTCATAATATTATCTAATAATAAAACAGATGGTCAGGTCCCTCCAGACTCTTGTATATCAGCTCTGATCAACATCACACACACACACACACACACACACGTCCGTGTCCACAGAGACGGACCATCTGTGCCACCGCGCTCAGGTGGACATTGGCAGGAAGTCATATTTGGGAGGTCAGACACAATAAGTTGCATTATAGCCAGGAAGTGTGCCGGCCTACTTTATTGTTCAAAAAGTGAACACGGCCGAGCTTCAGGCGTGATCCTTCCTTTCAGTGATCTCATCAGAGGATGTCATTAGCATCCTGAACCGTCTCGCCAGGACGAGGTCTGTGTGAAGCACCGTCACATGGAGCCTTGGTAGTTTTTTGTAGTTAATGATTAATGGATGACTTTTTTTTTTTTTTTTTTTTTTTTTTTTTTTTATTGAACCCAGCAGGAAATTAAAATTCCATCTCAGGTATCAGGTCAGCGCCGTGCTTTAAATAGCATGAAGCAGTGAGGCTCACAGTGGCGCGGGGAGCGTATCGGACTGGCTCTAATAAGACCCGAATGGATTTACATGCACTTTGTTGCACAGCCTGTTTGTTCAGCCGTGAGCGCACACATGATCTCACATTCCATTCAAATCATGAAACATTATGTCCTCTTCAAAACCGTGATTAACGATGATATAATTGTTTATTGTTTTGGTAGATGGACTGAACATTCACGTGGAACGTGTAGATTGTCAAGGCTGCGGATCACAGAAGCTGCAATTGAATATTTCACATAATTCAATCAGTTCAAGGGGTCCTTTTCATAAGAACAGCAAGATCTACATTTTTTTATATCGGCCTCCCTCAAACATCCAGCAGCTACTTTCTTTTCAGGAAATCTACCTTTATCTCTGAGAAATAGTGTAGCCCATCGTCAATTGCTATGTATCATTGGAAACTCCACTAAATATTTCCAAAATGGGCTGATAAGCATCTTGTGGCTGAATAAGAAAAATAAAATATACATTTAAGTTAAAAATGAAATCCGTCACACAGGCATTCTCATTAAATTAGCTTACAATGCTGTTCAGTTACTGGCACCACAGATTAGAGGGAAAGAACCTAAAATATCTATGGAAATGAACCAGTTCTGTATACATCAAATAAATCAAATCTGTAAAGTTGCAGAAAACTGGAGAATATCAATGTTGACATTAGACAGGTCACCTGATCGTGGAGCAGAGTTTCCAGCAAGTTAATAATGTCCATTCATCCATCTTCCAGCTTATGGTCTGAAGCTAAAGCTGAACCCGTCTGGCTAGTCTATGGGAAAATGGAAATATATACATTGAACACATGGATCCACATTCATTTTAAAATCACCAAATAAACAGTTTAAGTCCTGGCTTGGGGGTTGTCCTGGCTTGGGGGTTGTCCTGTCTTTGTAAGCGTGCTAACCACCGCACCAACTCGTGGGTCACTAATGTGTGCACTCTCGTTTTGTTCCTCTGCTTTTTTTTTATTTTGTTTTTTGGTCCCGATTCAACAGAATTTCACACAATATGACCTTTAATCAGAGATTACGGCGCTTTTGTGTCAGAACCATCGCGGTAATTTCATCAATCAATCAGACCTCACAACAAGTCTTCCTCTCCGGTTTTGCAGGACTCGGCCAGCCTCAAGGTACCATCTTCTTACACCCCCGCCGAGCTAATGGAGCAGGCGTTACGGAAGTGGGTGACCACCCACGGGCCTGAGGAAGAGGCGTGGGGGGGTCAGTATGTGCTGAGGGTCAGCCACTGCCTGGAGTTCCTGTGTGGCGACCACCCCCTCATTCAGTACCAGGTCAGTGGATGTGCATCGGGCCTGGTCAGGGGTTAACCATGTCCACAAACGGATATAGAAGACATGTTTGTTTTGTTTTTTCACAAATGCAGCAAATGTTTTCCATTGTTGGGTAATTCTTAATACAAGGTGGCAAACATGTTTTGGGTGTGAGAAGGTCATATAGTTGTCAACTGAAGGCTTTTACCTGCTGCCAAGAGAAAATATTGGCACATTCAACATGGGAGAGTTTCAGTATAAATTGATAATTACAGGTTTTGACCGTGTCACTGATATTATATTTTAGTAAAAGTGCAAGCAGGGGATTTTCTCTTCACTATACCATTGTTTATTCAAAACCTGTTTCAACGGGCTGAATCTGTTCTGTGCAAACAGCCTAAATCATTTCCAAACATGCTTTGCTTCTGATGAGAAAGCGTCGCCACTCGAAAACAAATCCGGTTTTTGACTTTGTCACTCAACAGAAATAAGTATTTAATCTCGAGTGGCTATGATTTAAAGCCACTTTGTTCTCTATGTAGAGACAAATACAGTTGAGACTACAATCAAATGTCAAAGTAGATTGTCCCAATCAAGGACTGATTTACCATTAAGTATCACAAATAAAGTATTTGCTAAAAATCTGAGTTCTTGTTCTCTCTGATTTAAAGTTAAACTATCCCGGTGTAAAGTGATGACTGCAGAGGCAGGTGTAGCTGCTAATCCTCAGCTCTCCACTAAATCTATCCAATTTTTCATCCCCTCATGCCTAAGAAATTTAAAAGCCAGAATGGCTTTGACCTTGAACTCACCAACAAGCACTGTGTTGCAGACAATAACAAAACAATCTGTGGCACAACACTGAGACTTGAGCCGAGATATCCAGATATCCATGAATATTACCAGAAGGTAATATTAAAATTGGCTTTATATTGAAATTGAAATGATTTTCACAAGTAATTGTTTGTTTTTTGGGGAAAATATAGATATTTTTCTCATGGATACTTAGACCACAACAATAAAAGACTTTCAAAGTGATATTTAAAGGTTATTATGCCACTATTTTACCGGTCTGGCCCATTCAAGATGGAATTGGGCAGCTTGTGGTCCCTGAATGTGATTCTCCAATGTATAATATGTATATATAAACCTGAATAGCCTATAAGCAGATGTCAATATAAAACACCTACATTTCAGTGAGATTAACTACATTCTGGTTGGTGAAAGTATGATTTTTATTTGTGTATTTTTTCTTTACAAGCAAAAAGATATTCTGAAATCATTTAAAAATGTATGAAAGTGATTTTTAAGTGTGAATATGCACACAATTCTAAACTGTTGCTGTCATATCTTGTTCACAGTACATTCGCACGTGCCTGCAGACAAAGGAGCCTCCTCACCTCACTCTGGTCCACACCAACACCGTAAAGACCATGTTTGACAAGGAAATGTCGGCCATTGGGGCTGTAGTGAGCCGCAAGTCCTCCAACCCACCTCTACCACTACCTCCGAAGAGAAGGGTTCCCACGGTGAGTCTAGAAACTCTCTGTGGACCGATCTCACTTCTTTGCTTCGGTGGTTCTGTGTTTTTGAAAACCACAGCTATTGACTTTAATTCGAAATGTGATTTACTTAACTGATGCTCATAAAGTGTACACAAGATAAGTTATCTAACATCCGCCTCACTACTCTTCTTATGGCACCAAAAAAAAAAAAAAAAAGCCAAAGCTCCCTGGTTTAATTGATTCACCTGCACGGGGTGAGGCAGTTGGGAGGGTTTACTGGGTAAACACTTACCAGGCAGCTGCCACCTGTCTTTTATAGGGCAGCTCAGTGTGTCGGATCAGGCCTGCTGCGTCCCCGCCAGCATTTGCCACGTTGTCAGAAAGCCCCACCACCACCACCACCACCCCCACCACCACCACCCCCCCCCCCCCCAATTCCTTGCCGCTCCGCTGCTTCCAGGTGCACATCACTGCTCAGTGTGCACGTCCACACATTAAATGTCACGTTGGCTCTAATTGGCTTCAGTAAGAGTCTCCCAGGGTTTCAAATGCCTGACAGAAAGCTGCCCATCCCCGCCCCGGTGATTTGCGCTTTGGAAGGTGGATAAATATTGCAGGTGTTGGTTAATAGTCAAATCGTTATGTTATCACATTCATCACATAAACTGGGTTTCTTGTGGCATAAAAAACGCCACTGATGCTTCCTAATTACCACATTTCTTGAATAATTACTCGTAAACTCATTGAGCTTCACACCGCCAAGGAGTATCAAGCGTCACAGTAGTTGTGCATAATTTTTCATGATAAAATATTCTCCCGCTTTAGCAGTCATATTCACACGCCCAATCAGAATTCAGCATTGGCCTGCTTGCAGACATTTCAAACATATGGACAGGGCGATACAGGCGACCCTACCACCAACAGACACACCAATGGGGGGCCCCATTAATACAAGCCTGTTTGGAATTGAGAGCTGTACTTGTCACAATACTTTTGATGGAGTGATTTGTTTGCGTGCATGACGAGGTGCGAGGCGACGTCGTGTCGACTCGGCTCATAAACGTTGCCACAGTCAAAGTGACAAGGTGGCAGGCAGAGTGGTTTGGTTTTCACACCCACGGGTGAGCGCAATGCAAATTTACCGGTGAATCTTTTCTATTGACTCCAGATATATATATAGTGTAAATTGTCCTACGCAGCAGAGGCTGTGAATCATTCACACTCCAAATTCTCTTCTGCTCCTTTGGACTGATCTTTTACCCCGTCTTCAACCAATCGTTGTGTAATTCCAGCAGGGATTTTTGAAAAATGCAAAGGGAAATGTCAACCAAATGTTTTGCATTAAAGAGGTTAGGGTTAGCCAGTTAAGAAGTTCATTCATTAGTCAACTTTAACTCGTGCAGCGTGGCTTTGATTGACATTTGGTTGTGGCTTCTTCTTATTTGTTGAATTACTCTTCTGTTTTTTTTTCTCTTTTCTTTATTCCAGTTCAAACTTTAGCTGATGTACAATCTGATCCCTCAATAGTTCTACTGTCTCCTCCTGTTTATGGTGGAACTGATGAGACCTTCTTGGAGACCTTTCAAAGTCGAGCTCGGCTCGGCTTTGTGTTGCATCTTCGACTTCCTATTGTCCCCTGAGATCCTCAGTATTGTTTCAGCATCTAAGTTTAGACTCAGAGATGAATGGGCCTCAGCTGTTTGCATTCAAAGACGTGATTATGAATAACCAGTGGAGACCTGAGCTATAAATATGGTTTGTAATTCCCCATTTTCAAGAGCCTTTTTTCTGTGACTGTGTGCCATATTGATCTTCTGCACTGTTAAGAACTTTGAACTGCTTTTCTTAAGAAGTAGGTATATGGTCAATAGCTTTTATTGTTAATAATCTAATAATGAGTGTAGTGGAGGAAGTAGGCATTCACTGATAAGACACTAATGGACTGAAAGTATGATTGGTCTGTGTGTGTTTAGAACTAAATTTATTTCCATGTAATCAACGTGCTCCTGCAGTACCAACCACAATGAAACCGAAGCGTGGGGTGTGTATATTTGTGGCAACGCTCCTCAGTATAGCTATGATATATATTTTTATCTATAAACTACATTCACCATCACACTCACATGAGCATTGGGGCAGATTGGAGCAAATGTCCACACACAGAGAGAGAGAGAGAGAGAGAGAGAGGCAGCCAACAGCAGGAAGTGAGCCTGTTAGTCATCTTCATAGTTTGTGGGCGTCATGTGATGCTGTTTGTTCTGGCGACTTGCTGACCCTTGCAAATCCACCCAGCTTGACATCACTGTGACCCGCCTGACCTCCCGTATTGTTTGTGCGCACAGGGAACTGGCTGGCGCGAAGAAAGGCAGTGCGTCGGAGTAAATATTTCCACAGTGCATTATGGTAATATTACTCACGCAAGCCTCCACTCTCACTTTTCTCTCTGCAGCAAGTACAGACGTGTGTGTGGGACGTGTCAAGCCCGTTTAAGATAGTCCTGGTGAAAGGCAGCAAGGTGAACGCAGAGGAGACTGCCAAGGTAAACCCATGTTTCGCCCACACATCTATAAAAAAAAATAAAATAAATCTGTCAATTATTGTCCTGGTAGTAATTCTGGGTGTTCTCCACAGTTTTCAGTCATCACTTGAAATATGTCGCCCAGGTTAATGTGTTTCATCAGACTGATTTGTGGATCACTTTAAAGGAGTTACAGGATGCATCTCAATGAATAAAGCCATGTTCTTCCACACTCAGGTCCAGGTGAGGGCGGGCCTGTTTCACGGCACGGAGCTGCTCTGCAAGCCGGCGGTGAGCAGCGAGAGCAGCGGGCGCTCCGAGCACACGTGGCGGGACAACACGCTGGAGTTTGACATCGCCGTCTGCGACCTGCCGCGCATGACCCGCCTCTGCTTCGCCATTTATGCCGTCATGGACAAGGTCAAGAAGCAAAAATCCACCAAAAACGCCCACATCAACAAGTACCAGACCATCCGCAAGGCAGGGAAAGTGGTGAGTCCGAGATGCTGTGGAACATGTGCATCATCATCAACATTTAAAAGCCCCAGCGAATGCATCAGTCTGTATAACATGAAGCTCTGATCGTTGACCATGTGCTGTTCAGGTTCCTCTTATAGATTCATACATGAATGAAATCTTTGAAAAAAAATTAAGGAAATAATAAAATTCTAGATGTACTTTTACTTTTAAAACATAAAAGTGTGTTTGTGTTTATCTCCAGAGCTTCTAAATACACAGTCGAATCCATTTAATCCCGGTTGTGAAAATAAAAACACAGAATTAAGTTCCTGCTGACATGCCATGTGTCTCAATATACCCAGGTGACATCATTGGATGAAAATGTGCGGGTTCTTGGCTGCCTTCATCTTTTGTTGTATATTTTGAACCATCCAGCCACTTAAAGTTAGAAGGACTATCACACATGCACACTGTCCCAGTTTAGTTTAGTTACTTAACATCAACCTTGATTAAGTTTGTCTTTGGAATGAGGAAAGAAACCAGGGTTGGCGAACAAAACATGGAGGGACAGTGAGGTGATGTTGCATAACAGGTTTGCTTGTCAGGCAAAGCATTACTATTTTGTGCAAATCACGTGCAGGCCTATTTGGCTACATCTAATGGTCTATTAGTACAAAGTCAATTGTAATTTGCGTGTGTGTTCCTTATTTATCAAGTTGTTGACGTCAATGTGAAGCTTTAGCCATTCAGACGACCTCTATGTAAACCTTGAGGTTGTAATCTCACCTTGAAACCACAACCGCTGACTAATGAATAATCTCTCTGTTCTCCCAGCATTACCCCATCGCTTGGGTCAACACCATGGTGTTTGACTTCAAGGGGCAGCTGAAGACTGGCGACATCACCCTGCACTGCTGGTCGTCCTTTCCTGGTACACTCAAAGCACACGCATTCGCGCTGTCTTAAATTATTAAAGTACAGTTAAGTACTCCTTCGGTTGTTTCCACCACAGTAAATCCCTCTGAGTGTGTATCTGTGTTTGTGTGTCTTGCATAGATGAACTTGAAGAGATGCTGAACCCAATAGGAACCATTCAGACCAACCCGTACACTGAAAACGCTACAGCACTGCACATCCTCTTCCCAGAGTACTTGTCACACTCGATCGTCTTCCCTCCTTTTGACAAGGTCAGACAGCCAGACATCCATCCTTCAAGATACTCGCTCTGATGTCATTTTTGTGCGTCTGCCACCAAGCTTAGATTCTTGATGTAAACATTTGAACAAACTTCCTCTGGATGTATGCACAATAATGCAACAAAGCTGTCAGCCATGCTCTAGTCTGCGCCGTCTTTCAAGACACGACTGCAGTTAAATTTGTCATTACGGCGGCTTAGTGCTCTTGAGAGTGGTGTACCTAGTGATTATGCTGAAGTGGTGGCTGTTAGCATGGGAGGATCAGGACGTGCTCTGCCCACTTAATGCACTGTGGCAATGAGGTATAAGCAGGCGTTCGCTAATATGGTGCTCACTTTTGTTGTTTTTGTTTTTTGCAGATCCTAGAAAAAGCTGCTGAGATCGCCAGTGCAAGTGACCAGTCCATAGTGAGTTGTCGTACAATAGGAGGGATTAAGTGATTGTGTTTACTCAGAACTCAGGATTCACACAAGGACAGAAACTACACGGTGTAGAATTGTTGCACGTTGGCCTGAAACTCAATTTCTCATCACCCCACCCCACCCCCCACCCCCATACACACTACATAGACAAATATATCCTCTTCGACAAACAACCTCTTGCTAGTTTCCTTGGAAACACATTGTCACTATGGGTGTAGCTCCAGAAATACTAAAACCCAGTGAAAAACTCTCAAACTACATCAGATTACTGATGTTTTCCTGTCTCACCGCCCCTCAACTGAAAACCCACTCCTGGGTGTGTTACAGTCGGTTACGTAATCCTGTGTTATGTGGAGGGCATGCCTGAACACACTCCTTTGATACAAGGTGACTTCAACTGAAACTACAAATTGTAACTGGCTAAAGATTAACAGTCATCTCGCTGCACACGGGTCAGACTATCGTCACATGCACATTTTGAACTCTTTAAGTGACCGACAAACATGTTCTTCACAGAGGCGATTCATTCATAGTTATTTCTCAAGGAACTGGTGAGAAGTGAAAGTGTATTTTGATACACTACTGCCCTCTTGTGGCTCGATACAGCCACTTCTGCTACTCGTCTTGGCTCCTCTATATCATTCTCACCCTTTCTCTCTCTGAAGCTACCAAACTGATCATTCATTCTCCCTTCAGGGCCGAGGTGTGAAAAAGTTCTACATCGAGCTGAAGGAAATCATGGAGCGTGACCCGCTCTCTCAGCTGTGTGAGAACGAGAAGGATCTGATCTGGACACTACGCCATGACTGCCGGGAAAACTTCCCGCAGTCTCTGCCCAAGCTGCTGCTCTCTGTCAAGTGGAGTAAACACGAGGACATGGCCCAGGTTAGCCACCGTTAGCTGCAGTCCAGTGACCTTCTCCAGCACACATCACTTCTTTCCTGATTTCGGGGGAGATTGGCGCCACAGCAGGACCTGTGTTAGAGTCCACACTGTTGCTCTTCGTGTTTGTGAGCACTTTAGTTTTTATTTTGCAAACAATCTGTTTACATCCGGTGAAAATAATATCCTCACTTACAAATTCTACGCGATCATTCCGTAAATTATTTATTTCCAGAGATGAAAAATGGTTCATATTACTATAAGCTTAATTTGCATCTTTTATTACTGCTTGTGGAATCAACCTTTCACAAATGATCCATTTCTGTGTTTGTATGCAAAGCTGATGAAATACTGGAGGTTCTTAGGATTTGTTTTGGATTTATTTGTGTCTCAGCTCCAGGCTCAGCTTCAGATTTGGCCCAAACTGAGTCCCAGAGATGCTCTGGAGCTCCTGGACTTTAACTACCCCGATCAGTACGTCAGAGAGTATGCTGTGCGCTGTCTGCGTGATATGAGGTGAGCAGCATGTGTCCACCTACAGGAGTGCAGTAGACGTATCCTCTGCAATTCCCAATGCTCTATCAAAGATTTCCTGCTTCCTTCTGCTCAGTCTACAGATCAGCCGATAGTTCTTGGAGATAAGGAATCTCAGGCCGTATGACGTGATATGTCCATAAATGAGTCAGAAATGTTACACTTTTCCTTTTATTTGTGCTTTTGCCTCCTCCCTCTCGACCAGTGATGAGGAGCTGTCGCAGTACCTGCTTCAGCTTGTGCAAGTGTTGCGTTACGAGCCCTACTACGACTGTGCCCTCACCCACTTCCTGTTGGAGCGAGCTCAGGGGAACCGCAAGATCGGACACTTCCTCTTCTGGCACTTACGGTGTGTTAGGACACTCAAGTCTGTGTATACATGTTGAAAGTGAAAGAACACAGTGTGCTGAATTGAAGACTTGCTAGAAAGCAGGGGTTTCTCATCTGTTGACACCTCCTCTCTGGTGCCCTCTACAGGTCAGAGATCCACATGCCGGCTGTCTCAGTCCAGTTTGCCCTCATCCTGGAGGCTTATTGTCGGGGCAGCATCCCTCATATTGAGGTTCTAAAGAAGCAGGCAAGTCACACACAGCCTCCATAGTGGGATTTTTGGGGGATTTAATCGTTCAGTCACATAAATTGAAGCCTTTTTTTTTTTTTTTAATTCAACATGGATGCTTCTAGGAAGATCAATAGAGATAAAGTGATGACATGTTTCAGGATGGGATGAAAGACTGCAGAATGGCCCAGTACAAACAAAATGATTAAAAATATGTATTTTATCAGATGATGGAGAAAAATTTGTATCTTCTTTATTAGAGCTAATGCAATGAAACTCTGGCGTATTGTTAACTCCAGTAGGGTGAAAATTAATCATAACTTCAATTTCTTCTGGGTTGTTTTTTTCTCTGTGGAGCTATTTCAAGAATATCCCCTTGGGATTAATAAAGAAGTATTTCTATTCTATTCTAAATTGATGGTATTTTTGGACTGTCAACTGCTACAACAATGTCTACCATCCTGCCCTCTGACCTTTGCTCTCTAGTGTGTTGATTTTGACAGTCGCTCCTCAAGACACTTCACGCTATTTCCTCTTCCTTTATCACCCACTTTCCTGTTTTGAAGAATACACGCGCACACACACACACACACACACACACACACACACACACACACACACACACACACACACACACACACACACACACACACACACACACACACACACACACACTCTCATGGTATCATAGTGCTGACATGGACGGTTTGGCCACAATGAGCCCAGTTGTCAGTAACCGTGTGTGACTGGTTTCAGCCACTGAAAATGTTTTTGTGTTACCGGACCAGGTGGAAGCCCTGAGTAAGTTAAAATCTGTCAACGAACTCATCAAACTGGGGACCATCAAGAACGCTCGGAGCAAAACCAAGGAGGCCATGCTGACCAAGGAGGCCATGATGACGTGCCTGAGGCAGAGCGGCTACACAGAAACGCTGTCAGACCTGCACTCCCCTCTAAACCCCAATGTCCAGCTGTCTGGTATCAAGTAAGAAGTCACTGCTACTCTTACAAAACTTTCAGGTCCAATCGAGTTTGGGTTTAACATTGCCATCTACAATCCCCCCCCCCCAGTGTGGAGAGGTGTCGGTACATGGACTCAAAGATGAAGCCACTCTGGATTGTTTACAACAACAAGCTGCTGAACGGAGACACCCTGGGAATCATCTTCAAAAACGGAGACGGTAGGAGTCAGAGATGGAGGAAGGGCAGACATGAAGGTGAAAAGGAAAAAAAATAATAATATTTTATGTGCTCGTCTCCACTATTTTGTTCTTTAGACCTCAGACAAGACATGTTGACCCTCCAGATTTTAAGGTTAATGGATCTTTTGTGGAAGGAGGCCAATCTGGACCTCAGGTGAGTAAATTTCCTGACACGCTCATGTGCACACTCGGACTTTGTCAGGCTTGTTTGTTCCTGCTCTCTGTGGGGAAGAGGAAGCTCTGGCAGAGAGCAGCAAGAGATGGTGGTTGGGGGGGAGACACTTGATTACCCCATGCTAGTTTGACCTCCGACCCTTTTACACTCCAAACATCCTTATACCCTCGCTCACATACACACGGACACAATATCAGCCTCACACCTTAATCAGATCCATACTTTTCTCACTTTTACAAACACGCCTCCTCCCCTCACGGTGCGCCGACACATCTGGAGCTGGGTGGTGGGGGGGGTGGGGGGGTTGACAGTTGAGCTTGCAGACAATGCTTCAGATTACAGGGGCACGGGGTCAGAGTTCAGTAAGCGGGGAATTTGGGAATAAAAGCAGAGACGATGTCGTAAAATGACCGAAGTGGCACGTTGCTGCTTCTTTTTCTTTCAGCTGTCGGTTTTCACAATTTACTTAAACTCAACACCCGTGGTCGGTTATGTCAAAGTTGCCTTTAAAGCATTTGGTCTTCATTAAGGATTGGTCCAACTGCAAATGAAACCTTGAAAGTGAGCGTGCTTTGATTGTTGGGTCATGGTTGTCAGGAATATAAACCCAGGGGCTCAAGGTCTGTAACCGAGAGTCCAGATCACCTGATTCTGGATCCAGCGGGATAAACACTTGCTGCCGTCTTGTGACAAGAATGAGAGTTTTAAACTCAACAAAGAGGAAACTGTATCATCATCTGGCTGTGCTGCATGAGTGCATCCTTGTCACCACAAGTTGTTCATTCTGGAGTTCTCTCGTCTTTCTACTGTGGCGCTTTAGACAAATACTCCCTAACAATGTAAGAACAATTGATTATAGAAGAAGAGATAGAAACATGCCAAGGAGTTTAGGCTTAAGTAGCCTTTCTCTGCTAATCATCCAGCCGAGCTGTTCCCATCTTTATCCGTCTGAGGGCAAAATATACTCGCCAAACTGATAATGGGCTGGACCCTCTTCTTTCTTTACAGCCGCCTTCAATCTTGGAATCCTATATTTAACAAAAAAAAAAGCTTTCGACATTTAACTTCCTTTTTAATGTGACATGAAGGTGTGACACAATGGATTTGCAAATTTACTCCGGTTGACCGAGATCAGATGACTGGAGGCAATTTCAGTGGATAGAAGTCATCATTATGTTAAAAAAAAAAACCACTGTATTTGATACCATTCAACTTTTGAGAGAGTGAGCCTTCAGAAGATGGAGATACTGAATTGATACTAAAGGAGCCAAAGGAAAATGTTACCGTCACTGTTTCTGCTGAATGAATACAGAGTAGAATGGATCCAGATTCAACATGCATTTAGCTGTGGCCGTGTGAAACTACTTTTATTGTTCTTTGCCAACAGAAGTGACTCTCTTTGTGCTCCTTTGAGCTGAAGCCTACGCTCTGTGCATTCAGCAACGCTGTTTTGCAGATCTTGGCTGTCTTGCAGTTGACTCCTGGTATAAACCCAGCATCTTCCCCCAGAAAACTGCTCCTCTATGGGTATTTTCTGTACTTGGCCAATCCCAGCCAACCAGAAATTTATAAAATACTGGGATTAACAACCATCCCATGTTCAAAGTCACTTTTATTTTTTCTATTTTCTCCATTGCAATCCATACAAGAACTTCAGTAGCTTGCCTCGACCACTACTCAAGGCATTGTGAAACATTATAGTGTATGGGTTTTTCACAATAAAAAAAAAAGAAAATTCAATAGTTGAACTTGTAGATTTATATTACAAGTTACCATAAGCTGTGATCTGGGTGAACAACGAGCAACATTTGAAAAGGTTTAGTTGAAAAGCGGGTCAATCTGTGGCGTTAGTGAGCTTCGCACCATTTAATCGTCTAACAATGAAACTAAAGACCATCACAACACTTCAGGATTGTTCGATTTCCCTTTCATTGCCTTTTTTATTTTTGTGTGTGTGTGTAGAATTGTGCCATATGGTTGCCTAGCAACTGGGGACCGTGCGGGGCTGATCGAGGTGGTGTCGTCGGCGGACACGATCGCAAACATCCAGCTGACCAGCAGCAACGTGGCAGCCGCCGCGGCGTTCAACAAGGACGCTCTGCTCAACTGGCTGAAAGAGAGGAACTCTGGGTACGACCGTGCTCCGCTCGGTGAACCTGGGCATAGCTGCAGCCTGAGAGATGTACGCGGTGTGAACGATTCATCTGTCTGCTTACAGTGACGCTCTCGACCGGGCCATCGAGGAGTTCACGCTGTCATGTGCAGGCTACTGTGTAGCCACCTACGTGCTGGGCATCGGGGACCGCCACAGTGACAACATCATGGTCCGCAGCACCGGACAGGTCGGACAGATGTGTTGACAACGTCCAGGCAGCACATGGCCTTTTTCCCTCCGATACTCATGGTGCTCACGTCATCTGCCTTGTTTATGTTTTAGCTCTTCCACATAGACTTTGGCCACATCCTGGGAAACTTTAAGTCCAAGTTCGGCATCAAGAGGGAGCGCGTGCCATTCATCCTCACGCACGACTTCATTCACGTCATACAGCAGGGCAAGACTGGGTACACCGAGAAGTTTGGCAGGTCGGTTCCACTCTCTGGTTCTTTGATATTAACTTTGTGGCTTTATCCTGTTAAATCTGTTTTACACAGTAATATTTTTTTGTTTGTTAATCTGTTGTTTTTGCTTCCTTTATCTGATTATATTCTAATTAAAAAATTTATAGTTTTAAATTATATTATGCAGATATTATATTTCCATTATAAGCCCCCTTAAATGGATATTAAAATTCTGTTTATCACAGATTTAAAGCCGCAACTACCACTGAATGTTTGAAAATGTTCAGCAGAATTTCTTGAAGCCTAAGATGCAGCATGAATTTTGTTTTGGCCGGCTGTTTACCATCAAAACACCCAGAAAATCTGCACATTTGTGAAGTCGAATTGATTTCACATGCCTGGATACACATTTATGGTCTGAATAAATCTGATTAGAATTATATTTGTCTGAGAAAATACTTCAGCATCTTAAAATAAAAAACTGTGATGGGAATATGATTCTTTCTTACAATTGAATTAACAACTTAACCATGTCCTATATTTATTGCAATCCACTCAAATATTGTAACGTGTTCCCTTCGGCTAATAAATTTAGATTCTTAAAGAATGAGAAAATGTCATGAATCATCAATTAAACATTAGAAAGGTAAAGCTTGTTATAGAAGTTTATCGTGCCCTCAGTGCTTGTTTCATCATTGCTGTATCGTCGAGACGATCGATCAGCTTCTAAAGTTGTAATGGTCACCTCAGCTTACCTATTTCAGTTCAGAGGCTAATTACAGCCCTGTTTGTTCTCATTAGGGGCATACTGGTAAAGTTGCTCCATGATACCCCTTAAATAAGGACAATTCCTTTTTTTTTTTTGTCCTCTTTGTATTGGTGCTCAAATTTAGAAAATTTAGAAAATTGATTCAGTGCATTTATTCTCATAAATTCACCTTCTGAGTGTAGATTTGATGTCAATGGAATTTCGTTCACTTTTGCAGCATCATACCGTGATTGGCTGTCATGTTCACATCTTCTAAACTCACAGATCAGTGCAGCTCACTGTGGCCCTTTTTATGGATTTACTCCAGTAAAAGTAGTTGAAGTCTCTTGTAATTTCATCAAGTCGGCTGTTTCAACCTTCTTATGGGCTGATTTTGTACCCCACGTTTAACCTATGATAAACTGCGACAGACAGCAAATTAAGTCTTCTTCATGCTTTTTTGTTGGACGCATAGTAGAGAAGCACAGCATGAATATGAATTTATAGTGTTCGTTTGGAGAATGACAGTACGGGTCCATGCAGTGCCATCTGTGGCCAACAGATGGCAGTACAGCTCAGGACACTGAACATTCTAACAGGGTTTGTCTAGGATTGTTTCACTATCATCTGCACTGGTTTGAATATTTAAAGTTTGGTGTGGATTATTTAGCCTGTAAAATAAGAATAAAGACCACGATTATTAAATTTGTTACTTCTGGAGTTTTAGTGCCGTCTTTCCTGCGAAATGACTCTCGTAAGATGGTAGATCTTTAAAATTACCCAAAGACTGCTGATAATCTGCATAAGTACCTAATTTTTGTTTTGTTTGTTTCTGAAAAAGCTAACCCAGTTCAAATGTATTTTCTCGATTTGCGTGGGTACAAACCTCAAAAACAAACGAGATACGTGCACGTTGGCGAAGCAGAGCATGCGTGAGAGTGGCGCGCACACACATCTGATCTGCACCGTCTCTTATCAAGTTCAAGTCTGTCAGTCAAACGCCGCCTGATTCATTTTGTGAATATGGAAATACCCATGAGCTACGATAATCTGTGTTGTTGTGACCCACATTCTTATCTCCATTCTTTGCCGGTCTCGAGACAGGCCTTGTAAATCATCAAGGGGCTTTTGTAACTAAAGTTAGCCTCAGCCAGAAATAATCGAAATAAGCACGTCATCCACCGAAGTGACCAGACCTCCAAGTAAAACACATATTGTGTGGTTAAATTTGTCCCAAATATACTGTGGAAATCTCCGTTTATTTCTGATTTCTAATGAGAACATCTCCTCTCAACCAGTGTTGCGCAACCTAACTGAGAAGTCTGCAACCTGTGGCTCTTTAACGTCTCTGTAGTGGTCCCCTGCGGCTTTCACAAAATCACAAGTAGATCTGCAGTTGTTTTTATTATTAATTGTGCAGCACACACTGTACATGCTCCAAGACCTGGCTCCAGGGGTCTTTCCTCGTGGCGTTTGCATGTTGACCCTGTGCTTGTGCCAGTTTTCGTCAGTAATCCAGGTGTTCTCCAACGCTGTTAAAACATTCATTTGATATTCATATGTGACGCTTAAACGCCTGGAGCTGTGAGTGTGTAAGTTTTCCCTCTGTGTTTACCTTGTGGTGCGCAGTAAGTACAATAGAAGATGAACGAATGAGCAGATTGTGCAGCATCTTTTAAACTTTTATCTTGCTGTTTTGACGTGAAAAATATGATTTTATGATGTTGGCTAAAACTTGTGCTTTTTTCTGTAGGTGATTACTGTTGAAGTCTGTATTTGCACACATTCATGCCAGTTGTTTCTATATTTGCAGTGTTGAAACCTAACAAGCTGCTTGTGAAACTGCTTTTTATTTCCCTCGCCACACAAAAAAAACATCATACCTGACGTGTTTGAGCGAGTGAATGAAACCTACTGTTTCGTCTAAATGGTTTTAGTGTAAACACAGAAGTAGAGCAGAGGAGCATTGCTGTGTCAGCAAATGTGCTATTTGTGGGCTCCAGGCAGCATACCACGAACCAGATCAGAGACCAAATACACTTTTTTTTTAACTCGTAAAATCTCTGTATGAATCAGGCGCAATAAAGATCCATTTATCATCAGAATAATGTAAAACAAAGCGAGGAAAGCAGATGAAGTTTGTGAATCAACCTACTTCATGGCTTTGAAATCAGGGTGCACTGAGTCACTGGGTGCATCCTCTGAGGCATAAAGGAAGTGTTTTGTCACCCATTATGAACAGTGTGTGGGCAGCCGGCAAACGAGAGACAAATGAAGTGTAAACACAGAAACTCATCCTTAACCAGCCTGATCTACTTTAGTCTCAAAAGGCTTCTGACAATGCTATCATTATTTTACAAACGTGGCTATCGGCAGCTGTGTGTAGCGTGAATAACATGCAGCGTTTGTGTGTGTGTGCGTGTTGTTCTCCATAGTTTCCGTCAATACTGCGAGGAGGCCTATCTGGTTCTGAGGAAGAACGGAAACCTCTTCATCACGCTGTTCGCCCTCATGCTCACCGCTGGACTGCCCGAGCTCACTTCAGTCAAAGACATCCAGTACCTAAAGGTGACGTACGCACACACACACACACACACACACACACACACACACACACACACACACAAGAAGATTGACATGCGTAAGAAAAGTGCTCATACAAGGGCTTAAACACTGGAGGACATAAGTCGCTGCTGCACTGCTTCGCTGCCGGCGATTGAATTCTCATGCTGTGACATACGTGATGTGGACAAACCTTTCTCCACTGTTTAACGTCAAGTTTACCTCATAGGTGTGTGTCTTTTTTTCCCTTTTAAAATCCTCACCTTTATAGTAATATCACTAAATCCAGCTTTCAAACACCACCTTACGAATACTCTCGAATAGAATAATCCAGTAATCATCTGTATGTGTCCAAACAAAAGCTTGCACTTTGTGTCTCACCATTTTTCAACCAGTCACTTGGTCCATTTAAGGCCTGGAACAAAAATTTGATCTTGGTATGCAGTAGATTAAATATTTAAAACCCTAGGCGGAGAGAATGTGCCTGGATTTTCTGGCATTTATCTGATTTTTGTACCACAGCCAGTTTTGATGAATGCACTTCATTTCGTTCAACATTTGGTGTCGGCTCTCTGTCCTTCTGGCCTGAAGCCTAACCTGCCTCCTCTCCTGTGATCCTGCCCCCTCAGGACTCTCTGGCTCTGGGTAAAACAGACGAGGAGGCCCTGAAGCAGTTCCGCCAGAAGTTCGACGAAGCCCTCAGAGAGAGCTGGACGACCAAAGTCAACTGGATGGCCCACAACGTGGCCAAAGACAACCGCTCCTAGAGCAGCTGGAAGCCCTCAAGGACTGGGCTGCAAGGGGCCAAGAGCACACAGTGAGGGGACTGTGTGGGAGGGGCAAGATGTCCAAAGAAGAGACGGGGTGAATGCACACCCTATTTAAAGAAGGGAATCTAGCGGAACACCCCGAACATGAGCAGATTGACACGCCTCCTCATACTGCATATACAGTGTACTCTCTGAAATGGTTCAGTTACCTTGCACCTTCAATTTACCGTGTCCCTTCTCACCTTGCACCACTGTGGCACAGTTCGTCTCTGAGGTGTGAGGATTCATGACACGGGACGTCATTGCAAGTTTTGCACAGGCACCAACAGCTGACGGAGCTCACAGCCAAAGGAAGGGAACCCCACGTCTCCCCACAGAGCGTTCCAGAGCTGTATTGTCCACACAGAGCAGACTCCTCCTCACAAGAACAAGTCATCAGACAGACTTGAAACTGGGCGTGACTGGCCTGTGGAGGGGCTCGGACCCAGACTGCGCCTCTGAACTGCTTAAGTAGGGCGTAGATAACTGGTGGGTGTGGACAGGACTGAGAAAGTCTGGAAACGCCGTGTACGATTGCAACAAGACTTAACACTCGCTCCAGCTGTGCCTCAAAACTGCAGGAAGATTGTATTGTCTGAGGTTTCTTTAATTCCCCCCCCCCCCCCCCCCCCCCCCCCAGTTTATTTTATTCCCACTAAAGATTATATCGTGATACATCGATGTGCCAGACTACTTTACAAATGTACCAAGAAAAACACGTGAGGGAAGCGAAGATGGAAAGAAACACGCTGAGCCTTTTGGTCCACCATTTGAATCTCATGTTGGATCACTGGAATGTTTTTAGAGAGAAATCTGACGATTTTCACTTTTTAATGACCTAAACACTTTATTTTAGTTTCTTTATATTTTGAAATGGCAAAGTGCATTGTTTCATTTGGGATGTCATCAAATCAAACCATTACTGGACAAAAGTGTTACCACCTCCGAGGCGTCACTACCCCGACCTGTCACACTTTTAAAGGTGCAGTATGTATGTTTGAGTCCTTCCTGGTGGCGCACCGGGGGGGAAAAATCTTGACCTAAACTGCGAAGTGGACACAGGTTTTGAATTCTATTTGCAGCTGGATCCGCAATCGGTGTAAAAACTTGTAATTGTGTCTCTATACGTTCATCTCAATAATGGCCACGCTTCAAGCGGCACAGATGGAGCCCATCTTGTCTAGAAATACCACTTGGTACCACCAGAGGGTGCGGTGAGTCCCTGTAACTTTCAGTCTGTCCCCCAAACAAGAAAGGAAGAAGCTGAAGGTGCAAATAGCGGTCGATGCAGCAGTGAGCACAAGGATTAAAGCTCTTGGCGCGATAACTGCAGATGCTTGTAGCGCTGGAATCGGAGCAGACTGGATGCTACAGTGATTCACCACAGTAGCATTTCTTAAGTCTTGCATACTGTACCTTTTAAACTGCCATTGACCTGTTCAAGCAAAGAGGTAACTTTTTGCTTTTAACACATTAGGACCAAAAACAGAGAGCGAGAGAGAGAGAGAGACCATGTTTAATTATTTAATTTCTACTGTGTTTTTATCGATCTGTCTCCAAATTGAATGTGCAAAGATGCGGCTCTCTTTTTTAAGTGTTTGTTTTTATACGGCAAGCAGGTGTGGGTGGGATTTATCAGTAGGGACACTGCGATGCAAACCTATTCCCTTCAGGGGTTTTTTTTGTTTGTTTTTTTTTACTCTCAGTGCTCCACATGCATCTGTGTTTCTGTTTGTTTTGGGGGTTTGTTTGTTGTTCTTTTGTTTTTTTTTGGTGCAATATCTGACTATATGACCCATTTCTTGTGATTCAGAAAACACGTCAAAAGCCTTGGCTTCTAATGGTTTTTCCTCTGCTGGTTAATGCGTGATGCAGCTGTATGTCGCACCGCTTGCCTTTCGGAAGTCTCAGACACTGGATATTGTCAAATGTACAGGCTTGTATTGTTTTGCTGGTTTTTGTTGTTGTCATAGGAATTCTATTAAAGTTATTTTCCACGGCGCTGCATATCTGCCCATGCTCTGCTCTATTTATTCTGCTCGGGCTGTGTGAGTGTGCTCGCCCACTTGGGGCAACGGTGTGGATTTTGGCCTCTTGTTTTAGCATTTATGGATTCTGGACCAGAAATATACTGATGCCTGTTTTTGTGAAGAGGGAGCACGAAGAGAGAACATGTCTTCCAAAACAGAAAAAAGTTATATAATCCTTCAGCAACAGGTGGAAACATAAATTTAAAGTGGTGAACGTCACCTATTCTATTTCCTCATGGCCAGGCTAAAGCATAACGACCTTTCCACAAATAATTAATACTCAAAAGCTTCGGGTACATTTGATTTTTGTGTTGCGGGACCCCTCGTCATTTTCGGGTCATATCGATCCGCTCAGCCCCAGTCACCCTCAGCAGATCAGACAGTTCATTCAGAAGATGCTGTGTCTGAGTCGACAAATTACATAGTTACTCACCGTGACATACTTACCAAGAGATGAATGCAGACTCTTACGGGGGCGCTGGAACAGCTTTTGTCTGCGCCTCCGCCCAACCAGCAGGAGTCGGGTTAGGTCAGCTCTTTACCTTCTGTCAGATTCAAGCGTCAACATTGGGTCGGTATATGTCTGTGAAATAAAAGATCCTGTTGAATTTCTTTTACGGTCCAAACAAGATCAGACACAGAAATGTTTCGATAATGAAATGCATAATGAGATTCTGAAGATGGTTGCATTGGGTTAAAAAGGGCTAAATATATATATATATATATTTTTATTTATTTTTTTTTTTTTTTAACATGAGTAAGTCAACTAAGTTTACCCTCAATTAAATATTTTGGGGATGAACAATTGTTCTCGACGGAAGTAAAATTCTAATCAGGGATTATAATAGATTTGTTTTGTTTTTTGCAGAAAGCCCTTTAAAGAAGACAAGTAGAAAATGCAACTTGGAAACTGTATAATATCTTCACAATAGGCTTATGAAATGTAATACTTAAATTCATAGGAATCTTTGATAGTTTGATTTTCTTGTTGCCCTTTTCAGGCATCAGTAATATAAACACTGGCAAAAAAAATTTAAATCAAGAAAATGTAACATTAGTGGATTTTCCTTCATCAAATATTGTGATCAATTAAAATTAAAAGTATTCTGGCAAAAGAACTAAAACAGCCACAGGTTAACATAATCATGCAAATGCGTCTGCAGGTTGTCGTGCAGCGAGCCTCTGAACGAACTTCCTGTCCCTGCTTATGTCACACAGACGAGGTTGTTATCGTCAAGTGTTCCATTGGTATCAGTTTTGATCCAAACGTTGGCCGGTAGTGCTACATTTATGAATAACTAGAAGTGGGAAGTTTTGAAAAAACTTCAAGAGGCATATTTGGCATTACAGCTGAGAATTTGTACTTGTTTATTAAAGTGCACCACCTCCATCACAGGCAAGATATTACTACTCTACATTACATGCATTGTTTCCCAGGTAGGAAAAAAACAGCAAGTGAAGCCACAAAGTTGATCCTCATAACATTGTTTACCTCAAACGAGAAACTTCTAAGTTGCCTATAACATAAGTTTGTATCTGTGCCAAGCAAGGACAATGATTCTCACACTGCCCAGTTCAGACGGAGTAAACAAAATCCTGCACTATTGTCTCCAAAACATGACCAGAACCACAAGGCACAGTTTTGCAAAGTAAGTCATTAAGAGAGTACTTTGTGGTTACAATAGAGAGATATGGAGCAGGAGTGTTGCTACTCAGGATAATGGGATATTTTCAGAGGCGTGGTGGGGCTCTATTGCACTTATTGCAAGAGGAACGTTTTGCAACTAAAGAGTTGTCAAAGTGCATTTCAGTCAGTGAGCAGGATATTCAGATTTGCAAATGTGCAGGAGAATCTGTAAACATGAAATGAAGGGGCTGTGGTACAACATTTCTAAATACTGTATGTGAGACTGCAAACATTTAGATTATATTGGGTGCATGAATGCATATACAGTTCTATAATGCATACACATTGACGTTTCTATTTATGTACATGCAGTCCTGTCCACACATGTATGTACTGTATCCATTTCAAGATATGAAAAGTCACCCACAAATGTCAACATCATGATGTAGCTCAAGTATACAGTTTGTGTTCAGTTTTTCAGAATAACAAAAGCACCCCTGGACCATGATACACGATAACTTCTCCACACACTGCACTGAATATATAGGTTCAGTGTAAGTGCACACTGCAAGCTGCTCCCCACGCTTTCATGTATCTCAGCCGCACTGCTTGTCACCGGTCCCTGGCTCCGTCTACACTACAATTAAAGGGTATTGACAGGATCTTCATAAGTACCCCCTCTACATCATCAGGCTCCTCTGTGTGGGAGCTCGTCATCATCCGAACAGCCCTGGAATACCTTTTATTACTGTTTTGTGTGACTCAGGTAATGAATTTCTCCTTACTCTGTAGGGAGTGTTCACCAGGTCTGTGGGATTAGAGATCATCATTTATTGATCCTGTGTGTCTCGAAGCTGCAATTGGCGCTCGGTGTGAATCATCCCCTCTGTGTGTGTTCGTCTTCTCTGGAGTTACATAAGACGCTAACCTGGAAGACAGGTCGTTTGTTGGGGGTGCAGACAATGGCAGTATGCCCACATCTAGGCTGTCAACATAAGTTATGAAATAACTACTCGAAGGGGGAACTGCGAATACGAGGCCCGTGAGAAAGACAGCAAAACTGAATATATACGCATGTAAATTCGCTCATTAAGGAAACAAACACTCCGTAAAAGTAAATATTTTCCTACAATAACGCAGTCTTGACAAGTTATGTCACTGTCATTACATTCAGAATGTGCAAAATGATTATGTGGTATTTATATGATGCTGGGATGTGATTTATCAGGTGGAAAACCGCGCAGTGCATCAGGAGGTCAGAACTGATTTAGTACAGTCACACTCCTGGATCCTCTTGAATAAGTCTCTTCAACCTTTGGACTGCAGCTGTTCTATTTTTACCTGCAGATCCTCTCAGATTTTATTCCGAGCTATCTTCAGGTATCTTCACAGAAGTTCTCGGGGGTTTCGGAGTGAGCTGCAGCAGGTTTTCTTCAAGGACATTTATCTTTGTTTGGCTCATTTCAGTTCTGGCATGAATTCATGCTACTGGAGCTGAGAAGCTCCTCAGCAGCTGGAATTATTATTGACCATGTATTGGGATTGAATGAATGAATGGTGGTTTTATTTGCTAAAAACAAGCAAAAACTTCATACAGTAAAAACAGGTTATAAAAGAAGTAGGGAGAAGCATCAACTTAAATCCTACTCTTTTGCTGTAATTCTGCTTGCATCCTGTGATTTTTCTCTTTTGCTTTCCTCCATTGCCAACATGAATAATGCAAACAAAACAATAACTCACCAAACAAGAGGTAAAAGGATAGCGTTTGTTATACCCTTCTTCTTTCCTGCTCAGGTCCATTCATGTAACATAAATAATGTCGGTCAGCAACACTAAACACAGAAAAGGGATGTGAGTCATCTCGGTTTCTTACCGATAGTAATATTTTAATTTAATTTTAATTATTATACATGTTGTATTCACAACAAGCTTGATATGTCCTGACCCTCTAAAAGTAGGTATCGGGGGGGGGTTTTTATACTGTGGGCACTTTCAACTTGATACCAACATTATGGCGGGAAATATGATGTAATATTTTCAAAGTAATTTTTCCTGCTTCAACAGTAAATATCATTTCATGTCTTAGTTTTTTTTCTGGAGCATGCACAATCATCATGCTTGTTTGCAGAAGCCAACTCTGGGCTGCGCATGGATGTTCATGACTTTGGCCTTACTCGACTGCCAGCAGATTACAAATCACTCAAACCGTTGTCGCAGAGAAATCATGAAATGTTTCTTTGAAGGCCGTCGGTTTACAGGATATTGACGCTGACTTCTTTGGACCCTCTCATTTACATACTGCACGTGAACAGTCTTCAATATTATGCCCCTGAAATGTTTATTCATAAAGTCACGCTAATATTTACCCCTGAAATTAACCAAATTATGAGATAGAAAGACGTAACTATGTAGAATCAGGACACCAAGTCTAGTAAAACTGACCCAAATCAAGTGTATGCCAACACAAGAAATACACAAAGTTTGATGATAAACAACAAAATAAGCAGCAAATGGGGCTACAGAGTGGGAAGTAGTCACTTTTATGGTCAATATGCTGCACTTTAATCAAAAATAAAACTCTTTACATAGTAATAACATACTTTTCTAAACATATTCAGCTGTGTTTTTAATCACAAATATAAAATTAAATGAATCTTTCCTGAGATGTCGTTTGAAAACGTAAGTTGATGTACTGCTTCAGTTCAGCAACACCTTCAATATCTGTTTTTGATCTTGGCTTTTTCAAACGACTTACAAACAAGCCGTGGGCCAAATTTTGAGAATCCCTGCTCTGGAGCTGGGTTTTCAGAAGTGTGGAAGGATGACTACAGAGTTTGAACCACATTATGGCTGAGCACCGGACTTCCTAACGTGTTTCATATTATAATTTTTTACATTATAAGATATAGTAATGGCTCCTGAGGTCCAAATAGACAATAACAGCCTAAATTATTTAGATGATTTAATTTCAAATATCTAGTGAGTCTGTGTATAAAGGTTCCAACTGTTGTGACTGGCTTTGTATTAAAGCTTATTTTATAGTTTTAATTTGTCTCAGAATATGTATTTAAATACAGTAGATAATTGTGTTACCTTCAACTTATTTCTTAACGTCTTTAAATAAAAAGAATGATGCAGGGGAAAAGACTAAATACTGTACTTTTAAGTCGAAATTTGAAATCAGATATGATATATATATTTCAATACATTAAAAAAAAAAAAAAAAAGCATTACATTTGATTTGAAAAAATGTGTTTGATATCTACGAGTAGGGTATGCATGTTGATTTAATATTGTCTCACAACCCACGGGGTTAGCCCTGCATGTTCAAACACTAGTGAGTGGCTAAATCGCCTAATTATAGTCGCTTGTGTGTGGCCAGTTCCAGAAATAGTTGACCCTACATTTTCCACAGCTCAATTGGATCATGGCCTCATGTCATGGTGTCATTAACCTTTCTCCTTCTTCTCTTCAAGTCCTGTATTTGTGGTGTAGGTTAGAATGTGGCTCGCCAAGGACAGAACAAAATCTTCTATGTATATTCTGTATGTCTGTGAGCAAGATTATGTTAAAACTACTTCACAGAGTTTGTCTAAATTTTCACCACTGATAGATGTTGGGCCATGGTAGATTTCATAAAGTTTTGGAGCTGATCCAGATTAAATTTTATAGGCTTTTAAAGATTATGTCAAAATGACAGATTTTCACCAAATTTTCACCTCTGGTAGATGTAACCTTTGTCGCATGTCAAAAAAATCTCTGATTGCTCTTGTTGTTTATGCTTTCACATTGGGATTCAACAGGAAATTACCACGACTTGCATAATTTGATGGATGTGATGAGACACCTATGCTGTTTTGAGCTGGTGTGACGACAGTCCAACATCAGTCCAAAAAATAAAATGGGCCCAATTAATTATGCATGTGGACACGTGAAATGTGGAGGATTTCCGGTGAGATAATCGTCATGATGATTAGAACTGGTCTGTGCTCCTGGATTTCAAATATAAAACCACCCACAGCATGACTCACTTCTGTTTAGGAAATTCCGCCCACATTGTATTTTTTCACGTCAGCTGTTGCCACCTGTGAATAATGCAGGTGCTTTTGGGGGGAAAAAAAGGATTGGTGATGGGTGTGATCCATGATGCTCCAACAAGCCCTCATGACTATAAAGGAAGCTGCACCTGTTCATTGGGAAGCTGTGTGAAAACTCTCCAGGTTGGGAGGGCACACTAAACCAGAGTCAGAGAGTGTGGGTAATTAAGCTTTGAGTGTGATAACATGCAAGTCATTTCACAAACTTCTGGCTGAAATCAGGCAAACAAAGTGGGCGGATGTGACACTCAATTCTCACTCAAGACAGGGAGTGTGGCTGAGTTGAGCGCCACCTCCATGGGAGTGTATGGCTGCCACTTCTAAGCTGGCAAGGAGGCAAGCTCAGGAGTCCAGATTGCTGCTCTGTCTTGGCTGGCAGAGAGAAAACCTGGTGTTGTGGCTACTATTACCAGCATGGACACCCACATTCTCTCTTCCCAGGCTCTGCCGCCCATGACAAAGTGTGATGAGTAAGCTTTGGCACAAAGCAGAGTTCCATTCATCGTAGCAGGCTATTCAATACAATTCTAAAAGAAGAATGGGCTGCAGAGCCTCGACTTTCACTAAAAGAAATGGCCACAGAGCAGCATTTCCAAAAATAATTGTGATTAGATAACAATGTCTAAGGGACCAGTGGTGCAAGTGGCTATCACAGATCTCCCTGGTTCGTGTCCAGGCTTGTAGATCTTCCTGTAAGGAGTTTTCATGTTCTCTATGGTTGCAAGTATATTCCTATAATAATCCCAAACATGCTTTTGACTGGTGACCTGTCAATGCTGTAAACTCACTTTGCTTATGCAAGAGCGCATTTATTAAAAACTAACTAACTATATAAATATCTAAAGCTCCAAAGCTCTCAACTTTTGTTAATTCCTGATAACGACGACTGTTTTCCTCAGGTGACAACCTGTACACTGCTAAAGGGTGGCTGCACATTATATTTCACGATTTAATGAGTGGTGTTGGTGAACATGTAGAGAAAACTATTACTTAATGTACTGTTTCATAACAAATATCCCCCTATGATATGAGCGTGTCGTGTCCGTGCGCTGTGCAGAGACAACGGCACTGGAGCGCAGCTGTGAAGCACCTAACGTGCAGATACTTATGTAAAACTTCCGCATCAGAAAAAAGACCGCTTGCTTTAAAACCATTTGTTTTAGCCAATGACTCGGCGGTGTCAAAATAACAGATGTATGCATGTAATTCTTAAGTTGAAAGATGTTATTTTAAGTGCACACTTCTTGTCGTTTGCATGACATTTCTCACACCAAGCGTGGTTTCCTCGATGTCACGCTAAAAAGGTTGTCACATGGCGTCTCTTTCTTTGTTTTCTGTTAGTTTTTCCCTCGCTCACTCTTTTCATTTATGTAATTTCAACGACGGATGCGTCGCTCCGTACTCCACGAGTCGCCGTAGCCGTAACCACCTCAGCCAACATGGGATTCCACGTGCGGTAGATAACGTGTTTATGTAAAACGATGGACAGCGCCCTCGGCCAATCATTACCCGCTGCAGCAATTCCGTCACGTTTTCCATGGAAACCGGTCATTTGCATCCAATGGGATGTGGCCAAGGGAGGAGCCTGAATTGAGGTCGAGCGTCGAGCTCTGTGATTGGCTTGGCGGCGGAGCGCCGGAGAGAGCCGGGGAGGACCCGTACACTACTGTGTCAACCCGTCTGAACCTCAGCTCCCATTGAGGAAAGCTGGATGTTTCCACTGAATTTTTCACTCTTTCGGGATTCTTTTCTGCGTGTCACCGGAGACCACCGAGCAGTGGATTTTTAACTCCACAGCACAGGTTGGTGTTTGTTTATTTTCACCCTTTGGTTGTTGAAATATTCAATAACTGAGCGCAAAAAAAATAAATTGCATAACTGAAACCGATCTGCGCATGCGCGAGAATCCAGGTTGCTCTACTTTTTGTACTTTTATAACGAAAAAAAGCCGGTTTGAGCCTTTCTGGTCGTTCACATTGTGGGAAAACACCAGTTTCACTGGGATGTGTCGTTTGCGGGTGAGCAGCGGCTGTTTGGGAGCCGCTTTTGAACGATATGGTTACTTTTACATAACTGTGTCAGTGTACCGTGCGGTGGATTGCAGGTCAACGTGTGTGTGGATTGTGGATAGCAGGTCAATGGGAGTTATGGGGGGGGAAGGGTTCTTACTTCCCTTTATAGAAAGATTTCATTCGAGTTAACCTTCATATAATTATTGTCTGTCCATGTGGGAAATTAAATATGCATATTTGTTCCTTTTTTTATTATTGGAGGGAAATGGCAATTTTCCATGTCAAGTGGTGAAACTCAGGAAAAAACTAAAAAAAAGAAACGAAATTTTTAGGAATATGACTTGAAAATACATCCCTGAAAGGCGTTGTTTCCACAATATTCTTTATATTTATATCGAATACGCCTGGACTGACAACATAACACATCGAAATGGCAGCAATAACCAGGCACAAACCACGGTATTGTCAATCAAGGTTCACAGAACAGAAAACTGCCCCCCTGCCTCACAGTATCTGGGCACAACATTATTGACATAACATGTATTCAAATATAAGGAAAAGATACGTGGATTTTATTGTAAAGCCATGTGGTGGACCTTTATTTGATTTTAACCATGGTAATGGCTTCCACAGAAAGTTACAGGTACTTCTCCTGTGAAGAAGTAAGTGTGCTTAACCCCTGTAAACGTTGTCTCTTACAAAATATTTAAACTATAGTAGACATCACTCCTTAATAAATTGTTATTCCTGTGTAGAAAGTAGCTTTATTGTAAATATATATGTATAGAAATATCCACGTTAAATAAATTGTATGAGGGATGCACTTCAGGGTAGTTAGGTCCAAGTGAAAAGCATGTGGTTTTATGAAACAGGGCTACCACAGCTTTGTGCTGCATTATAGCCAAATCCATGTGACTGGAGCAGCGTTGTATAATGCCTGAGATCTGTGCTAGTGTGTTGGGTGTATCAGCACTTCACTTGATGCAGGGCAGAGCTGCAAGCGGAGAGGAGGCTCACTTTCATTATGTCATTCCTCTGCTCTGACTGTCCTCCACATGGTCTCAGATATAAGAAGACTCATTTTTATTCTCTCTGACTCTTGGGACCATTTGATCTTGCTGGGGTTTCTTGTCATTTTCGTGGAGCAAGAGTGATCTGGTAAGCTGCACAAGTATTACGTTCTGTCAGTGAGTCGGAAGCTTCAAAACGCTTGATGTTGTACAGATTGAATTCAGTAGTTTGTATTATAGCCGATCACGTGTGACAAGATATACTGGGCTGTAGGGTTGATACTATATATTGTACTATAGTCAATAGATCTGCTTTTAAGTGACGTTTCTGTTCGTTTTATTCAGAGGTCTGCGTAGGTACTTGACTCTGCTCTTTCTGACAACACAGTATGGGCAAAATCAGATCAACTTACAAATGAAAAATTATCCAAAAAATGTTATTTAACCCAGTTTAAAATATTTTGAAGCATCTATTGTTTGCTGTTTAGGTATATTGCTTGTTGAAAGAGTAGAAATAATGCTATAAGCTTTGGCTCCCTCACTGGTAAAAATGCAGCATTGCCATTTATGTAACGTGTCAGTGGGTGTAAAGGGCTACTTAGATTTTTTATTTGTGGTGGTTGTTCTTTAATTAAATAACCAAAGCTGTCTGTGTAAGTGGGTTTAACCTACGGTCTCTTTTAAAAGTCCCCTTCATGGAAAACATTATTCCTACCTGTTGCTGCTGCCCGCTCACTCCTGATTGGCTGTTTACAGTGGCCAATAGGAAGTGTCATTAGAGGGCTTGGCTGCTGAGCTTATGAGTGGGTCATCTTCCAAGGAGACAGTGTTAGAATAATGTGTGGGTCATTGATAAGTTTTATGGAAAATTAAGATGTTTGTGCCTCCATGGGCCATTCAGACCTGCTGTTAACATGTGTTTACCCTTTGACGTCTCTGACCATTTGAATGGGCACAGATGCTTTTACATTGTATCCCCTACTGTTTACCACATCATCTCCGTATGAAAGGCTCACATGGATACAAGTTTATACTCCTCATCACAAATCCCACAAACTGAGATCTGTTTCGCAGATATTGAAATTTTTTAAATAACAAAACACACACATTTTTCGAGGCGTTACATAAAACTGCTTTTGGGAAATGTGAAGACTGAGTCGAGCTGACGAATGTGCACACTTACATAAATAGTTGCAATATGATGAGAGGAGAGCAGAGAAATAGTTTTGGATATTTGCGTCAGAGCCCGTTTCCTGTTGGATGATGGCAGACTGAAATAGCTCCCACTCCATCTGTTCACTGTGGAGGAGGTGGAGGAGGCTGTTGAGATGCTGCTTTCGTATTTTTATCAGGCTGGTTTTTTTGGTTGTTTTTTTTTAACAAATACATCTTTTACATTTTTGGGATAGTCTTATATACTTGTGGTTTTAAACAAGCAAATGAACCTTTAAGTTGTGGATAACCCTAACTTGGCTTAGGTCATGTATGGGCATATGCTTTATGGAAAGGGACATTTTATTTTTTGAAATTCATCCGGATGTCTTTGTCTGATCGAAAAAGAACAGAACATCGGCAGTTTATCTTTGTCTGTGTTGGATATTGACATTAAAGGTACAATGTGTAATATATTCAATCTGAAATTATTGATACAAACTACCTGAAATAACACAGCAGCAGGAGAAAAAAAATGCTGTTAGAAGGGAACACTTGGTTGTAAAGATGTGAAGGTTTTCTGCAAATGGGTATACTGCTGTACAAAGGCGAGTGTGAAGGTTACTGTTTACTTCTTGGCTTCAGAGCTGTGTTTTTATCTCGATAGCCTCACCTTTTATGTGAAGGAGCTCTTTTGAACATTCAAACGGTTCTCACTGGTCTGGGGCTTCAGTTGTTCATTAAAGGGCAAACGCCTGACTATTTTACTGTGCGGACCTTTTGAAAGCTGGATGTACGGCCTCAGTGTGATATGTGTCTGTATGTGGAGATCACTGCCCCTTTTCTCATGGTTGACTTTTAGAAATGCTAACATGGCGGGCTACAATGGTGGATTAGATCAAAGTTAAGGCCATTGTATACATAATGGATGGGTTGTCTTAATCTCTATTGATTGTTTCCAGTTTTAGAACTGTTTTTCTTTTGTGTAGCTATCAATAGAGCTGTGCTGTGATAGGTTTCTGTGAGTGATTTCAAACATTTTATCTTTCAGAATACACTCCCACCTTTGAGGCATCAACTCCATTCTCATCCCAGTGCCATGCAACTCATGGCATCATATGGAAGATAACTTAATCTTCAGTCGAATACCTTTTGTGCCATCCGATGTCTGAGGATCGTGATCAAAAGCACTACCGGTACTCAACCATGGACGGGCGCGATCGAAACCGGGAAAGGGTCAGCTTCCAGGCGGAGGAAGACCAAGGAAGTCTCTGCAGCTCCATCAGTCAGCATCACCGCATGGCCAGCAGTTATAACGAGGACTGTGGTAGGCGGGACGGCGTGGACCTGGAGCCGGAGCTCGGTCTGGCGTCCGAGGGAAGTGACAGCAGCCACGAGCACCGGGCCTCTCCGGGCTCCCCGCACGACGACAGGAAACGCCCGCGCCCGACTCTACACGAGGATGTAGAGATGGGCGGCAGCGGCTCAAGTGGGAGCGGAACAGAGTCCCACGGCAACGAGTCCCATGGCAACGATTCCCACGGCAACGAGTCTGTGGGCAGCTCCAATGGAAACGGCAAAGATTCGGCTATTATGGAGTCTTCGGGAAGCAACAAGAGGTGAGGGCATGGCGTACGCACTGAATCATGGGAAATTAAGTTGTGTCCATCAAATCTATCTACGTTAGAGTAATTTTCTTGCAGAATGAATTGAACCTTCAGCATATTTCCAGATAGTAATCTGTTAAATCCCTGGAGATTATATGAACAGGTGATTAATTATGGCTTAACTTCAGTTTCCAGGTATTGTTTGCTAATCTGTTATTACTCTTGACAGTGATGCAAACCATTGAAACATATTTCTCCTCACATTCATCCAGCTGTCACTTTTTTCTCATGTCTGATGAAAGCAGCACACCTACTGAAAGCTGGATGTTACATAACCAGTGCTGATGTTTACTCTAACTCCATTTACCTCCATGAGGTGGAGCAGATCCTGAAAATTTTTCTTTCTTTTTTTTTTTTTTCAGTCTGCTCTCTGATGCAACAATGGCCTTAATTTTAGATCAAAATTGACTTTAAGATGGGATTATGTTGGGAAGTCATTCACTAAACATAGTGTTCGGTGTCTGTCATATTTTGTAATTCGCTATAATGCAGCTGTAATTTCTATTGTGCGCAAACAATTTATAAAAAAAACTGTGAAATAGGCAGCAATTATATTTAATGAGTTATTGAAACAGTCAGACACAACAGGTTTCTGCTCACAATATGACATAATTTGTGTTTGGACCTACTTTTAGCTAAACCAAACAAAGAGAAATCCTCTGCTGAGAATCTCTGCGAAGACTTAAATGACGTTAAAGCGCGAGCAACAGCGTGCGCTTCATCTGTGTTTCCTCACAGGGGGCGTTCAGGTACAGAGTTAAATGTTCTAAACCCATCACCCAATGACTACAGTTATGTGGACGAACTTGAGAGAGAGAAAAAAAGGACTCACTGTCCAAAAATTGGCTTAAAATGGCCCCCGGGTTATAAAACAAAACAAAACCTGAAAGTTGAATTCAGTAAAGCAACTATGAGACATGAGAAAAAGATGTTCTGTACCTTTTTTCAAATTTTTAAATTCAGATTTATTATGTTGTTTTTTTTAAAGGACACAATATACCACAACTTATTTATTAGCCTAACCTTTACAGGACATGATTAATTGTAGTTTATAGCTCTCAAAATGAGCAGCGGGCCTCTCCTGGGGGGCGCTAGAGTGCATAGCAAGGCCAGAAATGTAAGGGTCGTGGGGATGCAAAAGCAGACTTAAGATGCATCTGTAGAATAGTGAATGTACCTTCTAACCTGATGTCCTTGACACATGTGTTGTGCTGAGTCTTATCTTTAGTTGTTGCATTCTGACCGTGTTGTGATGCTCTTTGTCCACTTTTGTCTTCGCTGCACTGCCTTTATTAACACGTGTGTTTCATGGTTGCAGCTCCAACTCCCACAGCCCCTCCCCACCAAGCAGCTCCAACGCCTTCAGCCTGGTGAGCTCGGAGCAGGACAACCCATCCACCAGCGGTTGCAGGTTAGTCATCCTAAAAGTCACCCATAACCACTGAGGAAAACGTTTCTTTCATCCGGCACCAACCAGAAAGATTTGTCTCAGTTTCAATCAGTCCCTCCTGGTACCTTCCCCTCCCCTCCCGATTTGTTCCTCATGCTGGGAAACGGGTTGTCACATCAGTGGTGAGATCTTGTCACATTGACACACGTGTACATGTCTCATTTGCGTCCTGCAGCAGCGAGCAGTCAGCCAAAGCGAAGACCCAGAAAGAGCTCTACAAGGCCCTCAAAGAGCTGAAGATGCACCTGCCATCAGAGAAGAGGAACAAGGGCAAGAGCAGCACTGTCAACACGCTCAAGTACGCCCTGCGCTGTGTCAAACAGGTGAAAGGTAAGACTCACGTCCCTTTAACTTTGGCTGTTGGTAAAATAATCATCAATCTGGTGTGTGCATTGATCCGTATTGTCTTTTTTTTCTTCAGCCAATGAGGAATACTACCAGATGCTGATGATTAATGACAGTCAGCCACCAGGATTTGATGTGTCTTCTTACACCATTGAAGAAATCAACAGCATCACGTCGGAGTACACCCTCAAAAACACTGTAAGATCCTTCAGTAATTTCCTCCTCTAAAACTAACAATACAGAGAAAAACTACAAGTAGTTTTACCATTGATACTGATATACTTTATATATCGTCAGATAATGTGTATTAGCTTCAGATGGCATATATTTAGATGCATAATTGAACAACACTCAAGTTAATATGGCAATAAATCAATCAATCTTCATCTTCCTTTGTGCAGGATATATTTGCTGTAGCGGTGTCGCTCATCACGGGCAAGATTGTTTACATTTCGGATCAGGCGGCGACCATCCTGAACTGCAAGCAGGAAGTGTTCAACAACGCTAAGTTTGTTGAGTTCCTAAGTCCTCAGGACGTCAGCGTCTTCTACAGCTTCACCACGCCGTACCGCCTGCCCTCATGGAGCATGTGCACAGGAGCAGGTACATGGCAGACTCCACTTCCACTATGACTCACTTGAATCTATATTCAGACAAACATGTCGAAACACGTTATTAGTGACATCGATGGCAGATTTCCCTCTCTGTAAACACGTGGCAGTCCCAATCGTCGACTTCCTTCACATGATCCACCCCCACACACACATGCTCAGACACACTTAGCACCCATTTCATTACCATGACCAATTGCAGAATCTGCTCATACATACATAATAAGGTAACTGATTGGTAAGAGACACATATTTTGTGATGTATAGTTTTGGGAAAATTGATGTTATGTGAAAGCTTGTTTAAACCAAAAAAACGTGACCAAAGGCTATTGTACAGTTATATTCCAGATTTTGACGATACTCCCACTCTGCATGTTGCATCCATTGTTAGACCATTTATGTATTGCAGTTTATCTATCTTGCACACACACATTGCCAGTTGTATCATTTGTAGGTTTGCCTGCTGGTGCCTATCTAGTGATAACGGTGGTAATATCAGCTCAAAAGTTAACAACACTATTTTGAACATTATTTTCAAGTCTCGGCCGCACAGTTCTTAAAGAAGTCAACATGCCTTTGTGGCCTTGGTGTCTCTTCCTCACTGGAGACAGATACAAACTTTTCATGTCCTGTAAACAGTGTTGAAGGCTGATGACTAACAGATGGCCAGCCTTGAAGTGGTCCAGCTCATTAAACCGGGCGATAAACTCATCCCACCTTCCTCCCTTGTCTTTTTCTTCAGAGTCGTCTCCCACGGAGTGCATGCAGGAGAAGTCCTTCTTCTGCCGCATCAGGTGAGTGTCAGTGGCCGCTGATCCAGTTTCCTGTTCTGAGTCATTACAGTAGGGGGGCGTTGAGAGAGGGTTTGTTGAGGAATAGGATGAGGAGAGGGAAGGAAGTCAACAGCTTGCGTCCATCTGGTGGTCAGACTGGGTAGTACCACTTCTCTTGAAAAATTAAAACAAATGGCATGGTTGTTTAAAACACAGGGATGCACTGATTTCAATACTAATATTGGGTCTGATACTATACGGCGTACTTGTACTGTGAAACAAGATCCCCGGTACAACTTAGGGAGTACTATGTGACATCATACATCAGTCGCGTCACCTGCAGATACGCATAATAGAATGTGCGATGTTCACGGCTTGAAGACTCTTTAATATTAATGAGAATGACAAACGTCAGGCAGACTGTACGACTGATACACTCATTAACAGCAAGCTTTGTCCCTCAGTCTACATTGTACAATACAAAGATAGATTCTACGCACTGCCCTAAGCAGACTTTAAAAACGTGGTATTGGTGCATGCCTACTATGTAATAGTAAAAAATGAGCATACAACCTAAGTCCAGTGAGACAAGAAGCCCAGACAATTAAAATCATAAAAAAAAAACTGCACTTCTTTTGCAAAATCTTCTGCATTTAACCTACAATGAGAGCCTGGTGGCCACTCGCTGCAGCATCGTATGAGTTCAGGCAAACTGTGAATCTGTTTTAAAGTTTTCTACAGTAATGGAGCGCCACTAAGATGACGTGTGTTTGCATTGCAGTGGTGGGAAGGAGCATGAGGGAGACCTCCAATATTATCCTTTCCGTATGACTCCTTACTTGATGAAAGTCCAGGACACAGAACTGGCCGAAGAACAGTTCTGCTGCCTCCTGCTGGCTGAGAGGGTGCACTCTGGATATGAAGGTGAGAGCCAGGGAACCGTACATGTGGCTAAAACAATATCAAGGAGTATAATTAGAATAGATTTGTTATAACGAGAATAAACTATCAATGGTCCATTTCTTTTCCATGCAAAATGTAAGTGATCTATATTGACTGGCCGACTTTCTTTTCACAGCTCCCCGAATCCCCACAGACAAGCGTATCTTCACCACTACACACACACCCAACTGTGTGTTCCAGGATGTGGATGAGAGGTGAGCGAGTTTCCAGTTATTCATCGATAGAGTTCAACAAATCCACTGTGCTCTTTCCTAAAGGACACATTTTTGTTTCACCATCAGGGCTGTTCCTCTGCTGGGGTACCTCCCTCAAGACCTGATCGGGACCCCGGTGCTGCTCAACTTGCACCCAAGCGACCGACCTTTAATGTTGGCTGTGCATCGAAAGAGTAAGAACCATTAACTGTATATTCCAGATGATTGGCATTTAATCCTTTGTGTTGCTTTGCTCTCTGTCTTCCTGCCACTCACACACTCTTCCTTGTCTTTCCTACAGTCTTGCAGTTCGCTGGCCAGCCGTTTGACCATTCCTCGATCCGCTTCTGCACGAGAAATGGCGAGTACGTTATGATCGACACCAGCTGGTCGAGCTTCGTCAACCCTTGGAGCCGCAAGGTGTCCTTCGTCATTGGCAGGCACAAAGTTCGCATGTGAGTACTCCACAAGTTGTGTTTTGGTGAATAATTTTTTTGAGATCCCAGATGTATATATGTTTTACTGTGAGCATGCTGGATGACTGATATAATCATGTGTTTCAGGGGTCCTGTGAACGAAGATGTTTTTGCAGCACCTGCTTTCCATGGAGGGAAGATCATGGATTCAGACATCCAGGAAATTAGCGAACAGATCCACAGGATGCTGCTGCAAGTATGTCTCTGCACACATATGGCATGTCAACACACAGACTTGAGGAATTCATCAGTTTCTAAAACAGTCTCCCTCGTTCTCTTTACCCAGCCGGTTCACAACATGGGCTCCAGCGGCTATGGCAGCCATGGCAGCAACGGTTCCCACGAGCAGCAGGTTAGCATCAGTTCATCCAGTGAGAGCAACGGGAACAATGCGGCAGGGAACGCGACAGAGGAGATGGGCAAGAGCAAGCCTACAAGGACGTTCCAGGAGATCTGTAAAGGAGTGCACATGCTGAAGAACCAGGACTCCCAGGCCTGCCTGCAGTCCCCGTCCCCCTTACCGTTGCTATCCAAACCTGAGCAGAAGAAGGCCACTGACAGTGAGTGTGGATTAATACTAGCAAAGTTGATCATATGTGAGAACCGTGGCCTTAAAGGGTCACTATGGCTTCCGGTCTTCCTTTAAACCAGCTATTAGAGCTCAGTCAGATTGATTTTTAGTTAGAGCTTCGACTTATTGTTGTGTTTAACAGCATCAGGTGTTATTGCTTCTTTCTCTCATGTTGAACTCAGCCCAGAAAACAGGATAATTCCTACATTCAAGACTCTTTTTGTTGTGGTAGCCATGTGTCTTTCATATTTGTGTTTTCACATCTAACGCTATATTTCTGACAATTACTCTTTCCTCTCCCACCCCTCCAGCATCGGTTTCTCAAAGGTGTTCAGCGACGAGAGCAAGGGACTATGTACCCGCCCTGCAGGCCAGAGAGAGTACTGCAGCCAGCATGGACGAGTTCCCCTGCAAAGACCACACTCTTTGCTCCTACCAGCAGATCAGCTGCCTGGACAGTGTCATCAGGTAAGAGCTCATCTTTAGATGGTTTGTAGTTCTCCTAACCGGTATTCAAATGATATGTATCATGTACATTCAACGATTTAACAAATTTTTGTTTCTCAGGTATCTGGAGAGTTGTAATATCCCCATCAAAGCAAAAAGGAAGTACAAATTCTCCTCAAATACCACCTCCTCCAACTCAGATGATGACAAGAAGTGCTCAGAAGATGGAATGCAAGTGCCTCAGGATACAAATCCAGGCATGTAGACTTCATACATCAGACGTAATTAAGAGAAATGAGAACTCAGTTGATAATTTAACTAACTTTAAAGCTAACAGGAGAAACCCTCTCTCTTCCTTCAGATGCTTTGATGCTTGACTCTCAGCCAGGCCTTTCAAACATGAAGGCGCCAAAGAAGCCCTCATCTGGAGCTGCTGCTGTGGTGGGTGGCCCCCTGGCCCCCCTCACTCTGCCCAGCAAGGCCGAGAGCGTCGTGTCCATCACCTCCCAGTGCAGCTACAGCAGCACCATCGTCCATGTAGGAGACAAGAAGCCTCAACCAGAATCTGGTGAGTTTACATTTCCCACACAATGCAAAGATGACAATATTGTATATATTATTACCAAACTGGTGCATACCGAGTTCTGTGTGACTGATGTTTGGCATACTCTATTCTACAGAGATAATCGAGGATGTTGCAGAGAGCCCTGCACCGCCTGCCCTGCCTGTTAGCATGGTTTCTCCCCCGAGTCAAGAGAAGGAGGCCTACAAGAGGCTGGGATTGACCAAGCAGGTGCTGGCAGCTCACACCCAGAAAGAAGAGCAGGCATTCCTGAACCGCTGCAGAGAGCAGCACAATGCCAGATCCTTCCAGAAGGACTGCTCCACATATCTGCACAGGCAGCGGGGTCTGATCATTTCTGAAGGTACACAAGGTTTACAATTTTTGAAACCGCTCTGGCCTGTTCATTTAGATAAACTCCAGTAAACCAACAATATGATTTTCCATGTATTCTTTCAGAAACGTCTGAACATCGAGGTGCTCTCAAGCACTGCACCGCACGGCCAGAGACAACGGGGAGGAAGGGCAACCGCAACCGGAAATCCAAGAAGCCACGGATGAAGCATCCGGACTCATCGGACAGCGCTGTGTCCAACCGCAAACCACGACCTCCCCTCCAGGGTCTCAACCAGACCTCCTGGTCCCCGTCTGAAGCATCCCAGTCAGCATTCAACGTTTCCTACCCCATGGTGCCTGGATACCCGCTTTACCCCCCCACGACGGCAGCTCCAGCTCAGGCCTCACGTCCCGACCCCTCTCTCTCCACAGGCTTTGGAGAGGGGCAGAGCAGCCAAGCACCGCCCACTGCTACTCCATTTCCTCCACCTATTGTTACACCTGTCGTGGCTCTGGTGCTGCCTAATTACCTCTTCCCTCAAATAGGACAGTTAGGCCAGATAGGGCAGCTTGCACCTGCACAGAGACCAACGTTTTTCCCAGAGCAGGCCCCGGCTCAAGCCGCATACACGGCCCAGCAGCAGTTTCAGCCCACTCAGGCAACCTACGCAATTCAAGCGCAAGCTCCCTTCACCAGCCAGCAGCCATTCCCTGTGCAGACTGCCTTTACCCCTCAGCAGCCATTTCAAACGGCTCCGCCCCCGTTCACCACCCAGCAGCCTTTCCAGGCACCACAGACTGCCTACACGACTCAGCAGCCCTTCACTGCCCAGCCTTCTTTTCCGGTGCAGACTCAGTTTGTGGCGCAGTCCCCATTCCCACCTCAGCCCTTCCCCTACAGCCTGGCCACTGATGTCCCTAAAGCCACAGGCGTGGAGCCCCGAGAGGGCGCTGCGTCACGATCCACCACCCCGGCGTCAGGGGCACGGGATCCCGCTACGTCGCCGCCGCTGTTCGAGTCACGCTGCAGCTCGCCACTGCAGCTCAACCTGTTGAGCATGGAGGAGGCGCAGCGGTCGTTGGAACGTCAGGACAGCATGGCGCACTCCGCTGGAGGTCAGGGAAGCTTCTCGGCTGCAATGTTGGGATGTGTAGGGGAGAAGACTGCCATAACTGATCATCAAGAGGTGAGAGAAGATTCAACCTGTAATGTAGCCTCAGGATTTTGGTCGTACATACCCCAGCTGTCCAACATTATTGCAGTACATGCATGAAATGTGTGGTTCTGTCTTTAAATAGTGTTCTGTCTTATGTTACAGGTGGACTCTCCAGAAGATGGGGCTCTCAGTGACGCTAACTCCTCATCCTGCGATCTGCTGGATATACTCCTGCAGGAGCAGGAAGACTCCCACTCTGGCACTGGATCGGCTACTTCAGGCTCTATGGGGTCCGGATCAGGATCAGGCCTAGGGTCTGGGTCAGGATGTAACGGCTGCGGCACCTCAGCCAGTGGAGCCTCCGGCAGCAGAACAGGTCAGTAAAAAACACAGAAGTCATGTCCTAAAACATATACACCCCTCTAACAGCTGCTAGATTAAAAGAAAAGATCATTTCCCTTGATATTCGAAAGTTTTATAGCTGAGTTTGACTCTTTTTTTGTCCCTCAATCTGTGTACAGGGAGCAGCAACACCAGCAAATATTTTGGCAGCGTTGACTCTCTGGAACATGACCCCAAGACCAAAGCCAAGATGAGAAGCAAAGGAGAGTCTGAAAGTGGCAAGTCGAAAGACAAGGTGTCCACTCAAGGGGAGGGAGAGCACGTCATCAAGTATGTCCTACAAGAGCCCCTCTGGCTGCTGATGGCCAACGCTGACGACAAGGTCATGATGACATATCAAATGCCGTCCAGGTGAGTCTCCTGCTACATAATTTTACAGGGATTGTAATACTTTTCCTACGGTGCTTTGTCGTTAACCTGTAATTGTCTTGTTTGCTCACCAATAGGGACATTCAGCGGGTGCTGCGAGAAGACAAGGAGAGGCTTAGGCAGATGCAGAAAGGCCAACCTCACTTCACTTCAGACCAGCGAAGAGAGCTTATAGAGGAACACCCCTGGATGAGGAGAGGAGGTCTACCTACAGCTATCAATGTCAAGGTGAGGAGCCAGCATATATTCATACTGTGTCTCTCACGATAGACAATGAGAAAGTAATGTACTGAAAAAAAATCTATCTGCAGAAGCACAAACAAGTTATAAAACTTGCTTATAAGTATTTACAATGACAGTTTATATGTGTTTATCAGTCAGTAGGAGCAAAATTATGAGGTACAAAGTTATTGGAATGATAATACCAGAAATGATTTTTAGACTAAATGCAATGATTTTAATATCGAGTTGAGATTTTAAAAAACTAAGATGGCGGAAAAATATTAATCACGCTTGTGGATTATTCCCTTGTGGAGCCATTTAATCTGTTGCTATGTAAGATAACATGTTAAGTTGGGACTTGTTATCACATTCTTGTCATGTTATGATGCCAGAACTAAAATGAGGCCTGAGAACTGTTCATGAATAGCATGTGTGTGTGTTTTCAGGAGTGTGTGTACTGCGAGGATGTAGCGGTGGCGCCCATGGAGGATGTCCATCCCGACATGGAGATGGGCGAGCTGGTGGAGGAGCCCAGTCAGGAAAGACAGGGTGCTCAGAGCCAATCAGAGGAACCACAGCCTCAACCAGACTCTAATGGCTCCTGAACTGAATGCACACTCACAGGCGGCCAGCAGGGGACGACATTTACCAGCTGAGGACTATCAGGAGGCTTCACATGCATTATGGATGTGAGACAAAAAGCTGCGTGCCTGGCCCTTCTGACAAAACAAACACACACACACATGCTGAGCGCAGGTGTATTCTGCGTCGTGAGAACATTTCCTGCTGCTGTGTTTGTAACTGTGTGTGTGCGCGTGTTGAATGTGGGACTGCCACTGGAGTGCATTTTATATTACACCCCTACAGGGGGCAGTAGTTCTTTATGGGGGTTGTGTTTGCATGACCTACATACTGTCCATAATGGCCACACACATGAAAACACACTCTGTGATTCACTGTCTTTGGAACAACTTGGCTCAGATCATTTTATTTAAATATGTTCCACCTTTACCAGAGGTGGAGCACTTACACAGTCATAGCCATGCTTATGAATACTTGATTTATATGAAAATGTAATTTTCCTTCAAGAAAGCTATCATGGATCTATTATGTCATGTCATTGAGAAGCAGCCCAGCGTGTCCAACACTCTTGCTTTCTTGAATTACTTCGCGGTCCCATTCAATGCCTACAAATCCCACGACCATGGCTATATCCTCTTGTTATGTAGTAAAAGCTATGGTGCTCATTGGATCATGTAAGCCAGGTCAAAAAGGGGAAGGAGCTCATTTTCTAAGTTAGTTTTGTGTTTTTTTTAATCGAATACAGCCAGGCGCACAGCTGCGGTGGTCGTAGTTGACTCGCCAGCCAAAAGAGCGACACGAAGGACGACTCTTAACTTTCTTCAAAAGCGACAATCTGGTGAAAGTTGATCATTTGTATGTCTTATTTATTTCCTCCTGTATAGCGTATCTGAAGTAGATTTATTTTCTGAAAAAAGCTAAAGCCAAATTTGTTCAGTTCGAATTTAATATATAACCGATGACATCATGCCGTGGGACTTTTTAAGGTGCACTATGATATATATTTCTTTCTTTCACAATGAGAAACACAATGTTACAAAAAAAAAAAAAAAAAGAGTCTAGTGAAACGAGCGAAAACAACAGCTGAAAGTTTTGGTAAAGCTAAGGCAGACTGTGACTCTACAGCGATTCAACACTGCCACCAAACACACAACCGTGGTGTTACGTCGATCTTTCATAGTGCACCTTTAAAGTCAATAAGAAAGTGGAGCTGAAGAACTGCAAGTCCTTGCAGATGAAGAAGCTGGCTGCTGTTGAGATATATGTATTTTTGTAACCTGAAACAATCTTAATAGCATCAGAAATTAGATTTAGATGTTTTTTGAAACGAGGTCGAGAGGCTTTTCCAAACCACAAGTCAACTTGAAACTTAAAATCGTCATTTTTAGAGTTTGTTTTTCACCTACAGTTTGTATCATTGAGTGATACAGGATTTATTTTTTTTGGAAGAATAAGCCCACAAAACATGCAGAAGCTCTTATTTTTCTTTTTTCTAAAATGCAGTATTCCAACATGTATCGCTCCTTAAAAAAGAAATGTGCTCTTTCAGTGATTTCCACATTATGCAAAGCTACAGTGTCGACACTTGCACTGTTTCTGAAGATTCTTTTGTTGTCTATTGAAAATATATGTATATCCGATGTGAGTGGACTCCAAACCCTCAATCTGTGCAGGTGCGTGTAAAGCAACATGTATTGTGAAAGCTGTTGGTCAGAGCAGTGTGTGACACTGAGGTCAATACTGAGCATCAGCTGCTTGTGTCTGCTGCGCCAATAGGAAAAAAAAAACTAAACAAACAAGTGTAGCAAACAATAGGGGGCATCTCATGTTCCTGTTCTGAGCAGCTCCCTGTGACAGATGGAGGACGCTCTCAGAAGATGGTCAGAGAGGCATCAGCAGCCTATCGAGCTCCCGTTCATGAAGTATTAAATAAGGAAACTGTGATTCACACTGACTCCGTGTAGTTGAGACAAACGAGAAGAGACCTGGGAACCACTCCGGTGCTAAAGCAGAGAAACTGCTGTGGCTGGCTTTGTGAATGTAACATCGACTGGACCAAGAGCATCTCACAGACTTAGTTTATTTTCTTTTTCTTTATTTTTTAATTGTCAACTTGTCTTTTTTTATTTTATTTTTCTTGTATGTGTGTTTTATTTTATTCATTTGACTAAGGTTAAAGCTTTCGAGAGTCATTGGGGACGAACCCTACCTCTGAATAACCCAGTCCCAGGTGATGTTACTGTAAGCAGATCGGAGCTTGTCTGTGTATGTATGTATGTGGGCAAAATGCAATGGACAGAGCGGTCACACACTTAAGGGATTCCTGTGAGCGCGGAGAGTCTCTGCATGGGACCGGCGGAGCTTTATGGACTCCTCCAGCCTGCCATTCCCTCTCTGTGAGCGGTCGAGTGCAAAGAGAGTACAGGCGCCCGTCACCACCCACAACAACTACAGTTTATCTCGGTCTTTTATCTCCAACAAGCCTTCAACACTCACCTTATGTACCAGCCAGTGACATAGCCAGAATGTCGGTTAATCATTTGAAACCGCTGTGAATGCTGATCTGTAAATGTATATATACACACACACACACATACACACTTGGTAATGGTACATGATGTTGTGTATGGTTATGGAAACTTGTCTCATGGCCACTGTATGAATCTGTGGCGTGTCCAACCAGCACAGTACTGTGCACTTTTGAAAACATGAAAATTATGTTGTAATAAAACTGAGAAAATTTAACCGGTCTGACTCTGCATTTTTTTTTTTTTTTAATGAATTCACTAAACTTGGCTGAATGCTAAAACATGCACATGGACGCAGTTAATGTCACTCGTCAGGCTCATCAGCACCTTAATGTGCAAAATGTCCTTCGAAATGGTGAATATTACAATTTTGTTCAATCCTGGCGGAGAAAAACACAGTCGGAGCCACTGTGGTTGCATGGGTTGCAGACTTCTGTACTTTACTATCACATATAAGCAAATGGGATCCATCCAGTGTAATTTAGCCTTCCCGTTTGGAGGAAATCAATGACTTCTTTCAAGGGGAACACCGTTACCAGAAAGCTGCTGTCTTTTGAAAAGCAGCTAGAAATGACAGGAATATTTTTGTGAGCTGATGTAAAACCTGCTCGGACAAATCAACAATTACATCCCATCAGATTTGTCCTTCCACAGTATGTTTTCTTGTGAGGAGTTAATCAGATTGGGGATCCTGGGGTTTGTGCAGGGAGCGGTGCTGCTGCTGCTCAATAGGAGCTGATTGTTCTCTCACAGTCAAAGACAGTTGAGAAGCGTCCAAGGATGTCAGAGTCCCCCCCCCGGGGGGGATCTGTTTCAGCACCATATGCTGTGCTCTGCCGTTGAATCTATCTCGCACCAACTGTTGCACTCCTCCGACCTCTGACCTCAGAATTCATACGCGTGGTTACGAATGCACAGCTGATGCGTTTGCTGCCAGAAGTTCTCCCGACTGATTCTTCTTTTCTTTTTTATTCACACTCTGGTGACGTCAGCGGCTCTTCGTCTGTCGTTAATCAGTTAACCGATGTTGGTGAGATGTGGGGGTTCGATAGAGGAAACTCTTCCCACAAAACAGTCTCTGATCTTTGCATACAATTCTGGCTAAATCACGTACTTTTTTCCCAAATGAAAGTATCTAATTTGTCATAATATTAGGTGAAAGCGCTTTTTAATTGTGTAGATGCAGCTCAATCACGAAGATAACATTGTGATTATTATAAGTATTTCAGTGAGCAGCACATAATAAACTGGTTTTGATAGTATAAATACCATAATGCCACCTTTTTTAAACTATTCAGACATTCTAACTTCAGACAAAAAATATAATTTTGCCTTGAGTATTGATTGATTTTAATTATCTTTCAGTAAATTCTGAAATATAAATGTATCTTCACATACATATCTCTGGTAGCATCTGCCAGTCCCATATTATCGCATCAAAACATTTTCTGAAATTGACTGTACAATATATTTATTTTTGTATACGTCTTTCACGCAAAGGTTTTTGTATGTACATTATTCTATTCTTCCCACATACTGTTTCTGCCAGTGTTCGTGCATTGCACTCTGAGCCATTGCACCGAAATGTCCTTTTTAATGCAAATCTAAATGACAAATAAAGTCTTGTCTGAGTCTAAGGTCACCTTGAACCATTTCCTAGAAAAGCTGCTGTAGGTTCCGGCTGCCAGGAGACCTTAGTTATTACACTGAGCGTAACTCTTCTCACTCTTCATGCCCTCATATTGATGTTCCAACCACAGTTTAACTGTCAGCTGTAACTAATGCGTGTCTTATGTGGATAAGAGTCTGGGCAATCGTATGACGTAAAATCTTTGCCCACTCTTTCTATTTTTACAATAGTAAGTTTTAAAAAACAAAGTATCTGTAGGTAGACTTCTACTTGAATACGTATGCCACCTCTGCTTACAGGAGGACTCTGGAGTTAATTGGATTATCTGCCACTTCAGCTTTTGTTGATAAGTCAACGCCAGTAAATGATTTATAATACTGCGTTCATGAAGTAACTCGCTTACAAACACAACTTGAGAAAGTAACACCTGCCACAGTAACTGATTACAGCAAATAGTTACTGCTTAATCAGGAAGAAGAAAAACTTATTCCAATTCTTTAAATTATTTTTTATATATTCCTGCCTGTCTTAGTGTACAGAGCATTAACGTATATACATCTAATAGGATGCACCAGGCAGTTAGAGGAAGATGCTCTATCATTGGGATGATTGTGCTTTATGACAGTCGGTTTAACCTCCATTGGATCACAGATACTGAAACACAGTGGGATAACTGGATAACAGGATGTCTTCCTTCAGGATTAATGATTCAGAAATGATTCAGTTCAGTGACATCAGGACAGAGTTCCTCTTCAGTGGTCACAAAAGCTTAGACTATAACAAATGACAATATTTTCTTACTAATACACCTGGGAAGTACTGGTCTGGAGACTATGGAGGTGAGCTTGTAACTAGAAGTTCTCTCCTTAAAACCCCACAGCTGACTGGTCACCACATGTGCCCTGGTTATGATGGTTAAGAGCATGTCGAGTAGTAGTTTCAACCAGGATAATAACCAACTCAATAGTGCATACTGACTCAACTTCAACTTCTCGTGTTCCACTGCTGTCCGATCCAGAGAGACAGACGCCATGACGCACAGCAGCCTGTCCCGCCTTCATGTGCGTTTATGCGTGCATGTGATGGTTGGTCTTTTTACATCCGAACCCACTGTATCCCTTTCATTTCTTCTAACGTTCACGCCTCCCTGTCATTTTCTTCCCCTCTCTCTCGTCTGTCTGCATCACAATGCGCTTTACTTCCAGCTTCACACTAGCCCCCACCCCCTTTCTCCCCTCTTGCATGAGGATCAAATGACAAAGAGCGACACGATCAACACGTGAATTACACCACATATTACATATTCAGCTTTGTTTGCGCCGATACAGGAGGGGGTGGGGTGGGGGGGAGGGGTCCAGGTAAAGCGCAATGTGAGGAGAGAGACGTCTCACTGGGCTGCTTGGCTGATCCAGACAGGATCTCGCAGCCATGTGTTAACGCGCTCATTGCGCGCGAGGTGACGGCGGAGACACTTTGGCGGAGGTGCGACTCTTTCATGTGCGTCCTCGTTTTGCGCCAAAGGACTGCGGACCTGATCCAGGGAGGGTGCTGACCGGCTGAAAACAACGTCCCAGGAGGACATCCTGTCAACTTGTTATGAATACACAATTTTAAAGTCGAACAGGAGGCTTTGACATCAAATGACATCCAAAGATGAAAGGGTGAGTGGGGAAAAACTGAAAAACATGCAAAAAGACCTACTTCAACTAATTTGTCCCCGCAGTGGTAATGATTGACGTGTTCTTATTTACCTAATTTACCTGATTTCCACCTACACATAGTCAGACTGGACAAATTATGTCAATAACATATTTTATTAACAAAATCATACAATTTACCAAGAAAACATTGCTAAACATTATTACAGCATAAAGTTGACATTCATAAGAGGGCTACTTGTCCATATCACCTACAGGAATTTGTGAAATACAATAAAAATATTTATATTAATCAGGGGTATCGCCAAACTTCTCTGTTTCTAAAAAAAAGAGCTTTTTTCGTCCTCATACAAATCCCATATACACAGAATGGTTTTCTTTTGTGTCTGTTATTATAAGTGGGTTTCGAGGTAAGGTTGTTTTTTTCTCCGGATGTCAAAGGTCAGACAAGGGGACTAAGAACCAAGCCTCACTTCAGGAAAGTACTTTCTGGAGGGACCCATGAAGGGGGGGGGGGGGGGGGGGGGGGGTCCTCTAATGAGACAAAGGGGGAACTCAACCCTGTAACACACTTAGGAAGATTTTTTGTGCTATTCAAAACACATCAAGAGTGTTTTCTCAACAGATATTGATTCTTTAACTTGCAATGTCTTGTAATAGTTTTCCCAGCATTTCCCAGAATGCCAAGGAGCGATTCAGTTCCACATGATCGTAGTCCACTTGCGGATTGGAGATCCAACTGCTCTTGGTGTTAAAAGTGGTTCCTCTGTCTCTTGTGCAACAGGTTTGCTAATTGGAGATCAATGAGATGAGTTCATGGTTCCAGAGGAAGATCCGTGCATGAGGTCGAAACTGGGGTAAATGAGTGCAGAAATGCTACAACCACAAATGGTGTATTTGATTTTTTCTTTCAGTAAAGAGGCTCCATGTAACATCATGAAAAGAGCCTGCACAGGCCCTCCTTCAACGTATTCCAGCTGTATCCTATCCAAGCCCCGTCACACCCCTACCACGGTCTCCACATGGACCGAGAGTAGGTCATGGTGGGCGTGCCCAGGGCCTCCCTGTCCTCCATGCCCTCTGTGGAGCTCTGGTTGTGCTCGCTGTCGGTCTCGTCCAGGTCGGAGCATAGGTCCTCACTGGATGTGGTGGAGGGGGCCGGAGAGAGGGCCGAGGACATGCTCCTCCCTCCGGGGGAAGCCAGAGAGGAGCACAGCGTCTCGCCGTCCCCGTGCCACACGCCACCGTTGCCGCCAGGAGAGTCTGTCATGAGCTCCATCAGCACGTCCTGGAGGTGGTCCTCGTTGAGGGGCATGCTCTCCAGCAGGTGGTTAAGGAGCTCGGCTGCCACCGTGGCGTCAATCCCAGGACAGCTGGAGACAAACATGTGGACCTCGTGCATGCACTGGATGTAGCCGGCTGCAAACCTCTCGCTGGCTTCTCGGTTGAGTGTGTCCGTCTCTGTGGGAGGAGAAACAAACACAGTGAACGTGTTCTACTGCATCACTGCAAGGTGTACAAAATAATGATAAGACCTGAGGAACTTTAACCCTTTTGAGCCAATATCTGCACAATATGTTACATCCATGTCTCTAAAACAATCAAACCACAGAAATTAAGTTTTACCCATTTTTTTTTAATACATCTCGTCATTAGTCACACAATCACCATATTAAGTAGGACATACTGTATGATAACAACCCAAAAGTACCCACATAAGTAAACCTTTTCTCCTTTTGTAGGAGGGTGTTTTACTGATTATACTTTCAAGCAAGTTATCATATTAGGTTGGTCCTTAACCTTCAAGTGCTTGTTTGTGGATATAACATAACTGCACCCTTAATACATATTTAAGTTTCCTGTGTTAATCAAAAATGTTTCAGTTCCACAAAACTTTAGCAAAGCTGGAAAATCTACACACAGCTGATTATGCTTTTAAGTGTGATTAGGAAGTTGGAGAAATAGCAACAAGACATTATAAGTTGTTGGAACTTCAGGTGTTTGCAGTTGCAAACAACCACTTATTCAAACAACAAGCTTAAGGTTACTTGGACTAATCAACTAATAAAGAAAACTCTTCTTCCTCGGATAACCAAGTTTCTCGTCCAGAGTACATTTAAACCTGATTCTAAGAAGTCGAAGCTGAGGTAGTCAAAAGCTGAAGTGTACATTGGGCTATTAGGAAGCTGGATGTCACCTTGAGATCAGTTTGTTCTGACAACATCACCTTGTGCTGCTCTTACTTGTGTGTGACTATAATGTGGAAATCTGACTTTGATCTTGAAATTTCAATAATGATTGGCAGCTAATTGGTATTTTAATGCTGAATGTTTCTCTAGAAACACTCGAGGTCACTTCATTTTAATGGAGTTAGATGCAGTCTGCCCATTTCTCACGTCACCTTCACTTGCATGCAGTGCCAGTGTGTTAAAAGCTGAAAGGGTTAAAAAGAAATATCGTCAGACCTTGGTTTCGGTTCTTCAATACGTCCTCCACCTTCTTCACCGTCATCTCCAACACTTCTGCGTTCTCCATCTTGGAGTGAAACTGTGGGGACAGGGGAGGAGAGCTCGATCAGAGACCCCTGAACATCTCGGTGTCAGCTGAGCCGCAGTCTGCGCTGCGCTGCGTACTCACGTCCGTATCCGCCAGCAAAGACCGCAGATCCTGCAAACTCTCATTGATACGAGCTCGCCTCTTCTTCTCCACAAGAGGTTTTCGTATCTGTGAAGACACAGAAAATTATAAACTTAAAACTGTGACACCAAGAAAGGACGTCTTGTCCACGTGGAAGTGCGCGCTCCGTGCGTAAATGACAACCAGTGCCGCTTATTCCGATTGAAATAAAAGTAAGACGAGCCTAAAGCATCCCAGGCCTTAAACTGCGCCCCAATGACAAGTGCGTCACTGCCAAGTGTGCTCTCAAAGTGCCACCGCCACCACCATCACCCCCACGGCGGGTACCTTTCTGTCTCCCTTCTGGATCCCGAAGCAGGACTCGTCTTCCTCCACGCCGAGTCCGGCGTTGCTTGACCGAGCCGAGGGGGACATGGTGGTCGGATCGCCTGCTTCTTTGGCTTCTCCCGCTGCTGCTTTCGCCCTCCGAATCGTCCGTGAGGGGCAGCTGGCGATCGAAACCGGTTACAGGCAGATGATGACACACACACTCACGCACACACACACAGAAAAAAAAATCGACGAACTCCCAGGCGAGGCCAGACGCCCTCTGTTTATTGTGCAATCCTACTGAGACGTGCTGCAGGCGCTGAGTGGCTGTTGTTAGTATTTATAGGGGCTTATTAGCATGTGAATGGGGGCTGTGCTGCTCCTGCTGCGGGACAACAGAGCGCACACGGCCGCAGCCAATGAGAACTGGCTCCCTTTGTCTGCAGCCTGCCCAGGTCTGCGCCCTGAGGAGCTGGATGGGCTTTAATCTCACTATTTCTTGTGTTGGGGGCCCGACCGCATCGTTTCTTCCCCTCTACTTTCTGATGATGCATCAGGATGTATTTTTTATTTTTTATTTTTTATTTATTTTTTAATTCATCTGAATGTAGACCGTAAACCACGGGCCACATACAGACCAATATGATATGAATGGACAGGATGATTAACATACACATTTCTGGAAAGCTTCAAATTTTCCATTTATTTCAATGCATTTGCACAATTTGAAAATATCCGAAATTTCAGAAAACCCAAACATGTTTAGATATTTTACAGCAGTCTTCATTTAAGCTTCTGATTGTTGCATTTTGCAGTCGTCAACATGAAAATCACACCCTAAGTAAGTAAGTAAGTAAGTAAGTAAGTAAGTATGACTTAATGCTACTTTGTGAATGGTAAGCTGCACTGCTCTTCTCCAGCTACTGTAACAACCTTAAAAATCAAGGTTGGTGCCACATATTTGACAGCCTTATACTCAACTGAAACGTAATTTTTGGTTCTTATGAAACAATTGCCAATAGCAAATAGTGGATTTATGTATTACCTTACAAGCATTTCACTCAGGTCTCACTCAGTTTACAGCAATTGACTCTCTTCAAGCACGTTTTGGCACAGTTTTGCGTTTTTAGCGCATCTCTAAATCATACCCCTACAAACAACAACACTTAGTGGAGTGTTTTTGTTTTGCCCGACCTGCCCGCTTTTCCTGTCGGCCGTCTTGCCCCAGCCTCTGCAGATTTACCCCTGTGTTTGGCGGATGTAAGGCGATGCCTTCAGTTGGCAGCTGCTGCCGGCGGCCCCTCGGCCCAAACTGAATCAGCCGGGGGAATTAAGGGCCCTTCTCCAAAGAAAGCGACAGGTGTTGCCCTGCGCCTCGTTTGTTCTCCCCCGTTGTTTGGTGACTTCTGATTTGTGTGCAAGTGCATTCTCACGTTGGCTGTTCTGCAGTGTACATTATGCGGCTGTGCGCCAGTGTGTGTGTGTGTGTGTGTGTGTGTGTGTGTGTGTGTGTGTGTGTGTGTGTGTGTGTGTGTGTGTGTGTGTGTGTGCGTGCGTGCGTGTGCGTGTGCGCGTGTGTGTGCTCGTGGTGTAAAATTTGGAACTTTCGTATGAGCTGGTTCAGTCCCTTGCAGACAATGTCTATTTGTTTTAACCTATTAAGAGCCCACAACCCTCTGCCCTGGTTAGTATACGTGTTTTGTAGATGGCATTATCATGTAAATCACCTCCATACAATACAGCAGCCCTGCTTGTTGGGAAGAGGATCGTGCATGCATCTCTGCAACCTCGCAGGTAAACGCTTTTAAGGTTTCCTTCTTTTTACGCACGCCATTTCCACAATTGCGCAGCATTTCCACAAAAAGCACCACTAAAGTCTAGTGCCCCAAATGAAGGAAGCGCCTCAGACCTTTGAAGTGGAGGGTTTTTGGCACCTCGCCACTAGCGTACCCCCCCCCCCCCCAATCCCTGCTCCATGGCTTTAATGGTGCGGACTGTGGAGGGAGCAGCTGTCTCGGCTCGGCTTTTGTTGGTGAGCTCTGCGGAGGCACCAGGCAGGCGTCCCCCTCTCTCTGTCCTCTCTCTCCCCAGACCCGCCGCCTGGCTCCATGTGGCGGCTGATCATAACGGCAAAAATAGCCGAAGAATGGGCCATATGCACGTCCCGCTTCTCCAAACCCAGTGATGCGATACATATTTATAAAGGCACTACAACAGCCACTTTGATCAGCTCTGTGCCATCCTTCCGTTTGGTGCGTTTGACCAGTGTGACCTTGAGGCCGTAAAATGCCCCCAGCACTTCTCCCAAAACTCCATACCTGACATCCAAGTGATCCTTTTATTATGACTGAATTTGTGTTAACAATGGGAACTTGTTATTTTTGGATCATGGTCTGTCTATTTGTGTAAGTCTATGCTGGAGGACTGGTAACCTCTCCGGAGAGTAGCCAATGTCATGTCAACTGGAATGACTTGTGGCTATCACACTTGTAGCTATATTTCACACACCCTGTTCAGGTTACAGTGACTACAGAAGAAGTATGGATGTTTGGATGGATCTATCAGAGTGTCAGTTTAAAATAAAAGGGGGACATTTTTGCAGAGAGCTCATAAAGGTTAACCTTGAAATTGTTCTTGTCTCTTCCCTTGAAAACAAAGATAGTTTCAGGTAACCAATTACCTTTGCAAGTATAAGCTGTAGTTTAAATTGATCGTAGATCTGAAAAGTCTGGATTACATTGTTTTGATCTCCCACTCTGTCACATTTAGCTCATGAATCGAGTTCATGACTGAGTTCATGATTGTATGTCTATCAGTCACTTTGGTACACCGATGCAACTACTTTAGATACACTGTAGGTATATAATGAAGCTGTCCTATTATCCTGGTTAATTAGTTACTCCAAACAGTCTGTAGGTAGAATGTGAGTGTGTGGTTATCAGTTTCTTTGTGTTTTTTTACTCAGATGGATTAATGATTATATCCTCACTTCACTCTAGTGTAGAGCTGTGATGGGCTCCAGATGTTGGACTAAACATTATTGAAGATGGCTGTATGGACAAAAAAAAAAAGTTTAATAGTGTATTATTGGACAAATGCATTTATTCTATTTTCGTGTATTGTTTGTCTTGATCAAACCCAATTAAGTCCTTGATTGTATGTCAAACCCAGCAGTGCACATAAACAAGTTGTAAGCTGTAACTTAATCCCTTACTACTACTCATCCCGTTTCTCATAATGATGTAACACATGCAGTGATGCTGAAACATAATGGATGAGAACAGTGATAAATAACAAATAACTCTGAGTAAACAACTTTAACATGAAAAAAAGTTACGGTAATCAAAGCTAATAATATGTGTGGACTTTTTTTGGGGTGTAAACTATGCTCACCGTTGGTATTGTGGAATTTAATTCAGGTATTAACAAAAACAACTTTTTACCTGAACAGGTTCCAGAAGGCAAGTGTACTTTCTGTTGAGGAAAATGTAATGTATTGTGTACCCTGGCTCAACGCCACAGAGACACACAGAAAGAATGTGTTAATATATTACTCCAGCGCGCTTCCTTAGAAGAAGATTGTGTTTGGTGTAGAAAGAACCTTATGTTTCTTCTAAAATAGAACTGAGATGTCTCAATTTTCCATCTGTTTCACTTACCTGGCTCATTCTCCGAAATGCTTTTGAGTTGTTATTTGTTTTTTGACTGAAAATAGAGACCTGATATTGAAAGTTGGGGAGAATAACATTGTCAATGTTATTGACAATTAATTCTTGACAATAACATTGCTAAGAATTCGCCACTCCTCTGGTTTTTGCACTCTTAAGGCAATTTAAAGTGTAAATCATTGTGACCCCATTTGAGCTTAAATCAAAGGTTGACGTTTGTAGTGTTCACATACCATTAGGAGCAAGTTTGGGTTCATTTCCTTTGCCCCAAAGACACTTTGACACACAGCAAAGCCGGGAATTGAACTGAAGCTAAGATAAGAGAACAACCCTCTCTAACGCCTGAGCCACATCAAGATAACTTTTTTTTAAGAGGTTTAACATTATACTTATGTAATTGTTTAATTGGTTAAGTTGTTATAGCAAAGCTGTTTGCGTCTTTGAAGCATTTTCAACTTCCATCTGGACTCTGTCATTATTAAATTCCACTAAAACCAAGCTGCACTAAATACTTATTGGCCCGTGACCTTATGTTTTCATGATTGAAATGGAAACATTAATGCAAATAAGGTGAGAGTGAATGACGTGGTTGTAGGTTTATTTCCTGTTTATTTTCACACTAGACTCATTGTCAAAATGACTCATATCGCATAAAAAGTATCCAAAAAAGAGAAGAGAGTTAAATTAAGAATTAAATTAATTAAAATTGCTAGAAATTATTTGAAAAGACCAAAAACCTAAAATGCATTGCAAATTAAATGACCTAAAATATCTAGTTTTAAACTTCATATAAGCAAACCCAAGAAACAGTTTTTGTATCCATAGCAACATGTTATGTACAACTGTGTATATGTTTTTTTTATTTTTTGGCTCCAGATGAAATTTATTATTTATTTTTATTATTATCTAAAATGGCCCTTTTGCTCTTGAATGTTTCACATCCCTGAACTGCATATGAACGCTTTTAATCTATGTTCTACACTCAATCTTTCTCAGGGTTGTTGGAGCAGTTCCCAGCCAACATGGTTAAAGGCAGTGTACACTGCTGCAATCAAACATGAAGTTCAAGTGTTTAATAGGGTTTTTCTTTATTATTAATGCTTCGGTTAATCATACAGCAAAAGAAAAGACATAGAAATCTATGCAAGGCCAAGCAAGTGGTCTAAGAAGCAAAGTCATGCCTTATAATATCAAATAAATAAAGTTGTTAATACAATAAATACATGAAAGATTAATAGGAGCCTTCTATAATGCAGGCTACGAGAAGTCGACTTCTGAAGGGAAGTACTGAGAAAAGGTCTGTATAGAATCATTATAGCACAACTACAATAATAATAATAATGATTGGAACAAAACCGTCCCACATGTTTGTCTTCTGAACACCATATCTATAAGATACATAACAGAGGATGGTCTAACAAAATCGAGATAACAAATCCTCTAGTTCACCACGGCCTCCACATCTCCAGCATCCCCAGGTGGGAGTTGTGGAGGGTGGGCCTTTCCTGACGCTCGGGGGCATGGCAGGCGGGCCCTTCTCTCTGGACCTGCCTCATCCCCAGGGGGTGTCCTCCTCTCAGGGGTGTTCCCGGGGCATCACGCCTGGGTGTCGAGGGTTGGGAGCCGGGGCGCTCCTCTTTGGACCTGGGCAGGGACTTCAGGAGGTGGTTGAGGAGACGAGAGCCCAGAGTTTTGTCCATCCAGTCACAGGTGAGGAGCATGTTGTGCACCTCGTGCATGCACTGGATGTATCCTGTGCTGTATCTCTGCTGGGCCTCCAAGTTCAATGTAGGATCTGAGTAGGACGAGGGAAAAAAAAAAAAAAAAAGTTACACCTATGGCACAGCGACCCCCAGTGGCGAAAACACAATCAGCATTTAATCTTTGGTTAATATTATTGATTGTCTTCTGCCAGTAAACTCGATAGGATCCCACGAAATGTCACTCTAAATCCTTTCTTTTCCATTTAATATATAGATGGAACACTGACACAACTATTATACACCTTCATTCCCGTGAGACATGATTATTTAACACCTTTATGAACTTCATAAAGCAGAGGCTGCTGCCCTCTGCTGCCGACTACTAACATAATCAGTGGGTTTCGAACAAACTTAATGCAACGTGTGCTTATTTGGAACAATGTCCCATCGAGTAAACACAATGAAAGAAAACCACGAAAGGTATTAACTCCACACACAAACAGACACGTCCACACATCTCTTACCGTTGAGTTTATTGTTTTGTATGTTCTGCAGATGTTTCACCGTCATCTCCAGGATATCTGCCTTCTCCAGCTTGGATTGCTGTGGAGAAACAAGCAGCCTTTGAGTTACCTCCGTCTTTCTTTTCCATTGCAGATGAGGTGAAATATGCGCAATGATATACTCACATCAAGTCTGAATGCTCCGATCACAGTTTCTTTCAGCTGATCCAAACAATTGTTTATCCTCTCTCGTCTCTTCCTCTCAATCAGCGGCTTTCTGAGCTGTGGATTAACGGAAGAAACGCTCGGGTTGGAATAAAACACACCGAAACGAGGCGCAGGAGATAACACGTGTTTTCCACAGTGAGTTATCTGTTTCCAAATGGGAAAATACCTTTCTCTCCTCCTTGGCACTGTGGTGTTTTTCCAGGTTGTGCGCCATGGATGAAGCAGTCATGGTTGTTTTTTTTGTTTTTGTTTTTTTTAAATTTCCTCCTTTGGTTTGCGCTGTCCAGTCTCTTCTCTTGTGAATCTCAGCGCGTCTCTAGGGTCCTCGGCGCGGCGCGACCCTCTTATTTATAGGGCGCAATTAGCATGTGAATGCTGCGTCTCTTTGGCTGCGGGATTTTCCCACACACGGGGCTCCCATCAGTCAAGACTGACAGGTCACTGGCTCCATTCAATAACACAGAGACCCGGCCTAGAAAGAGGAATTTTTTTTTTTTTGTTGCTCACAAGCGACAGATGTCCAGCATGAAACCATGCACTACCCTCCCTCCACCCACCCAACGACAAAAAAACAAAACAAAACAAAACAAAACAAAAAATCCTGCAGTTTCCTCTTCTCCCAGGGATGAACAAGAGTGTGCAATTACCGTGCTTTACTCCGGGGAGCCCCTCGCCCATTCTTCACAAGAGCAACACTACACTACCTGCAAAAAGGCCAAATCTATTTCCTCAAAGCGCACAGGGAGACACAATGACTGGACAAATCACATGAGAATAACACCAGCTCATGTTTATTTCATTATCATTATTATTATCACCTGCTATTCTGCACTTCATATTTGTGTGAGCCAAAGCTCTTTCAAATGGTGACATCTGTAAGTCCTTTCTGATCCATCACAGCTTTCCCTCTCCAAATTACGCTGTGTCTTCTTTGATCACACTGCGTATTCCAATGTCCGACATCTGCTGTTAACTGTTGGTGAGCAGATGTCAGATTGACCAGAACACCCCCCCACACACACACACACACACACACACACCATCCTCCACCTTTGGGTCCCTTAAAAGTGGGGGCCCGTGTTTCTGAGCCACGCGACTGCCAGGCGAATGCCGGGTCGTGGGAAACGGGGCCGAACAAAGGCCGCCATTCATCCAGACCTAATCAGCATGAAGAGAGTAATAACCCTCGGAGAGAGTGGACAGTCCTGCTGAGGAGGAGGAGGAGGAGGAGGAGGAAGAGGGGGAGGCTGTGGCAGGTGACCAGTAGATGGCTGGTGTCTCGGGGGCGGATCCAGGTCATTTCTAGGTGTTTGGTGATACCAATAAAGTCTAGGAGCCAAAAGTTACAATTGCTGTCTCTCTCTAATCCATCCGTCCGTCCGTCCGTCCGTCCGTCCATCCATCCATCCATCCAAACACACAGAGACAGAGAACCACACTCACATTCACATTCACGCCTAGAAGCTTCCAAAGGGGCTGTTAGTTTTGTATCAACCACACCAGCATCACCACATTCTACATCATGTAAAACAATGAAAACAACACAATTAAATATCCTTAAAGTGAATATAAGGACATGATAAGTCCAGTTCTGTACAAATTAATATTAGGTTTGAGTAATAATTTCAAGTTTTACAGTACAGATGCAACTATACACAATAAGTGACGTCATCGAGAACCAATGACAATCGAAGACTCTTTGTTTTTCCTTATTTTCTTGTTCCTCTGCCTTTTGGAATATTTTACCATCAGGCTGCTCGATCCACTTCAGTCTGACTTGCTCACTGATTTGGTTCTCCTTCATTGTCTCATTGAACTAAAAAGGAACATTATAGCACAAAGTTCAGTGTGAAACGGTTGGCGTTTGCATCATTCCTTTAACCTAGCAAGCACAGCAAGCCAATCAGAAGATGGGCTGCGTTTACATTACATTTGGGAATGAACATCCGATTTTGTGGTAGTTGGGGTGAGTCTGATCATGCAGACTCAGGAGCTCAAGATAGACTGTGCAGTAGGCTATCTGGTACTAAAAAGTCTGTATTCTGACAGAAATGAACAAAGAATCCTGCTTTTTGTTACAAAAAGTCATTCAATTATTAATGTTCAAGGAATTCTGCAACACAAAACAATTGTACCTGCTGCAGGAGGGCATCCTGTAGGTCTTCCAGGTTCAGAGGAGTCCGATTTGGTCAGGACCACTTTAATCCTCATATGCTTCATTGTTTCTAAAGTAAGAGACATTTTCTTAGAGTGATAGACACAAAAGCATTTTGTATGAGATTTCAGTTCCCAATATTATCTTATTACTCACCACTGCAGATAAAATAATATTTGTTGTTGCAAGGCCTTTCAGTCCATTTTGACGTTGGTTGTAGTGGCGCAATGACCAAAGACTTTGGCCGGCTTGGCCGTACCCCAGTTGTTGAATGAATTAATGTGCCTGGACTGACCATCCGACCACGTCCATGACAACCTGTGGTACCTGATCCTCGCGTTTCCATCTACTATGCTTGCAATATCATTGTTTTGCGACTCATTCCTTATACTGGCAAGGTCAGTGTGGTGCTTTCCTGAGTACAGCTGTGCACTGGTCCAGTTCATCATTTCACGCACCCAGATGTATCTGTTCTCTGATGAATCTTGAGGGGAAAAAATATGCAATTACACACTCACGCTCACACAAAATCCACATATGCAATGGACGATTATCAGTCAAAATTTCCCACGTATTGGCAGTTTAGAATCACTAACTGACCTTAGTATTTAGTATCACAAAGCTCATAAGGCATTTGGAAGGTCATGTTCAGAAACAGAACAATATGGAACACAGGAGAAAGGTTTCAGAGTCACTTGTGTCACACAGCAATAAACAAATGCAAAAGAGGTGTTTTCATTTACCATGAGTTGAAAGTGATGTTTTGAGTGTACGTTCTCTTACCATAGCACAGGACAGAGTTTCATTTATCTATACTACATTACAGTGAAATTATTGATGTTATTGAACGTTATTTCTAATAAAAATCCAATAAACTATGAACTGTGCGTTCATCTCTAGGGTCCGTGAGGTGGGCGCGCCCTCTGGCGGTCAATGACGTATTCGCTGAGACGCCACCGCCGCTGCTGCGATGACAGCATGCAGCCGCGCGGGGCGCCAGACGCCGCTGCAGTGACTGGAGCTCAGCTTGCTCTTGCTATGACAGCAGGTGGCCGCGCGGGGCGCCAGACGCCGCCGCAGTGACTGGAGCTCCGCCGCTGGCGTTACCAGTCGGGCTCGGAGAGAAAGCACTGGGAGGAAACGGGGCCGCACAATTAACAACAGTAACAAGGGGAGGCGACGGGCGAGGAAAACAAAGCCGCGCTTGTTCCGAGGAGCATCTGGCTTCGCCTCTTCGAGTCTGACACGTCGGGAGGAGCGGGAGGAAAAACGCCGTTCTCAAGGTACAGTGATGCGACCGAGACGCCGCGGATTGATATTTGCGGGCAGCTGGACGGGTTTAGCTCGACCTAGCTGCCGCTGCTAAACACGGGCATGGGCTGAAGGAGGCCCGGCTAACTGCGAGCTAAGTTGGCTAACTAACGTGCCTCATATCACGTATTTAAACTGATTTCGGTCAATGTAGCGCTTCTCTCAGACGTAGTTGTCGCTCCTGAAGCAGCCCGGGGTATTTTTGTCCGCGTTAGGGCCGGCCTGGGCCTCATGTTTGTCGACAACACAAACACACTCACACGTTGAACAAGGAAGCAGCAGTGTTGTTAGGTTGGACAGCGATTGAAACATTATAGGCCACGCGAGCTTCCTCACGGATAAAGTTAGCTGGATACTTCACTAAGCTGAATCCCACATGGCCCCAGCTCTGTGGTGCATTGTTGGTTTTTTATTTTAGCATCTGTATCACCCATTAAGTGTCCATTTTGTTAGCCTTGCACAAAGTTGGCAAGCTCACACACAATCACAAACCAGGCATGGGCTACACAGATGGGCGGTGCTCGCTGTCAGGCTCACGTTGGTAGACTGACTGGGCCATGGGTTTGGGGTCTGCTGTTTGGTTTTTTTAATCTTAAAGAAGAGTTAAACACGTATTTACAGGCTGTAAGTTTGATGTCACTAGCTTCATGAGGGAGTTTGTTGTAGCTGTGCTCGCGAGCTGCTGGCTTGTCAGCTGGTAGCAGCACATCTGCTGTGCGGACTGGAGGTCACGTCTAATGGAGTCACGTCAGCTTGTTTTCTGCTCCTTGAGTGTCTTTCTTCATTTTAAATGAGAAGCCCGCACTAACTGCTTTCCTTGTTGTGTTAGATTGGGCCAAACTCAGGCCCGGTCAGCGGCGGATCTGATGGTGTGACGTGTCCTCCGGTACACAACACCTGGTCATTTGGTTGTTAAACCCGCCATATGCGTGTCCGCCCTGCGTGCGTCACGGCCGGTGAAGCTGGTCAGGTGTGCCCAGGCGGTTCTGCCGTCTGCTGGCTCCATTAACGAGCATTAGCGCCTGTGCGAAAGACGGATTTGGCCACCTGGCCGAGGTGAGGCGTGTCCAGGTTAATGGGGAAGAGGCGAACTTGACGTGCTCCGGTCACCAGTGAAACTCGTTGCTTAGTTTTATTGCTGCTGTCACACGTCACACACATCATATATATGAAAAGGAGACTGCACCACACTATTCACTGGCTCCCGCGTTCCTTTCAACACGTGGACTCCATGCCAAGACATAAGAGGAAGTGTGTGAGCCCAGATTGTGGAGGATCTCTCAGGACAACAGGTTGGTGGTTTGAGACCCCTGAGATGTTAGTAATGATTGCGAGAACCACTATTTTAACCAAAAACACAGCTGAGATTTGATGTGAACTGCTGTGTTTTGCTCATTTGTGTTGAGGAGACTTTGGCTTTAGCTCCATGGTGTATGCGAGGCGGCTGGGTGGGTCAGGCTGTTGTGTAGATAAGAGCTCTTGTTAAGTTACCTTTTTCTTGAAGCAACAGTCAGATATGCTTCCCTCGTCAATCAGTTGCATCACTTCAAGCCCAATTCGTCCTGGATTCGGGGTTTTGTTAGTGCAAGTATGTGTTTTCTAACCTGTACCTGCTGAAGTGCACTGATCAGCGTGACTGTGTGTCATCTCCATTATCTTAGTCACTATACTGGGAGTGGACTATACAAAGGTCTGGGGCAATGTCACATATTGAGCTGGCATACGTCATAGTGACTATAACAAGTCAATCATTTACTTAAAATGACCAGTCGATCCTCTCTGAATCACTGCTTAATGAAGCTTTAAAGGTAAGAACTAGATATGATGCTTGAAAATGATCGAAACCTATAAACGGTCGTCAGGTTTGTTAGCATTTTTAACGTTCTCCGAATCTAATGCCATAGCAAATACCAGCACTTAGGTCTGTAGTGGCTTAACTCAGAGTTTGGCATCGGTACCAGCTGCCCTGCTGCTGTGGAAGTTACGCAGGTGGAGCCGATGGTGCTTTGTATTAGGACACAGAGTGCAGCTGTCTTCAAGCTTTCCTCCAGATGTCCGTACGAAAGGCACTCGAGATGAAAAATTAACCTTGGTATAAAAAATTCCTTTCCACAGGTGGACAGTCCGCTACCTGGTCACTCGTGGTAACTCTCCGCCATGCCTTTCCCTTTTGGCAAGTCCCACAAGTCGCCGGCGGACATCGTCAAGAACCTGAAGGACAGCATGACGGTGCTCGAGAAGCATGACATCTCCGACAAAAAAGCAGAGAAGGTGAGAAGCACCCGTGTCCCTCTGAGTTGTGGGATCCATTGCCCAAACCAGAGTTTGGCTTCAGAAATGTTGTCTAGCTTGTTGGCCAGGGATATTTCTGCACTGATGTATTCCTCAGATTTATAGCTTTATTTTGACTTTTAGTCCAAGACTATAATTTCTGGCATTGTTATTCAAATAATAAACAATTTAAAGTTTTGTCCATTTCAGAGAAAATGTTATGCATATATATAGAAAATGTCCTTTTTTCCCCACCTCAGTCAAAGTTGTTGTGATGTTCTTCTTCAAATGGAGCTGTGATTATTTACTCTATTGTGGACCTCAGATTTAAGTTTCATCTATTTTTCAAGCTTGAATATTTGTAGAGCATTCATGAAAATACTTGGATGTTGCAGATTTTAATCCCAGTCTACATAAAGTATACTCTTAACGTGTAAATCACACACAGAAAGGTTTTGGTCTTGGATTCAAACCCACAACATTCCCACTATGAGGCACTATGCTAACCACTACGCCACCTTGTGGTCTGCAACGGTTTCTCAATTCTAACTTCGAAATCTTGAAAAATTGGATCCAGTTCTCACTGGATTTCTGTAACAGTTTGAGTACCAGTGTCCTACTGTATGATTTGTCGTCTATTCGGCTGCTCTTTTTTTTTTTTAATACAGGGATTACAGCTTTCACCATAGACTGTATTAGTTGCATAAAACTGCCCTAAATATGACTTCCTAGAAACATTGCGCTTTTGTTTGAAATTTGAATCTTGCACACGATGGCAATGTTCAAACACTATTCTTTATATCTGCTTCATGCTTTTAACCGGACTGTATCCATGAGGTGCACAAGCAAAGAGAGTTTGGTATATCAATATTTTTGTAATTAATTTACAGTTGTTTGATTTTTGGGGGAAAAAAACATTAGAAATACTGAAGTGACCAAATATAGTTCATTTAAATGGTTAACTTCAGTCTCAGCCTCTGGATACTTTTAACATTCTGGTGCCAATGGCTGTTTTGCTAAAAATGCTACCGTTGCCACAATAAATGGAGACCCTGAGGAAAGAAGTTCTCTTTTGGAATTACACCAGCACTGATGTTGAAAAACCTTGTTTTTTGGCACATTTTGCAATATTCCACATTCAACTGATTCTTGCCTGTTACAAGCCTACTACTTTTTTTTGTTCTGTTTATAGTTGCTGCATTGCAGAGACTCTTGGCATCTTCAACGACTTTATCTTTGTCTGACAGGACCTGGACCAGAGGCTGCTGCTTTTTTTTCTTTTTCTTTTTTTCTTTTTTTTTTTTAGAAAATACAGTGCCCCAAGGCTTTGTTGTACCAGTTTCTGTAGAGCCGACATTTAACTGCTATTGTAAGGCCTTGTCCATGCATTCTGATTACAATGACTTAAAATAAAAAATCTTCCAAGCTTAGGCCTAGCAGGGGGTCTATTTAAACCCAGCGGCCATCCTTGTGGAGGAAACTGTGATACGTTAAGCCTATATTGGTCCCACAATGTGGTAATTTAAAGTGTAACAGCACCAGCTGTCTATTGGTTCTGGGATGGAATATGTTCTTTATGAGAGAGTATGCCTACATATTGTGTTTATACTGTTAGTCTTGTTTGTTATTTATTAAAATGAACATTTCGTCCTGATGCTTTACCTCTGTGTTGAAGTCCAGGAGCGTTTAAAAGTGTAAGAAGAAGAAGAAGAAACTTCCTGTGATGTCTGTTCTCTAATCTATCTGGGTTTTCGTTTTCCAGGCCACAGAAGAGGTGTCAAAGAGCCTGGTGGCCATGAAGGAGATCCTGTACGGGACAAATGAAAAAGAGCCTCAGACGGAAGCGGTGGCACAGCTCGCCCAGGAGCTCTACAACAGCGGTCTACTCAGCACCCTGATAGCAGACCTGCAGCTCATCGACTTCGAGGTGGGAGCTCGTGTCTGTGACGATGGTTGAGATGACGTGTGGGCTAACGTATGTTTCCAGGCCCTCCGTCAGCCTTGTGCTGTGTGGCAACGGCTGCTGCAGGAGTCCCTGACTCACCCCTTCAAAGTGTGACTCATGATGCTGTGTGATCCAGCTTGTCCTCTTTTTACACTCACTCATCCTCCATCCACATTCATCTGGAGAGGCTGAGAGTGAATTATAAATACCAAGATACACCTGTCAGTTTTTTTTTGTTCGTTGAATGTGTGCTTTGGTAGTTCGTACACCAAAAGTATTTATTGTTAAATAATCACACTGAAGATTTCTGTCTCATGGAGCTGGCAAATACGAAAGATTCTCATAGACTAGTGTTTATACACGTCGTCAGATGAAGCCACATGAAATTACATCCTGTTTTATTGACATACAATAAATAGGTTGAATATGTGTTATTTTTCTTCCCACCAGGGCAAAAAAGATGTTGCTCAGATCTTCAACAACATCCTGAGGCGTCAGATTGGCACACGGACACCCACTGTAGAGTACCTTTGCACCCAGCAGAATATCCTCTTCATGTTGCTCAAAGGGTAAGGGCACACACCTGGGACTCTATTACCCTCATGATTGTTATCACAAGTATGAAGAGCAGTTGTTTACATCGGTGTCGAAATGATCCGTCGACGTTCCAAGAAACATGAAGGAACTGCGTGTAGCTGTTTCTCGACTTGTTGCTTATGAAACGCAAAGCAAAGTAGGCAGTCCAATGCAGATTATAAACACATGGCAAAGTGATGCAGTTGGAAGAATGGCATGTTGAACCGCAGTAGCCACTGGTGTCTGGGATTGTTGATGGGGACGGTGGGAAGGATCAATTTAAAAAAAAAAAAAAAACTTCTTAGTGATTCTCCGGTTTTTCCAGAATTCCATTGCTCCAGATTCACTGTAACGTTGTCACATTCACTCCTTGTGTGGGTCCATCTAGGCTTGGATAAACATGCAGTAGATTAACTGATACTTTTCAGTTAGTCTAATAAAACTTAATAGACAGCGTTTAACTGTCTCTTGTATGACTGTTATCCAAGGAAACCTACACGTCATGCAAATACGCCCAATGTAATTGAACTAATGGGACTTGTCTTGTGCAGTGTGCTGTGGATTTTGACCTGTGTCATCTGTGGTGTAAACACAATTACCCTGCTCAACCTTTTCACTACACTTATTAATATTTGATTTAAGCATTTCCAGTTTTTGTTATGTTGGCACTGAGGTTAATTAAAAGTTAGACTTCAAATTAAGTAGTTTTTATCCTCGATCAAGACATCTGTATCCTGCCACAGCCCCTGTGATCTCTTCAGATTATCTTCATTGTGGCGTGCTTCCTTTTTATTGCATATTTGATTGCTTACTTTTATCAGTGACCTAACTACAACTGTTGCTACGGCGTGCTATTGATTCGTCATCTCATGCGTCTCAGCTGTTCTACAAGGTTCGAAATTATTCCATTATAGAGTTAATATAGAGTAAATTGGCTCGCTGGGTTGCAGTGAAAACGTTTGGGGAAAGCAGCTTCAAAACCTTTAATATTTGTGAAGCAGACAGACAAGGATCAAAAGGCTTTCTTGCCTTTGTTTCCAATGTAAACATTCAAAAGATTCTGGATTTAAATCTAATTACATACACAATGAAGGCAAGTGTTGATCCTTTCATGAAAACCGTGATCCAACCCAAACAGAGTTTTTTCCATTTAGTTTGAAAACCTTCCCAGCAGCTCGTGATACTTTAAGCCGTGCAGGACACTTGGCAGCTCACTCAGTTTCAGGAGACAGTGCTTCTCAAACAACAATAAAATAGTTTTTAAGTGTCCAGCATGAGTGCCAGTTTCTCTTCACGCGTTTTTTTTTCCCGCAGGTACGAGTCTCCAGAGATTGCACTGAACTGCGGCATCATGCTGAGGGAGTGCATCAGGCACGAGCCGCTGGCCAAGATCACGCTGGGGTCCGAACAGTTTTACGACTTCTTCAGATACGTGGAGATGTCCACATTCGACATTGCCTCAGATGCATTTGCCACTTTCAAAGTAAGTCGTCTAATGTTTACCTGCATGAATCCAGCCTGCGTCTGTGCAGTGAACCTCTCATCTCATCTAACCAAGGCACAACACAGGCTGGACATGTGTCCAAGAGAAATCCAAAACTAACTGATATCAATGATATGTTGGCTTCCTTACATCAGAGCCTTTTTTTTTTTTTTAAACATTGTACCCACTCTGAAGGAGCTTATATGATGGAAGCAGGTCTAATCAACACATACACAGAGAGATACTCGGGGACAATGGATGTGGAGCTTTTTGTATCTGCAAAAGAAGAAAGATGAATGAGAAGCTATGCTATCCAACTGATAGTTTAACAGATTTAGCTGCTTTTTTCCCCCAATAATAGACTAAGGATGCACATGACTGGCTGGGAAAAGTATTAAATGTCCGTCTCCTCGCAAGTCGGCAGTAGAATTCTCAGTTTTAGCATTCAGGCTGTGACGGCTGTGCTAATAGCCACAGTTCGGCCAGTGCGACTGTTCAATGTCTGTAATATCAGATGTTAAAGACATTAAACCGTCTGCTAAAGGCAGCATTTTCATTAATGATGATGCAGTCTTGCTTTTGTAACTGCAGCGGTTTTCCTAATCCATTTGAAAAGCTTTATCCCTGCCATTCACACTACAGCTGAGGATGCATCTCTTTCTTTCATGAAGTTTATGGTTTTTGGTTTTTCTTTCATTCATTTCATGCATCTGCAAAAATGATTTGTGCCAGTGCTGGTTCAAAGTGACCACTGAGCTGAACGCACTTTGTGTGTTTGCAGGATCTCCTCACGAGACACAAACTACTGAGCGCAGAGTTTCTGGAGCAGCATTACGAAAAAGTAAGTGTGATTAACAAGGAAAAGGTTTCATCAAAGATGTTTTGTTCAACGCAGTGATAGCTCTATAGAGTGGCTCGATTATTTCACCCTTATGAATATATATATATATTTTCTTGTTTGGGAATACTCATCAGTGGAATAAATACATGGAAATAAATAATAGTTATTGGGCCTGCAGCTGTGACTGGACCAGCCTTGATTATTAGAACACATTCTGTATTTATTTATATATTTTTGGGCTACAACAGGATTCTCTCTGTCAATCTGGCCTTTTCAGCTCCTTGGCTGTCCTTTTGTGAACACATCAAACAAACCATTTGGGACATAATTTGCAAGCGGAGGATACAAAGTAGTCGTCAATTAGCGAGCAGAAAATCCCTAATTTTCCTGTCGTCATGTTTTCACACACGATTGACGTTTAACTGTGAAAAACCACTACATGGCTCATTTAGATGACTGTCTCTCTCTCTCTCTCTCTCTCGCCCTGACGCCCCCCCATCCCTTTCCTGTTTTCCCCATCCTCTCTCTACCCATCTCTCTTTCTTTCTGCCGTTTGCTTCAGTTCTTTAGTGAATATGAGAAGTTACTCCACTCTGAAAACTACGTGACTAAAAGGCAGTCGCTGAAGGTAAGCAAGAGTAAACAGGGGTCATGTGGTAGTGCAACCCTATTCACAGAGCTATTTAAAGATGGGGTCTGTCTTGTCATGAGTGTTGGGTTTCTGTGACTCACTTTCTCTCGAGAACTGTGCTGTGACTGCCATCTAGTGGTAGAAGTAGGAATTACTGAGATCCAAGGCTTTTTTTCCTCTGCGCTATGGGCTTGACTGTTCAGTTTGTAATGGTAAAGCTGTAGTACGGACAAGAGGTTTTTAGGGTTAAAGGAAAGTCTTTGTGTCATTGAAGATGAACCGTTCTGTCTCTCTGTGTAGTTGTTGGGGGAGTTGCTCCTGGACCGGCACAACTTCACGATAATGACGAATTACATCAGCAAGCCGGAGAATCTCAAGCTAATGATGAACTTGCTACGGGACAAAAGCCGCAACATCCAGTTTGAGGCTTTCCACGTTTTTAAGGTAAAACCAAAGCGCCGGTCCTTGGTAGAGGTGCGACCATGTTTATATGATGTAGCAAAGAATTCATGTCAGAATAATTATCCTGCTTTAGATATTGATTAATGTTGGGATCAAGTTTGTCACACGTTTTGACCAGTGAAGTAGTCTTAGTTTTATGCCGTGCAAGAGAAAGTATCAAAACATTTTGAATTCCTTAGTGTTCTTTATTAATCGGTAATAAAGTGTGATGTGATCCACAAAAACGAATAATGTGCTTGAACAAATACCAACTAGATATATTATTTGTCTTTATTGAACATATTGACGGAACATTCCCGGGGTTCTTGTCATATTCATTAATTATCAGGTTAAAGGGCTGTTCTGAATCATGATTTAGGATTGTTTCTGTTGTTTTAGTTTTTCTCCAAATACATATCTGCTTTATATGAATGAATGAATCAATGCCTGAATTAAACGAGTGAACTGAGTGGAGAATTAAAAGAGCACAAACTACAGGAGAGAGAGGCACATTACAGATGTATCTGGTTTTTTTATCACGTTAAACCCATCCTCTCCTTCTCCCAGGTGTTTGTGGCCAACCCCAACAAGAAGCAGCCCATCCTGGACATCCTGCTGAAGAACCAGACCAAACTCATCGAGTTTCTCAGCAGGTTCCAGAACGACAGAACGGAGGACGAACAATTCAACGACGAAAAGACTTACCTGGTCAAACAGATCAGGGACCTCAAGAGGCCCACACCCCAGGAGGCCTGAGGACCAGCGGCGAGGTGCAGGGAGGAGCCACCAGGACCACGTGTGGACCGCTTCCTGGAAACGGACCCGGCAGCAGCCGCTGTTCTGCTTTCTGGACAAAAACTCCGGGAAACCAAACAAAACAACTCGCCCACTTTACAGCTCCTTGGGAAGTCGCCAGCGCCTCTGCTCCTCAGAACATTTGGGTTTCATTTTCTTTTCTTCAGTCTTTTTTTTTTTTTTTTCTTTCCTTCAGAAGAAAATGAGAGAGAGAAAAAAATAGTTGCTGCTGCTTCCTTGCACATTGAGACATTTAAGGTTTAATATATTGACCCAACAGTCCAACCCAACATGGTGACAGGAGATGTCTGAATTTAAAATAAGGCACACGCACACACACGTTTACACACAACAAGCGACTAGAGTAGACAAGATTATACATGCCCCATCGAACAATACTGGATCAGTTTATACACACACACACACACACACACACACACACACACACACACACACACACACACACACACACACACACACACACACACACGTGCGCTGCAGGAGTGTGCGCGACATCCTTGCAATGAAAATGGTACGAGCAAGTTGAACACTGGTGTGATCGTTGCATGCCTTGAAATGTGACAGATCTGTGGCAGCGCTAAAATTAAAATATTATAAAAGGAAAATGGCCCCGCCGCCCTGATGTCCCCCAGCCCCGCCGCCCTGATGTCCCCCAGCCCCGCCCCTCCCCTCCCAGTCCCGATCCCACCGAGCGCCCGAGTTCAAAGTGGTAGAAAATCCTGCCGCATTACAGCTTCCATGCCTTCATCCAGCCGAGCAGCAGTGTTTTTATTTTTTACCGAAGCTGAGCTCTCGTTTACCTCCCGGGTGGGGGAGGGAGGAGGAAGAGGAGGATTAGGAGGAGGGATACAAGGTGGAAATTTGGAAATACATCGTCATTGGGTCATTTTTGTTTTCTCCGACAGGGTGAAAGTGTACATATACCTTTTTTTTTTTTTTTTGCTTTGTAGATTTTTGTTTAACCTCGACATGAATATATATTATATATATATTACCTTAAACTTCACATTTTAGGTTAATTTTAATCACATTACTTTCTAAATCATTGGGAAGGAAAAGACGAACTACTCAAATGACTTTTTTTTTTGTTTTCCATTTCATTTTCCTGCTGGAATGGTTTGCTGGTGGGGTTTTTCTCTTTGTACATAACTTAAAGAGCCAGCTCAAGTTTAGCTAACCTATAGGATATTAACAATTTGTACAGCAGAGGAATGTCATGGTGTTGTTGGCTCTGGTTGCGCAACATTAAAGTCCACGTGTTTGGGCACTTTTTGCAAGGTGCCGGGCAATTAGCATTACCTAACGGAATCAAGGGTTGTGAGTCGCCCCCCCCCCCCTCCCCCACAGACACACACACGCATGGGTATTTGGGGAGTGATCTCGGAGTGCTGTGCGAACCCCCACAGGGAGTGTGCTTCAGGGGTGAACTCGTCACATCACATCCTTCTGTCCACCTTACTTACCCTCGTCTCCTCTGATTCCTCTCACAGGGTTTATAATTCCAGTACAATGAGGAGTGCAAAGCATTGTGGGTAGCAGAGTACATTGGGCGTTTGTCCTCCCAATTGGAAACGGCAGAGTTTCTTGCGTGACACACTCGCAATGCACAAAAACGGGTAAATGTGATCCGAACTAAATCCCACCGATCCTCCATTGAACAAGCATGTTGCTCTGCTGGCCGTGCATGATGCTGTACTGAAGATGTTGTACTGGAATTGTTTCCGTTTTCAGTCGTATTTAACAACATGGCAAATGTCCAGCTGAGCTCTTGGCTATATGGCTGTAGGCTGACTTTTTTTTTTTTTGTTGACTCCAGCTTCAGCATAGAGCGTGTGGGTGCTTTCAGAAGTGTCAAAGGCCTGGGCCCTACAATGGAAATAAGGAAAAAAAAAAAAAACACATTTGGAATAAAAAAAAAAAAGGGTGTTTTGATTTTCTTCCTTTGCACTAAACTCACTTGTCAAATGTGTCGATGCTTGATTATCAATCGGACATCATCTCGGTACACAGAAGTAAGATTTGCTCAGGTAAATAACCTCTTATTGTGAAAACAAAGTTGAAAGGTGCATCGTTATCTTATCTCTGTTGAAATTCCTTCTTTTCTTTCTTACCCGTTTGAACAACGGGGATGAGATCCCAGCTCATGTTGTGTGAAGGAAAAGTTCATGAGAGGTCACCACATCAGACAGAAAGTGGTAAACTACTGCCCCTCTGGAATATTTGTCAATCTTCATTTAATCGTGAAAAATACAAACATTTTAATTTACAAGCACTGGATTGGAAATATGTGTTTAATAGTCCTTGACAGTAATGGTCGGGTTTATATACAGAGGTGTGACAATAACACCCCCCCCCACCCCCCCACCCCAACCACCTGCTGGCCTAGGAAACATGCAAACTCCACACAGACCGGGGGACCTGTGGTTATCTGCAGCATGTCCTGTGTTATACAAATAAATCATTTCTAATCATCAGTGATTATTGGCTTGAAAAGGTAAAGAACTTTTTTTACATAGCACTATTCAGACAAAAGGCAATTCTCAGTGCTTTGCAAGGAAATATGTGAAAACAACGTGATAAGAATCTTGGATTAAGAATATAAAATACTTGAAAACCGTTAAGGGCATAAAAAGTTAAATATATAAAGTTAGACTGTTTAAGATAGATGTAATCAAATATTTTAAATGTATTATCAATGGAAAGCCTGAGCAAATATTTTAAGTCCTGATTTAGGGAGTGTCTGGTGTTCCACAGGTGAGGAGTGTTTGAACTAAAAGCTTCTATGAAACCTTTCTGATGGACTTCAGGAGCGTTTTAAATTCTAGTAAATCTGACAAGAAGAAAGATTTTGAAATGGATCTTTTGACACACGGGCAGCCAGAGCGGAGACTGGATCTTAGGTGTGATGTGCTCCACCCAGATAGATCCACAACATCTCTTCTTTTGCTCCAGCTTCTTCATTCTGGAAGACGCACGTTTGAATTGTTTTTGGGTTGCGTCATTGTGTGAATGGTCACACTTTAGTGAAGCGAATCTTTCTTATTATTATTCTGACTTCTTCCATCTGGTGCTATTTCTCCTGTAATCTTTAACTGATTTGAACCGTTCAAATATCAAAACGTGCAGCTTGTTCATGAGACGAATGTTATGCTGTGTGCTTTATCTTTAACCGTTTAAACTGAAAAAAATTACACAAAAATATGAAGAAAAATGTCCCATAAAAGAGGATGGGAAAGGCACCTCATGGAGATTCCTCATCACTTCCATCAGCATTACAGTTCAGCTTTATTCAGCTTCAGCATTCACAGTTACATTTTCTTCTGGAAATGCAAACCTCAGATTTTTATTATTTTTGTTTTGGGCATGTGACTAGTCCAGGCACTGTTGGGAGCACATACATAAAAAGCAAATCAAAACGTGCAGGAAATTCTTTAATAGTGTGCTTTGACTTTTGTTAAAAATTCGGCTCACCCGAAAAAAAAATAAATAGCCGCAAAATTTCCCATAGATACAAAGTGGATGGGAGAGGCACCTCATGGAGGAGATTAGATCAGGTGACAGGTTAATCAGATCACGTGACGCAATAATGACAACTCGTGACAAGAGGCAGACACACAAAAGTGAAATTTTGCAGTCTTTGATTAGTGTATATGCTTTATTAGAGATCTGGAACTTCACTGCAGAGAATTGAGCGGACTGGCCCTTTTATAAAAGCTGATCTGGAAGAGAGAGAGAGAGAGAGAGAGAGAGAGAAAAAAGAAAAAGCCAGCAGCAGCGACAGCGGCACACTTCCGGTGGGTAAGGACGAAAACAGAAGCAGCCCAGCAGAGAGATCAGAAGGCGGCCCGTCGACCAGTCGAGGAGGACTCGTTTGGAGAGAGAGGTGGGCAGCTACCTTTAAACTCAGAGCACGGAGGAGGAGGAAGATTCTGCAGCGAGGCCATGGTGAAGATCAGCTTCCAGTCTGTGGCGGGACAGAAAGTGGAGAAGGAGGGCGATGGCGACAAGACCGAGATCCTCATCCCGCATCCGCTGGTGGGTTGGAAGCGCGTCATTCTCATTCAGATGGTTGATTAAGAAAAAGAAGAAAGAGAAAAAAGAAAGATGCATTTATGTGTAACGTGACGCATGCATGCATTCATGCTGCACCTGCATGCACCTGCAGCCTCAGCGGGGGGGAGGGAGGGAGGGGAGGGGGGGGTTTGATAGGATCCATCGCCATTTGGTCGGAAACAAAACATGTCACTGCTGCGCTGTTTCCTCTGCGCCAGTGCGCGCAGTGCAGGTTATCACTGTAAATGCATGACCTGTCTTTGTTCAGGACTACAGTGTGGATCATTTGATTAAGAAAAATAATGCAATTTAATCTATAATCTGATTCTTGTATTTGTGTCTATTGATGGTAGTGGGTTTTTCTTTTTTCATTGTTGTGCTGGTTCAAATTGACCCCTCTTCCCTCCCCTGCATCAGACACCGTTCCCAGCTTTAAAAAAAAAAAAAAAAAAAGCACAAAATGCGGAGCTTCAGCTGACAAAATGGCAGATGGGTTGCTGTGGTTTGCAGTGCATGCAAGATAATTTATCAGAAAGAAGCAGAGCGGTGCAGTCCTGAACTTTGCTGTGACAGCAACCGATCGCCCCTCATCAAAGATACATGCTTCAGCCCCGGTGATCCCCTCATGGAATATAGATGGAGGGGAGAGGAGCATGCATGCAAAGTGAGGATTGCAGGAGTGCAAAGCCGCAGCTGCTGAAATTTGCCTATGCAAATGTATTTAGGAGAGGGGCCTCATGATGTGGCACGCTCTCAGCTGGCGTGAAAGAGCCTTAGTGGGACCGGAGAACACAAAGAAGTCACAGAAATGTGTCTGTTCGCACATACACTGTTCTCTCCTTGTCCTCGTCTACCCTCCGTCTCCAAGATGCCCCCTCAAAGAACAGTGTGTGACACATGAAACTCTGCTCGTACGCACTGTCCTGGTATCCGTCTGAATGTGTCCGCCAAGCAGCGTGGAAACAAAGCTTCCAAACTCTTTTTTTTTCTTTTCCAAAAACACTTGCTCCTACATGGATTCTCATCATAATGTCTTTGAAGTTGTTTCTCTATGCATGCAGTCATTGTTTCTTCCTGTCAAAGCTCTGGCTGAGAATAGCAGCCTTTTGTTGTCTGTTTCTCTCCGGAGCTGCTTTTGTTTTGTTGCGCAGGATAAATTATTATTTCACCTTTTCGTTATGCCTCCGGCGAGCGCTGAGCCGCTCTCTCACCGTTACTCATTATTGTTGTAAATAGAAGCACCGGATGAGGGGGCTACTATCAGTGTGTAGCGCCACCCTGCCAACGCAGGTTTGGCACCGACAGATGGGCTGCGAGACTGGAGGCGTCTGGGAAGATTACTCACCATCTCAGCTGAGTTTTTATTACCAGGCTCGCCTTCATCCCTTCCTCTGGCCGGGCTCAGCACGTCTGATTCCTGCTCCAAATGCTTCTCTTTTTTTTTTTTTTCTATTTTAACAGTTAATTCAGATGCTTTTCAGCTTGTCAGAGGACATTCTGTAATGAGATTTACTATAAGTGCTTGTCAATGTCTCCCTTAATTGTTCTCGTATCGTTTGTTCCAGGATGAGGACGAGCTCGTCCTGCCCTTGCGGCCAAAGAAGTCTCCCCTTAATGGCCTGTGCTGCCTGACATTTGGTCTGGTGGTCTTCATGGCCGGCCTGGTCCTGGCTTCCATCTATGTATACCGCTACTACTTCATACCTCACGTGAGACCTCACTATGCTGCAATGTTGTTATTTTCCAAGTTTGCCGTTTGGATCAAGTCCTGTAAAAACTCGCCCCCTGACGTCAGTATAATGTTTGCGTGCAGATCCCAGAGGAGAACCTGTTCCACTGCAGGGTGCTCTACGAAGACTCTGTGTACGCGCCTCTGCGGGGGCGTCAGGAGCTGGAGGAAAATGTCGGCATCTACTTGGCCGACAACTACGAGAAGATCTCCGTCCCCGTGCCTCACTTCGGCGGCAGCGACCCCGCTGACATCATCCACGACTTCCATAGAGTGAGTGTGCGCTCGTGCTTAAAGAGCGGAGACGCCACACAGTTTATTCTTCACGGATGGCAACTAGTTACCACTGTTTAGGAATTCACAAACTATAAGGTCACTTCTTCTGGAAAAAAACAAAAGGTGTTGTCATGTTCTTGCAGATCACAACAGTGTCAGCGATTCAGTTGAAGCTGTTCTTACCCGAGCTCTTTGTGGGAATGAAACAAAACCACTGTGACTCATTTCATTTACAAGGCAGCGTATCTTCATACGCACAGACAATACTATGGAAGGGCTGTGTGTCCATTCTCTGAAACAGTGGGGGAAAAAATGTCTACTCGCTGTGGAAACGACAACAAGACTGTTTGTAGTAATGTGTCGCACTGCGCGCCGGCTTTTCATGAACTGAACTCTTGAGTCCTCCAAGTTGCCCTCAGTTCACTCTTTGACTGCTGAGCTGAAGGTCGAGGTTAATACACGAAAAAAAGGACTCATACTGATGTAACATGTAAAGCTTGTGAAGTGATCTCAATGTCTCACAGGGTTTGAATATTAAGACACAAAAATCTTTTGTTCCTGTCTGGCCTCAGAGGGAGGAAGAGGAGGATCTTGGCCGTGATTGGCTCATCCCAGTGTCGGCGATGATAAATGGGGCCAGTCACAACTCCATAACACCCTGCAGCCTGAGGTGTAATTCTCAGAGTGAATAATGGATTGATCTACTTGTTTACTGGTCAGTTGTCAATATTAAAAAAACAAAACAACAACCCGCTGACTAACAAACCTTGGACCGATGCCGAGCAATGCCACATGACCTGGTCTGGTTTATTTGAAGGTCGGTGCAGCGCTGTGGGGGTCATGGATATTCTCGAGGGCAGTGTGTCAAATTCTAATCCTGGAGTCGTCGTAGTTTAGACGTCTCTCTCTACTCTTAACACACCTGAGTCTGAAATGTGTCATCATACGTCTGCTATGAAACCAACTGCTCACTTCCATCAGCAGTTTGGGAGCAGTTAAAAACCTCTGAAACAAGAATGGACGAGGACACATCACTTGTTCAGACTGGCGTGATAAGTGCAAACCCACTGAAGTGATCACATAAGGGAGGGATGAGTTTATATTTTTCTTTTCTCGAAGCATTTTCACTAGCCTTCGTAACTTCCTTCGTTTACTGAAATCGTAACTTGTGGTTTCGAAATTCTTCAGTCTTCCGCCTAATCAGCAGAAACTTGATGTCCACACATCCTCAGAATGCACTGTTGTGCAACATTTGCTTGTTTTCCCATCGCAAGAGACGAGACGGATGTTCTGGAAAACACATTATGTGTAGTTTTCACTGCTGGGACAGGGAATGTGGGAGTTGATACCTAAAATGTGCAAACTATACTGAATGCAGAGCTTATGTGTTGGGGGACACATTTGCAATTGTGGAAATTTGTCTTTTTCTTTCCTGCAGCTTCCATATCACCTTCTCAATATTGTGTTTGTTCATCAAGCAGTGTCGGTATAAAGATGTCATTTGGAGAGAAAGCTTTTGGCACGTAGAGGATTTACAGAGTTAAATTATTTATTAGAGCTTGCCTGACAATAGATTTCAAGGAATGCTGCAAGAGAAACCCCAATATAATGAGTAGCCTCATGAATCACTTGAAGAAATCGTTCTGATGTGATGTAAAAGTTGTTTATTTCCTGAATTCTGTGCTTATTTTAAAGAAGCAAAGCCGACACTCGCCAAAAAGAAACATTTGTCCCGTATCCAAGTTCCTCCCACCAGACTTCTGTATGTGCATGCAACCCTGTCCGCCTGCTCCTGGGCAAGCATCTGTGCTCCTCTTTTGTTTCTGGATCACTTGCCCTGTGGCTTCCTGAGCGATTTGCATCATGGTCAAAAACGTCTCCCCAACCAATTGAATCCATGTCACCTTCCTACGCCACTCAAGTGACGCACCGTTGAAGGTTAATGGACTTGACGTGAGGTCGAGCCTCAGGCTGTTTAGTGTCTCCTCGTTGTCAATCCAAGAAGAGAGAGATGGTTTTTTGTTGTTGTTGTTGCAGGGATGTTCAGACACTGAATCGAGAAGGTGAAGAAACATTCTTGATTCCTCGGCTGAAATGCCATCCCACTGATATGATACGAGTTATGATTGGTCTCAAAAGTCAGGCAGATTTAAAAAAAAAATAAAATAAATGTATGTCAAGAGGTGGTGCAGAAGTATTTCAGTGTTCTCATTGAAAATTTGAGCTGCACCCTACAGAAGTATGATTTCCCCCACTGATGGGGAAATATCCTGCCCACAGCTTGAACAATGAGGTCGGCTTGCTGCCACACTCGGTATAACTCGGTGTAAGCAAATGTAAAGGCTACTCAAACTCATAGTGTCAGTATGTTAATATAACTTTTTTGTGATTACAGCAGTGTTGGTGAAACATTTCATTTTATATCCGAGATATTAAGATTTAGGCCTGATTAGTGTTTTTCTGCCTCTTATAACATGAAAGTCTGTCTAAATTTTGGGCAATTTTTGATGGCAGCACACCAATTTTAACAGCAACTTAATTTGTATATAATTACCAGGAATTGTTGCCGTCAAGTAGAGCTGGAAATTGATAAATTGCCTTATTTTCCAGGGACTGACGGCCTACCATGACATCGCCTTGGACAAGTGCTACGTTATTGAGCTGAACACCACCATTGTGATGCCGCCGCGGAACCTTTGGGAGCTTCTAATCAATGTCAAGGTAACGAGACTCTTGACTCGGCCACATTCACGAGCACCATTTTACGAAGGGTCCTTCAAAAGTTAACAAGAAAAACACACGATACAAGTGATTCTCTAAGGCAGCTGTGTAGAAAAACCGACATTGAGACTCTGTTTAGAGAAAAAGTGAAAATGCCTGTTTTTTTTTTTTGTTTTTTTTTTCAGAAAATAATCACGTTTACACGACAACGTTTTGAAAATGATGCGCGATTAAACGGAAATATAGCAGCCTTTCAGTTGCCTTTTCCCCTCCATTTCCACGGAGACGGAGTTGGAGCCGTTGTCAAAAAAGTTGCGTTTTCAATGGCTCTGAGCATCGTTGTCGTGTAAACAGACACCCAGAACGCAACAAAAGTTTGCCGTTTTCACTTGAAAACGTTGTCGTGTAAACAGGGCCTTTAAAGTAATCGAGCCCCGACCTGACCGGACTTGTAATCACACTTTTCTCCACTAGTCTGTGTATTGAGTTCCGTCAGCCTCCATTTATTTTCTTCAGATCTACAATATAAGAAACCCGCCGATGCTGAGGTTTATAGATTAAACAGCCGACCAAATGGCGAAAGTTCTCTGTAAATGTCTAAAAGAGGAGTTCATGTCCTTTATGCACAGAATTTGCTGTGTGCATTTCAAACGTTGCATTTCTGTCTTTACTAGTATTTAAATCACTGTCGAGCCAAATGCTCGGTACATGTTAAGATGTAGGATGTTTTGTTTTTCTCTTATGATTAGTCACATGACCCCCCTCTTTATACTGTTCTGGAGCATCAGCTCCTCTCCTAAGTATTCCCCACTGAGTATGTTATTCTTGTGTCTTTACCTCCTGCAGAAGGGAACATACTTGCCTCAGACCTACATCATCCATGAAGAGATGGTGGTGACGGGCAAAGTGCACAACCTGCGTCAGCTGGGACCGTTCATCTACCGCCTGTGCAACGGGAAGGACACGTACCGCCTGAACCGCCGCCTCACCCGCAGGCGTAAGTTGTAGGACTTAATGAAAAAGCTTTTAAAAAGCTGATTAGTGGTGGCGCAGGCCTGTGCGTTTTGTTTTTGGAACCCAGCGATGGAGCTTTATTGTTGAAGGTATTCTCACATACTGATACTGAGCGACATTTGCTGATCCTCTCTTATCTCTGTCGCAACCCGCTTTTCCTCATGCAGGCATCAACAAGCGCGAGGCGAAGGACTGCCACCACATCCGCCACTTCGAGAATACATTTGTGGTGGAGACTGTTATCTGCGACGAAGCGTGAGCGCGACCGTCATCCGTGTGATTCCCACCACCCCCAACCCCACCCAAAGGCACATCTCTGGCCCCCCACCTCCCCCAGCCACTGTAGCACCCCCCCCCCCCCCCCCCTCTGTTTATCTGGTCACGTCTCAGTTGCACTTTTTGTTTTTATTTGATTTGGAAAGGGGAACTTTCTCTGTTGTCCCCATAGGTATTATTTCGTTTTGAGTGTGATGCAATACTAAGCGTCTGGTTCTATCACAGGATTTTCCATGTAGCAATGTCCTCGAGCCAATACTGAACCATAATTTCCAGACCTGTGCTCTTCCTCACTGGGGATTAGTCGGATGGTTACTGTTGTCAGGAGAGACACACCAAACGCCATGTGTACTTAGTCGTTTTGTTGTTTTTGTTTTGCCCTGGAGGTTACTTTGTGGCTCTTAGTTCAAACAGGCATCTGTGCAAAAACAAGTCTTTTCTTTCCTCTGTTTTGAGTTCTGCTTCTCATGGTCACTGTAATGTTAACATGTAATTGCCGATGACTTGCTTGCCTCTTTTCCTCTTGCCTGTCTATTGAGTCCCATCTTTCCTTCCTGGTACATTAAAAGTTCGACAAGCCTGCTTTGGGGCATTAGAGTGCATTCATTTGTTAAATAATTCTGTATTTCTTTAGATGGCTTTTTTTTTTTTTTTTTTTTTTTTTTTTTTTTTTTTTTTTTTTTTAATTAGGCTTTTCCTCCCAATTTCACTACATTTATGAATCATTTCACTGTAATCTTTAGTTTTTCTTCCTGCATGTGTTTATCTATAAGAGGAAAAGAAAAAAAAATGGTACTCATAGAATGTTTTGTAAAACAATGATTAAAGCCTTAGTCCAGAGTCAGAGATTGGACTAAAGTCAGTACATCTGAAAGGGAGCATATTATATCATATGTTAGCTTCATAAAACTAACTTTGATCTGTATATTTTGTCTGCCAACAAACTGTCTGTGAATAAAGTAGTAAAAATGATCCACTCATGCTTTGCTCTTTAATGCTACATGATAAACCCACCTAAAATAATTTGGAACTTAATAGGCTCAAGGATTTCAAGGCTTCCGATAACATGAACAACTACGGGCACATATTCAGTTTTTGGAATCTGAAGTTATCCTCTAAACGCATTCTTTTTTTGAGAAGAGACCTTGAGAAAACTACACATGCACAGGAAGAACATGCAATCTCTACGCAGATGGAGCCCAAACTCAAACCAGGGGTCAAGTCAACTTTATTTACAAAGCACATTTTTTTGAAAAATGACCAAACTGTTTCACAGTTCATAAGGAGCTAGAAGACGATCTGTGAGGAAATAAACGATGCCACACATCTACTAGAACTGAAAGCCAGAAAATGCGCACGTGTCTTCAGAAGGCACTTGAAGGTATCGGGAGACTGAGCAGTTCTAATTTAAAAGCTGCGCGAGCCAAACACAAACACACGGAGGAAAAGAGCGCATAAGGAATTTGACATTTTTGACACTTTGACGTAATCTTGGTTTTTCACATTTCCATCACACATCTGACGAGCACCAAACCTCTACTTGCACCACATTCCAACGCGTGAGCGAGGACCCGTTCAACGCTGCTATTTATTTAACATTGTCCTGTCATATTGACATTTTATCTCCTATGCTATTTGTTCTGTTTTTGTTTTTTTCTGTGTGGAGCCATGTTGCAACAAATTGCTTCAGGGATTGATAAAGTATTTCTATTCTATTTGAAACCTTTATGATGTATAATAGTAACATTAAAAGTTGCCTAAATAAAGCATTTTGTTTAATCGATAAATCTTTTTAAAGAATCCAAGGAATTTATTTTCCTTGAAGCATTATTGATGTCAGCTAAGCAAGATTACAATAGAATTTATTTTTCATGCATAACCAACTTTCAGACTAATTTCTTGATGAGAAAATGAGGCAACAAACAACAATGCAAACATTCAAACTTTGTTAAATTGTAGCACATCCAATCCATTGTCTTTTATAGTCTGGTTTATTATTGCTGCAAGCTGTTTGGATCCACAATAGAATAGAACGCCTTAGACTTCCTGTGTTAGTTACATACTTTCAGTATTAAGAGTTTGGTCGAATTTTTGACTTTTTTCATCACACTAAAGCAGATTTCATCATGGTTAAAGGGCTCTAATAAACTCCCAATGAAATCAGTAAAAAAAAGGGTGTTTTAATAAAAAACATGGTTTGCCCTCTATGTGTTTCTTTTCATCCCGATTTCTTATCAAATCCAAATGGAAAAGAAAGAAATTCTTGCTGAGAAAAGGCACATATCTGATCTCTGACCCCTGACCTTGGACCCCCTGACCCCCTGACAGCTGACCTTTGCGCACTGACCCCCTGACCCCTGACTCTCGTAGTGTAGCAGCATTATGGTGCAACAAACATAATTTAGTTTTTATAGTGTAAACATCTTTTTTCAATTACAACAAATCAGGATTTTCTTTCCCCACTCACTCAAAAATACACATTGTTCTTCCATAGAACAGCATTGATTGACCCCAAACCAAGAAATCCATCTTATAAATAATGTTTGAAATGTGATTTTGTTTTTGAGTATGGTTTGAATTATTATCGTGTTTGTTGTTGTCTGAGTTTGGATCTTCTCCTTCGAGGCCGCGCGCTAAACATCAGACTGAAACATGCGTCAATGCTGCATTTAAAGAGACGAGTCAACAAAAAGACAGCCGATGCTCCTCCTGCCAGTCCACTGCGCCTAATTGCATTTGTAACAAATACTTTTGGATCATCTCAAATCTGCAGAAGGGGTAATCCAGATCTTTACAGTCTGCTGTGGGATTATACTGATGCCCCGCCATCTGGTGGAGCCTTGGACCTGGTCTCCACTATTAAGGCATTCGCCAATAAGACAAAAGCCTGAGACACATAAAAGGATTCATGACATGCAAAGCCCGTAAGAGGGTCAAATGAAGGTAAAACCAAAATAAATGAAAAAGGTACGATTAGAAAAGCAGGGTGTTACACTAAGCAGTGTTTCCACTATTGTTTGACATGCATACACACCAAACGTTCAACCCCAAATGTTTTAGAAATTAATAAGATAACTGAGACTGTATCTTATTCATCTTAAACATGAAGCAATAATGAGGAAACCGTGTCTTACACATGATGAGGAAACGGTGTCTTACACTGTGGCTTGAAAACTGACTTCTTGTTATTTAACAACTTCACAGGTGTAGACGACCACAGCCATTCCCTTCTTTCATGAGAAAACTAAATATAATCGAATAGAATCTACCATGTAAATCAGCACAGAATAGACCCTCTAACCCTTTCAGTATTCGAAAAATATACAGCAATAACTTCAAAAGGCCTAAACATCAAACATCATTAAATTGTCAAGGAAGGAAAACAATTATTGGTGTTTCTCAATGTATTCGCTATTTTCTTTTGTTTCTTTATAGATCTTTGCTACAAATTGCTAAATGGGCTGTTTGTACCGATCTATTAACCGACAGGAAGCCTAGACCGCTGACATGTCAGTCAGAACAGTTTGATTTGACTGTTTTCTCAACCTCGTCATTACCCAGTAGCTTTCCCACCCGCCGTCACAGTTCTTTCGTTCTCTCGGCAGAAACAGATGGTAAGAGTCGTCATTGAGGGGGACCTCGAACTGGAAGTTCTTGTGCGGCGTCAACATCCTCCTTCTTCTTCCAGAAGCCGTCAAAGGAGAAATAATACAAGAGTGGATCCAGACAGCAGTTCACCGTAGCGAGACATACCATTGGCTTGAGTTCAGGAGTGCTCACCAGAGGCAGACTGATCGACATAGGCAAGAAGCACACGGTGAACATCACCAAGTTCAGGACAAAAATCAGCATGACGTTCACCTTGTTCTTAACCCTTGCAGAGACACTGAGATGAGTGCATAAAGTCCAAAGCACCATAGCAGTGCACACGATGTTGACTGACAGCATGGAGACCACCAACACCGGCTGATAATAAGCGATGGCGCCTCCTGTTGAATTCTGAATGGGTTTAAACGAAAAGCATCTGGGCACAGTGCCATTGTCTGGTTGTCTTGGAAAGTACATGTATTCAGGAATATTCATTACCAACACAAACAGCCAAACAAGAGTCACAGCTTTCCACGCATTGGACGACGTCCGAAGACACCGTGACCGTAACGGGTACACCACGGCCAGCAGCCGGTCCACACTGATGAAGGTGATGAAGAAGGTGCTGGAACGGATGTTATCTCGGAAAAGTACACTGATCACAGTGCACGCGGTGCTGTTCAGAGGCCAGGTACCTGTGGCGTAAAAGTAGACCCTCATGGGCAGAGAGGTCACCAGCAGCAGGTCGGAGATGGCCAGGTTCACCATGAAGACGATGCTGGGTGACTTGAGGCTGTGGTGGCGAAGCAGAACCCACAACGACGCCACGTTCAGAGGCAGACCCAACACCGCGATGCAGCCAAAGATCAGCGCGTAGGCCACGTTTCGCTCAGTTTCACCTGCGTTGGTGCCGTTCATGTTCCCGTGATGAAAATAACCCACGGCAGAGCGCGCTACCCGGTGAGTCGTCCTTCTGCGTTTCGACTGTGTATGTGGAAGACAGTTTAATATGTCATAAAGGTGCAACAGGAAGTTCACATGACTCGTCTCAAGAGTTGTGGTTAATGTGACGATAAAGGAGCCACTTGAAATTCTCCTCCCTGAGCCCACATGAATGAAGTGATATTTAGAATGTTTCCATGGCTGATAGTTCAGAATTGACAGAAAGATGATGGAATAGTTCTGCTAATTTAATTGTACCAGCCGAAGTCAAAAGGGTCTACAACCCGTGGCTCTGCAGCCCCTCTCTGCAGTGGCTGCATGAAGCTTTCACAAAATATTATCTTCATAAACATTTTTACCTTATGTGTCTTTTCTTTACCCACCAGACGTCTTTTCAAACTGGAGTCAAACACGCTAAAATGGACAGAAATGTCAAAAAAAAGCTGAAACCAATTTAAAAAAATGTCAAAAGGAAAAACCGTCCAAAATTGCTACAAATTGTTGACATAATAATAAAAGGCATCTAAAAAAAAACAACAAACAAAAACAGATGAACAGATGAAATTTCAATGCAACACAAGACAAAGCAGATAAACATTACAACTCGATGAGCTGTATGATCAATATATAGGGTGATCAAGTCTGGGGCTCCTGATGAATTTTATTTGTCGGAAAGTGACAGAAGCAACACTTTTGGTCATCAACGTTGAAGGAATTTTGCCTTTTAAATAAAATGCACATAATGAATGATTGTAATGTTGCAGGAGATGATTGTGTGTTTTCACCCTTCAAAGAGGGTTCATACAAAAACAAGCCAATGCTTCATATGGCTTTACATACGTAAAAAGCCGGTGTTGTGGAGATAAAATGCACTGCGTCTCTGAAGCTGGAAGCTTTATTGTCGTTTACAGACGAGAGGAAGGCAGAATGCAACGTCAAGCAGAGAGCCGATCCTGACTCAGAGAAACACTGGTCCTGCACGATCTGCAGTCTGCAAGTGAGCGAGAAACTGTGAGACTGCTTTATCTGATGAGAGACCATAGTTGTGTGAGAAAGTAAAGTCAAGGACGGATGTGTCTGTGCAAACAGGAAAAATATTCATTGTGCATGCGCAGGAAGAAAATGCAAACTCAGCAATTAAAGGCCAGAAATTGGTACCCTGACCGTCCACGAAGCAGCTCCTGCAAAGTATTCAAACTACAACCAGTTTTAATTGTTTTGAAATCAAACATTTGACTGCAAAGTTGAACTGTCAGCAGTGGCGTTGTTGATGTTTGTATAGATTGTTTTTAATCTAAAACAACAAAATGCATTTTTGTGTCCTAAAACTGAAAAATGAATTATTTTTCTTTTGTTTGTAACAGATGTTTTATTGTAAAGGCGACCCAAGGTGTTTCTAGCTTCATAAATTGTACAAAAATATGCAGTCTGCATGCTGTGATCATTTTTTTTTTAAAGATTGAACTTGCCAGTAGACATAATAATGAGTTCCAACATGTAATAAAAACCCCACATTATCATGTTACATTTTTCAATGATAAAATTATTGGTGATTATTACAGTTATTATTTAAAGGTCATGTGTGGCTCCTTATTATGAATGTCCTAGGTTTTCATCAAAACTTCACATCTGAGTATCACCTTTAACTTAATCTGGATTAAAAGTAGATTTTCCCACAGCAGGATGTTGATAGTTTTTCCTTTTGCGCAATAGAAACCAAGAGCAGAGCAGAGAGGAAACCTCAACATGACGTTATAGTGCCAGTACACCCAGCGTGTGTGTGTGTGTGTGTGTGTGTGTGTGTGTGTGTGTGTGTGTGTGTGTGTGCGCGTCTTCCTTCACATTTCCAATTAACTCTCCTCCTCACGTCATCATCTCAATGTGTTCCTCCTGGATCTCCCCTCAGAAACCTTTGCTGCCACTTTGAGACTTTTGACCTCATCCCTGGTGCTCGAGTCTCCATTTGGGTCCCGTCCTGGTCTGTGACAGATGGTTCCACTGCTTGTTTGAAGACAAGCACACTCTGCTGGCATGGCTCGCTCCACTCATTGTAACCCATAATCAACACAACGCTTCATTTCATGACAGCATATACTTAACTCATGAGTGATCTACTTATTGCCTCAGTCAGATAAAAGCTAAAGAGTCTTTCTCTTTATTACTGCTACTGTTTGCATTTCAAAAGCTCACGTCTGAGCTTGGCTCCAGCCACTGGGCCGTCGGTTTCCCTCTCCTGCTGAGTGATGTTATTTTCATGAACCAAATTTATTAGGTGAAGTTCACATGTTGGGGGTTTTTACTATTTTTCGTGTACATTTGATCTGTTTTGATAGAGTATTACATTAAGAAAATCATCGTCTTTATCAGTGATTTTGCTGCAGAATGTCTAATTTTGTAGCTTATTATATGGATCATCTGTGTGAACTTTATCAAAGCCGACGCTTGTCGTTGCTTGTACAGGCTGAAGCAGAACGCTAGATGGAAAAGCATTGCAACTCAATGCTGAATTAAAAAGCCATTACAACGCAAAAAGATCCAGTCACATCACCTGTCTGATGCTCTGTTTTGCTGAGCTGTTAATGTAACACACACACACACACACACACACACACCCTATATAACCCCTGTTCCAGAATGACACCATCACCCTGATCTTCGCAGAGCGTTTTGAATTCACGTTCAACTATCCTGATATGCAGGAAGATGTTCTTCTCACCGGTGTGCTGTCTCGTCTCTCTGCTCCTCTTCACCCTCGTTGAACCAGGTAAGCTGATGCAAATGAGATTTTCATCGTTTGAAGAGTGAGCAAGCAATTCAATAAACAAAGCCCACAAGGAATCACAAAATGAAATAAAATAAAAATAAATATCAAATCACAAGTTGAGGCGACTCTGCAGATCGCAGTGCTACTGTTTTATGTTTCGATTTAATATTTTTGCTTCCTTCTAACATGCTTGCTGTTAGGCCGAATTCTGAGGACGATGAAGGAGCGTGTGCGAGACGTCCAGCTGCAGAAAAACAAGCAGGTTGTCCAGAAGCTTCTGGCTGGAGGACAACGACCTTTCAGGCATGTGAAGGAAGCCTGGATCGACCAGCCGCTGGACCACTTCAACCGACAGGACATCAACACCTTCCCTCAGGTTCAGACAATCATTACAAGTCTCTAAAGATCAACTAAATTGTTGACTTCTTTAACATCAAAATCTGTATGGAACAAAAACTCTGAATGTTTCCCCTTTGCTTTAATGCATAGAAACACATATGAACATTTAATTCTATGTAATCTCACAAAAACACAGTAATTTGAAATTTACGAGTAAAATGTGAAATTTATGCCATTTTTAATGATGCCTAAAGGGAAAAAATAGGACAAGTGTAGTCAGTGTGTCTCATTATATGTTATTATAACTAAAAACATAACATATAGTTTGACTTGATCCCCCCCCTTTTTTTAAGTTTTAAGTTCAAAGTTTAAAAAAAAACCCAACTAATGTCCGGCTCTATAACTTATTCTAATATATATATATTTTTTTTGGTTTGCCAAAAGCTTAGTTTAGACTTGCCTCAAATCAATTCAGAGACAAACACTAACAAAAACAAACAATTCTTGAAATTAAATAAAAACTAAATATCGCAGTGAGGAAACTTCAGGCACCAAATTGTGGCTGATAAGTTGTATTTAATGTTCTTCAGATAGAATAATCCATCAACAACCTGTTCAGGCACTTATTAGTTCTGGAAATTAAAAAACATTAACAACATGTTTTTTTTTAAATTTGTATTTCTTTAATTTCTTTTTTATAACTTTCATTGTCTGCGTGTGCACAGTGATCACTATTCAAGTTTCTTGTTTGGTTCATTTTCAAACAGAAATGAGGCCTGGAGATAGATTGTAAATACACACTCAACAAAACGTACGTAATTCTTCGACCTCGTGAACTCGGATGTCGTCGCATGTTATTTCTCAGAGCTGTTTTACTGGCAGAATGTTTTGTTGAACTGCGGTTTCAGCTCAGGTCACGTACAAAGGTCCTCCTGTCGGCTCTCTATCCAGAGAAATCCATGCTGGGAGGATCTTTTCTCCACACTGCCGTTACAGGAAGTCGTTCCCTGACAACATCAATTGAAACGTACAGTTCGCTCACGCAGTCATTTCAGGCTGCCAACTTGCAAATGAGTCCACGGCAGCATTCAGGAGAGGATGACTCACACTGAAGACATGAGTGGCTCTGCCGCTTCTCCGGGTGAATCGAAACCAAACTCATTTTTTTTTCTTTCTGTGACGTTTCCAGAAGTTCTTTGTGAACGAGGCTCACTGGCGCCGCCCTGATGGACCAGTGTTTCTCTACATCGGAGGCGAAGGGCCCATCTTCGACTTCGAAGTTGTGGCAGGTAAACGCACGTCTGCACCCGTTTGTCCCCACAAGCATCAGAGCCCAACGGAGTCCTCGGGTGTCAGGGAAAGTGAACTCGGTGAAGCAGCGCTAAGTGTCGGAAACACGATGCCTGTTTGCAAGCACAAGCGAAGAAAATGCTGGACAATTAAAATCCTCACAGTGTGTAGACTTAAGAGAGTTGTGTGGCGTTCAAACACAGTTAAACGGACCAAAAAAGAAATACTTTTAAATTAAATTTAAATGAAATAAATTTTGTCCCACTATGTAAATAATAATAATAAAAAAAGTTAAAGAATTGGGTATATTTTTGCAGATGGAGATCCTGTCACCTGCACTGCTTTTATGTGCTTGTTGTATAATCTGCAGCACTTATTATTATTATTATTATTATTATTACATTTTTTTAGAAATATACAAATAATTTTAATGTAAATGGAATATTCATTGATATGAAGAAGCTTTGCCTAAACATAAATGCCATGTTTTACCAATTAATTATCTTATTCATGCGTTCTATGATCATAAGAAATTTTACAATAGAATAGAATAGAATAGAATAGAAGCACTTTATTAATCCCAGAGGAAAATCTGCTTTGAAAATGTGGCTGTCAGCACAGCTCAGGGAGCAGTTTGTTGATAAAGATTGAATTTTAAATGATAAACTGAAAGCGAGAAGTCGATAGACTTTATGTTGCAAATTAAATAACCTTTTTTTTGCTCATTTGATCAAACACAATGATGAGTTCATGGAAATCATAGAAACCACACTGAAAGTGAACCACTTCTGCTTTTAACTACTCAGTCATTCAAATAAAACCTGAAGTCTTTGGTCCCTTTGCTTGGTGAAAGACACGGTTTATTAGAGATCATCTGATTTTATCATCAGATATTATCAAATTAATGCTCAATTTTGAAAAGTGTTCAAAATTACAGTGTCATATTTACTCACAGCACCCAATGCAAATTTGCAAATTTGCAAATTTCTCCACATGCGAGATAAATAAAGGGATATCTTATCTTATCTTATCTTATCTTAATAGATCCACTTTATAGTATTTCCTGCAATATTTGTTGTTAATAACACAAATAAATCTATGGACAGCAGTGCCGGGTTGTGTATCAGGTATCTCAACAAAACTTATATCCAATTTCGGGAAAGTCTTTTAAGCTATAAATCATTAGAAATACTGGATATGATTTCAGTCACGTTTTACATTTGTGCTGATAAATCACTGGCACAAAGTGGTATTGGGTCAACAAATGTGTTTATCTTTGATTCTATGTGAGGAAAAAGAAACAGAACAATAGCTTAAGATCTTACAAGTAAAACTAAAATCACTTCGACAGGGGCCGACAATTTTACATTCCGAGTTCATGAACTGTGATCTATTTACCATTTTCAGATGATTGAGATATTTCAATAATCATCTCACTCAGCAGTGGATTTATTGCGACAATGAGAGATGATAAACATATTTAGCTGCAAGTTAAGAGGCCGTTTTCCCGTGTTTCCATGTGCCACGTTTTGTTTTGAAAGAAAAAAAACCCAAACCCTGTTTGTCTCCGTCTTTAAAGTGTAAATGCTTCACGCACCTTTTTGTCACATGTATCCCCAGATTTAAAGCTGGGAAATACTTTGTAGTAACACAAGGTGGTCACTTCGTAGTGTACTCTAGTGTATTACTTGCGAGGATACATTGAGCCAGTGTTACTGAACACGTTGAATCTCATCTGCTTGCAACACGTTCTCCCAGGTCACCATGTTGACATGGCGGAGGAGCACGGCGCTCTGATAGTGGCTCTGGAGCATCGTTTCTATGGCGACAGCATCAACCCAGACGGCCTCAAAACAGAGAACCTGGCAGACCTGAGCAGCCAGCAGGCGTCAGTACACAAAATAGTGTGTGTTTTATATGTGTGTGTGTGCTGAAATGCGTGCTTTCTCTCATTGCATATGTATGTGCGTCTGCCTCCTTAGTTTCTCTTGCTATTCAGTATTACCTTTGTTTTGCACCGGCATTGTCTCAATTGAATGATCGTTGCTGGATTCTTATCATAGATATGGGACAGGAGGCCCTGCTCCACCTCCCAGTCAGTTGACTATGACTAGATACAGATAATGTAAACAAGACAAATTAAATAGCTACAAAACAGACTCTGATGTAAACTGTGAGTCTAACAGGCCAGATACTTCCTGATATAAATACTTTCAAGTCGTCTTTGTTACAGGTTGAAACAAGAAAAGGTGTACTGACTCTCCCTTGAAATAGCGTCTGAATTAATCACTTCCTCTCACAGCTCACTCTTTGCTCTTTGTCTCCTGACTCTCTCTCTTACTTGTGTCTGAATTACTAAAGGACACCGTGACTCATACCTTGTGGCTCAAGTCCTGTAAAAGCACTGACCTGTACACACTCATATTACACATTTTCTACCTTTACATTGTGCATCACGGGCAGCTTTCCCTCCATTAGTTTCATCTCAGTTGTGATTTTGCAAATGGCAGATGGCAAAATGAGACCTGTGGGGTAGCACTGGGGCGGGTTCTTCTTCTTTGGAGCACTTTGGAGGCGTCAGCTTTATCAATCAAGAAAATCTCCCTTGAATAAAAACAAGTGTGGGCATGTGTTTCCACCGTCGCCTTTCCACATGTTCCTGTGTGTCTCTGCATGAACCGAGAGGACTAAACTTCTCCATCTCTTCGGTTCAGGCTTGCTGACTTGGCGGTTTTTCACCAATACATCAGTCAGAACTTCAACCTGAGTCACGGGAACACGTGGATCAGCTTCGGGGGCTCGTACTCCGGAGCTTTGTCCGCCTGGTTCAGAGGGAAGGTGAAGTACAATGTCCCCATATACATCGGGTCAAGAGTTTGAAATGGTCAAAAAAGGTGTCGCACAACATTCTTGTGTCGAGTGCAAGACGGTCAAAATGCTAAATGTTTTTAGGTTTATCGGGTAAAAGTCATGTGAATGTTGAGCGAGTGACGGGTTGTATTCATGTGCTCTCATCAGGTCCAGTTTTCACCTTGAGTTTTCACATTCCTGCAGTTCTTGTTCCAGTTTATTGTGTTTTTCAAGTCAATCCAGTTAAACAGGGTCTAAAAAGGCTTTGCTCAAGGTCATGACCTCTCTTACCTGATGTCGTGATCTTAAGCTCTTTAATGTTGATAACCTCTGTTAGAAGTAAATCATCTTTTATAGAGAGAATTACTGAAGGAGAATAGTTCATGAAGGCTTCTCCTTTGTTCACACCATGAAGGAGATAAGCATGCTTCTGCTGACGTTAACTGAAACTCTGTATGAATCAGTTACCTGCTTTCAGAAGGTTCAAACTTCACTATAGAAGTTTTTATTTTATTTTATTAACAACATGATGTCTGGTTCTATATGAGAACAATCAGATATTCCTTGATATTATTTTTTTAACTCATTATTTCTGTTCTTGGAGAGATTTTCCACCAAATATAACAAAGTGACGTCTCAGTACTTCTCTTGTCAATTAATGTTAGCCTGTTTTAGAGATAAAAAAGAAACTCTAATTTTATTTCTATTTATGAGTAATTCACATAAAGATAAACACATATTAGTGGGGTTTGTTTCTCAGTTTAAATTTACGTATGCAAATGTTCGTAAGATGTGGTTAATATATTATACACTGAAAGCATGACTGGAAAGTGCAGTATATGAATGATGCTGCTTGTATGTTTCATTAATTCTTTTTTTTTTTTTTTTACTTCAGTCACCATTCTGTCTGCTGCTTTTGCCTCTCTTTTCAGTTTCCTAATCTGGTGTATGGAGCTGTGGCCTCCTCTGCTCCGGTCAAGGCTAAACTGGACTTCTCTGAATACAACAAGGTGAAACTCTCACTCACAACATTTGGTTTCATCCCATGTTTTAAGATCTAATTGATAACCATACAAAGAAATGTGCTTTTTTTATCATCATATTGATCTTTTCCTGCATTAATACACTTCAACGAAAGTTTCTGAATTGTAAACTCACAGATATTTACCAACCTTATTAGGTTTGATTGCGCCATTATTTATTTTTTTTAACATACAAAAGTAATCCTTGTTCAGTGCTGAGTGAAATAATATGAGTTTGCCTCTCACCCACACGCCTGCCTCTCCCCCTGTGTTTCAGATTGTTGGCTTGAGTCTGCTGAAGGAGGCAGTTGGTGGTTCGGAGAAGGTGCGAAGTTTGCCTCCTGTCAGTGCGCCTCGTCCGACTGTCCTGTCTGACTATTTCCTGCATTAGACTCTGTCTTATTATTCCTCCTGCAGTGTCTGGCTGAAGTACGAGATGCGTTTTCTGCTGTAGAAGCAGCTCTGATGGGGGGAAACGTCAGCCGGGTGGCCCTGGACTTCAACTGCTGCCAGATCCCAAAAGATTCTGATGATCAGGTCCCGATGAGAGAAAATTTGCTTATCAATTCACAACTTTTCCTCCAGATTTGATTTAACAATCCAGGCTCTTTTTTTTTATTTTTATCTGAGTTCATTTAAATCTTAAAGACAAATATTGATTCACACTTTTACAGCAATTTCAAGTCAAAATTAAAAAGAAAATGTCACTTCGTGTTGATCCCTCTTCTGGCTGAATAAGTCAGACATGTCAATCTGCCCATCTCTTAAAACTACTTATACCTTTTATCCTTCACATTTAGATGAATATTCAAACTATTTATCTGAGTAACTTATCATTTACTTCTGAGTTATTCAAAACTATATGTTGTTTTTCTATTTTAGAAAGAGAACTTTTTACCTTTACAACCCATGTATCCACTTCTTGAAGAAAAATATCACAACCAAATATAAAGCTTTAGCTCATTTTACTCTTGGTATATGAAGCTACAGTTATAGCTTCAATACTCTATTTTAAGATGATTGATTTAACATGTTTTTCTAAGTTGTTTTTTTTCCAGCGATGTACCTTTTAGATTTCAACCTTTAATCACCAGTGTCCTATTGCCAACTCCTCTTTTACATATTTTAACCACGCGTCTGTTATTTTATCGCTATATGAATAACCTCTCATCATTTTAAACCTACTAACTTTCATTTACTTAAATATGCTATGACGTGTTGACTGGTGTCTACCACACAAACCCAGAAAATATAGATAAATAAATATATACATAAATTAATACATTAACAAATTAATAGTGCCAAAAACTTTGAGTTATTTTATTTAATTTGATATTTCAAATAATGTTTTCCAATAGTTTACAATGCTCTGACAGTGTGTTCACATTTTACTTTTTAATTTCAATACTTTCTCACTCCCAATGCAGAGTAAATGCTGATCAGAGCACAAGCTTATTTTATTATTTTTATTTTCAGGTTGAGTTGATGCAGAACCTGGCTGACATTGTGATGGGAACCGTCCAGTACAATGAAGAAGGAGTGTTACTGTCTATTAAGGAGCTCTGTGACCTAATGACCAGCAGGAAGGAGAAATATGAGGAAGAAAAAGAAGCTTACATCCGCCTTGTTGAACTTGCTGAGGTATGAAGAAACCCCTGCGATCGTCTCATACACAGATATGACCACCAGATGTCACCATCGAACCATTTTCACAACCCCTTGCTTGTCGTCAAGCCACAGTTGAACAGATATTTTCTATCTCGCATGTCCCTCTTCTCTACATGGTGGTTTGTTTGTTTGGGCACGCTGCAGGTTTACCTTTCCTCCAGTGAGGAGCGATGTCTGGACATCTCCCGTGAGAAAACAGTGAGGAATCTAATGGACACGACTCTTCACTCGAGGAGGAGGGCGGAGAGACAGTGGACCTACCAGACCTGCACTGAGTTTGGCTTCTGTAACACAAAAACACCTGAAACCAAACATGCGTGTTGTCAGCCTTCATTCCCAATATGACCTGATCCCTTTCTCTGATCCATGTGTGCAGATCAGACTTGCGAGGATGCCACCTGTCCGTTCTCCGGGATGATGACCCTTCACGCTCAGACTCAGCTCTGTGCTGTGGTGTTTGGCATTTCCCAGCATTCCCTGCCCTCACACATTGCTTTCACAAATTCCTACTACGGAGGCCACGACCCTCACACACACAGGGTGCTTTATGTCAACGGTAAGAGCACAAGTTTACGACACACAAAATCAACAAATTACCCAATGATGACAGAGTATTAGTGGGTTAGGCGGTGGGTGTATTATTTATTTATTTTTTGAGGCTTTGAAATCCTGTAAAATAACTTCCTCCTAATCCCTGATTAGATATGAAAACACTGTTATCTGTATTTTTGTTTCCACAGGTGGAATTGACCCATGGAAGGAGCTCTCTGTGGTCCCGGACAGAGCCGAGGGAGGAGAGGAAGCTGAGACCGTCTTCATAGAGGACTCTGCACACTGTGCTGACATGTCGAGC